>NC_058091.1:260232500-261436250 GCF_020171115.1 Neogale vison
CAGAAAACCTTCTTGTTCACACCATCTCCATCAATAATACGCCCCCTCCTCCAAGCTGCCTTAACACCTACTAATCCTTTGATCACTTCTACACATTGTATTCTTTTCCCAATTTAACAACACTTAATTACTTGACTTGAACTTGTCCAGCGTATAGCACCACAGGCTGTTAACCAGATATCGAAAATTATGTTCCACAAGGTGAGGTGTTAGAGTCACATTTGAAGGGTTAAACTGTATTAATTAATTATGTAAGTTAAGATTCCTCAGGAGGCTTGGGGCAAAGCACCAATTCACAGAGCAGGAGGAGAATGAAACAAAAAGAACCTAATTAGCCATGTAATTAACTCTTTCAGTGATGTGGTGATAACATGATAACAATAAAAGTGTTATGAATATGCTTAAGGAACATCACGGTATCCCTTAAACATCCTCAAGAATATAACAATACTGGGATGAGGACGTGGCCTCTTCAGCCAAAACGTGTGGATTCATTTATCCTACGTCACTGTGTTACAAACATTTACTTGACCCTCTACTACTGAGGCTACTTTTTTCTAATTAAATATATTATATCTAAGTATCTGGAAATACAGTGTCTGACAAAACACATTTTCTTCATAGTTTTTGATAGGCAGCAGATCTAAAAGAATTCCAAGGAAAAAATGTGCTTTGTGAAAGTGGCTTATTTCATTTTGGAGACTAAATGCATTTGCAGAAAGGATTACATTTTGTTTGGCAATTTATTTTATTGACAAAACATATTTCATCACATATTCCATCACATTCAGTAGACAAATGCATGTTGTCAAATACCCTATTTCCTGCCTTTGATGAAAAACACATATTTTTTAGAATCCATATTTTTTAAATGGTGGAGTTCTACAGATAAGCTCCATTTGCTCTAAATTGGTCAGGGGTGTCTAGATTTGGATTCTATCCTAAGTATATGACTTCTTTCAATATAATGTAAATTAACCTCAGAGGGAATATTGATGTCCATCTTCACCATAGAAACATCAAAATTCAGTTTACACTGTAACCATTATGATAGGTTCCTTTTGTCTAAACATAAAACTCAAATGGTTCACATACACTCGCCAGCTGCTAAAATGCAATTATCCTTTACAAGGTAGCATACATACAAGGTAAATATTTAATCTAAACTATTTGTGTATCTGCTTAATGTTGATAATTCAATTGTCTTCCTTTTCATATTTGCCCTCATACCCGATATATGTATTAAATTATAAATATGTTCTTAGAGGTCAAGAAGCGGATCTGTATAATTTGTTCTGAGGAGCACTCAGCACAGTGCTTTATGAAAATAGGTGTTTAATCAATCCATGTCTGTGGCACAATGGTAATGACTTTTTCCAGCCAAAAACTTTTATTTCCAAAACATTTTGCCTTTTTTCATGTCAATAATCATTTCATGAGGACCTACAATGTGTCACACACTATAAAAGTTTCAAGGGATACAGAGAGGTCAACAATCATGGTCCTTGTTTTCAATGGTTTACAGTTTAGAAGGCAGAGTAGGCATAAAGATAAATAATTACAACATAGGCTGATATGACCATGAAGTTTGTGCTGGGTCCACACACAATACAAATGCAGGAGGGATGGTTAAACTGAAGGAAAGCAGGATGTGTTTGATAAGATGACATGAATAGGTTTAAAGACTGAACAGAAGTTCTCCAGTGGAATGAAGAAAGGCATTCCACGAAGGGAAAAACAGATGTTATAATACAGAAGAAAGAAGTGTGTGTGTGTGTGTGTGTGTGTGTCTAAAACCATCATTCTACCAATATTACTTTAGTGTAAAGTATGAGAAGGACCTATCAGAGAAGACATTGAAGAGATTCACAAGGCCTTGTGCGGAATTTGATGCCTAAGAGCTTGGAAAATCTTATATAAATATTGGGAAAACCACTGATAATTCAGTCAGGGTCAGATTTGCATAGTGAATGGATAGCACAGGTGTGCCAAGTTAAGAGAGCACAATTTCAAAGCCTGCTGAGTTACCAAGAAACATGTAGTGGATATAGGCAAAAGTAGTAGTAATATAAATAACAAGAATGCAAAGATTCTAGGGCGCCTGGGTGGCTCAGTGGGTTAAGCTGCTGCCTTCGGCTCAGGTCATGATCTCAGGGTCCTGGGATCGAGTTCCGCATCGGGCTCTCTGCTCAGCAGGGAGCCTGGTTCCTCCTCTCTCTCTCTCTCTCTGCCTCTCTGCCTACTTGTGATCTCTCTCTGTCAAATAAATAAATAAAATCTTAAAAAAAAAAAGAATGCAAAGACTCTAGATATAATTAGAATGTGAAATGAATAGGACTATGCATAAAGGGTTAAGAAGTAAAGAGTCTCTTGGGCTTTTGCTCTGAGTAACCAAAATTTGAAAACCAGATAATTACAGGTTTTTAAAGTCTCTAAACTTAATCTGGAGAATGAGTTCACGAAACCTCCTCAAAACTTAACTCACTCTTTCACTTAACCTACTAATCCAAGTCCACTTACATAATGAGAACTTGTATAAGGCTGATCTTCTAAGTCAGAAACCACAAGATACTATACAAGTAAAGAATAGTGAGAAATAGTCATGCTCTTGTCTCAGAAAAAAGAAAAATACCTACCCAAGTCCAAAATCATTTCAAAAAGGCAGTTTTTACTATAAATGGGAATAGCAGTGGACTGTAAGTCAAAGGACCTAGTCCCAAGATGAGGTCTCATCTAAATAGGGTCTTGATCCAGTAATTCAACGTCTACCATATTCAGTTACAGCCTCTGCACAAGGATAGCCACCTGTCCTACATATCTCATAGTCTTACTGGGAGTATTAAATACTGCAGTTGCATGTTACATAAAGAAAAGTGAAGAGCCCTCTAGATACAAAGCAATATAATCATAAAGTATATGATATTATTGTGTACGATTTTTCAGCTTTGCAGTACTTGAGTCTTGCAATTCTAACACTAACACCTTTAATGTTGGCCTTCAGTAGCATTAATTACATCTGGCAATATTTGAATGTAAAAGATCTTTTTATGACGCTTCTGACCTCATTGGCTAGAAGCTGTCTCTGCTACTTCCTATTCTTTCAACCCTTACATTCAATTTGTTGTTAAGCTATACCACTGATTTCTTTGAAATTTCTCTAAATTTACCCTTCATCTTTATTACCATTGCCACCTGCCTATTATTCTCTGTTCTTCTATCTTCTGGTTGCCCACCCCCTTCAGATATACCTATTCTCGGAATAGTTACTAGAGTAAACTCTCACTGAAGTATGAATCTAGACATGCTTCACCCAGGTCAAATGCCCCACATGCTTACAGCTCTAAAGAAGCCATCCAAACCCTACACCATCCTTCTCCCCAGCTTCTCTTATTACCTGTTTATTCTCCACCTATGCACTCATTAATTCTTTTCTCACTTCTATCTGTGTTCCCATGGTTACTTCCACATTAAATGCCTGCCTCTCCTCTTCTACTCAGCTTATCTAAACCTTACACACCTGACCAGGCTCAGTACAAATTTTATCTCCTCACAAAACCTCACAAAGCTTAAAACCACCTCATCTCAGAACGATACAGTCTCTGAACTCATGCACTGGTGCTAGACTGCACCGTATTTAGCCCTTAGATATACCATCTATCCAAGCGGTTAAGCACAAAGCCTCCATATCCTCTTTCTTCACTTACTATGTGAATGTGTTATTTCACCTCCCAGTGCCTCAGTTCCATCATCTAGAAAATGGGGAAGGGCAATAATGCCAAATTCAGGGTCACTGTGAGGATTATATAAGCATCCAGTCAAATCTGGCACACAGCAAAAATAAACAGGAACTTTTAGTGGTTGATTATTATTATCAGCATCTCTTTTACCTATTTCTGTTCTGATTAATACTCATTAGAAATTGTCATGAGCAAATTCACTTTAGTGGTGTAAAAAAATATCAGATTCTGTGAGTCAAGATTTTAGGCAGGGCACAGGGGTTGGATTGTCTTTGTTCCATAATGTCTGAGACCCCTATTGGGAAGACTGGTAAGTCTGGAGTCTGAATTCATCTCTATTTATGTCTAATTGTGAGATAGAGGAGACCCAAAGGCTACAGTCAGAGTACCTCTATAGGGCCCCTTCATGTAGCCTCATGTCTCACAGTATGGTAGCCAGGTTCCAAGAGGGCATTCTCTGACAGAGAGTGTCTGGAAAGCAGGCATTCCAAAAGATCCAGGTAAAAGCTGCCTGACCTTTTCTGACTTAGCCTCAGAAACCCATGGGTTGTAAGTGTGTCCCTAAGACCAGTCCAATCATGGGGATGGGAAATACAGTCCGCCTCTTGAACAGGTAGTGGTCAAGCCACATCACAGAAGAGCGAGTGGGATGGGAGATATTACTGTTGCCCCTGTCTTTGGAAAAGACAATCCCCAGCAAGTGATATTTGTGTAAAACTCATTTCTTCTTCAACAATCTGTTCATCCATAAGTAGTAGTAGAACCCTGCCTGGAATGTAGTTGGTATTTCATAAATAATTATTGAATAAACAAATAATTTCACATGAGTTTCAATTTCATATTAGTGTCTCCTCAGAAGTAGACTACAGTCTTCTTGAAGGCAGGGATTATACCATATAGTCTTTCTATATACCTTTCTATAAACAAAGTCAAAAAAGTTATTAGAATTAAGATAGATCAGTTATAACACTGATTATAATTGGGGACATAATCTAAATCTTGAATTCATTAACTATAGAACAATGACATTCAAAACTTCAAGCAAGGGGAGAGAACCTCTGTATTTTGGTTACAGGGTCCATAAATTTTAGTTATTTTTACATCCTTAGGACTATATATTTGAAAAATGATGCAAGTGATACCTAAACATCTATCTGCAGAACTGCAGCATTACTTCTCTCAATATAAACTAAAGATGAATAACTGTAATTACTGCCTTTTTAATCCTTTCCTACTCGTGTTGAATTTGTGTCACCTTGTAGTATTTAGATCGCGTTCTATTTGCTCTGATTCAGATTCTGAGTCATCAAAATGTTTGAAATAGGTCTGAAAATAGCCTGAATTAATTCTCTGGATTGCTGTTTATAACAGATATACAAGGGAAGCATTTTATAATTTTAAAGGAAAACTTATTTTGTTGCCAAAAAAAAAAAAAATTGAGACGTTGTTTCTCAGACCTTAGGTATGTTAAAATGATGTGGCAGAAGCAAAAGAAATAGGAAGAAAGAAAGACGTTTTATTTACATGGAGCAAAGAGAAAATATTCAACTATTAAAGCACAAGGATCAGAGCCTTCAATGCATTTATCAAGAGCAATTTGGAGGGCCCCCACAGTATCTAAAATATGGGCTCAAGGAAAATGAAAGTGTCTACCAGCAAGGAGAACAACAGGGAAAAAGGGAGTCTTTGGAGGCAGTCCCAACGAACTTGTGCTAACCAGAGACACAGTGGCCAGTGTGCTCTCAGTGAGCACAGCGGGTCTCCTGGGACCAGAGAGAAACAGCATCACCAACTCACATCACCCAGGTGCCACTGGCATCTGAACGGTAGGAATCATTCACACACCATCTCCATCTGTGCCTTCCCCCTTTCAAGTGTTTGCTACATGACCAGAGGAAAAACACTGTCATTTGCTCAGACTGTCTGTCTAATAGCTGTAATTAAAGCCCTCTAATAGCCAAAAACCCAGTGTGTGGGAACTTGGCTGAAAAATGTACACAATGAAAGCGCGAGGCCATCTTTGTAGGGGTAAAGGTGAAGGGCACATTTTAAATTGCCAGAACCGGACAGCCTTCAGTCTGCAGGTGTGAGGGGTGGAAGTCTGCTCACAGGTTTTGGGCAGAGCTATCCTCAAAGGTCAAGGCATTGGAAGATGCAGTGCAGGAGATCTGCCAGATGGTTCGCCAATGAACAATACAGCAGGGCTCACTCCACGCCGGTCATCCTGCCCTTGAGGGAGCCTTCTACAGGTATATCCTAGAATATCTTTCCTGAGAGCCACTGAAAGGAAATGCCCACTGCTGAAATCTCATTCACTTATATTTTGATATTTTCAAGTGTCTTTTGAGAAAGAGCTGCAAAGGTTCAAATTTTAATGCCTCAAAAAAAGATGAAGCTTCTATTAGTGTCCACAAGCCTGTCACAGGTGAGCCCCAATGTGACTATTTTTACTATTATTACTAAAACAATAACATCTTGACCAGTATGGCAATACTTATAATTAACATTGAAAAGCACACTTAATATTTGCCAAGCACTGTGCAAACTGCCTCACAGGGTTTATCTCATCCAAGCCCCAAAAAACTGTAAGTGATGGTCCTACTGCATCTCTCATTTACAGATGAAAAAATGAGAGGCCAGGTAACTGGAACAAGGTCACACACTCAGTGTACCCCCACTGGTCAGGCTCAGCATCCCACACTCTTAACAGTTTTATATTAATAAAGTCCCAAGATCTTTTTTTTTGGCAAAGAAACCTCTCAACAGAAATTTCAGAAACCATCTCAGGTAGCAGATTGTGGGCCCTAGGCCCTCCACAGGGGTCCTGCTTGCACATGCTGGTGCGGGCCTGGAGGTCTGCATTGGACAAGCATCCCTGGCGACGCTAATGCAGCGGGACTACGTAGACACGGCTAGAGAATTAGTACCAGTGAGTTTGCTTAGTTGATACAGAATGAAGAAAGTCATGCTTACCAAGCCGGTGTTGTTTTCAATTAATTTGCATCACTTTGGTTCATAACTATTGATAGAGAAACCTCCCAAAGCATGAAAACCAGGTCTTAGAAACAATCTATTTTAGACAAAATGCTTCTAAAACTGACCATGCCCTCCTTCAGGGGCTCCCCTTTGCTCAGTGTGTTTTCAAGTTTTCTGTTTTCATCTCAAATAAAGTCTCAGTTGGGTTCTAATATGCATTTAACAGCTGCTAATCTCTTCTTTAATAAGAAAACAGACAGAAACAACAGGGATGACAAGCTCTTAGAGAGAGAGATGAGAGCAAGGCCGGAGTAATCAATGGAAGCAGGAGCCCCAGCTGATGTTCTGCCAGGGTATGTGGCCCACACGTGCAACCTTCGATTTCAAATTTCAGTGCTTTCTTATAAATATTAAGTTTAAAGAGGCACAGCTAAGATTTACTGACCATTCAAAACCAGCTCTCCTTCATTATCAACAGGTAAGTGGAAAAGAAGAAGAAAAGGAAGGAGAATTATACGGCCATCACCATTTTCTTCTGTTAACGTGTCATTTGTGTAGGATTCATCAGATCAAATAGTCCTACTTCCACATTTATTTACCATGATTGTTGCTAAGTGTTTTAAAAATAATGCATTCATGCAGAATAGCAGAAATTAACTCTGTATTCATCTCCCAGATTATGACCATATGGAAATAATATATTTCAGCATAATTCATTTGCATAGAATAGAATTCTAAGACTAAGAATTTTTTAAAAGGGAAAAATGGAGGGAAAATCTTGGCATGATATTTTTATGATAAATAAAATCAATCAAAAGTTGTCACTGAAACCATAACACCAACAAAAATTACAAATAATCTGCATAAAGCCTCTCAAAAAAAAAGGAATCACCTAGTAAAGCAAGAAAATAGGAGTAGTCACGGGCTATATTTATTGAGCACTTATGTGCCAGGCTCTTCTCTAAGTTTGTTATGTGGGAAACATGAAAAATAAAAATATATGCCATGAAAAAAACCTTTTAGATAGGTCTTTCCCCACCTCCGCCCTGAAATGCAAAAGATAGGAATTGCATTAGAAATAAATTCAACTCCACTTTAGAGTAAATGTATAAGTCTTCAGCATTGTTGTCTCGCTGCCAAAAAGCACTATCTAATTCACTGACGTTGGATCTTAAACACACGGAAATGCAAACAACAGACTGTGACTAATGCATCAAAATACATAAAATAGATCATAATAACCACCATTTCTTATGTACACTACTTATAGGTGAATGCCAAAAGATGATACACTGCTTCCACATCTAACTATCCCTATACTGGTAATTACATTCCAAAAGCAAAGTGAGGCAGTAAGCAAAGTAAGGATTGCACACCTTCATTATCCATTAACAGCATGCTACATTAACCTTTGAATATTTACCTTGATGCCAATTAAATATTTGTGATGGAAGCATCAATAAAGAGGAGAATCTTGGCCAAGGTCCCACTTGCCCTTGGTTTCTAGCAATTCTTTGTAACTAGCATCCTGAAGTTTTAACACATCATCCTACACAGACATACTGGATCAAATCATTTTGAAAATAAGTAAATCCTGCTGATCCATTACCTCAGCAGGCCACGGGACTCACCCAGGCAAACACCCACCATTGACAAGCCAGTGCCTTGAGCGCTTGACTTTCTAGAAGAAAGGCATTAGTTAGCATTTAGATGGATGGCAAGGCAGCAGGCAGTGAAGTCTGAACCCAGTAGAAAGGCATCCAGCATTCTCTGGAGTGTGTAAGCCCTTATGACTGGCTGACTAGATTGCAGACAAAAACAACTCACAGTGCAAGATAAAGAAAAAACCCAAACAGTTTCAGCAGTTTTGCAAAACCAAGACTGCAATGTTTTTGGGCCAGGTCTATAAGTGTTGCATAAGACTCTCCATTTAAGGCTGCACTGAGGGAGAATTTACCTGCTTTTCCTCTCTATGTTATTATTATTATTATTTTTTCTAAATTATTTACTATATTCATTCTCATTGTAACCAACTCTTTCTCTTTATTCCTCCCCTAAAGAGGATAAATAAAAAAGTCAATATGGAATAGCTGAGAAACATGATAGTGTTCAGAGAACACAGACCAGTCAGAAATGGATTAATGAAAGGCTTCAGGCTTTATGAAAAGTTAAGATTTGAGCAGAGGCTGGTAAGCCTTATAGAGTTTGGTCAGGTAGAGACTAAAATCTTACTAGGAAGTGACCCTGAAAATAAAGTACCTAAGAATGTCTGAAAGAGAGTGATCAGAACCAAAGGCCTGTGGCCCACTGGGGCCAGAAGAAAAGAAAAGGAAAAAAAAAAAAAAGGAAAGAAAGAAAGAGAAAGAAAAAGAACAGTGACCCTTGAAAAACATTATGATCATGGAGAGGAAAGTGAGAATGCTAGTCAGGTGATAATATGAGGGTGAATAAACCCGTACCAAAGTTCTCAATGTTGATCTTTTTAAAAGCAAATCAGAAAAGGCAACAAGGGAACGTCCCTGGAGTTGAAATGTTTTATATCTTGGTTTGGATGGTGGTTATGGAGTATGTTGTGCACAACTTCCAAAATTCACACTGAACACATAAGATCTATTAATTTTATTGTATGAATTTGACTGATGTATGGCATTACCTTGAAATCATTTGTGAAATAACAATTAAAAGATGGGGGGAAGTGAGGTACTCTCCTTTAAATTCCTCCAGGGACTCCCCAACTCCCTCAATAAAATAAAATTAAAAAAAAAACAAGCCAAATCTTGCTCATAGCTGCTAAATCCCTATAGGATCTTCCCCTGCCTAACTTGTACATCTCAAGTCACGCTTCATTCATTCATTCTTCCCAGCCCAATCCTCCTTCTCTGGGTCCTGTTTACCAGGAAAGCCCTTCCCATTTCAAGTTCTGTGCTTGCAGTTCTCTGCGCTTCCTGGAACGTTGCCCCAACTCTCTTGCTCTGCAGCAAAAACGGTTCGTGATTTCTTTCTAGAAAAATGTCACCCTGTTTATTTCCATCATACAACTTCTATAGTCTAAATGAATCCTGCTCATTTATGAGCTAAGTTACAGATCAGCTGTCTCTTATACTAGAAAGGAAGCTGTGAGACTGAAGGGAGATGGCTGTTTTCAGAGTAGAACTCAGGACCTGGCATACACTCAACAGTCGTTTGTGAATTAATATACACACCTTATCTAGCCAGTACCCTTATTACACTAGAAGTCTCTCCAGGTCAGAGGCTATGTATTTGTCATCTGCACATCTCTGTTATCAAATCCAAAGCCTGGCACACATCAGAAGCCCATGAAACACTTGCTGAGCCTATAATGTTTAAATTTAGATTTAATATACCTTCTCCAATAAATTCCAAGAACATTTCTTTTTGTAAGGAAATTCATTTGCCCCTAAAAAAATGCACTGACTTAACTAATTTTAAATCATAGCAGCTGAGGTTTACAAGGACTTTCCCCACTTGTGGATTAGCTTTGGCTTCCTGACTTAAAAGGATCCTGCAGTGAATTCACTCAGGTTCCTTCCAGGTGACCCATGCAAGTAGAATAATGCTTCATCAAACCATTTCAAATGATCAATTTTGGAGGAGTTTTGTGATTCACTCTCAGTGGACTATATAAACATGTTTAAAAAAATATAAGCGTTAGATTTTGGATAGTGACCAGCGAAGTAGCTTCCTGCTTTGTTTCTTCTGTGAGCACTGTTAAGAGCAATGACAAAGTATGAACTATTTATCCACACAATATCATGGGCCAATCTTCTCAAACAAGTGAAAGAAGCCAGATCACACATCCCCCAAAACAGTATATAATGAATGATGCCATTCATATGAAATTCTAGAAAGTGGAAACATACTTATATAGTGACGAAAAGCAGAATGGTGGTTTTCTGTGAATGAGGATGGAGGTAGGGATGGATTACAAATGGACACAAGGGAAGTGTGAAGGTAACGGAATTGCTTATGGTGATGGGTTTCATGAGAGAATACATATGTGTTACAACTCATCAAACTGTACCCTCTCAATAGGTCTAATTTATTATACCTCAATAAAGCCATAACACATAAAAATAAACTAGAAAGTCTCCATTTGGAATGATGTATTTTTTTTAAACTTTAAATATGTCATCAAGTTAGCAGCATTTTAGTTTTTGTAATCACTGGATATTTGGCAATAGCCTGCCACGAGGCATTATTACTTCCTCTCTTTTGCCTGTATATTTTTATTTACCCTCTGAAATTCAGCTGAGGCCTCACCATTCTCTGTTCTTGTAAAGATGTCAGAAGGCATTTCTTATCATCCACAACGTCAGTAAGTAATCCCTCGATTGCACTTTCCACGAAACACTACCCAGTAATACAATACTTCGATGACTATGTATCAATCTCTCGTATGAGCAAGGACCAGGAAATCATCTTTTCATTTCTGGCTCTCACCATATAGAGTGATAAATCCACTTCCATTTTGTCTACATGGTATCCAAACCCTTTCCCTCCCACTCTGGAAGTGGAAGGAGTCCATATGGTCCTTCCTACTTATACCTGACTAGAAAGATAAGGCACTTAGTCAGCAACTTGGACAATTCACTATTACCATTCATGACTGTGAATTTTTACAAAAGACACAGAGGTGTAGGGAGAGGTCAAAAGTTGATCCAGGTGGCAGCATTTGGCAACATTAATACTGGCGACACTGTCCCAATCAGCCCATAATGTGGTCAGGTCAACCTGATGGCTCTTGTTGCCCAATCTTCTCTTCTTACCTCCTTTATCAACCTTGTTTTCCTGGCTTCCTGATGATTCTAGAAACTACCTGACATTCTTCCAGTATGTTCCTTTTCTGCTTAGGTGCCTTATAAATTAGAATCCTAGTTCATACAAAGACAAATCGGGCACAAAGCACAGGACCAGAAAAGGGGGATAAGAAAAGGAGTGGCTTCCCTCCCCACGAGCACTTGTTTCCATGGAACCCTAGGTTATAAAAGTGAATCTGGGTTAAGTGACTTTCCCAATACCACAGAATCATGTCCCACTATGAACCACTGTGGACCACTCTTTTTCCTTGTCATAACAACTTTCTGTTTTTTCCAGTGAATTCTCTTTCACAGAAGAGTCCACTAGAGTAATACAGTTCTCCCTTTCTTGCTACTTTATACAATTAAGCTCGAGCCACAACCTGAAGGTTGTGTTTCAGAAACTCTGGAGACACTGCCAGTTTATTAAGCATAGTTGAGGAGAAAAGAAATCCAAATCTCTGGTTTCAAGTCTGAAAACCAAATAGGGCTTCAGGAATTTCTCTCACCTTCCCCCATAAATTAACAGCTATGAAAGAAAGAAGGCAACTGTACTTCTTCACTGAGGAAATGTCTGTTCATTCCTGTGTTTTTTCTAATGAAATGCTTGTCTTCTTGCATGATCTGTAAGGGCTCCTAATTTTAGGAATGACTACAGCGTCCTTGTTAAAATATGGCTTTTTACCCTCAGACAAATGGTTTCAAATCCTAGCTCCATCACATCTTATTTGTACGGCTTTGTGCAAGCCTTTTCTCTAAGTTTGTTTTCTCCATCTATTAAATGGGAATACCTGTGTAGCTACCTCGCAGAGCCATTGTACAAAATCAGGGGGAAGAGCCACACAACATATTTAGCACATTCCCTGGTGCAACAAGGGCCTCATTAAATGTTAGCTGCATGTGTTAGCAATTAGAATATGTTATATTAGTCATATTTTGGTAGACTCACTCTGATAGTATAACCTACATCTAGAGCAGATGTCAGCAAACTTTCCAGATAGGGCCACAAAGTCACTGTGTTAGGCTTTATAACCTCAATCATTCCTTTTTATTTTTTTAAGAATTATTTATTTATTTCTGGGGGGAAGGGCAGAAGGAGAAGGAGAAATCCTCCAACAGACACCCTGCTGAGCATGAAGCCTGAGTGGGGCTCAAGAAGTAGGGAGACAGAATGGGAGTGCTCAAGGGGTAAGGGGGAGGAGGGTTCAATCAGTGTGGGGCTCTATCCCAGGACTTGAGATCATGCCCTAAGCTGAAATCAAGAGTCAGATCCTTAACTGACTGAGCCCCCCAAGCACCCCATAGCCCCAGTCATTTCTTCCTGACTACTCATCTCTGCTGTTGCAGCATTAAAGCAGCCACATACCATATGGAACCCCATGGGCGTGCTGTGTTCCAATAAAGCTGCATTTCTGGACACTGAAATGTTAATTCTCTAACTTTCACATTTTAGAAAATGTTTTTCTTTTTTTCTTCCTCATTTTTGTAAATGTAAAAATAATTCTTAGTTCATAGACTGTTTAAAAACAGACAGTGGGTCAAATTTGGTCCACAGGCCACGGTTTCCTAATCTCTCAACTGGAGAAAGAGAGAAATCCTATATATGGCCATTGTGTGAGGCAAATATTCATTTCAAGGCCTCCACCCGCTGTTAAGTGACATGCTGATAGACAATATGGTACAACTTGATCAACAAAGCCAGTACTGTAACTTTGAGATCCTCCAGAGTATGTGATAAATGCTACATCAAGTGCCAAGATTTCCTTTACACTGAATTTTTTAAACTTTTGATAAAAAGTCACCAACAGCTAGTCAAATCTATTTCTACTTGGTTGTTAGAAAAATTCTTTCTACTTTCATTATATTGAAGGCATCTTGAAAGGAAATTAACAGTTTGTCACCTTAACAGTGCAAAATTATGCAGATGAATACTGTAATTTATAAAAGATAATGTCTTTTATTCATTTATATTCATAAGCATTTACTAGAAATATCTGTATTTAGAGGATTTTTAAAGAAAATACTTCACAAATGATAAAAATATCTCTAAACTAAAAAGATTTGCTTAACTATGTCTACATTTTTATTCCAAGATCTTACCCAATTTCCAAGCAGCGATGCCTTAATTACTTGTATAATGCACCAAACTATATATACCTACAGTTTGACATGAAACAAATGTCAATGTGAGGTTAAAAACATGTTTCAGTTCCTCTGTTTCTTATCTGCACTCTAAGTATATGACAACATGCCCCAACAGAAGCAAAATTCTTATTCAAGTTTCTAAATTGACATACGTTTAATATCCATTTTATTTTCTTTGATAGTTATCCACGCATATGTAAATTTTATAAACATCCTAATTTTGAGATAAGATTCAGCGTTTTTTACATTTCCCATTTGTAATCCTTCCTCCCTCCACCTCCCTTTAAGAAACTAAAATAGGCTTATGGGACCAATAACATGATGAGCTAGTCCACATCTGGTTATCGGAGGCATATTTTCTGATTAAAAAAAAATACAAAAAGCTGTTTTTATATGCTTGGTTTCTCCTTCTGTTATTACCCATTTAACAGTAGTTTCACATATAGCCAGGCATGTGCCAAACATAGGGCCAATAATAAAAAATACTGACTTAATATAATTTGCTTCCTTGGCTGCTGGGAAAGCAGAAAGCGTTGACAAACTGTTCTGTGTTTATTAGTGAAGCTATTGTAGAGGGTGATTGGGGTTTCATTATAAGGGGCCTGCAAACAGTTTTAGCACAAATGCCAATATACATTTGATAATCGAGTGCAATTTTAAGTATTTTCACTCAAATGGTTTTGCAGAATCTACAACTCAAATAAAAGGTATATTGTGTTTTAACACCACCACCAACTACTATACTATTTGTTGCATTGATCTCCATTGTGAATGCTTCAAAGCTTTCTACTTTCATGAAATGTAATGGGCAAATATATTCCCTGGAATCCTGAGTTATGATTAGTTACTAAGCACTCAGAAAAATCACAGCAAGGCATACTTCTGAAAGAAATCAGAAAGAGTAAAGATCACTTCTCTATGTGTGTTACATAGTGAATCACACAATACCTCATCGATGGTACTGTATATATTAGCTAACCACCATGGGCTAGCTGGAAGCTCATACATCAATGAAAAGATCTTTGTCAATTGCTGTATGCCTCATTATCTCACTAAGATTTCTTGGCAACAATTAACAGTTACCCAATTCATAGAAATTGCCTTTATTATTTTTGAAGCAGCTACTTTCTTTGGCTTTAATGACTAAGAGAATAGAGACAGATGTCTCTGTTGCTAGGGAGACTGAATTAAAAAAAAAAAAAACCTTTGAAATGAAGTAAATAAGCAACTACCATCTTTTTTTAAAAAAGGAGAATTCTGTTAGTTTTGAATTAACTATTTGTTTTAAAAACAAACCAGCAGTAGCTCCACTCTTTAAAGGAAATACATTAGAATGGTTTATTACCATTCTTCCCTGACAGTAATAAATCATTAAAAAAAAGAAAAGACAAATAGGCCCACCTGTGCACTCAATATCAATTGAGGTTGATTATCAGAAACTGGTACTTTCTTTGTACTGGTACCTGAATTCAACAGGAATTGCCTTTTTATATAATCTGTCAATCCTCTGTAACTAGAGAGGAAGCAGCCCCTCCCGTGGGTTAGAAACACGGGGGCCTTGCAGATAGGCCTTGCCGGCAGAGCTGGGAGAGCTCATGACCTCTCCTCACCCAGCTCCGGTCTCGCCTGCAGCCCGCTGGCCAGTACTCCAGACTCCGGGAAACAAGGGATCCAAACCAAGACAGCATGGCAGCTAAGCCTAACTCAGGCAAATTTCTTCTTGAAAATTTCTCCCCCGGGCTCATCCCTCCTCCTCTGTCTTTGATGCCTCACGCTTGACAGTACACCTGATGCATTCCCATTTTCACGTATCTTGGACACGCACGTTCTGTTCAGACCCTCCCACCATCTGACTTGTTTTATCGGCGTGCTTCAAGAGGAATGATACCTTCACGTGAACAGAAAAAATAATCCAGTTTGAAAGGAAATCGCATGTCGTAAAAACAATGGCAATCCACCTAAATTCTTTGGAAGAGCCCCCAATCTCCTTTGGCCTCTATCCAAAATCACCCAAACACCTTTTTTACTTGCTCTAATTAAATCATTAACCAGGAATCAGTATTCAAAGTATAAACCAAAAATTGAATGAGGACTTTTGGGGCCTTTTCATTAGTAATATTTTGCTTAAATATCAGCATTGTATATTAAAACATAGGCAAACTATTTATCTATTTTTAGATGTTAAATGCTATTACCATAACTAAAAAATCACCTGTAATACAAAGAACAACATGCAAGATAAAAGTACTTTCTTTTTCCTATTTAAGAAAATGTTCCAAGTTACACAATGTTTGGCCTCTGTGGCCTGGAGACCTAAACACTATTTCTAACAGTCTTCCTTCGTGAATGCATAGTTGGAGCTCCAAATGGTAGACTTAAAAAAAGTTTACAAGAATTTGTAATTTCCATGCTTTTTTATTAAAATTCTAACTTAGGGAGATGCAATTAGTATGGAAGACAGACCATCAGGATCTCACTGGATGAAACTGGGTCCAAATTGAGCAGTGTGGCATTTTGGGTGAATATAGCAGCTTACAGGTCCACAATTCTGGGGTCAAATCAAGATTCTTTTCTTTCTTTTTTTTTTTTTTTAGATTTTATATATTTATTTGACAGAGAGAAAGAGAGCACAAGCAGGGAGGAGAGGGAGAAGCAGGTTCCCCACTGAGCAGGGAGCCCAATGCAGGGCTCAATCCCAAGATCCTGGGATCATGACCTGAGCCGAAGGCATACGCTTAACCCACTGAGCCACCCAGGTGCCCTTCAAATAACATTTCAACCACATACATGGGATGGCACTTCAGTCAATTTCTTGGCTTTCCTAAGTCTCACTTTCATTGGTGGTAAACTGGGTATTAATCACTTCCTAAGCCTGCTGCAAGGGTTAACATGGTACGACAGATATAAGTACGTGGTCCAATGCCCAGCACCAAGAAGCACTCCATCAATGGCAGCTGTTATCTGTTACTATCATCATCATTATTAGCTGCTTCTCAGTTTTCTGAGAATATTAATTAAAGATCAAATATAGCTTTCAGAGCTTTCATGAGAACTGGGGACACTGTATGCTCTCCCTGACAGTTCTGATCATGTTATTTAGAAATATTTGTGTTAGATACCAATTGTGGTCTATTTCCATAACTTGTTCATCTTAGCCAAGCTAAGAAGCTTGCTCTACTCTGAGGTAACTTGGTTTGGCTCTTAAGAAATAACATTCCCCTAACAGAACATCCTTCCGATGTCTTATCAAGACCCATCTTTCTTTATTTAAAATCTACTTAGAACCCTACCTCCGCTATGAAGATTTCCTGATCAACTTCAACTACCTCATATTATTGCCTGATAGCAGGGATTCTCAGCTTCATATACTACACAGAGGCCATTCATGTAACAGATGTTTACCGGCTGCAAGGTACTATCTTAGGTACCAGAAATAAACACTGAACAAGTTAGAGAAAGCCCCTGCTCTCTCGGTCCCTACCTTTTAGTGATATGAGTGGCATGAGTAAACAAATTGGTTTCAGTTAGTAACTTGAAAAGGATAAAAAATAAAACCAGTTGATTCAAGAGGAATTAGAGAGAGCAGTGATAGGAAAGATGGTGCCCTATTTAAGGCCACCCTCATTCGGGACTGCACAGGTCTAGAAGGTCCTGCTCATAGAGATTCCAGTAAGAGGACACATGAACTGAGAGCCAAATAGCACAAACGGAGTGGCTATGCAAAGACCTAGGTAATGAACATTTCTGAAGAAGAGAGAAGATAGGACAAAGTTTCTAAAGAAGGAATGGGCTTTGTATGTTCAAACAGAAAGCAGGTCAGTTGACCACAATGTAGGAGTATGGGGGCCCATGCCCAGAGGTGAGGTGGGAGTGGTAGGCACGGTGATGGTTCCAGGCCCAGTTCCATAACACTGCCTGCAGAGCTTTTGCAAAATCTGGATATGTGGGCCATGCCCCCAACCAATTAAATCACAATCACTGATGGTAGATTCCAGGCTGTATGTGCAGTTCCAAGTTTCCTAGATGATATGAAAGGGCAGCCAGTATGAAAAGCCAATGATAAATAGTGTTGTAATCCTTGATAAGGAGTTACATTGTTTTTTTCATTAATGTTTTGGTTACTTTTTAGTACCTCCTCTCCCCATTTAAAGTTTGTGTTCCAGGCATTTCTGATCATTGTATCTTTGCAAAATGCCAACTAGAGAACTATGCACGGGATAAATGCACAATACAAGGCTGTGATTGTCTTCTGTGCACCTAAATCTGCTTAGAGTGCACTACAGAAACAGACTCATGGTTCTAGGCATATTCCCAATTACATTTTAAAAAATAAACAAACAGGTGCGTGCAAACACCAGCACTTAGCAGCTGGCTCCCATACATTTTCTTCAGGGAAATGAAGATACTGGCTAGGAAGTCTCCAAAGTATTTGAAAAGGAAACAAAGAAAGGTTTGGGGGTTTTGTTTGCTTGTTTTTTGGTTAAGAGGTAAATAATTGTAGAACCTCGGGGCCATGAGGAAGACGGTCAGTATGTCTACATGCTGAAAAACGTTACCAATGTATTCATTTTGCCAGAGTCTCACAGTTTTTCTCTGAAAGGAAATAATTGTGCCCCACAATTTCAAAGGTCAGAATTCAAAGTAACTGAGGAAAGCACTAGGTGATGAAGGTGACATGGAAAGCAAGAGGGAAAGCATAAGCAAAAAACCCTTGTGTTTGAAAATGACTGTTGGCACATGCCAACATGCAGAATTCCAGAGAGTCATTCCAGGATTGTTTGAGGGAGGCCTAGCTGTGACATCTGTCACCACAATGGCAGCCAGGGTTGGTTGTGATAAATTTCTGCTTCATGTGCTCAGTTTAAGAGAAGGCTCTTCCTAACTAGAACAGAATCATGCTCCACTTGTGGCTGACAGAAATTGCCAGAAGTCCAGACCAGTTTCTAGGTCCCACGCAATAGGAAAGAAGTTACCTTCTTCGTAGTGGATTCCTGAAATTTTTATAATACGGCACATCTCTAATGATACCTCTATGAGCACTCTAGATTCATGCCAGGGGTCTTCCTACCTGTATCATTAAAAAATTTGACCTGTAGGTTTGGCCAGTCTTAAACAGAGCATCTAACATCATGTAATACTTATATATGCTTTGATAGGTAGATTCTAGTTAATTACAGTAGGGTTTATGAATTTCAACCTGGGTTTGACTCTCACATGGGCTACTTACTAGCTGTGTGACCTAGGCAAACCACTAGAACACAAGCTCCAAGAAGATGGGAATTTTTAATCTGATTTTTTCTAAGGATACAACATTGGGGGGAAAAAGATTAAAATCAGACCCAAACCAAAAGTCAAAAGAAATTTTCTATCTTTCATTTGCCTCACCTTCTGCATCTTTAACAGGGGAATAATCATAGTCTCCACCTCACAGATTTTTTAAATGCTAAGTGAAATACTGGATGTAATGCACTTTGCACATTTCATAGGAATAATATACATTCCAAATGTTTGTTGAGGAAAGACCAGTGGGAGTATAATGCTTTTCAGCAGAGTACTGATAATAAGATAACTTTCTAATTACTTACAAATATTTTAACAATAAAATGGTGCTTTCTCAGGCTACCTAATAGTCAATTATCTTGAGTACCTGATCCCAGACATGGGCTCAAAACTTCAAACCAAGCACTAAATTTCTACTAACAGCTCGATACCATGCCCAGATTTTCGGTTCATGTATATCAGCATCTTTCCTTTGAAAACTCCTCCTCTTTCATTCTGAGCTCAGTCCAGGAAAGAATAAAATCACCATGGTGACAACAATGACCCCCTTTCTGGAGTGCATTCAAATTTATGTTGAGCTTTTCTTGAATAGTGCTGTGTCTTGCCTTTAAATTGTCTCTTGGAGTCACTGCAAGGTCAGGGGAATTTCTTTACCACTTAAGGTCTCCTTCAAGGATACAAAAGAGCAATTTGGAGTTCATGATCTGGAATTGATAAATTTTATAATAAATAATTCTATTGGCTTTGAGTCAGGCAAATGATTTACTAGCACTTTTATGTTAAAGAAGTTGTAGGTGATGTTGTGACTAAGAGCCTCATACAATAAAAACATATGTGCAATACTTTTCTTTCCCGCCAGAATGTCTGATAGAGACATTCACCCATAGCACTTATTTAGAAAGTTGCCATACACAATATATAATACCAGTCTGGGTTCAGATAACGACACAAATTTGGGCCTTTCTGTCTTATATTAAATATAATGCTACTTGAATTACACTGTAAATTAAGTGTTATTTCAATGCTGGGTCCAGCTCGGTCAGGAGACAGAAGCTAAGAAAAAGTATCATTGATCAAGAGAAGCTTCAGGGAGTACAGAAGTTTTGAGTCTGGAATGTCCCAATGAGTGTTGTATGAATCAAATGAGATGTACATTTAGTCCTTATCAGAGCTGGCCCAAGATAGTATGTGGTCTCTATATGTTAGTTATTATTAAGTTCCAGATTTTATTATTACTATTGGTGTTGTCACTGAATTTCAACATTTGGTCTAAAACATATTTATATTTTGGGAACAGTCTCAATCTGTTTTGTATACATAAAGAATTAAAAGGGCTCTCTGAATGAATCTCACAACTGATTGCATAGTGAGAGGCAAAATCCTAGATGTCACAGAGTTATACCTTTAAAACACTCAGTATAGGCAGAGGGGTTTTGTTTGGCAAATAGTTGCAGATGAAACTTACCACTGTACAAAGAACCTGGCAGAGTGTGATGCGGCATCTTTTATTACAAAATATCTGTAACCTTCCTCAGCCCCTAGCAAAAGTCACTACCATTTCTTATACCTGAATTAGGAAGAACACCAAAAGTAGAATTATCCTATAAATGGCTAATTTCACATGTCCTTTTCTAAACTGATGATCCTTAGTATTTGATTTATGTAAAGCGGAAGCTCTAGAGGAATAGACTAGAGGCCCTGAGGTTACTTTTCTGAAAGAATTTCCCTTGACTATTTTAACTTGGAACACACACACACACAAAGAATACAGAACTGTTTCATGAATCATCTACTCTGAGTTGGTTAAAATAGTAATGTCACTATGAGGGAGCATGATCTCTTTGCTCTCCATTACCCTATTGACATGTTTTCCCACCCCACAGCTGTTAATCCATGAAGACTCCTGATGATTAAAACTGATTTGGTACTTTAAGGAAACTCAGTGGTCAGTAACATTTCCTCTCCTGAAGCCCCTTATACGTCACACGGGAGTGACAACTATGTGCGCTTTGGGCCTCTTGAATTGATTTAATATCTCAATTTGTGCTACTGATGTTTCATCTGACAGTGGCGGGTCCCCAAAACACTTCTACAGTGACACTGCTGACCTCACTGAAGGTCAAATAGCTATTATTTTGAATTAATTCACTTTTTCTCTCTATGTCAGTCCCATTGAAGTCCTCAGACACAATCACATAAATGTAAAATGAACTCGGTAAGAGCCCCTCAATGGATAGAAATTACTCATTCACTCAGAAAAAATACTTACTGGGAACCCATTATGTCCCGAGCCGTCAGTTAGGCACTGAGGATCTAAGTAAAATGAACTCAGACACAGCTGCTGCCCTCCAAGAGCTTAGATTCCTAATGTGGAAAGCCAGAATAAAACTGGCTATTCCAGCGAGATTTCTTGAATTTAAGTCACAAAGAGAAGCAGCCTCTTATAGCCCTCACCTGAGTGCTGTGGTTTAGAGACGGGATTCCCCAGTGAGAGCCTACAGACCAGTGCTGCCTCAGGAACCCACGTTTTCAGTAGTCCATAGTGAAATGAGAAAAATGAGAGTTTTAACAACCTTCTATTGCACTCATTCTCTATGTAAACCCTCCATTCTGATGACAGTGGTTCCCCCACGCAGTGTGCTCACTCCATTTGTTTGCCAGTTTCTATAGCGTGGTATTTTCCAACCCCATTTCCATCAATACCTTTCCAATGGCCACCATCTCACATCATTGCCATTATTCCTTAGTATTTTTATTTACCTTAATGAACTGTTTCTTAAACCCACTATTTTAAAAGTCAATGATAAAAGCTTTAAATATAAAAATTATTGGCTATGATTAGAAAGTACTTGTATAAACAAATGTAATGTTTAAAAATGTTCTTAATTTCGGGGCGCCTGGGTGGCTCAGTGGGTTAAAGTCTCTGCCTTCGGCTCAGATCATGATCCCAGGGTCCTGGGATGGAGCCCCGCGTCAGGCTCTCTGCTCAGCGGAGAGCCTGCTTCCCTTCCTCTCTCTCTGCCTGTGTCTGCCTACTTGTGATCTCTGTCAAATAAATAAATAAAATCTTTAAAAAAAATGTTCTTAATTTCAAACTAGATACAGTGACTAATGGAAGCTGAATCTGAGTCTCCTTTTTCCTAGAACAGAGAAATTAGCAAGTGTGAGAGATTAAGGTCAATGTAGACATAAACTGAGATCCTATTTTTTTTAATCCTATTTATTTTATTTTATTTATTTATTTGTCAGAGAGCATGCACAAGCAAGGTAGTGCAGGCAGAGGAAGAGGGAGAAGCAGGTTCCCCACTGACCAAGGAGCCTGATGAGGGGCTTGATCCCAGGACCCTGGGATCATGACTCGAGCCAAAGGCAGATGTTTAACTGACTGAGACACACAGGCATCCCCACAAAAAGCTCTTCTTGAAGCAATGGATGTATCAGAGAAAGGTGAAATGGGAACGACCTCTCCTGTTTTGTTTCACTGTTCTACTAGCTACTGAACCACTGGTGATATTCATTTCTTTTTTTTTTTTTTTTTTTGGTGACAGAGCTACATTAATAACATTAATAATGATGGTGGTGTTGTTACTGTTACTGCTGCTAATAATAATCACTTAAAAAGTAGTCATCGAGTACTTACTATATCCCTGTTTTAAGCACTTTTTTTTATTTTTAAGATTTTATTTATTTGAGAGAGAGACAGTGAGAGAGAACATGAGCGAGGAGAAGGTCAGAGGGAGAAGCAGACTCCCCATGGAGCTGGTAGCCCGATGTGGGACTCGATCCCGGGACTCCAGGATCACGCCCTGAGCCGAAGGCAGTCGTCCAACCAACTGAGCCACCCAGGCGACCCCACTTTTTTTTTTTTTTTAAAGATTTATTTATTTATTTAACAGACAGAGATCACAAGTAGGCAGAGAGGCAGGCAGAGAGAGGAGGAAGCAGGCTCCCTGCTGAGCAGAGAGCTCCAGATACGGGCCTGCATCCCAGGACCCCAAGACCATGGCCTGAGCTGAAGGCAGAGGCTTTAACCCACAGAGTCACCAAGGCATCCCTATTTTAAGCACTTTTACACATAATAATAAACTGACTCTTCCTAATTACCCATGAAGAAAGCACTTTTGCACATAGGATTCTATAACCCTAAAAAGTTCAGTAACTTGTTCAAGCTCATAGAGCTGTCACATCTAAGAGCTGTCACTGATCAAATCTCAGCTCTAAGTTAAACACACCTTGTCCCCAACACCACCAGACACTGAGCCTCCCCGGGCTAGCTACTTTAACACCATTTCTGCAAAAGAAACCTACATTTTTGAGAGGTGACAACTGAATAACATATGCCTGGCATTAGGACTTGATGATGAGGAGGAGGAGACAGAGGAGGGTAGGAAGAGAGTATTGGAATTCTGCTGTTACTTATTAGCTACTTAACCTTGGGAAAATTGTTTAGTATCTCTGAGTCTTACTTTTCTTCATCTGTAAAATGAGATGATATCAGCTCCTGGAAAACACTGTAGTAAATGTTTTGAAGTGGTTACAGTGAAAGTCTAGCACAGCAGTTGGTATGTAATAGGCCCTCAATAAGCAGTCCTTTTTATTATTCTGCAGTGTGCTTATCAAATCCCCAGCCATTATTCACGGCTCATTCTGTGCCATCCATTCTCTGATGCTTTCCCTTATGCGTTCTGCCCACAATGATAACTACAATGATAACTCTTTCCTCTGAATTCCATGTCACTTATTTCATTTTTTTTTAAAGAACTTGTTCTTCCAAAGTAATTGAAGCCTTTAGAAAACAAGACTCACAAATTTCTTTTTACCACATATCTACCACACTATACTTGCCTAAAAGTTTGGCCCAAAACATTTAGTAATTTTTAAATTAATAGTTACATGAAATGAGAAATGTGTCATAAATAGAATCTTAAAAAGTGATCTAGGTAGTAGTGGAAAAAATATACAAAAAAACAAAAAAAGTGTCTTTTGTTTTCTGAAGATATTTTTTCCCCTTCATGTTGGCTGTCCATTATACTTATTATAAATAGCACCATCTTCTGCTGGAGGATATTAAATCCTCATAAACAAGAAGATATTCACATTTTCAGCAAGAATAAGATGGTTTTACATCCAAAACAAGCATGTCCATCTGGAGACAGGGTATCACACTCTCTAATATCTCCTCACTTGTTTTCTTCCTTACTCTCTAATATAAAAGTAACATAAAATTATGGTAGGAATACAGAAAAAAAAATAAGAAAATATAAATGATCTGCTCTTTCCCCAGAAATAGCCACTATTAATATTTCCTCATATGTCCCTCTCACCTTTTCCTTAATGTTCTTTGGTACATATAAAAAAGAATTATACTAGGATCAGGCTATATATACTTTTTTAAAAATACAGTATTTCTATATTCTTACATGTTATCTTTTAAAAAAAAGATTAAATTTTCAGGGCTGCATAGTATTTGAACATTTTGATGTCATTAGTTAAACTGTTATTGGTAGTCAATTGTTTTTAAATTGCCCTTATTTTAAATGATTCATTAAACCATCCTTCCAAATGTATCTTTCTGTCCAATGATCATTTTTAGCATAAAAGGTTAAGTGTGTGAGAAGTGCCAAACTTTTAAGCCTCTTAAGATCCGCAACTGGGGCGCCTGGGTGGCTCAGTGGGTTAGGCCTCTGCCTTTGGTTCAGCTCATGATCTCAGGGTCCTGGGATCGAGCCCCACATCGGGTTCTCTGCTCAGCAGGGGGCCTGCTTCCCCTGCCTCTCTGTCTACTTGTGATCTCTCTCTCTGTCAAGTAAATAAATAAATAGAATCTTAAAAAAAAATATATATATCCGCAGCACTATCCACTCCCAGTGATTGGCGACCCTCTCCCCAACACAACACACTAGCCAATACCAAGGACAATGAGTTTTTAAAATCTTTTATAATTTGCCTGGAAGACAAATGCTGGTATCATATGCTTTATGAACTCTGAAAAAAAACGTGCTACTTCATCGTGAACGGGCAGCATCAGTGCTCCGGACAGTCAGTCCATCTTCTGCTCATCTTACAAAAATGACTTCCAAACCCAAAACGCCGCACTTAGGGAAGATAATCCGTGCTAAATTAGCACGGAGGGACGGCACAAGACGGACGGGGCGCTAATGCTGCCGCAACGGACATAAGCAAACCAAACTCCGAGCCTACAAATGCCTCAAGGTTACAAAATCACAGGCTAAGGACAACCAGTCACCGACAGCCCACAGGCCTGACGCTGTCGCCCGCCCGTACTTCCCTTACTTTGCTACCGCCTCTTCTCACGAAGTCTCTCCCTGAGCTCCCAACCACTTCCGCTGTGGCGCTGCCCAATTTAAGGTGATTTTTACTCAAACTCTGAAATTGCTTATTATGCCTCAGTGTATCTTTCAACGGTCCTGACGTCAGAACATGGAACCAAAGGAGCCCCCGACAGTCCCCAGGAGCAATGAGCAACCCGGCAGAGCTACCTGTTCAGCCCCTTGAGCTGTTTTCTCGCTGCTTCTCAGAGCTGCCGAGGCGGTAAGAACGTCCCTGATGGATTCCAATCTGCGGCTTGTGCACTATGAACTTTCAGACTTCCTGTTGCTTCCCCTCACAGTGACTTGTGCTACCTGCTCTGAAAATCCAACGAGAACGGACTAGGCCCAGTTTAGCAATCCCGTGGGTGTCGGGTCCGACTGGGTCTGACCTAAAAACAGGACTGGACTTAGAGTCGGGAATGGGGGACAGTCAGGCTGATCAGCAGCGAGCACGAGGGCACAGGTGAATAAAATTTTGTTTTAAGGCTAAACCAGTAGGTAAGCTTACCAAAGGTAATCTTGCATTACAGTGGCCACAGCGGAGATCTTTTAACCACCTCAGATAAGCTTATCCACTTAAGAGTTTTCCTAGAGAGAAAGGGGTCTCTGCCAAGCACTTGCTATAAAGGATAGAGGGAAAATGATTTTCTCCTCCTCTGTGGTTTCTGGTGACCAGGACAAGGACTCACTGGGACACCCTATTCTTTCTGGAACCTGCAGATGGCATTCTAGGAAAACTGGCAGGCGTCTACAAAGGGTAAGAACTAATAAATAACAAACTCAGCTCTCCCAGATTTCTATCTGTGGCACCTCGTAGAGAGAAGGTAAAATTTCATGTCCGTTCCTTTCCAAATTCAAATTGGCACGAAAAGATAATGATTATCAATCCTTTCTTACCCAGGAACAGCTACTGCCTTGTTTGTCTAATTTTGTGTCCTAGGAACTTGGTTTAACAACCATGAGGTTGAGGGACAGGGGACCCCAAAATACAGCTAGATAGAGATGTGAGGTGTAGGACAGTTTCAGCTGAGGTCTTACCAAGTGTTGCCAGCTCTCAGGGGGAATTGTTTAAGTATTTCTTTTGGTTATGTTTGGGACTGGCTCTGGATCTTAGCGAATAGGGAAAGGATGGGACTTTAGGTAGGGAAAGAATAGGGCCCGGGCCCCAACTAGGCTCTGACAGCATTTAAGGTGTGCAGACCCTGAGACAGAACAGACAGAGATCAGGAAAATTTAGATCACCCTATCCCAATTACTAGGGTTTAAATGTTTTTCAAATAATTACATTGTAACCCCAGAAAATAAAAATAACCACAGAAACTAACCAGCCCTCAAAAGAAAAGTTCACTATAGAGACTAACCAGACCTAGCAATACATATTTATAGATCATAGATGTCACAGAAACAAAGACTTGCACACAATGTATAAGTATCATGTCTGGTTCCAGGCCACTGACATAACCACTGGCAAGTTTCCTGCTAAAGTCCTAATAAAAGGCCTGAGATGAAAAGCCTTCATTGGCAACCCAGTTGGGACCCCTCTCACTCCTGAGAGCTTTTTCTGTATCCTTGCTTAATAAAACTTTATCGCTTTGTTCACACTCCTTTGTCTGCGAGATTCATTCTTAGACTCCCCGAGATAAGAACCTCACTCCCCTATTTCATTGGGAGGATTCTATCTTTTGTACCTTCTTTGGGGACCCTTCTTGTGTCCATGGGGTGGTTCAATACTGTCAGGAATATTTACTGTTGGTCCTGGCTAACACCTAACAAGACATCTGAAAGGATTTTTTTAAGTAGCTCTATAATCAGAAGTTGGCCAAATTGGAAACTGATACCACAGCCTGATAGGAACTTTTTTCAGGCCTTCTCCCCAAAGCTAAAATGAAAATCTGTACACAGAGGAAAAGAAAAACATTCTGAAGCCATTGTGGAAGGATTTATCAAGCCATTCTCAAGAAACATAGCTCTAAATCTAGAATATAGGAATCTTTTGATTTCAGTCTTAGTTGAAGATCGTCTCCCTGATACGAAGAAGCAAATTAAGGATAATGTAGTTAGATGGCTGGGTCAGCTTCTGGATATCTTTCAGGTTGAAACCCAATTCTCTGAGGACTTAAAAAATGTACTTGTCTTACAAATTGAGCCTTTCTAAGAACAGAAACATGGTTCTAGAAACAATTCAAACACCAACTATCCTTTTGCCAATCCCCAAACCTTCCCTATTCATCTCAAAAGGCTTTCCCATATTGTGAAAGATCTAGATTTAAGAAACAAAGGCTTTCTTGGAGAAATTTACATACTTTCTCTGTGCCTTTGAGATAGGAGTATTCTACCTGCTCTTCCCTAAGAACTCAGAGCCATCTTTTAATATGCAAACTTCGGAGGAAATTCTTCGAAAGGAAAAGAAAGAGGTGGGGGGCAGGGAGGTCGGAGAAGGGAGGGGAGAATGCTATATGGAAATTAGATGAGTAAGAAATGTTTAAAATCTTTCCACAAATATTAGTAAAAGCTTTTAGCCATCTGAGCAGGTAATTTTAACTTATTCTATCTGCCAGAACACAATTTGGATTCAACTGTTCTTTTATAAACTAGTGAGTTTTCCATTATCATATATCTCTCATGGCTAAAATTTTAAAATCAAAGCTCTAACATCCCGGTACGTGTCTGTATATTATGTGTGTCTATGTATATATGTTATAGATACATGATATTTTTCCACCTGCAGATGGTATTACCAAAATTGATTTGTAAAGACAAACATTTATATAAATAAAGTATATTCTCATAAATGTAGAAACTAACCCAGATGATTTTCAAGTTCATGTGATCTAGGATAATGTTTGGTAGATAAAAGCTAATTTAAGTTTGTTGGTGTAATTAAAACAGGCATGTCTTCACAATTATCAGCATTAAATATAATACTTTTATTCTACCCAGATTTATTCAAAGTCAATCTTATGATGTCTCTGTTACAGAATTCGTCAGCAAGAAAGATAACAGGTAATAAGATGATGGTTAGACATTCAATATCTCATGAATTTTCATAAATAATCTAGCCATAATTCCTAACAAATGAAATATGTAAGTAACATAACAGTTTATAAATATACTTTTCAATGATATTTATGCTGATGGTGTGTCTACTTAAAAACCTTTTCCAAAACCTTTTCGGTAACAGAAAACTTTAAGGGTATACTGAGATAAGTTAAATATTGGATATTCATTGAATACCTAGATTATTTCCAAATAAGGTAAAATAATGAAACATCAACTATTGACCATACGTTTATCCACTTTGACTTTCTTTATTTGTAACCCCATAATCAAGACTCCTAGCACTTTTACAGTCATGAAGAGCAGTGCATAATTTGAGTTGCCTAATAAGTGAGATGCCCCATCTTCTTATTTCAGTGCTCATATTATAAACAAGTCCTTTTCACTGTATATATAGTACCATATTTTATACATTTTTGTGCTTTTTCTAGCTGATTTTGCTGTTTTAAATGACTCCAGGCATAGTACATAAGTGCTGTCTAGTAATCCCAAGTGCAAGAAGGCTGTTCTGTGCCTTACAGAGAAAATACATGTGCTAGATAAGCTTTGGTCAGGCAGGAGTTATAGTGCTGTCTGCCATGAGTTCAATGTTAATGAATCAACAACATATATTAAATAAGATGTTCTTAAACAGAAACACACATAAAACAAGGTTACATATTGATCTGTTGATTGGTTGATGAAAATGTTGGGACTTGAGGCTTGCATTTATCTAATCCTGTATTTCCCCTTGGGGCAATGGTTCAGTTATTTGCTAATTCAGTGTTCCAGCAACTTGATAGAGCATAACTACCACAAGGAAGGAGAATCAACTGTTATATTTATTTCCCTATTTTCTTGATAGTTTATTCCTTGTGTGGTTGTGGCTCTATGTTCTTACATTCTTTATTAAGATGCCTACATTTGTAACCCGTTTTCTATGGACCTAGATATGGTACGCAGGTATACAACACACACAGACCTACACAAACACACACATGCACACATACACACACACACACACACACACACACGCAAATGTCCATTTAAATACCTTATATTTTGACTTATTTATAATTTATATTATGCATGATGATATTTAATTTATATATATATATATTTTTTAAAGATTTTATTTATTTATTTGACAGATAGAAATCACAAGTAGACGGAGAGGCAGGCAGAGAGAGAAGGAAGCAGGCTCCCTGCCGAGCAGAGAGCCCGATGTGGGACTCAATCCCAGGACCCTGAGATCATGACCTGAGCCGAAGGCAGCGGCTTAACCCACTGAGCCACCCAGGCGCCCCGTTATTTAATTTATATTAAATTGACCTTTTAACAATATATTTTTATCTATTGGTTTTCCAGTCAAATTGGACTCATCATAATATAATGGCTTATTTTCCTTATACAGTCATACCTTATTTTATTGTACTTCATTTTATTGTACTTCACAGATACCATACTTTTATGAATTGTAGATTTGTGGCAACCCTGCATTTAGCAAGTCTACTGATGCCATTTTTCCAATAAAATGTGCTCATTTCATGTTTCTTTCAAATTGTGGTAGTTCTTGCAATATTTCAGATGTCTTCATTATTATTATATTTGAATTGTTGCAGTCTCATGATAAAACCTTAATGGATGAAGAGTTGCTTCCTATGGAGGAGCAAAAAAATTGGTTTCTTGAGAAGGAATCTATTTCTGGTGAAGATACTATGACTATTGTTGAAATGACAATAAACCATTTAGAATATTACACAAACAGTTGATAAAGCAGTGGTTTAGGTTTGACAGAAATGACTCTAATTTTGAAAGAAGTTCTACTGTAGGTAACATGCTATCAAGTAGCACCACATGCTACATAGAAATCGTTCAGGAAAGGAAGAGATGTGGCAAATGTCCTGGTCTTATTTTAAGAAATTGCCACAGTCGGGTGCCTGGGTGGCTCAGTGGGTTAAGCTGCTGCCTTCGGCTCAGGTCATGATCTCAGGGTCCTGGGATAGAGTCCCACATCGGGCTCTCTGCTCAGTGGGGAGTCGGCTTCCTCCTCTCTCTCTGCCTGCCTCTCTGCCTACTTGTGATCTCTCTCTGTCAAATAAATAAATAAAATCTTTAGGAAAAAAAAAAAAAAGAAAGAAATTGCCACAGTCACTCAAACTTGCCGGCCACCACTTGATCAGGCAGCACATACCAACATCGAGGCAAGACCTTCTACCAGTAAAAAGATTGACTCACTGAAAGCTGATGGTGGTTAGCACCTTTTTTAGCAATAAAGTATTTTTTAATTAAGGTATGTACATTTTTTTTTAAAGATATGATGCTATCGCACATTTCATGCACTACAGTATAATGGAAACATAATAGTTATACGAACTGGGAACCCAATAAATTCATTTGACTTGCTGTATTGTGATATTTACTTCATTGTGGTAGTCCGGAACTGAACCTACAATATATCCCTATTTTCTCAATAACCCATTAAAATGTTTGATTTCACCCAAATTCTGTTCCATTTGTTCATCTTGGTTTACATAGTTCTAATGATACAACAAACCTCTCCAGATTGCTTTTCTTCTTTTGTAGCTGCTTTGTGATAGTAAACTAAGCCATTTAAAGATATTCCCACTCAATTTTTCAAATGAGCTACTCAAAAATTTAAACAGCAGTTTATAATTACTTTTCTTATTCTGTGTTACAAATATCTCATTGATTTGTATACTTAGGGATTTGAAAACCAAAATCTACATCCAGTGTTGACTGGCAAACATCGATAAGCACGCTATTCACACTTCAGCATAAGTGACAACAGTTTGCAAAGAAATCCGTAATTTAAAAATTGATGTAATTAATTTACTAGATCATCGCTTATCATATCGTATTCTTCATAATAAAACTTATGCTTTCTCTAGAATCATCCATGTTTTTGCTTGTCCAGAATATTTCAGTTAGTGGATCAGTAATCTGTAATAACAGATAGGGCTAAAAAATATGGTTCTTCTTAGCTGTGCAAACCTGAGTAAGATATTTAACCTCTTGGGACCTCAGTTTTCAGGAGTAAAGAGGACTTTGTTTTTATGTTAAAAATGATTTTCATTACACAGAAAAAATGTTTAAACGTAGCACATGGCAGGTATTTAATAATTGTTCTTTTCTACATTTACTCTCTTCATGATTGTTATATTAAAACACCATGCGTGCATCATATATTAGCTCTAGTTACATAAGTTCTATTTTAGTCTTTAAATTTCCAAGGAAATATTTCGTGAAATACATAATGTTGCATGACTTTATACGAGAAATTTTGGAATATTTAAAGAAAACCTGTTGTAAATCTCACAACGTTAAGAGGCAATTCAGGCAAGTAGTGTGGAAAAAAAATAATCTCAAAATGCTCTCATTTTAAAGGTTAAATGTTGAGTATTAAAGGGTGTTTCTATGCTGGCAAAAAAGGAGAAGGAAAAAAAAAAGAGTTCAGTGTAATACTTTCAACATGGTGCTAACAGTTCCAGTTCTTATAGAAGTGGGTTTTGGGGCACCTGGGTGGCTCAGTCGGTTAAGCCTCTGCCTTTAGCTCAGGTCATAATCTCAGGGTCCTAGGATGGAGCCCCACACTGGGCTCTCTCTCAGCAGGGAGCCAGCTTCTCCCTCTGCCTGTCTCTCTGCCTACTTGTGATCTCTCTCTGTCAAATAAATAAATAAAATCTTTTTTTTTAAAAAGTGAGTTTTAAACTAGAGAAGAAAATGTAATCTTATTTTTTAAGAGACTAGGTCACTTATATGTTCAGTATATACTGATTATTACAAAGTCTTTGAAATGGGAAGGAAAGTGAAAAATATCAAGTTGTATTCTACTGATAGAGAATTAAATCCACACATCCCCCACTGCAGGATGTGTTGCTGAAATCACAGCCTTCATATAGATCTGTTGATTTTCCCAAACTCTTACTTAAAATAGGGTTTCAATTTAATACTATCAGAAATTGAAGGGTGCCTCGGTGGCTCAGTGGGTTAAGCCTCTGCCTTTGGCTCAGGTCATGATCTCAGGGTCCTGGGATCCAGCCCCACATCAGGCTCTCTGCTCAGCAGGGAGCCTGCTTCCTCCTCTCTCTCTCTCTGCCTGCCTCTCTGCCTACTTGTGGTCTCTCTCTGTCAAATAAATAAACAAAACCTTAAAAATAAAAAAAGAAAGAAATTGAAAAACATTTGCTCTATTTAGCCCGTACCAATGGTAATCCTTTGAAGTATCAGGGTTTTTTCTATTGTTTTTGTTTCTTTCTCTTTTGTTTTCATTTCTTAAATAATGAAAAAAATATGCAAAAAAACATATTTTAGTGATGGCAGAATCACATCTTATATTTCATTGTACTGTGATTGAAAGCAGATATGACCATCTAGAATTATGAGAAACTATATTTAAATCTAATGTTTTCTATGAATTCAACATGGAGTAAAAACCATTTTATACACTCCTTCCAGTTATGCAAAGAAGTTGCTTAGAAATTTTTAAGGTACTGATCCACTAATTGAAATATTGTGAACAAGCGAAAATATGGGATGATTCTAGAGAAAGTCTAGATTTTCTTATAAGGAATATATGATAAACTATGATCTAGTACATTGATTACATCAATTACAATGAATATATTTATTTCCTCTTATAAACAAAGAGAGTAACATTTAAAACTTTAGGCATAAGCCTAAATGAAAAGAAAAAAAACCAGAGATAGTAGAGACAGAAACTAAAAACTTGGGCAAACACCCTTAATGTTGATAAAGCTTAATGCTGATAAAGCCATTCTCATTTATTCTTTGAGTGCTGAAAATGACACTTGAACAGCAGAGGGCAGAAATCTTACAGAGTTCTTTTCAAAGTTGGTAGGTATTTCTTGGGAACAGATTCCATAGAATGTAAATACAATGCCAGACAGTTAGCATGAAGAACTTCTGAACGTTGACAGCAGTTTTCTGCAAGCCAAGACCTGCCTCGCTGGCTGCCTTGTTATTTAGCCAAAATTTAAAACATTTGTGATTGCAGGAGTAAATGATCTTAACTAAATGATGGCAAAACCCGATGAGAGCATTGATAAAACCCAAAGAGTTTTCAGACCAGCATGTTAGGCAAATCACAGACATTCTAAGATTTGCTTTTATGATCAAGGTATTTCCTAAGATCGTGTAGCCTTTTCTCTCTATTCCCACATGGATACAATATTCCTTATTTTCCTCTACCTGCTTTCCTGACTACTATGTACCAAAGACCCATCTTTTCCAGATAACTGAGTCAGAGAATTAAATTAGATGACAAGGTTAGGATGATGAGCAACAAAGAGAAAAACAGGGGATGTGAATGATGAATCTAATAAGTTCAGGAAAATCCTCCAGGAATCTGAAGCATGGGCAACATTCTTCGAGGCAGGCTCCATTCTTCCAGGTCCTGCCCCACCTAACTTACCTCCTCTTTCTCTGCAGTGTTTCGATCTATTATTTGTTCTGGGGAGGACATAGCATAGGCTAAGTCTGAGTCTTAGGCCTGTTTCACCATACACCCTCCCATTTCTTCTAAAATTGACAACTCCACGTTTATAATTTATTTCCTAAGCACTCAGTGATATTGCCTTAAGAACGAACAATGGTGGATCCAAGCTTCCAAGAAAGAAGTGGTACCAGGGGATATTTCTAGGGGAGAATAGCATCTGATCTGTGTGTTAGCGTCCTTCAAGTCAGAGATGTGCTGTAATAAACTCAAGCCTTCCTTACACAACCTAGTTTGGATCTGACCTCCAAGACATGAGGAACATTGTGCTTCAGAGAAAGTTAAAGCATATTGAGCATTGTCTTATTGACTGCCTTTCTCAAAATCTAAGAACAATATAATCCAAAACCTTAATAGATCATTCTCTCAGCTCGGACCACATATCCAAGAAAACATATGGGGACAACAAGAAAAAATGTGGAAAACCAGCCATAGTAGAAAGGAAATTTTCCAACAAGTTGCTTGGACTTCAGTTCTTCACCAGCAAAATGGAGCCAAAACTGCTGATAATATTCATTTATCTCCGACTATGTGTCCAAGTATCAGGGTAACTACTTCTCACCACAGTCTCATGAGATTCCCATCCGGGCATTATATTATCTGTTACATAAGTACTTTGTAAACTGACTGTCCCACCCAGGCTGATTACTGCATTATACGCACCTCCTTCATGAAAATATTCACGTCAACACTTGCCCTTAAACCCATTCTCACTTCCTTTGTCACTGCCTCATTTTCTCAGGAAACACACACACACACACACACAGACAAAACATCTGCCAGAAATGAAAAGGTTGAAAGAAGAAAAAGAAAGATTTAATCAAGATACCTATTCCTTTTATTCATCTAATCACTTTTAAGTCTCTACCATACCTCCTCTCATACCCTATCCTTGATACAATATCTCTATATGTACTCAAATTACCACAGTTTTTCTATAACTGAGGTTTTAGCTAAGTCAAATGGTCCATCTCCAAATTAGAATTGCAAAATGTATTACTAATTGTCCCCACAGGAAAATTAGATGTCCCCATGAGACAAATTTTAATTGTTTCATCCCCACAAAGTGCAAGGTCTTGGTAAGATGTGACCTGTAAAAATATATAAAAGCAAGATCTGAAAATCATAAGACTTGGGAAATAAGGATGCAGAAGGTCCAAGAAAAAGCCTTAGGAAGACCTTTGATATATGTTGCTAGGTGCTGTAGAAATATCTCCAGGATGCCAGTTCAGGGACAATAAAAACAGAGAGGATTTTATCAGGAAGGCTTGCCGGTTTCCTTTTTGCTTTTTTTGATGGCATGCATAGATTAACAACATAAAACAGATCAAATGGGCCAAGGTTTGCTTTTTTTTTTTTTTTTTTTTTTAATCTAAAATGTCTTACACATTACAGTGGAATACTATGTGGTCCAGCTGAACACAACCATCACCTTTTATTTCCATGCATACCTAGCAAATACGAACTGTGATAAGCAAATTATTTGTAGAGGCCAAGGGATGAAGGAGAGGGTGCTGGAGGGGGACACAGCCAGGCTGAGAAGAGGCAGGTGCATGACTGAAGACCTGTAGTCATTCAGTTGGGTTGGGAGCGAGAGACAATAGCAGATTTCTGAGAGAGAAAATGATGGTACAAATTACTTGTGTCCATAAGAAAAAAAAGAAAAAGAAAAGAAGCCAGTTTTCCTGCACAGAGCTGGAAAAGCCTTATTTTGTGCTCTGTATCAAAGCACTGTGGCTAACAATACAAACAACGTGAGGCAGAGCAAAACACAAAATTGCAGTTATGATTCCACTCACCAAAAGGGTGGATCTTCAGTGTGCAATTCAGCTGGTTTTACAGGAGTGCTCCACGGCAGAGCGGAGCGACCAAGCAAGTCCCAGTCTGCTTAGGCAATAAAAAGCCGATGTAACTGTTAAAAAAAAAAAAGAAAGAAAGAAAGAAAGAAAGAAAAGAAAATAGGTAAGATTCAAATGAGCACATAAAACAAAAAAAAGAATAAAAATGCAAATAAATACCATATATCTTCAAAATGTTGGAAAGTTGGAATTGGGAGCTAAATAAGCTAAACTGCACACCTTACCCTTTAGAATATCTTTCAATAGAGAAATGTAAAATACGGTAGAAAACATATTAATTAAATCAGTCATTTTGACTATGGCATACCATTGTCGTTAAGACACAAAATTACCACAGTACTATTCCCATTTGTTATCCTTCAACTGTGACGCTGTTTGCAATCTAAACACCGAAATACACAGTATTAGAATGGAAAAATAGTTTAAGCACTTTTTTTTTTTTTAGCAATACAGATTTTAAGCAGCTCTTAAAATTTACAAATGATTTATTTCATCTACAAATTTACAGTTTGCTCATCCATAGGATTTAAGCATTATTTTGCCAACTTCTAAATTCAAATACTTGCTAATTAGTACCATGGTCACTAGAATGCAGGAGTGGTATTATACACCAGGAAAGTCCTCTGACTCCAATACAACTTCCCTTGGGCAAATAGCCTAAGCTTTCATCATCTAAAATGGGGATATAATAGCGCCTATTTCATAGAAATGTTGTGATGATTAAACATAAAAATCCATCAAAAGCACTTCATACAGAGTCTGGCATACAGTACCCCTTCAATACACATCACGTGTCACTGCTGCCACTGTAGTTATCAACACTACAAGGCTATACCTGGAATGTCATCAGAGATTTTGAGATCATGTTCTAATGATTAACTTTTTTTGAAAAGTACAAATATCTTCTCCTCTATCAAAAAAGTTCACATCATTAAATGAATCCAACATTAAGATGTTAGCTCCTCCTTATGTTCTCTTCTCCCCTGGCCAGGAGAACTGGGATATGAGGGAGGCAAGGGGTGATTTCTTAAGTTCACAAAGGAATCGGTATATTCGTGCAAAAAAGAAAGAGAGGTCAACAAAGAAGGAATGACAACAATTGAAAACAAATAGGTTTAATCAGCAAATTTTGTTCAAGTTATTCTCATCTTCGGTATTAAATGTACACCTCCACATGTAGGACAAAGGAACCCTTCCTCAGCCAGCCCTGCTAAGCCAGGGGGTAAGATGCCCTGGTGAGCTGGGGCCTCAGTCTGGCTAAACCTATCTCCAGCTCCCATATGAGGAAGGCCACAGCTGGATAACATACTCCTGGACACCCTCCTCACAAGGGTAAGCACTATCTCCAGACGGATGACTCTATCTTCCTGACTACTCTGAAAAGCCTTTCTGCCCTCCTCAAAGACTTCTGGAAATGTGGAATAAATACAAGGTACTACTATCCTGATCTTGTAGATAGTAAGAGGGTTTGTTACAATGCAGTGGAGACTATGGGATTTAAGTCACAACAGACCTGAGTTTGAATTGTGACTTTCTCACTAATAAGTATAACCCCATACAAGGTTCCTCGGATCCCCTGAGTCTCAGTCTTCTCATCTGTAAAATGGGACCAGAGACAACACACCTATTAAATTGAGTAATAAGGAAAGAATGTCTCTGGCACACAGTACGCATACAACAAATGCTAATCACAATCTTTGCTTTCCTTATTGCTGCTATCTTGCTTATGATGGTAGCTTGATTATCTGATTGTAAGGGAATGAAATAGAATTGTCTAATCAAGACAGTGTCTTGACAAACTGACAAAACCAGACAGAATTATAAGACCTTATGTCAACTTGTTTTGCTTAAATTTTGTTTTATTATTTTTTTTTCAACTTTTCAATTTGGCAATTAGAGCTCAGCAAAGCAATATGGTTCTTTGATTTCTTCCTAAGAAACTCTGCAGCCTTTATTGTCTTTGTATTGCACAACTTTAGCACTTAATTATATCCTATCTTGTAATAATTAGGTGTCCTTATAATCAAGTCTGTTTACTCACTTGTGCAGTTCTGATCCTTTAATCTCTCCTGAATATTAGTTTCTAATGCTATAAAAAGCCACAATTTAACAATTTTATTACTAAATAGAATTGCAAGAATATTTTGAAGAAGATTCACCAGTCAGTTGAATCTAAAACTTTCTTTTATGATTAGGAGTAGTACAAAATCATACAGGTAAGCCTCAATAGTAGAAGCACAAGAAGCTTCTATGCCTTTCCACTGACTTCCTGTGCAGCCTTGGGACCTCTTTAGACCTGTAGATGAGCCTGCACTTGAGTTAGAGACCTGTCTCAGCTAGAGCACAAGCGCATTTTAAAGTTAAGAATTCTCTATAATAACAAGACTCTAAGAGGACAGCTGTAAATTTTAGGCAACGAATCTGGTACTCGTTTTGTTATTTTACATCATGTTAATTATAAATTGAAAAGCCTGCCGCTGGATTGTAAAATAAAAACAAGTGCAGTCAGCATACATAGTCTATTTGGTACAGTGTAATGATCAACTTGCTGGACTCCACAGCCTACCAAAGGAAAACATTGAATAGCCACATGGTCCAAGACAAGTTTAGTCTTCTATGTTCCTTAGAATCTTGGATAAAATAGAAATGACAACAGTATCTAACTCAGGGTTATTATAAAGTTGCATACATAACTCAATAAGTGGTACATAGTAAATGTAGCTATTGTTATTATTTATTTTTATTAGTAAAATAGAATTACATCAAAATCCACTGATTTCCGAAGTTTGGGACTCACCCCCTATTTTGTTATATGCATTATTGATACTTGTCAAATGGATAAATGGAATTTATTTTTTGATCAGTCTATGTCACTCATCAAATATTCAGTAACAAATGATGCATGCTTTAAGGCATACATTTATTGTCAATGTTACTATTTATTAGGTTTTCATCTACACATTAGGATAGATCAGATAAAACCTATATTGACTCAACTTAAATACATTATTAAATTATAATAAAACTAACAAACCCAAACTAATTTTTTTTTTCAGAAATAGCATTTCAGGTAGATTTTACACATGGGATTTGATATGACTATGATGAGAACTACATTTTCAAATATTCTTTTGAGTGTCATCATTAAAAAATTGGATAGTAAATAAAAACAAACAGAGCAAAAGTTATTCACAAGCACAGCAGCCAGTAGTAACCGCTGCTTTCATTTTGGTGGGTATCCTTCTTGATAACTCTCTCTAAATTCACCTGGAATAGACAAAATTATGTGTAAATAGGACAATGCCAGCCACCTATTTTTACTCCAAATCCTTTCCCATAATCGAAATGCATTTTAGAGATTACTGATGCAGTTCATCTGGGTCCACTTTTGATTCGATCAAATTACTTTAAATTTTCGTTTAATGTTTATCAAAAATTTGAGAAATTTAAATATCTTATTTAAGAGTATTTAAAATGAACTATTTAAATTAACTAAATATTATTGACATCTGAGGAATAATTTAGGAATGTCTCAATTTGTGTCTTGTAAGTGTACTTTTCTATCATTAAACATAAAAATCAGACAAATTAGGCAAATACCAGACTACATATTTTACACAATACGAAGTGCCACAAAATGAAGTGATATAGACAAACCTATAAAAAGCCAAACAATAGGAATAAAACTTGCAAGATGATGTTATTTTCATTCAAACTACCAGTTCCCTTAATGGAAATTAAGTTTATAGGCTTAAGAGAAATATTAACAATTTTCCCTTTAGATATAAAGAGAATGATGTTACAGTGTGAGGAATGGGAGATTAGTAAATGCAAATTAATTGACTTCTTTCTAATGAATAAAAATAAAGATTTCAGAGACATAAAAATATGAGTTTCATTCCACAAAGCAGAAAATGAAATGAGTTAGAATGAATGACTTTCAGAATACGCAAGCCATTTTGCATTCTCCTACTCATCTAACTGTTTAGGACCTTCTAACCTTCTTAAAAAAAAAGGAATATTCTAAGTCCAAATAAAAGATCTTTCTGTTTCTTAACATGGAGATTTGATAATGAGGCATTTAGACCACCAATAAAATGATTTTACAACATAGAAAATTATTAATTGATCTGGATATTAAAAAAACCAGTCAGCTAGTATCATTTACTTATTTGACCAAAATTTAATTGAGTAGTGCCCATATACTAAAAACTATTTCAAGCCCCAGGTTTATACTGTCCAGTAGAGTAACCACCAGTGGCCATGGGCTATTGAGCACTTAAAATGTGGATAGTCTGCAATGACATGTGTAAATGTGAAACACAGGTTTAATATAATAAAGTAAGCTATCTCAATCATATTTTTATATTGGCACAAATTGAAAACTACTATTTCGTATACTGAGTTAAATTAAATATATTAAGAAAATTAAGTCCACCAGCTTCTTTTTACTACCTTTAATGCACCTACTAGCAAATTTCAAATAACACATGTGGTGTGCACTATATTTCTAATGGACAGCACTTTTCTAGGTGATAATAATGATTAATAAGGAAAACAGGTCTCTGTATTCATATTTGTGTGCTTGTAGTTGGGCACTAATGCTGTTCAAGGACCCGTGTCAGATGCTGACGAAGGTGCATTCAAGTTTAAGGTGTGTGCCAACCCCTGAAATTTTGCCATCTAGCAATATGCATCAGAAAGACAGGAAAAGTACATAATCGCAAAGCCATTACATAATGCTAACCAAAAATATAACACTGCTTTATGCAGCGAAATCTCGGTAATAAATAAAGTTAGGGTTGTTCAATACATCTCACTTCTTTTATCATGAGGGGAGCATTAGGTTGATCTGCTGTTCAGCACTTGCTGCTGGGGCTGTGGGTATGCTTCTCATTCTTCAGGAGGGGGATGAGGAGCTCATATTCGATCTGCTTATAATGGCAAATTTGTACAGGGGATCAAGAGAGCAGCCTCATCACAAATGCCATGTGAAACTCACTGATATCCCCAAGCAAGCTAAGTTGGATCTTAGGAGGGAGCCGGAGAAAACATTTCAAAACATCCGGAGGTCCTCAAAGCTTCCCTAAGGATCTGAAGGCCCACTGTGGTTGTGACAAAGAGATTACAGAAATGTCAAATATATGGTAAAGATTAATTAGCAGAGTATTATCTCTGGTAGCTCTGACCAACATCACAAAGAAATTATCAGCAGCCAAATAGTTACAACAAGGTATGCTTTGAATAAATTTAAAATGACTTATCTCTGTTTTTACAGTAGGTTTTATTCCCTCTAAAGCCATTGTAGGCCAAAGATGTCTCCTTTTCTACGTGGAATCTTTGAATTTTCACTCTTTAGGAGAACATTTCAATTAATTTAAGCCATTTTATCTCTCACACAGAGATTTCCACAATAATCTGTCAAATTCAGGCATAATTTTGTTCAAAATAAATGGTTTCTATCATAAAGATGCACTAAATCAATCAAAACACAATCATATTTTCAACATTTAAATGCAGGATCTGTGGTCCAAAGCTTTGAAGGTTTCAATAAAAGGAAAAAAAAAATACAGAAGTTTAAAAGATACTCCATGAAATACCAATTCATTAAGCAATTTTGGAAGGGTCAAATCTTATTTTGCTTAAGGGTTATCTGATACAGAAATTACTGGAGTTTTATAAAATATGCACTCTGTCCTTGCTCATTTTTTGAATGAATAAATATGAGGCCAATTTTATACAGAATCACTTCAACTTGAACTAATAATAATTGTGTATTACAGCCTAGCATGTTTCAAAGGAATACATATAAAAAGGAAGGCAAAAGAAAACATTAAATCAGTCACTAATTATAATTAATTTATAGACAGTTGCGGTTTATTTGCTTTGGCTAAAGTATTTGAGTTCTCATATGGAAGTCCAGAGTACAAGCGAAAGAGTACCAGATCATATAAGGACTGTTTTTATTTACTGAATAGCTTTAAAATACCAAAGACTGTTTTTGAAGATAGAATGGTATAACCTTGTAGATCTCATCAGATCTCATCAGAAACTGTGAATCTTTTACTGATTATTTCCTTTGAGGAATGTACGTGAGTCCTTTTGAGAAATTTTTAGATCATTAAGAAAGAAAGAAAAACTTGCCGAAAGACATTGCTTAGAATTTCATTTATACTGAACATTCTGGGGTGTTGGATTTGTTGAAACGTATAGAGAGCTTTGTAAAATTATCATCATTTCTTTTTAATTATGGAGAGATGGAGAACTAACCCATGGAATAAGAATGTTTTTGAAATCATAAAAAGAGTCTAACTGATACCCCAACCTACTCAGTTGGTTTTGTGATATAGTAATTATCATATTTGACCTCTGTCCGTGAGCAAACTCCTTAGTTGTTCATTATCCTCTGTCGCCCACAATGCCTTCCAAGGGTTACCTGGGTACTTATCATAGTCACTCCCTGCTATGGGCACAGTTGAACCTCTCCCTGCTCACTCATGGCCCTGCGTCCTCACCCTGCATCCTCACCACTCATTCAAGTGAGCACATAAACAAAGTGATCCAACCATCTAAACTTTATATCAACAGTCACCGTTGGTGAGAGCATAATCCAGAATACCGAACTGCCACAGAATACAAATAGCCACAGCATTCTACCAAAGTCACAAAACTTGAAAAGAAACTAAAGGAAGAACACTGGGGCATTACGTTTTTAAGGGATTTGGTTGCCAAATACATGGACACTGACCTGACCAGTGCTGAGTGTGATAAATTTGAACAATAAAGATAAGGAAATTTTTGCAGAATAACAAAATTAACATAATCGATACAGCTATCCCACCTGCACACAAAAACTTCATCAGCATTCAGTTTGAAATGATCAATTTATTAAAACTCATAATAGATTCATATATTTGCATCAAGGATAACTACAAGGGGGCTTCTATTTACTATCACATTATCAGTCATCACTATCTGTTACTTGTAGTTGGCTAAAAATAATGAAATTGCATTTCTTTAAACACAATTCATATTTCTCCCCTTCAGTCACACTATTTAGAGGTGGGTACATATGCACATGTGGGCACGCACGTCTTTTCTGCCTCACACACACATACACATCAACTCAATACAGGTCATTAGAACAGGCAGGGATTTACTCTACGTTCAGTACGTCAGATTGAGAGAGTGGAAAGGAAGGTAGAGAGATGAGGAAATAACATGTGTTTGCAATATTTTGAAAATTAAAGATCCCCTACACCAAATGCTGTACAGAAATAATTATACTTCTGCATTTCCTAAAAGTGCAATCATTAAACAGATAAAGCTGTTAGAATATTAAAGTAAAATGTTGTTCTAAATTTTTAAATACAAGCAATGCTTGTTTTAATCATACTGCTGTCAGATCTAATGGCATCAATAAAAATTAAGGATGTACAATCACAATCAATTTCAGAGGAAACTTACTCATTGTGTAAGGTGCTAGCAGAAGCAATGCCACTCTTGCAAAAGAAGAAATTAAAAAAAAAAACAAAACTGGTTATTTTCCATGTTAGTCTCACCAACATGAACTGTGCCCTTTAAAATATAATTTCTCCACTAAGTGTGAATATAATCACTCTCTACACAAGAAATCAGTGTGATTACTGTATTTCCTCAAAATCATTACATTAAGTAGCAAGCAAATGTCTTTATCCCTTTCGTTACCCTCCCCCTAATTAATTAAAGATTGGCACAGTCTAAGAACTAAATTTATTTTCAATTAAAATAAGGAGTCCGTATGTCATGATAATTTTTTGTTACTATTTCTAATGTGCCAAACAAAGGTTTGCTGTTAGCATTGAACATAGTAATCAAAACAAATCCTTTAATTTTCAATAACTGTAAGGATACTTGAAGACCTGTTCTCCTAGCAAGGTACTACCTCAATGGTTAATCCTATTAAGAACTGAGCCATGCACTGCGACTAAATCCTCTGGGGAATTTGAGGAATCAAAGGCTTACTGCACACTTAGAAGGCAAGGACTTTTGTAAAGGGCTCTATTATATGAGGAACAAAAGAATACCACTTGTGTACTTAAATATCATCTGCTTTTCCTTCCAAAATACTCCATTTTTAAGTAAAGATATGTGATTTAAATGTATTTAGAGTTTAGCTTTTGGCACCACTCTCGTTTCTGAGTAGAAGTGCCATCTGCGGGCCCCATGGCTCACGCATAATGATATGCTTACAAGCTGCTTCCCTTTTCTGCACAATGTACCCTTTTCACTTTAACATACATTTTCCATAAATTTTTGAATAACAAATTGGGCTGTGGAAGTTTGTTGAAACGGGACAAGGGAAATGCCTGTAGGCTAGAAAGTGGTGATTTTACTAAAGAAATTGGCACAATGGAAAATAGCTACTCCACCTGCCCCCACCCCAAACACCTATCTGGAGCTGTGATCTTTTAAAATTGCAAATTAAAAACTTCTCCCCTCGATATATTAGGTCTGTACATTAACTTGGGCAAAGAGCCCACATGCCTGCCATCCATTACACCTGCTGGGTGACAAACAGATGACAGTCATCATGCAGACTCCCAACATTTGATCTCCTGATATCGCCAGATGTCCCCCATTTACATTCAAACATAACCACAGTCATTAATGCAACTAGCCCGGCTGGCATTTAATAGGGGTAAAAAGTGGAATTCTAATCTAAAATCCTAACTATCTAAATTTTTCAGGATGTGAGCGTATCTACTATTAAATATGCTTCAACGTGTCTAACTTTCTGGCTATTAAGAGAACTCATTTCATTGTAGGACTGAAAGCTGGTACAGATGGGCAGATTTTGCACACATTTCAGGAGAAGACCTGCATCTTGCCCCATTTGGCTTCTGCACTTAAAATTAGACAACAAAATTTACCTTCACATTATCTGCTACACTCTTAAATACAGTAAGAACAATCTTGCTTGTTGGTTCCAACTCAAATACACTACTTAGTAAAAATCAGTAAATGGACAACAAAAGTGAAAGAAGCCATGGAAGGAGTAAATTTTAATTTCTTCCTTGCTTCCCTCCCTAGTCCAAGAGCACTTATGAAACTGCTTACTGATGACGGTCTACTGGAGAACTTCAAACAAAAGATCACCTGTGCAGGTATCACTCTGATGAGGGAGCACGGGGCTGGCTGAAAACCAAACAAAAGCTGGCGCCTTGCACCCCCCCCTCTCCATCCGCTCCCCCTCTGTCATATGTGTAGCATCCCTCAGGCAGCCCTGACTGCCTTGAACAAGAAGCAAATAGTTAACTTGCAGAGCTCACAATCCTGCTAGACAGGAGTCTCCCTTGGCTTACAAATGTCCTAAATCTCACTAACAAAGGCGATTGATAGCAGGATTGTGACATTCCACCAAAAAGTCTCCCAGCTATCTTAATGTTAATAGCTGGTCTAAAGACAACATTGATCAAGCAGCAAGGGCAAGGCCTCCGGTAGGCCTCTGACATCCTGGCACCTTGTAGGCCCTCTTTAGCATATGAAAACTCCATTGAAACCTCCCTTCCCCTCACCTTCCCCCAACTACAGGGTACATAACCTGCCATCCCTCACAACCAGGGGCGGCTGCATCTCTGCCTGCCCACGGGTCCTGTCCCCGTGCTTTAATAAACCACCATTTTGCACCAAAGATGTCTCAAGAATTCTTTCTTGGTCATCGGCTCCGGACCTCAGCCCACCGAACCTCACCTAGGTTCTAGAACTTCATCAACTCCACAGCCCCCAGTGAGACTCCAAGGGTGTGACCCAGGAATCTGAAAACGTCCTTGTTAATTCTCTTGAAATCAGTCCTAAACCTTGAGCATATCCTGGCAGCGTATTCAGGAACTACGCATGAAAACATGACTTAACAGCTTGACTTTCTGAGACTTTCTATTCCATTCTTTGTTTTACACAGAAAATATTTATAGTGTGTCTACCCTGTGCCTGGCACTGGGCATACACAGAATCCCTAAGACACCAGGATTTATCTCAGCAGACTCAGTTCATGGCTTTAGGTACAGAAAGAAGGCTGCCTAATATTATGAGGGCAGAGGGATTCTTATATACAAACTAAAAGAAATGTAAAACCTGGGAGATAACTTTGAGAATTTTACAAAGTGTCTACTAACTGGTTACTTTAAGAAGAATTGGGAAGGAAGAAACCACTAGACCTCCTACAAAAGATATTAACATCTATGCCCAGGACTTGTTTAGGGAAAGAAGGTTGAATTTAAGCATTAAGGAGGAAGTTGGGAAGACTGTAGCTTCTTTCCGCATTCCTTCCTCTATTTACATTAAAATCAGTTTAGACCTTCTCCCTTCTTCTAGCTTCCTCTCCCTCTGTAATGAAAATATTCTCTTCAGTGAGAATGTAACTCAGCCAGGGCCTGGGCCCCCCCATCACTCTCCCCTTATCCCTAAAATTATTGTATTCACTTGTGTAACCGTCTCTTATCTGTCTCCCTATATCAGAGCAGAGGCTTTGCCTATCATTCACCTGTTCCCAGGACCTAGAAACACACTTGGCATTCAGTGGGTACCCAAATACATGTTTCAATGAATAAAACAGTGAACAAAAAATAGTTATCCTTAAAACTTCTTGCTCCCTTCTATCACCAGACATGGATATTTTTTTCAATGCATCTTCTTGGATTTATAGTATTAGTGATTTTTTTTTTTTCCATTTGAAACCTAACCTGATTTCTCTTCTAAGATTATTTTGGCCTATCTGCTCTCTAGCTTTATTCATTGAAGATGTTTACACTTGGACTTAGTTCAGCACAATCCATTTTTATGCAAGCCCATATATCTTCTGCCCATCTCTCCTGTAATTTATAAAACATCCTACTGCCCCTCAGCAGGGACAGAATTCCAAAACTTATTCAAATCTTATACCACATACTAAGAAAGAACAACAAAAAAATCCCCTCAAAGGAAAAGAACTTGCAGAATTTCTGTTCCAAGGTCCAGGGAACAGAGGAAAAACACAGAATTTCTGTTCCAAGGTCCAGGGAACAGAGGAAAAACACAGGCCATCAACTCAGAATGAGAGGAATTAAACAATGAAATCATTGATTTAAGGCTTTTGATAACAATGGCAAAATATTAAATCGGGCTTAAAATTACTAAGTACTATCAGGCCACTTTTACTTTTTTTCTTCTGCTGCTCAGCACATCCCTGCAATTTCACGGCACCTACTAATAGAAAGCGAGCTCAGATTCTATTGACAGTTTCATGACAAGTCATACTTCACCTTCCATTGTCCAGTCTTCTTAGCTGTTCATTATCTTGACTGCTGTGCCTACGAGATAATGATACACTCTGCTTCTACCCCTGACTGGAACACATTTTTGCTCCAGGGTTCCTTTTAATTGAAACACACTGTCGGTATTACTGTTTTTGGTGCAAAAGTAAACACATTTAACACAAGAATTCAGTTTGTATTTGCTTCACCAATAGGAAGTGTGTAAAAAGTCACCTGCCTCTAGGAAAGTGACTGGATGATTCTTTTGAAACATTAATATTTTTGCTCTTTCCTTTTACTTTCATTACCATTTGTCACTTCTGGGGATGTGATAATCAATTATCTCTGTGAGAAAAAATATTATGACCATCCTTACCATTTCTCTGAGTGTCCCAGACCCATTCAGAAAGTAGTGACTAATGTTTCATCAACCCTTAAAGCATAAAATTGACTGAAAATGCTTTAACTCTAAAAAAGAGGTATAATAAATTGTGCCTGTTAAATTATCTGTGTCCATTGTAAATTCCATTCCATAACAGAATTGCCCAATTTCGGATTAGTAGCAGCTAAGCCTTGTCCAGATGCTGTTCTTGTCTAGCAGAGAGGTTCTTGGAATTTGAACTCTTTCAAGAAAACAATCTATCTACCAACAAATATATTTATATATTTGTATATAAATATATTGTATAATTTGTAGAATTCTATCTACCAACAAATATATTTCAAAAAATAACTACAAATATAAAAGAGGATTAGGATTTATTTTCGCACTCTCTGGCAAAAAAAAAAGGAAAGAAAAAGAGAAAGAAAAAAGAAAGGATCGTATACTAATACTATGTAAGAACCATGACATGTTAAAAGACCGTGCACAGCTTCGTTTTATCCCATTCAACTGACACAATCATATCTATGAGGTTAGATCTCTCACCATTCCTGTTTTATAGATGAGAGCATCTAGGCACAGAATTACTAAATGTCATGTCCAAGGCCATCCCACAGAGCTGGACCTTGAGTCTGGATCCAATACCAAACCCCAGGTTCTTAGCCACAAATGTTCTATGATGCTTATAATCTGAGTTCTTTTTAGTTAAAATAGAAAAGCACTCTAATGAAGTCACCTAACGACTGTTATGTATTTATATAGTAAAAAGTATATGGATTTAAGTTTTAAAGATATAAAATGGACTCACAAATTACTCAAAATTCAGGTTGACCGAAGATATATCTGTTAGTATTCCTTCCATTTATAAATTGTAATATTACTTGTCTTTTTTTTTTTTTTTTAATCACTAGCCAACATAATATTTTTTTTTGGCACTACATGTTTGGGAAAGGGGAGAAGAAAGAGCATTACTCTCTCTTCCAGAAGATTAGCACAATATGCATGTGTAGCAGGGGTGAGGGTCAGGTGTATAAGGGGACATGGGAAGGGATTAATTATTTACCACCCTTGGAAGTAAAATAATTCACAGATGTTAAAATGCAAATGAATCTGCTGGGAAAATTTTTTAAAAATCGCATCACTAGGCTTTCCCTAAGAGATTCTGATTCAATAACTGTGGGGTAAGGTCTAGAAACTGCATTTTCAACAAGCTGCAACCGGTGATTCTACTACATACAGTTCTTACCTGTGTTGTCCAATATGGTAGCCTTGAAGCTTTTAAAAATACAGCTAATCCAAAATGACATATATTGAATGTAAAAAAATGTTTCATATGGAGTTTCAAAGACTCCATATGAAAACTAGGACATGAACTATCTCATTAATAATTTATTTTGATTATATGCTAAAATTATAATATTTTAGTTATATTTATAAGTTTAATAAAATATATTACTAAAATTAATCTCATGTATTTCTTTTTATTTATTTTAGTGTGGGTATAAAATAATTTTAAATTATATATGTAGCATACATCGATATTTCTATCAGATATTATATTTCTTTTATTTTTAAGATTTTATTTATTTATTTGACACAGAGAGAGAGATCACAAGTAGGCAGAGAGGCAGGCAGAGAGAAAGAGAGGGGGAAGCAGACTCCCTGCTGAGCAGGGAGTCCGATGCGGGGCTCAATCCAGGACCCTGAGATCATGACCTGAGCCGAAGGCAGAGGCTTTAGCACATTGAGCCACCCAGGCACCCAGGATATATTTTTAAATAGAAAAATAGGCTTCCAAATATGCATTCTGTAATCTTCAAAAATGCAATCCAGTATTTTACACACATCTACACACACATAAGACACACACGTATGAATACACACGTTTCTGAGTGAAAATAAAAAAGATTGTGATATTTTACACATACTGACATTGATAGGAATGTAGGTATTTTTTCCTCTGAGCTATCCAGGCCACTCCAGACATTATATTTCTATGTGGACTTATTTTTCTTTTGAGCAACTCTCATTTCCAGGCAAAGGTAGTAAAAGATTTCTAAATTAAGACCAGGACCAGGGTACATATAATAAAAATTTTAGTATGTAAGATTTCTTTGAATACTTTTAGAAATCTAACAAAGATATATGCATCAACTACTGCCACATTTATAAATTTCTACATCAAATTTATTTTTTTTAGTGAAACAAACAAAGCCTTAACTAACTATCCTAACCAGCATTCAATGATTATTAAATCCCATGTGTGGTTGGTGTTTGCTTTCAGGTATGAATTTCCTTAGAGCATGGTATATGTATGTTTGTATATTTGTATGTATGGATGTGTTTATGCAGCACACCACAAAGTATGACTTTTCATTTTGTGCCTCATTCACAAAAATAATAGAAACATTTGAAAAGAAAACTGTTGTTGGGACACCTGGGTGGCTCAGTTGGTTGGACGACTGCCTTCGGCTCAGGTCATGATCCTGGAGTCTCGGGATCGAGTCCCACATTGGGCTCCCAGCTCCACGGGGAGTCTGCTTCTCTCTCTGACCTTCTCCTCGCTCATGATCTCTCTCACTGTCTCTCTCTCAAATAAATAAATAAAAAATCTTAAAAAAAAAAAAAAAGAAAACTGTTGAGTATAATCCAGTATTATTGTAACTGGCAATAACTATATAATGAGATAAATAGAATTATATGGGTGGGTGGGAACATAATCAACCTTATATTCTCTCTATTGGTCAATGTATTATGGTACCCAATAAATGATATGATAAATAACTTTAGTTTCTGAAATAAACATGTTATGAATTACTACCTATACTCTTAAATTACTCATTATTATTCTACTAAAGTGAGATCCATACACTTATTTTCATAGAATTTTATATTGTTTAATAATGATAAGCAAATTTCAATCTCCACTTTCCTGACTTACATGATACATACTCATATTCCGATGGTGAGTTATATTAGAGGTCCCCAAATATTCTCAGTTCACAGTACCCTAGTGTCTTGGTGATATGTTCCTGGTACCCCTAGGGCAAGAGAATTACATAACAGTTCCAGTTATTTAGTAGTTAGGCCCAAACAACTTAATAGCTTTTAGGTGGATGTTTCTAGCTTTCTTTTAAATGTTTAAAATATCTCATAGATTTCAGTTGAGTTTGCTGAGGTTCATAGTTCTTTCAGCCCAGTTCGAAAACTGTAGGACTGTATAGTTTTAAATGGTCTAGAAAGTAAAAGGCAAAATTTCATACCTTCTAAGGGAAAGAATACACCTAATACTAATAGCTATTTCAGGCTTTGTTTCTTTTAACACATTTTAATTATTAAGAGTTTATAAAAGTCATCATATGTTGCACCACTGGATAAGTGACACTAAGCATAGATTATGTCAGTCAATTAGTTGACCAGTCAACAGGTATTTGTAGAATATTTATTATATATCCAAGTCAGTACTCTGAAATAGCTTGTATCCTATAACTCATCTGTAGATAAATCTTAATGTCACGGCTTTCTCAAATAAGGGTCTCAAATGATTATTGTCATCTAAATTTTTCTATTAATTATATTTATTGTTATTACTCATTAACATATGATAAAATTTCTTGTGATGGTTAAGAAATTATATGAAATTCTGAAAATACAAAATGTTTCAACAAAATGTTGCTTTTAACAAAATGTTGCTCTCATTTTAAGACCACAGATCGAGGTCATGACTCAAACAATGCTAGCTTCAACAAAAATTAAAAACCGATGAAACTTCCAGTTTCCTTTTTGGTGTATAATTTCTTTAGAAGTAACCACTCTGTTCTGACAACAATCAAAAATTTGAGCAACTGAAAAATCACATCTCTTCTTAGATACATGAGAGGAATAAGGTCAAAGGCAAACCAATGCCCTCAAATATTGGAAAAACAGAGAAGCGGAAAGAGAGAATGACAACTTACCAAAGCAGAAACCCACAATTAGAAACCTCTGTGGGAACCAGGGCTAGGATAAAAAGAGCTCACTGAAATTAACAAATTGCTGGAGGCTCAGTGTGGACAAGTCCCGGAGTTGAAAACTCCAGGGGCACTCAATCATAAAGAGTCTCACACGCCTTTTGAGTTTTACTGCGAAGAGCTCTATAAAGTTCTCACAGTGAATACAGGAGAAAAATTTCCTGGTGCTTCTGGCAAGGGAGAATAAACTGAACCATTCTGAAATACGCCAGAGCATTCTATACTTTTTAACAAGGCCTGACCTCAGGAGAAAATATATTACCAGAGTTTAATCTGACAGGTATTTATCAGAGCCTAATTTATCTATGGGAAGGAATAAAACAATTCCAGTTCCCACTAGCCTTCCATGTGGAGAGGAGAAATACCGAAATCTGGCCCTCACAGGCTTCCACATGAGAGAAGGGAATACACACCTTAAGCCCCCTGTAGCCAGCCTGTCCCACCTAAAACTGAGAAGCACTGATCAAGTTCAGAGACCAAGTTTACTGAGAATCATAGTACTATAGAACACTCACCCTCCTCTGAAACCTTACCACTACACTATTAAAGATCTATTTACCACTATCCTTTTTACCTAGCACTTCATTATCTACCTTTTAATAACAACAAAAAATTATAAAGCATACTGAAAGGTAAGAAGCATACTTTCAAGAGATTGAACAGGTGTCAGAACCAGAGTCAGATATGGCAAGAATATTAGAATGATTAAACCATGTTTTTTAATATATGATTAACATGCTAAAAGTTTTAATGGAAAACATAGACAATATGCTAGAATAGATAAATAATGCACACAAAAAGGTGGACATTCTAAGAAAGAATTGAAAAGAAATGTGAGAAATAAAAAAACACTAACATGAATGAAGAATGTCATCACCTAGTTCACTAGCAAACTGGATACAACTGAATAAAGAGTTTCTAAATTTGAGGATATGACAATTGAAACTTCCAAACTTAGAAAGCAAAAAGAAAAAAAGACTAGGAAAAATAATAAAAAACAGAGTACCTAAGAACAATTAAAAAGGCATAACATATGTGTAATGGGAACAAAAGGAAAAAATAGAAAAGAACAACCATAGTACTTGAAGCAACAGTAATTAAGAATTTCCCCAAATTAATGGCACACAGCAAACCACAGAGCCAAGAAACTCAGAGTATACCAGACAGAATAAATGCCCAACAAACTACACTTAAACATATAATGTTCAAACTTCAGAAAATCAAAGATAAAGAAAAAATCTTGGAAGAAGCCAAAGGGGAAAAAAAACCCTTTACCTATAGAGGAGCAAAATAAGAATTTCATCCAACTTCTCCACAGAAACCATGTAAGCATGAATTAGAGTGAAAAACTGGATGTTTTAAGAGGGAAAAAAAAAAGATACAGAATTCTATACTTTGCAAAATTATTCTTCAAAAATGAAGGGAGAATAAAGACTTTATGAAATAAAAATTGAGAGAATCTGTTACCAGTAGATCTGCTTTGTAAGAAGGGACAAAAAAGAGAAAAAAAGTTTCATAGAGAAACAAAAGTATATAGGTTAGAAACTTGATCTAGGGGCGCTTGGGTGGCTCAGTGGGTTAAAGCCTCTGCCTTCGGCTCAGGTCATGATCCCAGGGTTCTGGGATCGAGCCCCGCGTCGGGCTCTCTGCTCCGCAGGGAACCTGCTTTCTCCCCTCTCTCTCTGCCTGCCTCTCTTCCTACTTGTGATTTCTCTCTGTCAAATAAATTTAAAAAATCAAAAAAAAAAAAAAAGAAACTTGATCTACATAAAAGCATTAAAAAATTAATAAATAAAAATAAAATAAAGAATTCATTTCTCTTATTCTAAATTGATCTAAAAATAATGGTTTGTTCAAAATAATAATAGCAAAAATATATTTAATCATATATGCTTTTATGTATATATTTGTATATATACATATATATGTATTTTGGGCCTGATATAAGTTTATGTATAAGTAAATGAATGATAACAATGATAAAAGGAACTCGAGGAAAGAATCAGAAATAAATATATACATACATATGCATATTTTTTTTTCCTTAAAGGTACTCATAGTACACATGAAAGGACACAGTGTTAATTTAAAGTGGGTTTGGATTTTGTAAATAATTGCAAACCCTAGGGCAACCATTCACTAAAAAAAAATGTAAAAAAAAAAAAGCACAATTAATAAGCTAAGAAAGAACAGAAAATGAAACCATGTAAATGTTCAATTAAAACCACAAAATGCAGAAAAATGTGGAAGGCAAAGAAATAAGAACAAAAAATAGAATATATATTAATCTGACTATACTAATCATTACCTTAAAAGTAAATGGTCTAAACACATAAATTAACAGAAATGGCCAGAGTAAATAAAAAAACAAGGCCCAACTATATGGTCTTTACTATATAGATAGATAGATAGATAGATATCTTTTTAATGTAAATATATAGAAAGATACACCATGCTTACATGCTAATTAAAGTTGCAGTAATAATATTAATTTCAGACAGAGGAAGAGAAGAAACTTCTGAACAAGGAAGTTATCAGGGATAAAGAGGGGCATTACATAATCATAGAAAGATTACTATTCCAAGAAGACATAAACATTACTTCATGTGTAGTGTATAACAACAGAGCATCAAAATATATGACAAAAACAGGCTAGACTTGCAAGAAGAAACAGATTAATCCACTATTATAGTTGGAGGTTTAACATGCTTCTAACAGAAATGGACAGATCTAGCAGGCAGAAAATCAGTAAGGATATAGTTCAACTCAATAGCGCTATCAATCAACTAGTTATAATGGACATTGTAGACGCCTTTATTCAACAAGAGCAGATTATACCTTGTTCTTAAGCTCACATGGAACATTGACAAAGACAGACCACATTCTGGGTCACATTGTAACAAATTCAAAAGAACAAAAAACATACAATGTCTTCTCTCATTATAGAATTAAAATTGAAATCAGTAACAGAAATGTATCTGGACAATCCTAAAATACGTGGACATTAAATAGGACAATTCTAAATAACACATGGGTCAAACAAGAAAATCTCAAGAGAATCCTAAAAGGAAAATTGGCCCCACAACATGGGGGTTAATGGCACTGACTTCTCAAACAGTTGAGAATCTGTATACAACTCTAGACTCCCCCCAAACTTAAATACTAATAGCTAACTGTTGGCTGGAAGCATAAAATTACATAAACAGTTGATTGATATGTATTTTTATATCTACTGTATACTATATTCTTCCAATAAAGTGAGTTAGAGAAAAGAAAATGTTAAGAAAATCTTAAGGAAAAAATACAATTGCAGTACTGTACTGTATTTGTCAAAAAAAAAAAATCCATATATAAATGGACCCATGTAGTTCAAACCCATGTTGTTCAAAGGTCACCTCAATTTTGAATGAAATGAAAATAAAAATTTAACTTATCAAAATTTGAAAATTTAGCAAAACCATGTACAAAGTGGAATTTTAACACTGAATTAATATATTAGAAAAAAGAAAGCTCTAAAAATCAATAATCTAAGCTTCTTAGAAAACTGTAAGAAGAAGGGCAAATAAAATTCTAAGTAAGCAGAAAAAATAATTACAATCAGGGCTGAAATCAATGATATTGAAAACAGGAAATCAATAGAGAAAATCGACTAAACAAAAAGCTTATTTTTTGAAAAAAATCAATAATACCAGTAAGCCTCTAGACAGGCTACTGAGAAAATAAGAAAAGAGACCCAGATTACTAATATTAGAATGAAAGAGGGGACATCACTAGGGAACTCATGGAAATTAAAAAATATAATACGGCAATATTATAAACAACACTATGCCCTCAAATTTGATAACCTTTATGAAATGGACCAATCCCTCTTAGATACAATCTGCCAAAACCCAGACACACACACAAAGAAATTGAATCCATAATTAACAACCTTCCAAAACAGAAAACTCTAGGTCCTAATAAATGCATTGGTGAATTCTGCAAAACATTTCTGTAAGAAATTATACTAATTCTCTATAATCTTTTCCAGAAAATATAAGCTGAGAAAATACTTTCTAACTTACTCTATGAGGCCACCATTACCTTAATACCAATATCAGAAAAGACATTACAAGAAAAGTACAGTCCACTATTGCTCATTAGCATAGGTGCAAAAATGTTCAATAAAATACTAGCAAAACACATCCACAATATATAAAAAAATTAATTGCATACTACAATGAAATGGGATTCATCCAGGTATGCAAGGATGATCGAATACTCAAAAATCAATTAGTATAATCTATTATATTGACAGGTTAAAGAAGAAAAATCACACACTCATATCAATAAATGCAGAAAAAGCATTTGACAAAACCCAACACTCATTTGTGACAAAAACTCTCAAGAAACTAGGAACAAAGGAGAATTTTTTCTACTTGATAAAGCATATCTACAAAAACCCTACAACTAGTATTATAATAATGGTGAGAAACTTGAAGCATTCCCACTAAGATTAGGAACAAAAGAAGGATGTCCCTTCTTATTACTGCTTTTCAACATCATACTAGAAGTCTTAGATAATCCAGTAAGAGAAGAATAAGAAGTTATATGGATTGGAAAGGAAGAAATAGAACTTTGTTCATAGATGACATGATGATCTATGTAGAAAACCCAAGTGAATCAACAACAAGAACAAAAAAACCCTCCTAGATTTATAGTTACAGTGCAGAATATAAGATTAATATACAGAAGTCCATCATTTTACCATCCACCATCAAATAACAACTGAAATTTGCAATTAAAAACACAATACCATTCACATAAGCTCCCCCTCCAAAAAATGAAATCATTAGGTATCAATCTAACAAAATATGTACAAGGGCTATATGAGAAAAAATACAGAGTTCTGATTAAAAGTTACCAAAGAAGAATTAATTGAACAGTCATGGGTAAGAAGATTCAATATTGTCAAGATGTCAGTTCTTCCCAAGTTGTTCTACAGAATCCATGGAATTGCAGTGAAAATCTTGTCATTAAGTTACAGTAATCAAGACAGTGTGGCATTGGTGAAAGAACAGACAGACAGATCAACGTAACAGAATAGAAAACACAGAAATAGACTTCTAGAAATGTAGCTAATTAATCTTCAACAAGGGAGCTAAGGCAATACAACAGAGCAAAGACAGTCTACTCAAAAAATGGTGCTGGAACAAATGGATCTCCACGGAAAAAAAGTAACCTAGACACAGATCTTACTCTTTTCAAAACTTAACTCAAAATGATCATTGAGCTAATGATAAAACACAAAACTGTCAAACTCCCAGGCTTAGTGTAAACCTAGATGAACTTGGGTATGACTATGACTTTGCAGATACAACACCAAAGGCATGATCCATGAAAGAAGTAATAAGCAGGACCTTATTAAAATTAAAGACTTTATGAAAGGCAGTGTCAAGGGAATGATAAGAGAAGTCACAGACTAGGAGAAAGTATCTGCAAAAGACACACCTGATAAAAGACTGTTATCCGAAGTATATACAAAGAACTCTTAAAAGTGAGCAATAAGGGGGTGCCTGGGTGGCTCAGTGGGTTAAGCCTCTGCCTTCGGCTCAGGTCATGATCTCAGGGTCCTGGGATAGAGGCTCGCATCAGGCTCTCTGCTGAGCGGGGAGTCTGCTTCCCCCTCTCTCTCTCTGCCTGCCTCTGTGCCTACTTGTGATCTCTCTCTCTCTGTCAAATAAATAAATAAAATCTTAAAAAAAAAAAAGTTAGCAATAAGAAAATGAACAACCAGATTTTAAAAACAAAGAAAGGGCCTGAACAGACACCCCACCAAAGAATATATACATAGATGACAATAATATGGCAAGTATGTGAAAAAAATGATATATATATACATCTGTATATATCATATATATGTATATCTTATACATATATAATATATAGAAATGTAAATATGCACAGTATATACATTTATATAATACATATTATATATGCATGTATGAAAATAATATCTGTATATAATATATACAGATATATATAGATGGCAAGTAAGTTCATGAAAAAATGCTATATATACGTACATATGCATATATATTAGAAACACATATAATATATAGAAATGTGCATATATAATATGTAGAGAGATGTATATAATATATACAGATGGCAAGTAAGTATATGAGAAAATGTCCGATGTCATATGTCAGTAGAGAATTGAAAATTAAAAACAATGAAATAGCACTACACCTAGTAGAATGGCCAGAATCTTAAAATACCGGAACTACTGAATGCTGGTGAGAATATGGAACAAAGGGTATCTAATTCATGCCTGCTGTGAATACAAAATGGTATAGACACTTTGGAAGACAGTTTATCAGTTTCTTACAAAACTAAGCATGTACTCACCATATAATCACAATCTGACATTCCTACTCCTTCATATTTACTCCAGTGAACCAAAACCTATATCCACACAAAAACCTGAAACCAATGTTTACATCCATTTTATTCATAACTACCAAAATTTGAGAGCAACTAGGATGTCCTTTAGTAGGTAAATGGATAAATGGTGGTTCATCCAGACAACGGAATATTATTCAGCAGTAAAAAGAAATAAAGTATAAGCCATGCTAAGACAGAGGAATGTTAAATGCAGATTACTGAATCAAAAAAAGCCAATCTGAAAAAACTTCACACTACATTTCATAAAGGCTAAACTATGAAGACAGTAAAAAGATTAGTAAATGTCAAGGGTTAGTGGGGAGAGGGGGATGAAAATGTAGAGTAGAGAGGATTTTTAGGGCCGTGAAACTATTCTACATGGTACTATAATGGTGGATACACGTCACTATACATTTGTCAAGACCCAAAGAATGTCAAACACCAAGAGTGAACTCTAATGGAAACCACAGACTTTGTGGGGTAATAGGTCAATCTAGGTTCATGGATGTTTAACAAGTGCACTCCTCTGATGTGGGAACTTGATAGCAAAGGGACTACGCATGTGTGGGGACAGGGAGTTTATGGCAACTCTCTGTACTTCACACTCAATTTTGTTGTGAAACGGAAATTGCTCATAAAAATAAAGACAGCTAACTGAAACAAACAAAAAACTCCACTCTGACTCTCAAAATAAAGTGCTACACTTGGGACTACCAAAGTTACTCATGTAATCCTACAAAATGAGGAGGTATTAATATAAAAGATAAATGCCCTGTTGTTATAAGTGGATAGAAAAATTGATACTTCCAACTAAGTAGGAATTCCTAACGGTGGAAGAGTTCATAGATAGACATGGGTGGTAGTTTACAGCTGGTATTTTTGAAGTTATAACAGTTTAAATTGGGACATTAAATAAAATGTATTCAGGTGTGACTCTTCAGTCACCTCTAACACATAAAAACATCCCCTCTAGAAGTTAATCTATTCATTGCACAAACATTGATTAAGTGGCTACTATGTACAAGTCATTGCACAAGAGCTTCAGGGGATGAGTGAGCTGTAGAACCTTCTGACAAGGATTGTGGAAGCTAATAGGGAAATGTCACGTGTATAAGGAAAAAACACATTTTGTAAGTCTAAATGTAAAGGAAAATAAAGTATATAGTAAAGGAAGCCAATGCTGAAGAAAAACTTCTGTCTGGGAAGGAGGTAGCATATGGACCGAGTCTTGAACGATGAAAAAATCACCAGGTGGAAATGGGAGGAGCGGGAGAATTCTACCAGAGGGAACAGCATGAAGTAAAGGGAGTGAGAAAGGGTCCTGTTTGAAGGGCTGGAGTTTGGCGGGGATGTGAGGTATGCAAATGAACGTAGGTAGAAGCCAGACTGTAGAATTGTAAATGACAGTTTAGACTAGATTCACTCATCACTGGGGAGGGAGGTTTTGAACAACGTTAAGCAGAGGAGGATAACATGATTCTCAATGACCTTTAAAGATCTAATCAGGGGCGCCTGGGTGGTTCAGTGGGTTAAGCCTCTGCCTTCAGCTCAGGTCATGATCTCAGGGTCCTGGGATTGAGCCCTGCATCAGGCTCTCTGCTCAACGGGGAGCCTGCTTCCCCTTCTCTGCCTGCTGCTCTGCTTACTTGTGATCTCTCTTTCTCTCTCTCTGTCAAATAAATAAATGAATAAATAAATAAAATCTTTGGGAAAAAAAAAAGATCTAATCAAAAGGACTTCGATGAAATAAGAGAAGAGGGAAGGAGGTGATAAAAACTATAGCCAAGAGTGCCCAGGAGAATTAATAATGCTTACTTAGAGAAAAGTCAGAAAACTCACGTCTGGACTTAAAAACGCAAAAGCTACAATACAGAATAACATTAACTTAGTGGCAATTCTGAGAGGAATGAATACGCCAAAGCTTGATAATCCAGTAACCTAGTATATTATATCACCTTAAGTGAATTATGAGAGTTTATTTTCTGTAACAGAAATGAACTACAATTTAAGTAATTTATCATTTTCCGAAGTGTCTTTTAAATGCAGCGTATTTGGTGTGTCATACACTGCAATGCTCTTTCAAAGGAACTTTTTAAAATAAAGCACCACCAACTCCTCTGTATATGGAACACTGTTAAATTCCAGCTCTGCTTTGAGCGTAATTAAGTACCCATAACACCATAAAACTTTTATTAAATTACGGTGTTGGGAAAGAAATGTAAATTTGTCTTCCAATATGATGTTGGCATTTCAACCTTTTTTTTCAGCCTGAATATCATTAATAGTGAAAGTTCAGGGAGTAAGTAAAACTGAAGTATTGGGTGGAATTCAAGGTGTCACATAATCATAAATGTTAGTATAATTCTATTCTTGGGTATTCTCCATCTCTCCTCCTTTACCTGTTTTCTAAATAACCATCATTGATATAGCTGATGATTATAAAACAAACAGTAAGACAGGGTTAAAATGCAAAGCATCCTCTATAAATGAGTTTTATCTTTAGTCATAATATATGGAGGACATAAAAGGCAGTACCTGTCAATTGTTCATGCTACAAATTATTAAAAAATAACATACTACAAACAGAAGATAATCATTCAAGCTCAAAAGCACAAAGGAAATGCTGCAAAGAGAATAAAAATGTCTCCTAACACAGAGAGAGAATAGAGGAATCTATTTACACTTTAAATGAATTGAAAAAATTAAAATATTCACTCTTTTATTTGCAATATGGAAGGGACATGGGTAAAAATCCAAGAATTCTGTTATTCGCAGGGCATGGTTAACTACTCTGAATTAAAAAAAAAAAAAAAAAAAAAGTTTTGAGAATGTCCTACCTGAAAAGAGAAATCTCTCTCTGTTAGGAAAGGGAAAACTGCTTTCATTTCATAAAATCCACACTGCCCCAATATAAAAAGCTGCCAATGTAAATATGTTCAGGGACAATATCTGCCTAGAATATGTGATGAGCAAGCAGAAGTTTCTCTCACCTTATCTGGGTCCCCTAGAGATCTGACCCAAAGGGAATGTGGATGGAGATTTCCATTTTGTTTCACATCAGGGTCTCCTGAGAAGCAAAGGCCTGGAAAACCATAGCCACAATATCCAAGGCATGATTCAAGTTGATGTCCTAGTAAAGGAAATGTATACTCCCAAGCCTTTTTTTTTCCCCAACCCACCATTCACTCCAAATGATAAAATCACAGCCTCAAGGAAAATCACACCTTTAAAAAAATTGTTTGTGTTGGCTGTTCTCTTAGAGAAGTCGAGTTTTCCTGGAAAGTTAACATTCCTTGTCAGAGAGAAAATAAAAATAAATGTGGCACAGGCAAAGATGACATTTGAATCCAAACAAAAGTTTGCCTTTTGCTTTTTTTTTTTTCCTTTTCTCCTGATCATACACTGATGTGCTAAGGAAAACAGTCCCAATATAGCTTCCCATAAGCCCTTCGGAGCGGTTCACAGATATAGTCTCTCCTAGGGAGGTTCACTTGCAAACCCTTGTCAAAAAAGGAACAAATATGCCATGTGAAAACTGTGCATTGGTTAGAGGAAATGGATCAACACAGAGGCCACAGGGGAAAAAGTGCCAGTGGCTTATTTATTGAATGATTCAATGTTTTAGACAAGGAAAGATTGAAGTATGTCTCATGAGCTGAAACCACCTTCAGGCTGACAAACTTTCACCTACAGAACTTAAAAACATTACTATATGATACATTACATTCAGAGTCTAATTATAAGCATCTTTGCTAACCCCTGGCCAATTAATACTAAGACTGGTTATTCCAGCAGCATCAGTTCACCTCGCTTCTTGCATTTACACTGTACCTGGACAATGTATAATATTCACTAAGGGCAGTGACACTGAATACTTGGACAGAATATAAGAGGAGCCTCCAATATTCTTGTGCTATATTCTGAGCAGCCTCCCCTCTCCACTGGATTCCTGCACTGACCTCAATAATATGTCTTCCAAATGGCAGTACTGCCTTATTCTCATCCATTGTCTACTCTCCTTCTGCTTAAATTCTTCAATGATTCTACAATGAGCACAGAATGAAATCAAAACTCCCTACCGTAAGGTTGTTCAAGGTATGGTGCCTGTCTTCTGGAATCTTCACTCTACCAGCTCATACCCTCTAACTCCATGTCCCAGGCATGGAGGCTTCAAATTTCCTATGTCATTTCACCTTTGTCTCCTGGTGTTTATGGCATGCTATCCCCTCAGCCTGAATACTCTCCTCCCCCATCACAACCCCAATTTGGCTCTCGTGACCTAACAACTTTAATTCATTCCCATTTCATCCTATGCTTACTATTATTTTTATACCATAGACTGAAATAATTTGTCCATTTTCTCTCTCATTATGAAGACTAACAATTGTTGAAGACTACCTAGCATAGTACCCAGCATACGGAGAGACTGACAAAAATACTTTGAATGAATAAGTGACTGAAAAATAAGCCACCAGGTCCTTGGTTAAATCAAAGTGTTACAAAAACATTCAGTACATTGAAATCTGAACTTGTGCAGACATGGCAAAACCAGGGGTAATTATCATATGCCCTTGGGCTTAATAAACACTCAGTAAATGCTAGTAGCCATCATTATCATTTATATTACAAAAGCATTTATGTTTTAGAAAGTTCTTCACAAGTCTTATTTCGTTTCTACTGCAAACTCATATAGATTATCACTTAAAACTTGTTAAAATAGGGGAGGCTGGATGGTTCAGTCGGTTAAGCATACAACTCTTGATTTCAACTCAGGTCATGATCTCAGGGTTCTGAGATTGAGCCCCATGTAGGGCTCCGCGGTGGGCATGGAGCCTGCTTAATATTCTCTTTCCCTTTCCCTCTACCCTTCCCACCTTCCCTCTCTCTAAAAAACAAAACAAAATAGAATTTGTTAAGATAAGTATAGTGTGATGTACATACATTTTTTTTGCAAAACCAGCTTTATTTAAATGAAGGAAATCTGAAAGGGCAAGAGGACTCCCAGTTAACAAATCATATGGTCACATACGATGGTAACAAAAAAAAAACTATCATTAAAAGAACTCACCTATAACTCTATCTATGTAGAGAACAGGAAATTTGAGGACAAAAGGCAATGATGAAAACTCCCAAATGCTCCACAAATAACTTAATCCTACTGGTATACATACATGTGGCTTGCATGTCATTTTAATAAAAGAACCTAGAGGGCACTGATTTGCCATATTTTTCTGGATCTGTGTAGCAAGCACTGCACATGTGTGGGTATTACTTGTGGGTAAGCACTATTTACTCTACAAATAAATTACTATGTAGCTTACATTGTTAGGGTCGCATGATAGCCCTATAGCTAAAAAGACTGAAATAACCATGCATTTATCTTGTCACTACAGGTACTTACAGTGTAATTACAAGGTCAACAGTTACTATGTAATTACGTAGTTTCAACATTGTGGTTCTTTAAAAAAAAAAAAAAAAAAAAAAGTACACTGTTCTCCCAGTACCTGCTGAGAACCTCTATCTCTGCTCCACCATCCTCACTTGCAAATTTTAAATAGCCACAAATAACAGTTTAAAAGGAAAACAAATCCAAGCATCTTTACTGGAATAATAGCTGTCTTAGAATTATTATAAAATGGTATCACTGAGACCTCAGATATCTTCTGGTCCAAGACACTCATTTCCTAGAAGGATTTTTTTTAACTTCTTATCATTTCTTATACTAATTTAGAAAGCAATTCAAGATAAAAAAAAAATACCACAAATAGAAATTTTTGTTTAGCAGCCACAATTTCATAATAATTGCTTACGTATACATAGTAATGAGATGAGGCACGCTTTCAAAAAAGGTCAATTTCCTGTCTTAAACTTAAAAGAAAATAGTATTCAATCTTATAATATTTCCCTCCTAAAATTTCATTCTTCTGCAGTTCGGATACTAAGTTCATTTCTGTGGTCTGATTAATATTGGTATCAGATTTGCATATGATTTGTGGCTGGTCATGTGTACGCATGGTGTGACTTTTCCAATGTATGGTGATTCATCAACGCCTTAGAAAACCCTTCAAATTCTTCCCCCAACCCTTTATTCATGGAAGCAGAAGGACACTGCTTTGATAGTCAATATTTGAACAACTCATTCCAAATTTATTATAGGTTACTATCATACAGAGAATAATAAAGAATTTTTTAAATTACTTTAGCTCATAAGAATGGGCTGATAGATATTCCATCAATGTTATGATTCCCTTGGATGGAGAAATGCTAAATGCTAACCCAAACAGATTTTAAAACCATAATTACTCGGTAAACAAGGGAATCATAGCCAAATAATTATTCATGAATACAGATTAAATTCATCTAGATTTTTAAAAATTTCTTCTTGAATTCTTCTATCTGTGGCAAAGCCATGGAGCACAACATCGTCAGAGTGGCATTGTTTCTTCAATATGTTCTACACAAAAAGAACAAGCTGTATACAGGTTTTCGCTCTAGTGTCTTCTATCTCTCTTCAGTGATGAGATACAAGTAAGTCATCCAACGTTAGTGTATGTGCATCGTATTAAGAAGATTCTTGTTCCCTGATACAGTGATTCTTTGGAAAGTAGAATCCAGACAATCACTGCAGGGAACAGCACCACACAATTAGTTCTCACAACTAAGAACTTAACTGTAATGAGAAACCACAACAAAGAAAGCACACTCTATATAGACAAATGGGGGTATCCGGCTCAGAAGAGAATTTCAGGATAGGAGACTGTCAGAATCTCAGGAGAAAAATGTAAACTTGGCTTTCTCTCATCACCTAATAAAACTAAGTTCACTTAAATAGTTGTGGGATTTACCTTCCTAATACCTACTAATAATTGATTTGCATACAAAGAGTTTCTTCTTTTCAATAATTCTAAAACTAATTTGAACTCTTCTTTGTAAGTCTCACATTATAAATTAAGAAAGTAAAATAAGGCATCTCAAGGAGACATTAGAGGTCGAAAAACTCAAGGTACAGATGAATACCTACAGTAGGATGCTTTTGTATTAAAAAAATAAAATGATTAAATATATACCAAATTAGGTAGAGAAGCTGAGAGGGGATCCGGGTGGGGGATGAGGGGTCAAAGATGACTTTAGTCTTATCTGTGATGTTCCAATATTATATACAGGAAGAACATTCAGATGTTAAAGATATAAATAAGAATACAGAAGAGAGTAAATAAAGCAAACTACAATAGAGCACTCACAGAAAAAAAAAAACAAAAAACAAAAAATAGTATTAGTCCATTAGTCTAGAATACAGTTTTCTGCTTTGGTGGCAAGAGGTCTACCAACACAGTTTGTTGGAAATCAAAGGGTAGACAGAGGGGGCATTTTTCAGCCTGCTTAGTATAGAGATGCATGGAGAAAACTATAAACAAGGACACTCATACTGACCCTGTAGTTGCTAGAAGTGAGAAAAATGTATATTGTTAGTAGCATACTGACCCATAGGATCTGAACAAGAAATGATTCACACTGTATTTATTCCACACTTTAAGTAAGCATGCATGTCAAAGCCTGCTCTCATTCCATTTTTGGTAGTAATTTTCAGTAAGTAAGAAGCACTGTACCTTTAAGTTTTAAATATAAAAAATGACACTTATTAACCTTTAAAATGGTGCCATTTAATCAAAGCAAGTAGATCTTTAATGGGTTTTAAATGGACTAATAAATCACATGATTTTTTTTTTTCACCATGGAAATAAACGAAATGTTTAAAAAAAAAAAAGGTTTCATTATACCTCTTGGAGTGTTTGCGTGTGAAAGAATGGGCAGGTGGAGAGGTGCCTAGAGTCTGTACATGGTTATTCTCCATGTGAATCCGACTTCGAAGGTGACTGCCTTCCCGTTTTTCTAGTAAGTTCTTTATTTGTTATCTTTTTGCTCTCTGTGCCCATGAGCAAGACTTTAAGAGGCATTACTGATACGTTCTAAGGAAAATACTTTGTGACTGGAACTAAGAAAGGTATAGATGAGCATCAGGTCGAAGACAACTGATCTTTCCCTTTGGAAGAAGCTTATTAGAGAAGAGGAGTATGTTTTACTTTCTCCACTCAACCCCCAGCCATCACTAATTCTCCTCAGGCATAAATGAAAAACCAAGCAACTGTCAGTCTCAGAAAATACAGACTGGACTCCTGATCTCCCATCTGCTTTCCTGCTGATGCAGCATTCTGGATGTTCCCTATGGATGAGCAGGTCTGTCTTAGCACTGCAATATATCCTCCACCTGGCTTAGAGTGGCTGCATGCAAATGAGTTGAATGAATGAACTGGATGAACTGGATAAAAAGTGACAGCTTGATAATGATAGACTAGCTGTGCTTTCCCTTTGAACCAGGTACAAACTTAGGTATAGAAGAACAAGATGCCATTCATAATAAATTGATGTTCAATTCTAAATAGCCACCAAATGATTGGGTGAAGTCAGTGCCAGAGCTGGGCTACAAGCTGGAGGAAGGAACAAGGGAATGCAGAGAAGCTGCACCTATAGAAGGGAATTTAAAAAATCAGGCAAAAGGTAAGAAAAAAAGAGTCTTTTAGCCAGCCTTAATAACAGCTACCACTTTTAAGCACTTAAAATTTGTTAAGTACTAAGCTGAAAATTTATAGGCATTATCTCATTTAATTCATATAACTCAGTAAGTTTTAGATAATTAATGTCACAATTTTACAGATGAGAAAACTGAAGATCGGAGAGATCTTCAAGGACACACCTGACAAGGTAAGTCAGGATTTATATTCAGAATAATGCAATTTTGGAAGGTTCTTCCATGTCACTTCTTCCCCCATCAAACAAGTCTATTGCCATACTACCTTGTCTGAGGTCTGTAAGTGTGCCTCTCCCTTTTCCTCATTGAAGGCAGTATGCATCTATGGCGTTGAATGCACGGCATCCAGGAATGTTCTCCCAGAACTAGGCCCTTCACCTACAGGTTGAGCCTCTCCCGTTCTATCATCTTCTCCCCCATCAGTCTCGAAAATGGCTCAGATCTTCCTCTTTGCCCCAACCTCATTCCTTGACCCCTGCATTTTCTCTGAACACCAACCGCTTTGCACTGAAATAACTGTCTGAGCTCATTTTGCCCTTCTGCTTTCTTGCCTCTGGACTAGATCTCTGCCGCACCTTGCCAGGACTGCCTCTGCTGAAGTCACCAGTATTCCATCAATAGACAAGACAAATGGATACTTTTGGACATTCATCTCACCATAACCTGAGGCTTCTGACTCCAATGACTGCTCCTTGAAACACGATGCCCTTATCTTCTGAACTATCAGCCTGCTGGTTCCCCATTCCTTGCAGGTTTTTTCACCAATGGTTCTTCCCTTAAATTTCTCAGAAACGGTAGTGGCACTCCAGTTCCTTCTTTTCTGAGACTTGTCTGGCACTATCTGGATGCTGGTGAGCTCTCACAGACTTAATATTGTATCAACTGAGGCTCCGTTTACCTCATCACTGTATCTATTTCTCATCTGAAAACCAGAGTTGTGGATCCCATTGGGTTTTAGATACAATGACTTCATGATTACATGCTGTAACCTTAAACTCAACATACTGGAAACAGAGCTCATTGTGTCCATACCACACTTCCCCTCTACTTTTCATCTGTATCCATTCACGGAAGCCCAAATCCTGGATATCATTATTGACACTTCAATCTTTGTGACAGCCTGTTTTTCCTCTTTGAAATAGTTCCTCAGTCTACCAAACTGTCTCTCATAAACCGTCTCACTTTGTTGTTACACAAGACCTTGTCACTGTTGCCTAGACCAAAGAGATGGCCTACGTCCTTGGACTCCAGTACCATTCCTGTCTTGCCCCTTTTAACCAGTCCCCTTTTAAATGCTCCTCAGTTTTCTAGGAACAGTATTTCTAAAACACAGATCAGATAATTCTTTGTCTGCATAGGCTTTATACCTGTATAGGATTTGGCTGTTGTCTCCTATCATATGCACCGCTGTTCTCATATTTCCTGCATAAATGAACGCTCTGAGCAAGCTGTAATTTTTCACATTCCTAGATATTTGCACACTCAGTTTTTTCTTTGTCCACCTTGAATGATGTAATTTTTTTTTTTTTGCCAGTAAAACACATATTTTCTCTTCACCATCTCAAACAAAGGAGAATTACCTTTTTAAAAAAATATTTTATTTATTTATTTGACACAAAAAGAAGAGAGAGAGAGAGAGAGTACATGCAGGGTCAGTGGCAGGGAGAGGGAAAAGCAGACTCCTGCTGAGCAGGGAACCCGACTTAGGGCTCTATCTCAGGACCCTGGGATCATGATCTGAGCCAAAGACAGCCACTTAATAAACTGAGCCACCTGGGTGCCCCAAGAATTACCTTCTTGAAGCACTTTTTGATCTTTCCTAGAGGTAAGTTTCCTTCCCTTGAGTGCATGCACAAATGGCATGAAGCATCTAGCATTGAGACTTAATACTAAATTGTTGGTTTTATTTTTACCTGAGTCTATCTACCTCACTAGACTTTAAGATCAAAAGCTACTTTTTCAATCATTTTGGTATCTCTAGTCATAGCACAAGGCCTTCCACACACTAGATGCTTAGTAAATGACTGTCAAACCCAACTTGACATTTGATGGACCAAAACCTTCAGTTTTCAGCTCAGGCAAATGAACAAGCAACCTCAATTATTTTGAAAATAATCAGTATGCCTTAGAAGCAATTTAGCCATCGAACAAATGACATTTACTTTGGAGATCAGCAAATTGGAAGTCAGAAATGCATTGTTCCAGAGCTTGTGGTGTCAATGGCGAGCTGTAAATCCTTGGGCAAATCATCTCATCTCTTCTTTGGTTAGCATTCCATCTGTAAAGCGAGGTGAACAGGATACTTTCTAAAACCTCTCTAGCTCTCTAGTATCTGTTTTGTTATATGAGGTCATAACCAACGACATAGGGTGACCATTCAAAGAAAAGGACTGAATTGATCTTAAAAAAAAAATGAAAAATGAAAAAAGCCCTATTTATTATAAACAACCAAAGACAATTGTCGAGTAAAAAGGCATAAATTCTAACCATCTTCTCAAAAGCAAGTATATAACTGAATCTTTTCATTCTTAGCTCCAAAAAACTCCCCATAAATCTGTCCTGAAAAACAGTCATTTGACTAGGAAATGTGAGGAAATGTAGGTTTTAATAGATGCATCAAAGACATCTTTCTATCTTTTCCCTCATATTTTCAAATCAAATACATAATCCTATTATCATTTGCAGCTTTACGTTTTCCCTCAAAATATCAAATTTTTCTTTGATTCCACAGTTCCTTAATATTTATATGCCTTTCAAGTTGGTATAGTTTACTGAGAAAAGAACATAGCTCAGTCACATCTATTAAATATTAAGTATTTTGCTGCAAAAGCCGATACAGGTACACAGACGTGTGATCACAGCCTCTAGAGATACAAACATGATGCTTTTCTCCCCACTTGGTTTTAATGAGGGGGGAAAATGTGTGCTAAAGGAAAACTTGCTTAAGTAACATGGTGAGCAATAAGGTGGTGTTAAAATAAAATGTGTTTGAAGTTGCATACTACATCCAAAGGAACACCACCATAATTCATAGTGATTAATGTTAATGTCAAAATATTAAAGAAAGTAATAATGATTTGTATCTTCATGTAATGGGCTATCCTTTCTCTGATCTTTTATTCCCTTTGATCAATGAAATTAACGGACAATATTTTTCAAACCAATAAAAGGGAATTCATCTTCACCCTGCACATCGGTCAGCCTGTGGGAATAACTGCCACATGAGGTCAGAGAGACAAATGCTAAGGCTGGTGTTAAAAAAAGATCAGATAATTTTATGACCATTAATAACATTTGCCGAGCGGCAAGCTCACACACAGATAAGAGTAATCCAGTCATCCTTTTGGGCTCAGACTAATTACCTCTTGGTCACAAAGACACCGCTGGACCAGCACACAGCATGGGTCATTTGTGCACTTTCAGAGGGAGCTTTACTTCCATTTCTGTGGAGAACAAGGTCAGCTAAAGACTTTTAAAAGGCCCTCAAAGCTGAAAAGATTACGGTACTTTCTCTTTCATTTGTAAATTAAAAAAAAAAACACTCAAAAAACCCAAAACACAACCCTAAGCCATAAAACCCGTAATTTCATGCATGTGCTGAAATTAATTTTTTTTTCCCCTCAGATTCCTTTGGTTGCAAAGTTCAAGTTATGTTTTTTGAAGCAGAATTGTTTAAAATATTTTGGCGACCCTCATGTCTTAGGACCCTGAGCACGTTCACAGTTTGCCTATTAGGTAATTGAACATTTGGTAAGCAAAGTAAAGATGAATTATTCTCACAGCCAAAAACATCAATGTTTATGTGGTTCTCTTGCTCTATCCAAAGTATCAGATTCAATTTCAGGAACCCTGTGCCCCTATGCATTTGTGGCAGCTGCTGATTCTCAAGACTTTCAGTTAGGGCTGGTGGTATCAATTATAGCCTGCTGCAGGTATCTTGCCAACCAAAGGCATCTCATCAGACATCCCTAATGTGTTATTCCCACACCTCTAATGAGATCTGTATCTGCACTTACATTAGTGCTCAGTGCCAGACAGATGTTGAATATACCCAGGGAGTGCATGCATTCAAGGCTGACTTATCACAACCCCCATGCCAATTGCTAAAGAAATGCATAATGTTTACATGACTCACTATCCATCCACATGCACACAATTGTTTGTTTATTGTGTTCTGTTGCCCTCTCATTAAGTCCCTGATGTGTCATGGAAAAGAAAAGGCATCTTATTGGTATCTAATAACCTAAGTCTTACTGAAAACTGACCACCATGTTGCTTAATCATTCTATACACAGCTCTCAACAGCAGGAATCATGATTCTCCTAACAGACTTAAAATATACAGGCACAATTTACTTTCATAAAACTGCAGGGGTATAGCTCTAGTTGGCTTTGGTGTGAGAAAATTCATGATCATCAATAATTTATTTCAAAGATTCATTAAAGCTCAATGTATTTATAGCTGCCTAACTACAGTAAAGCAGGATTAGAAACTGTCAGGAGGGGAAATATTATTCAAATAATTTTTAACATGTATTAAAATACACTGTATAGAAATCTATTTTTTCCCTTCACAGTGTAGGTCATTTATTCCTCTACAAGAAAAATGAATTGATAGCGAAGAGGATTTTTTCAGAAGTGGACACAGACATGAAGATTATAAAGTATAAATAAATATATAAGGTCTCAAATACTTCCCTTAGGTACCTGCTGGTGTTTCCTCTAATAGGAACCCTGGCATCTTGCCTCTATTCTGACAACTCTTTTATTGGCTTCTGTGTTCCTGACCCTAATTTCACAAGTTGACAGCTGTTTGCTATTTTAGTTTAGCATTTATACTTAGGAGGCCATGTATGTGACCTGGGAACTTCAACTCCAGCCTTGTACCAGCCCGCTTCGAGCTTGTCTAAATTATTAATCTCACCTTTAAGGTTCATGTCAAGGTTTACCCTCCAAGAACCATCACTGATCTCCGACTTCAGCAGAAGAGAGACCCGAGATGGTAATACAAGCTAGGGATAGTTAGCCATTTAAAACTTTTAAGAAGGGATGCCTGGGTGGCTCGGTTGGTCAACTGCCTTCGGCTCAGGTCATGATCCCGGAGTCCCAGGATCGAGTCCCGCATCAGGCTCCCAGCTCCATGGGGAGTCTGCTTCTCCCTCTGACCTTCTCCTCGCTCATGCTCTCTCTCACTGTCTCTCTCTCAAATAAATAAATAAAATCTTTAAAAAAAAAAATAAAACTTTTAAGAAAACCTGCGATCACTCCAGTAGTGGGTTCAAGAAGAATGGTATGGGAAGAAGGTGAGTACAGACAGGTCTTGGAAAGTTCTGCTATAAAGCAGATAAATGAGTGTAGGGAGTGGATTTAGCCAGGCTGGAGTGTTAGATATAGAGAGTTTTGTTTTGTTTTAATCTATGAAGGTAATAGCATGTTGGCATATTTGAAAATACTCTTGGATGAATAAATCCTATAAGTCCTATTTCTGCTTCCAGAGAGAATGCTGTGTCTTTATGCTGACAGATGAACTTCTATTATAAACAGCAGATGCAGAATTAGAGTCTCAATGTGGAGACTAAACCCCCAAAGAGACATGCAAAATGCAACCATGCCTTCAAACATGACTGCCCTCAGGATGTATGATGGTGAATCATTAACTGAGGAGATAAGCACTTGGGCTTTTCTTTTCTTTTATGGTAATGAAAGATTGATTTCTTTATTCAGAAAATTCATTTCAGAACCTTTAGTTATTCTGATTACAGATATGCTTTAACTTTGATAAGTCTTTAAAGTGAAACCAACAATAACACTGACCTAAAGCTTTCCACATCACACATGCACACATGGTTTTGGTAGCACCAATCAAAATTTAATATTGCTTCTCCATTCTATTTTTGTAATTGACATTATATTCATCTTCTGTTTTGTTTCCACTTACTACCACAACCAGAAAATCCAGTCACACAACTGTGGTTTGGGCAGTAGCCATATTGGTCTTAAGTGAACACATATCTTACTACCAGTGCTATTTCCATGAGCATAGGTCCCTACCCTGCTAATTATAGGAATAATTGTACAGCAATGATGGGGTCTGAGGTTCCCCTAGGCAGTGCCTCTTTGATTCACCCTATCAACACTTAAAGCCTCAGCTCTGGTTAATCCAGAATATGAAATCCAAGATTCTTCCCAATGCAGGGGACCTCTCCAATACCCCCTGCATAGTTAGTATCTGTTTGCAAACATCTAGAGAGGGGGGCTCTCTCCCATAGGAACACCTAGTTCCAGTATTTAAAAACAGCTCTGTACATTTCAAAGTTGTAATTTAGATTAATATATAATCTCTCTGCCTGAAATGCTCCTAGTTTGAGTCTGTGAAGACATACAGAATTAGAGTTCTTCAACCATGACATGGGAAGACACATACCAAATTCTCTTTACATCTTTCATTTTTACAGGCTAAATGCAAGCCTTGCCCCTATATCTGTTCTTCAGATGGCAAGGATCTTAGACCTTTCATCATCCTGTTACCTTCTCTTGATGTTTACATCTCCTACTGAATTTCTCCACAGCCAGATCTGGGCTTCATTTCCACAGAAAAACAGACAAAAAGCAGATACCCAATAAAGCCGGAGAATGCCAACCCCAAGGAGATTTTAAGCTGAAAGCTTAGGAGATTCTTGCTGAAAGCAAGTCTCATCACTAAGTTTATAGTCTAAGTAATCTCCAAAAGCAAAAAGGTAAATGTCAGGTTGAAAGACTAGGACTACACAAGGTGAAGGTGAAAAGAATACTGATCATGACCACCACCTCCATTCACACCCGTTCTTATAGAGATGGCTTTTCTCCCTACTTTACTTTAAGAACTCCCTACTCCCTACTTTAACCTACTCTGACCCCATGGCTTTTCTAATTGCTCTCAGATAATGAAAGTTCTTACATCACTCTTAGTCAACAAAAATGTTCTTCTTCCATAATTAAAATGTCTAACCTAAGCACTAGTTAAAACTACTTCACTTGAAGTTCATTTAATCGTTACCTCTGTCCTCCCAGGCAGTCCTGTTTCAGGCCCAAACTCCATTTTCATGGGGAAGAGCTACAGTGCCCTGCATTTCTGTTACCACTTTGTTTCTCCTCACTCCTACCTCCTCTGCCCAGATTTCTGATGCTTCCAGGGTTGGAGCACAGAAGCAGAGAAGGGACAAAAGGTACAGGGTATAAAAGAGCTTACTTGATGAGCACTGATATGATGGGACTTAGAGTCCTTTGGTCATGAAAAATGTCTGAAGCTCAACTGCTCATGGACTTTCTCCCAGACCTCCTGCCATTCTCAGGACCCCTCAACAAGACCCTTCAGGGATGTAAATGTCTCCACTGACTGCTAGTAGGTGTCATGCTCTCTATCTTCATCTTGTAGTGCATCTTTAGTCTCTTTCTCCTGTGTTGTTTTGTCTTCCAAGAGACTTCCTTTGTTCCCATGAAGCCCATAGGGAACACTGACATATCTTTTCCTTCAATAGAATCTGGGAGCACAGGCCATTCACAAAGTAGTCCCTCTTCTCGCTCCCTAATTTTAGCCATGTTCTCTCATTTCTTCTCCCCCAGCAATAGTCCCACCACCATATAATTCCTTGGATAGCAGGGTCAATCACTTTCTGAAGACCAGCTCCATGGGCTTCTGGGGAAAGGCCTACCTCTCTTCACAGACCCTGAAACCCCCTCCATGAATTTTCACTCTCTATGTCCAGCTTCTCCACTGACCTCTCTGGCCACTTTGATAGAAAGGATGGTAGTCATCTCTGGGTGGCAAAACCAATTCTTAGGCATTTCTTTTGCAAACTTTATTTGGTTGGACTAGGGTTCTATATTGGAGTGGGAGTAAATGGGGCCTAACTTGGAAAGGGGACAGCCAGAGCCCCAATGTAATTTCCTGCTACAATTACAAACTGGAAATAATGGGCAATGAAGCCAGAAAACATTGTTCTTATTTTAAGTATATTTTTAAATGTGTCTGAGTGAAGACATCAAAAACAAAAATCTCCAAATCACAGAATTTAGTAAAACAATGGTAATAAATACAGGTGATTTATACAACCTGAGATCAGTCAACAAAAGTTTTCTCTTGAAATGATCACTTAAATGCCTCAATTAATCAAATTATTATAAACTTAAGTCAAAAGCTTGAAAGTTATAATACTGAGGTGTTGCTTTTTTGGGGTGCCTGAGTGGCTCAGTTGTTAAGCATCTGCCTTTGGCTTGAGTCATGATCCTGGGGTTCTGGGATTGAGGCCCTCATTGGGCCCCCTACTCGGCGGGAAGCCTGCTTCTCCCTCTCCCACTCCCCCTGCTTATGTTCCCTCTTTTAGTGTCTCCCTCTCTGTCAATTAAATAAATAAACAAAATCTTAAAAAAAAATACTGAGGGATTGCTTTTGTAAAGAGAGGAAAATGGCAAAGTCTGAAAAGTGGTTAGCTAAAATCTTCCTCAAAATGCAAAAAAAAAAAAAAAAAAGGCAATGTAAAATGTCCATACAAGAACTGAAGAAAACAGTAAGTCTTTAAAGGTATTTCTTTGCACCAACTTTTTTTTTTTTTTAATAGGAAGTAAGGTTTCATACAATCTGGTTTTCAAACCAGATTCAGATCATGGGAGAGATATTTTGTTGAAAATGAAATGGAGAATCTCAAAGTAAAATAGAATTTAAATAGCAAAGCATATTCAGTGCGGGAGGGTCTGCTAGGTCTCACTTCAAATCTTCATTAATGGTCCAAACCAGAAAAATAAACAGCAAGTTAATTAAACCTACAGGTAGTATTAAATCAGTATGAGGGGCAAAGACTGGTGAGAGATAATAAGAAGACTTTAGAGGTTAGGAACAAAGCAGCAAATGAAAAAAGAATTTGAGAAAATACATATATTTAACAGTATAATGCCCCAGAAAACACGATAGCTGAAACAATATTCAACTGATTATGTAAACAATTAAATAAATCCTAGATTCAGTGCCTCAGAAAAATAATCACCAGCATCACTTGGCCTTCTAACTCAGAGTTATAAAACAATACTAGGGGGAGAAGAGCTTCATAGAAAGATACCTCAGTTCTGGGAAAAAAAATATATATGTATGTCTAAATGTAATATAAGAATTCAAAACAAGGATATTTCATTGATATAATTTGAGAACTCATGATACAACATAGAGAAGAAATTAATGTTACCAATTGAAATAATAATTATTTTATTGGTCTACAGAGTAGAAAAAACAAGTTTGAAGAGTACAATTTGTTTACAAGTAAACCATCTTGGAAATGCTTAACTATTACTCAAAACAAAGCAAATGAGTCACAACAAGGACGAAATAAAGCCTGTCATGGTCCAGACCCTATGTATCTGTTGAGCTTTATCTTTTTCCAACCTTATTTATGTGATCCTTAAAAGGAACCTTTAGGCTTGGCCCTACATGGCCTTGTACTTGCTCTTCCCTTACCCTTAATACTGCTCCATTCAGGTTTTCCCTGGCTAGTGTCAGGTCAAATGTCCCCTCCACAGAGAGCCTTCTCTAAATATCATACTTCAAGTTGATCTCCCTACCAAGTCAGCACATCATTGTCACTTTGCTTAATTTTCTTCACAGGACTTACCACTATCTATGACTCCCCTATAATCAATTCATTGTTTTGCTTGCTTACTTTCTGTCTGACCTTTTCTTCCCCTTCAACATAAGCCCTGTGATGGCAATATCTTCATCTCCTTCACTACTGTGACCTCAGAAATAGCTTCTTCTATCTAATGATTACGGAATAAATGAATATATATAACCTGGCCAATAGGTGGTAAAAATATTACCAAGAGTAGAAGAAAGTAGATACGACAGAGAAAACGGTGGTAGGTGATATCATTATCAATGTGTCCCAGCAAGGAATCTGAATTTAGATTAAAGTTTTAAATAGGCAGATGCAGTAAAACACATTCTTCAGCGTAGTTAAATTGCCAACTCTGTAATTACACATTTGGACATATTAGGCCTCAAATAATGAAATTTTGAGGATCACTCATCTAATAGCATCCAACCAATGTGTATATTTACTCATGAAAATTCATATGAAGTTAACTACCATGTAGTTACTTCCAGTTTTCTTTTTTTTTTCCAATAGAGTGGAATTAATGTGTGCAACCTAATGAAATATGCTGCAATTAAAGAACTACTATGCATAGTAATATCTCTGCGTGTATATGTTTCAAATAAAGTAGAGTCTGTGGTGACATTTCAGGAATGGAAAGTATGAAAAACAAAATTAAATTGCTATTAGATTTCAAATTACAGCTGGGTACCTGAATACAAAGTCAATCTATGAAAAACTAATTGTTTAATGTCCCCCCACCCAACCTAAACATTAAAAAATGGATGTAGGCTTGTTGTATATTCATTAGGAAATCTAACTTGGCCCACACACTAAGAAATGTGAAAGCACTTTCATTTATAGCAGAAAACCACTAACACAAAAGTTTTTAACCTACTCTAGAAAAATACTTTCCCCTTCGGGGGGAATTTTGGAGTCTTAGAAGGGAATACTAATTCCTACTATATCAAGGGTCCCTGTGACCCTATAATGTGACTAGAGTAGCCAACCCCAAATCAGGCAAAGCAGAGGAAATAGCCCACGGCTTTCAGCCTCAAATGGTTCAGAAATTATCAACACAGTTAAAGAATCTCTTGGAACAAATACTGTAGGAAAATAATAACAACAATTCAAACTCATTTTCCTAAACCACTGGTGTAAAATAATTTCACTTTAAAAGTAATATCATACCTGCCTCTCTTCTCACTATCTTTTCTCCCCTATGGTCAGAAGGAATTCCATGTTAGGGTATCATTCCAGAACAATCAATTGTCCCACCCCCTAATTTGAACACATCTAAGTAAAATGAACCTCTGAAAGGATGCACTAGTTTTTGCTGCTGAACCCTCAAGGTTGAGTGAGGTAGCAAGAGTCATTGGTAGTGTTTTAGGGGCATCAGGGCTGGTCTGAGGAGGAGGAAACCACATAGAAATATCCAACATTTTCCTATTTCCTGGTACAGACAGTCAAAAACTTCTCTAGGTGTCCCTATGGAAATCAGAGCTGGTTTCCCTCACTTTCCTGCACCTCCCCGCAAGAAGCATAAAGCTTCTCCTTGTAGTAGCCAACTTCTGTATCCCATTTTATCAAGGGGCTACTTTCAGGCATGAGTAAGTATCTATTTTCATTATGATCGTAAGGATTTAGGAGAGTTAAGGTAAATGTACAATCAGAAAGACATGTGTATGAACCTAATGAATACACATGAAAAAAAAAATCCATCCAAGAGATTTTTCTCGTTTCCTTCAATTTTTGTTTTATTTAAAGTGGAAAAATCATTAAAGAAAACTGCAAATTCTACAACATGATATAAAAATGTTATGTTGTAGTACCATTATTATATCCAAAAAACCTGAACACCATACTCAACCCTAAAAAATGTATGGAGTTACAAATGTTGAATGACAGTGAGGTGTTTGCAGTGTCTACTTATATTTACTAAAAACAAAAATGTTTCTCCTAATGAGTATCAATGTTACCCCGAATAATATGGTTAAGTTACTTATGTTCCTATGCTTATCTTCTTTCCAGTGATGCGATTTTAGAAGTTTCACTGTCATCTCTTTTTAGTCTTTGGAACAAAAAGTCCATAATATATTTTCATATAAAAGACAGGAAGAGAAGCTATAAAATCACTGTGAAATCAACTAAAACTGACTAGCTGGCTTTCACTTTTTAAACTACCTTCAACAAAAATAAATATCAAGTAAAATCACAAGCATCTTTCAAAGGTTACTCATCAGCGTTGAAGGCGACAATCAGCTTGTCATAATTAGCTTCATAAGAAGAAAAGGGGAACATTAGAAACAAGACCATGTCCAAATCTACAGCTTAAAAGATGAAGCTCAAGTGGATGAAAATTGAAGTTGGACTAAACTGCATTATTCTATTCACCTTGTTCTAGAAGTCAAGTACGCAGAACATGTACATCAGCAATGTTGTGTATTAGTTCTGTTTTATTGGACTGAATGCATTATTTCATGAAGTGAACTTTCCCCCCCAAAATAGCAAGAATAAAGAGATGTGAATTATATATGTGCTTCACCACAATGCTGTTCCTGCAAATATTACTAACCTGTACCCTAGTCCTTTGATCTAACACTTGTCAGTCAGGCATGTGACACTGAGAAAATTATTCCAGCAAGCAGGCCTATATGTTTTCTACTTTTAACTTCTATCTCTCACTGAGGTTTTCCCATTGCCTTGCCTATACAAACCTACTTGGTATTGCTTCTAATAATTACACTTCAATTTTTGGAGCTGAAAAATAAAGGAATTCAAGTGAGAATTTTATGTGTAGGAGCCCTGTATTCACCATAGAGAGACTTTAAAAAATAGATAAAAGATGGCAGGAAATAAATGTGATAAAATCCTTCAGCTGAGTTAGAAATAAAGTATGTAAATAGCTCCGTAATACCCCACAATTTCTACAAATATGAAATGCAAAAGGAAAACAAGACTAGAGTAACCACAGCTTCAATGCAGATGGAACTTGCTGGCCTGGGGTGAGGGAGGGAGTTGAGGGAGAGAGAGGAATCCAATTCAACTTTTTATTCCATGATTCGGGGATGTTCTCTTGGCCAAGTATTTATTAAAAATCCTTACCCAGTCTTGCTTATAAACAATTTGAGAACTCATACACTACAATATTCATAGCCGTGTTCAAGAAGTGACCTTCTGAGCTGACTTTATTATGAGCTATAAAATGTGCTAGCTAATAAAACACAAGGGCATTTAGTTGATTTCCAAGACTTTACTTTCTAGGCTTCTCATCCTCTTCACAAAATCTCTCCCACTAATGATCAGAACTATTTTGTGATCCACCCTTGATGATACAGAAACCCAAAAGCAAAGGCAGCAAAAATATATCCCACAGAATCCTAAAGACATTATTCAATCTGAATTCTAATGCGAGACTTGCAAATTGTGCCACTAAGCATCTCTATTGTGGCTTATTTGTTGTTCAATTACATGCACGCAGTTTTTTGGTGGTTTTTACCCTTGGGTTTGTATTCTACAAAAGCTCATAAAATTCTTGAAATTAGCTATACCTGTAATCTTATAATATTCCCCAGACTGTGAATAAAATTGTACTTATTCACTTAAAATTAATATTCTTTTCTTGATTCTCTGTGGAATTCTGACAAAACATTGAATTTAGTGTTCACATACCTAGCTGTTTTAATCCAGCAATCATGGCTATCTATCTTCTAACTATGGCAAAGCAAGATTAGAAAATGTCCTGCTGCTCACAGCCTGAACCTATGAAATGAACCTGTATGGAGGTCATTTTAGCGGGAAGAATAACTGAACAATTTACAAAGCTTTTAAAGAATTCCAAATAAGAATTCAACAGAATAAAAAGAGAGAAGGGAGGAAGAGCTCTTTCTAAGCCTAACAAGTCATTCATTTTATTCTTAAGTTTAATTATATTAAAAAAAAAAAAATATATATATATATATATATGAGGTTGTTCTATTTTGGAATCAACTACTGACTCAAGCGCTCAGATGACTGCATGTTTACTAACTTAAGTAATGTTATATGGGAATAAAGCCTTGCCATTTCTCAAGGAAAGCTAAAATAGCTACAATTTTTTTAAAATATGAAACTTCTAACATTAAAATTCTCTTTACCTTTGGCTTAAGTGAAAGCTAGCCTAAATTGCATATTAAACTAAAAACCAAATAGTCTCTGTTACTTGCAGTGAATGTTTACAGAAGGTAGATATCTTAGATCCTGGACACAGGCATGATTCTGTAGGATGAGCCTCAGAAAAATTTGCCAGGTTTCACTTTTCCTACTTTTTTTTTTTTTTTTTTTAAAGATTTTATTTAACAGACAGAGATCACCAGCAGGCAGAGAGGCAGGCAGAGAGAGAGAGAGGAGGAAGCAGGTTCCCTGCTGAGCAGAAAGTCCAATGAGGGGCTTGATCCCAGGATCCTGGGCTGGGCTGACTTGAGCTAAAGGCAGAGGCTTTAACCCACTGAGCCACCCAGGCACCCCTCACTTCTCCTGCTTTTACAGTGAAGCTTTTATTAGACTGTCAACAAGCCACTCGAAAGACCTGGATCACATGTAAACATTAGTGTTCCCAGGTCCCATTCCAGTTCTACTGAACCAAACCTGCCAGAAGTAATGCTAAAGAAGCTCCTTAAGCGTAGAGGTGGTTAGGCAGACAAGATGACCCTGGATTAAGGCTCTTCAGCTCTAAGGAGCTATAACATTCCAAGGAGTCCTTGCAGTAAGTAACATCGGGGGCAACAGGAATGAGGGGGTGAGGAGCAGTCAATAAAGGGTGCCTGGGGCATCAACAATGTTTCAACATAGGACAAGGATGATGTATCGCTTAGTACAGAGAATCTCCTTTTCTTCCCTTCTTAGGACTCTCCTACCCCCTGCTGGTACTACCCAGAATTTCTCACTTCCCTGCTCCGTTCCTGTTACTATAGAGACAGAAGCCAGAAAAAGCAGCAATGATGCAAACACCAGAACTGGCTCCTCAGAGTGAGGAAGGAAGGAGAAAGGTCAGAACAGAGAGGCCAGCGAATGGGAGTTAAGAAGAAAACAACAAATCCTCATAGGGCAGAGTCCACAAACACCTATGTCTTACAGGGGCTAGGCAAGTAATAAAAATGAAGCTGGGTAAATGGAAAAGAGGGTGGGGGGCAGGAGCATGTGACCCATCTAAGAGGGTTGCCAGCCAATTGCAGTTATAAGGGAAAAATAGCCTGGGGTTGCCATATCTACCACTTTTTTCCAAGAAAAGCCAGAAATCTCAATTTTATTTGAAACTCTTAACATTTAAGTTTTTATAACTAATTAGGATATATAGGATATATATATTTATCCACCAACCAAACTCGCCCCCAGCCTGTATCACTACCCAAAAAGACATGTGAACTGTGAGAAGGTGACCAGTGGAGAAAGAAAGAGCCCAGGAAAAAAAAAAAAACATGATGTACAAGGAGGAACTCTTGAACAAAGGACTAGAGAATTTTAAAGATTAGCCAGGATATGTGGTCGGCCCCTGACAATCATAGATTCAACATGTTTGTTTTTAAGAAATCACTATTTTTGCCCAAATCAGAAGACCATCCATGTGGCTGTTAGTAATTCTGCCTCGGTAAGGATTTGTATGGCTGTTCCCAGGAATCAGCTACTCAGGTAATTAACAAGGTCTAGACAGGACCTCCACGGCACCGCTGCATATTCCTTACAAATGAAAACTATTATAGGAACTAAATAAAATCTTTCATTTTTTTTCCACCTGTGAATTACAGTGTGAAAATAATAAAGTAGCATTCACTCATGACCAAGCGTTGAGTGTGCAACTGTTGTGAGCAGCGGACAAACTTGAGCCATTATTAACATCCTAATCATCCCTGACAAGTCCAGGAGGAAAGAATTAGTGTGATCTTAAGTTAGAGATGGGGAAACAGATTTAGAGAGTTATACCAAGTGACCTGCCCTGTACCTAGCAATGGGTCAGGTTTGGGAGCATCTAATCACTAGTCTATACTACTAATGCCAAGTGTGGAGTGCAGTAGAGGTATCCAACATACTGGAGATGGTAAGCTACTCTTCTTCCAGCCTTCCAAAATGTTTCAGATAAAGCAAAGCATTGATGATATTGTATCTATTGACCCACTGGAGCACAAAAGAGACTGCTTAAAAATTCTAGTTGCCCTTATGATACTTTATGAAGAAAATGATATGCTTGCTGTATTTATGACCATGAGGATTTGCGAGGCCAAGGGTCTGTACTATCAGATAGGGAATCAGGGAAGTACAAAGTACTTCAGTTCAGCACCCTACACTGGGAGTGACAAAGCAACAAAGAGATCTATTCATTGGGGAGCTCATCCTATGATCGTAAATATAAGCCATACAATTAAAATGACCTGGCTCGTGTGGATAAAAAGACTAAAATGAAACACAACTCTTCTTAACTGATGAGATTAGACTGCTGAGTTACAATTTTTCATGTCCTGCTATTAAAAAATTCAAATAACATTTTTCAAAGCTTCCCGATAACATGGAAAACCCCAATACAATGCAAACACAGACTCAAAGAATTTTAGACCTGAAAGGGTCCTTATAAATAATTTTGTATAATTCTCTCATCTAGTAAGTTAGGAAATTTAGATCCAGAAAGTGTGACAATATAAGCCTCAAATCACATTGCCTCATTAGTGGTAGAGCTTAGACAGGCTGGAACAGATACTATTGACCACCTCATAGATAAAGCCAACCTAGAGTCTTTTGTTACTTTAATAAGTAGACCCACTGAATTTAATTTCATTTTTGAAAGAAAAAATACATGAAAGAAAGTTAATAAATATGATGACTTGCTAAATGCATTTCTCAAACACACACACACGTATATATAATTTGACACATCTAACATATTAAGTTCTTAGACATAAGAAAAATGAAACAGCTGCCTACAAAATTTGGCAAGAGAAATTTAGAAAAGAAATGAGAATCAAATAATGGAAAATCAAAGGGATACACTTTTCACTTAGATTGGCAGAGTGAAAACCTGATAAAACACATTGTTGGTGAAGACACAGGTCAACTGATACAAAGCATATAGCCGGTAATTCCTTGGAGAGAATTTTCACAACGTGTATCAAAATATAATGTATATGCATACCTTCAGATTAATTAATTCTAATACTAGGGATTCATTTTTAAGAAAACAATTTCAGAGTTGTTAAAAATATGTGAATAAGGATTTTCATTTTAATGTGTTTAGAAAGAAATTAGAAAATTAAATGTCACATAAGTAAAATAAGTTATATTGTATTTATCCTAGGACATTCTTACACCAGCATGAAAAAGATTATATTGTTCTATATTCATGGGCATGATGGTAAGTTCTTATAACTGAGAGGACAAAAAAAATGCTTAAAATATGAATACATGATGCCTTTTATATAAAATTTTACATGGTATGAATAAAGAGATGTCTGGGACAATATTCACCAAAGTATTAATATTGGTAATTTTTGGATATAGGATTTTGAATATGTACATTCTTTTCTATATGTTCTTGAATTATTTAAATTAAATTTAAATGACCATGCATTATAATCAGGAAAAAAATAATAAATATATTTTTATTTTTTTAAAATGAAAAGTACTTTAAGCACGTGCACGCGCGCACACACACACACCCCCCAAAAAGGGGCACAAGATGATCTATATCAGTACTGTAAGTTTTCTACTTAACTTCTAATATTCACCATTTTTTAAAAAGCAAGCAGAACTTTCTATGATCCTAACTTAATTTTGCACCTAAAGTGAGTGCTGATAGAGATCAAAGCACCTCCAGGACTTTATTGAGAGGATATTTGAATTCAAACACAGATTTCACTACTATCTAGCTGGGTAAACCAGACCCAGCCAGTGAACATTCCCTATATCTCATTTTCTAAGGCATTAAATGAGAAATTTGAGCTTGATGACCTCTGAAGGCATTTCTATCTCAAATACAAAAAACCTCCAAACCTCAAAATACAAAATAATTCCTTAGTAATTCATATCCCCTCAACATCCCTCAATCCCTGTCTGAATGCAACTCTAGATTACAGAGGATAAAGTCATATTTCAAAGTTCCTAAATGGAGTTATGGACATTTGAAATTCTTCCAGAAGTCCTTGAAGAGACCCTTAAGTACTAAACAACATATAAACTCCTACTTGGGTGGTCTCATTCCAATGATAAAGATTGAAAAGTGGTATCAGTTCTTCTGCTTCCTGAGGGCTTTGCAAAGGTCTTAGATATAATCACACCATCACAAAAATGTTGACTAATCTAAAAAAATCATCTATGGGCTCTGCTTCAAGTAGCTCATTCACTATGTTGCTGCCATTCTCCAAAAAATCTCGTTTAGAACATGGCTTGTACTTTTAGCTTGAAGATCACTTAGTGTAGCGTTTTACTGAAAGTGGAAGCTTTTCACCTGCACACATTTGTAGGGCAAAGACACATATTTCAGGACACCCACATACCTCATTTCAAATACAGCACTCAAGTCCTACCTCCAAAAATTGATAGGAAATACTGGAAATCAGAAGAAAATGGTCTAATGTCTGTGTATATTAATGACCCTACTTACTTTTGGAGGGCCAGCAAGGGTGTGGAGTTGAACAGAGCAGACTTGACAGTGAAAGGGACCAGAAGTCATAAATTCATTAGCATACTCTGGCCAGAGAGATAATGGTGACAGGTATAATGAAATCACAAGTATAAGGATGATGATAAACAGCAATGGACTTTCAACTTTGGAGTCAGAAACACAAGAAAGCATGGCGGAGACTGTGGATACCTGAAGAATGCATGTTTAAGGAGAAAGCTTCAACTTGACTCAGTAAATAATCATCATGCACAAATGCAGGTCTTGCGTTGACAACAGTTTGCTTTTTCATGAGAAGCTGCAAATGTTAAGTTCTAAACAAATCTAATTGATTCTTTTTTTTTTTTTTAAGATTTTATTTATTTATTTGACAGGAGAGAGAGTAGCAAGTAGAGAGAGAGGGGGAAGCAGGCTCCCTGAGAGCCTGATGTGGGGCTCGATCCCAGGACCCTGAGATCATGACCTGAGCTGAAGGCAGGGACTTAACCCTCTGAGCCACCAGACGCCCCAATCTAATTGATTCTTAATACATATTTTAATACTACACAGACCAATGTTGCATTTGGGTGAAATAAAGCAGCGTTGTGGGTCAGATTTGGCCTCTGGGATACCAGTGTAGAACCACTCAGATAAAGAATACACAACCCGGGCGACTGGGTGGCTCAGTTGGTTGAGCAGCTGCCTTCGGCTCAGGTCACGATCCTGGACTTCCAGGATCGAGTCCCGCATCCGGCTCCCAGCTCCTTGAGGAGTCTGCTTCTCCCTCTGACCTTCTCCTCTCTCATGCTCTCTCTTACTCATTCTCTCTCAAATAAATAAATAAATAATCTTTAAAAAAAAAAATACACAACCCGGTGGAGATTATATTCAAATCAATGAGAAAAGGAAAATATCTTCAAATATATAATAATAAATGTACACCGACCTGTTTGGTTGGGGGTTTCATGGACAACATGACAGTGAAGAAAAGGAAGGAAAAACAGAATAGGGATTAAGGAAATTTAGAGGGAAAGATGAACATAACCAAAGGTAGTGAAAGTCTTTGTCTTTTACATTATTATTATTATTATTATTTTTAATATGAAGCTTAAACAGATTTGAAGGATTAAGTGGGAGATAAATGGAGTGCTACGAGAGAGAAGAAACATCTAATTGAAAGGCTGTCATGTAGCAGGGACCATACTCGTTACGTTACTTATGTTTTCATATTTTATTCTAATGAAACTATGGCAACGACACTATTCTTCCTTTGTATATATGACAATGAGGGTTGGCAGACATTAACCAATCTATAATCCCACAGCACATAACTGGGATGGAATCCCATTAGTGCCTGACTACAAAACCAAGTTTTTTACCGGGGACTATACCATGCTGGGATGTAAACTAGATTTATAGTCTAGAGCCTTACTGTCCAATAGGGTAGTCAATAGCCATATATGGCTGCTGAACACATAAAATGTAGCTAATGGGATTAAGGAATTTAGCTGTCAATTTTATTTTTTAATCACTTTATAATTTAATTTTTAAAAATGATACTAAATTTAGATATTAGAAAACTTTAAAGTATATAATGAACACATATGGTTTGGGAATCTGGTTTTTCTTTCCTTTTTTTTTTTTTTAAAGATTTTATTTATTTATTTGAGAGAAAGACAGTGAGAGAGAGTATGAGAGGAGAGAAGGTCAGAGGGAGCAGACTCCCCATGGAGCAAGGAGCCTGATGTGGGACTCGATTCCAGGACTCTGGGATCATGACCTGAGCTGAAGGCTGTCGCTTAACCAGCTGAGTTACCCAGGCACCCCTTTCTTTCCTTTTTTAAAAGATTTTATTTATTTATTCATGAGAGACAGACAGACAGGCAGAGGTAGAGGGAGAAGCAGGCTCCCAGCTGAGCAGAGAGCCTGATGCCAGAACTCAAACCCCTTATTTGTCAGAGAGAGTGAGCACAGGCAGACAGAGTGGCAGGCAGAGGCAGAGGGAGAAGCAGGCTCCCTGCTGAGCAAGGAGCCCAATGTGGGACTCAATCCCAGGACGCTGGGATCATGACCTGAACCAAAGGCAGACGCTTAACCATCTGAGCCAGCCAGGTGCCCAGGAATCTAGTTTTTTAACCATACACTTTATAAACAACAAGTATAAGTCAAGTATTTCTGATGAACTTTTGCCATCAGAATTGACAGGTACTCTAAGTGTGAAATACACACAGGATTCCAAAGACTTAGTGTGGAAAAAGAAATTTAACCTATTTCTTAATTTTTGTATTGACTACATACTGCAATGGGGATACCTCAGACATACTAGGTTAAATGAATGTATTATTAAAATTAACTTTATTTTTTTGTTTTAACTCTTTTATAATGGTCCACTAGAATATATGTAGCATCTCTTATAATTCTGTTGGACTGCATGGGCCTAGATCAGTGTTTCTCAACCTTAGCTGTATATAAGAATCAATTGTAAGCTGGATAAAAATAATCAACGATCAGCCTGATTAGATAAGAGTGGAACCTACACACTCATATTTTGAAACATGTCTCAGTGATTCTAATGCGCAGCCAGGATTGAGGTGCAATGCTGAAGTGATCTAACTTCATTGCACGGACAGTGGGAAGGTGCTGAAGGACTTTTTAAAGAGACATGGCAGATCTTCTTTATCCATTTATCTGTGGATGGACATCTAGGTTCTTTCCGTTGTTTTGATAAAGAAGATATGCATGTATACACAATGGAATACTATGCAGCCATAAAAAATGAAATCTTGCCATTTGCAACAACATGGATGGAACTAGAGGGTATTATGCTAAGCAAAATAAGTCCATCAGAGAAAGACAATTATCATATGATTTCTCTGATATGAGGAATTTGAGATGCAGGGTGGAGGGTTGTGAGGGAGAAAGGAGGGAAAAATGAAACAAGATGGGATCGGGGAAGGAGACAAACCATGAGACTCAATCTCAGGAAATAAACTGAGGGCTTCTGGAGGGAAGGGGCATGGGAGGGATAGCTGGGTGATGAACATTGGGGAGGGTATGTGCTATGGTGAGTGCTGTGAGTTGTGAAAGACTGATGATTCACAGACCTGTACCCCTGAAACAAATAATACATTATATGTTAGTTTAAAAAAAAAAAGAGAGAGAGAGAGAGAGAGAGAGACATGGCAGAGCGCTTTCAGATATTATAAAAAGGTGAACCCTGGAGTCCTGGGTTGAAAGGCGTATGCATAGATGCCCCTCCACAGGCCAGCCCACTCACATGTCATCCTCATCTTCACCATTCTCCCCCTGGCTCACCAGCACCCAGTCACAGTGATTTCCTTCAGCTCCTTGAACTAGCCACACTAGCCCCACCTTACAAGTTTTATGTTTGCGGTTGCCTTCTGTCTACAGAACTTTTAGCACAGATCCTTATAGGGATAGCTCCAGTCTGTCCCCCATGTTTTCCTGCCCAAACATGACTCCATAATACCAGTAGTTTCACCAGCCCTGATGCTCATTCTCACTCGCATCTCTGTTTTATTTTCTTCATGACCCCTGACACTGCCTGACAACCTCTTATTTACTGTTTACCTTAGGTCTCTTCTGCTAGAATGGGAGCTGCAGAAGAGACCTGTGTCTTTGAGCCACTCTTCCTTCCCCACTGGCTAGAACAGTGACCAGCAAATAGGGGGACCTCAGTAACTATTCAACAAATAAAAGAATCCACATACGGTATTTAACAACAATGAAGCTTTAATGTTCATAGTCTACCAAATTTTTAAGATTTTTTTTTCAAAATCTTAGAGCTAATGACTAAACCAAGGAGAAATAATTAGAATATTGATTAATATTCAATTCTGACAAATCTTCTTAAGGTTAATTTGATTGCTGATTCATTTATTTGAACAACCTATTACCTCAGAAATGTGGATATATTAAAGTTTAAAATAAATGTGTTTTCCTTGGCTGAAATGCAGGACTTTAAAAAAAATCCCAACATATGAGTTTGTATTTGTTTGCCAATGGTATTTGACATTAGCAACCTTTCTTGAGTAATTTGCTTTTAGAATTGTTGACCAGAGGTAATTCACTAAGGGAATTAACGTTTTCTGTCCCAAGAGAAGAGCAGAAAAATGCAGCTAAAGCTAGACTTGTGAACCTAGATAATAATAAACGTGGCTCATTTGCTTCCTGATAATAATTTGGAGACATTCATAATACAATTTCTGTTTTGGACTTATAGATGCATTCTCCGTGAACTTGTTGGCTTAGGGGTGCCTAAAACTAAAAAGCTCACAGAGGGTGACTGAGAAAAGAGACTCTTTTAATGCAGCGACTCTCTGTATCGTCATTTTGGGCAACAGTGTAAGTATAAACAGCCACTCTTCAGGGAGATAGGGAGAAAAAATAACATTTTTATTGGACATATTTTACCCTTTTTAATCACCTACATTTTTACACTCACACAGTGAGTTCATAGTACTAATATCACATCTAATTTCTCTGAATCTCAAAAGATTTTCAGAGAACGCTGTGATGGTTTGTGTCCACACAAACCAATAAAAGGATTACATTCATCCAGGTATATATCTTTCTTATCTGTGACAGTATAATGTGAATAATACTCTTCACATATTAAACCAAGCATAATTCAAAATATTACTAATCTAAGTTAATATCCTCCATTTCATTTTAACCACTTTAGAATGTCAGGAACTAAAACACAGTAAGCTGGAAATTGCTAATAAAGTCTAGTTGCAAGGCAGTGTAAGAATTCCTGTTACTGTCCTTGGACTGAACCCAGTAGTGCAGAATGTTAGAATTATTATTCCTCATCTCTCAGTGGCCAGAGTCTTAGAGGCTAAAACTCCCTGAAGGGGGTTGGAACACATAAGAGGGCCAACGTGTAGGAAGTCCCAAGGGCCATATTAGTACATCACAATTCTGAGGAAAATGTTTCCATGTGGCTACATAATATCTTGGAAAAGCATCTACAGATCTTAGAGTAAACAGATTGTGCTTTTGTCTTTACTAATTTAATGTACATTTGAATCTTTATTAAAGCCATTCGTGCTAAAATGAACAAAATATATTAAAATTCCAAATTCTTATGTAGCCATTATACTGAGGAGCCCAAAGCCAAAGGCCTCCAGGAGAAGGGGACATACATTAGGGAAGAGGGACCAGAGAAGGACAATGAGAAATGGACAAGACAGAGGCAACTGACAGGGCATGCGTCATGTAAAGGGAGGAGAAGCTGCATATCATAGTGGGTCCTTATTGCCACCAAGGTACAGTTTTACCAAATCTTTTAATTTTTCAAAAGAATTTGAGAATTTGCATTTTTAGGTAAAATCTTCTAAATTTAAGAAGCAACTAATACCCCCTTTTATAAAGACACTATGTGAATTGAGTTGGCAGATTTAGCAAATAAAACTTCAAGACATCCAGTTTATTTTGAATTCCCGATAAAGAGTGAATCTTTTAGCATTAGAATGTCCTGAGAATCACACAGGGCATACTTATACCAAAAACGGTTGGTTGTTTACTCTGGAATTCAAATTTACTGTGCATCCTCTATTGTATCTGGCGATCACATGTGTGAGGCAAATTTGTAGGCAGATTCATCACTTGGGCTGCACCAAAGTTTTAAAATAAGTACCGCTTTGTTGAATTGCAAGGGACACTTCATCTGGGTCTTCAACTCCAACCACTTTGGAAGAGCTTGTTATTCAATTACTATGTTTCTGTCTCTTTGGGGTTTTGTAACAAGTAGATATCAACATTCCTTGAATGCAAGAACCTCCTCTTCATTTTGACAGTAGATCTACCGAGGTAAGTTCACTAAGCAGGTGCTATGTATCAGGTGCTTTATATGCATTAAGTTATTTAATCTTCTCATTCCCATGAACTGTTGATGCTCTTACTAGTCTCATTTTCTAGATGAAGCACTGAGAAACAGAGAAGTTAAGTATCATGTCTAGGGTCATGCAGCTAGTACATGGCAGAACCAGGATTCTAGTCCAGGTGTTCTGGTCCTAGAGCCTAAGTATTCACTCCATAATCTTTCAAAAACAAAATGAAACAAAACATTAAAATCAATGGACAGGAGCCTTTCAAAGATAAACAACTCTAGGCAAAATACCCATCAGTTTTATAGAAAGCTGAGCCAGAGAAATTTGATTCAGGTTTTAAATTCATGAACAAGGATTTGCCAGATCCAAAACACCAAAAGTATGATATCGTTTGTGCTGTTCTTCTATGCATATGAAGACCAAAAAAAAAAAAAAATCTTTAAAGATCATCTCTTAAAAAAAATAGAACAATATGAAGGTAAGACTACAGCCTCACAGTCAGAAGATTAAAGTATGGCACTGGCTTTATGAGTCGTTCTGTGAATTTTATGTTCTGTGCATTCCACAAAGTAACGGGAAATTAAATTAACACAGTTCTTTATAGCATTTTAAATTTTTACCACAATTAATTTCCTGTACTACTGTATTTTAGTTCTACAGCAATCATTTGAGTAAATTTAACTCAGATATATAATACCTTCCCCCCAAATAAAAGAAATAGTCACTTTTTCTGACTTCTTCATGAAAACTCACCAGACTACCTTTTTAATGTGAAAGGTTATGGGGCATAGGCCATTTTTGCAGACAGGAGATACAATATAAACTGCAAAGACAAACTGCAGACAGGAGATACAATATAAACTTCCATCTTTTTCTTGGGTGCTTCCCTATGAAATCAGCTGTTAGGGAACTCTGGTGAACAGATGGGGAGGTAATTAATCACTTTGCCTAAAACTTAGGTCAGCAAACACCTGCATCTTCAAAAAGAAGACTCAATCACCCCGTAAAGAGGGCTCTTCTAACATACCTAGTCTACACTACTTATTTTACAGATAAGAAATTGAGGTCCAAAGGAGTGAAATGATGAATATAACTGTTTCCCTTATTTGGGAAAGGTTCCTTAATATTTCCTTTGTTATACCTTAGTGGGGCATGCTTTGGTCATGCTAGAACAGCAACTACTCCAGTAGACCAAGAACAGATACACCCAGGTACCACACACCTGCAAACCTCTTTCCTCAGCTGTATAGTGAAAGAAGAGGAAAACATAATGAGTTTCATTCTAGCATTCTTAATTCTCTGTTAACTTCCAAAATGATTTCCAGTAACTTGAGTCATTAGGCATATAGAATGTTGACTTTTAAAAGGTGCCCCAGGGTACAGAGCACCGTTTTTCCTGAACTCAGTGCTGACAACCTACTCACGGATACATTATGTTCCAGAAGTGTTTGTGAATAAAATTTCACTTGGAATAATTTCCCCATAGAAGATGTATTATATGTGGTTACATGACAGGATGGGCCAGAAGATAAAGAACTTTAATACTAGGTGACTATTTCTCATTCAGAGCAGAGGGCCGAATCTAGGTAAAGTTAAGAAACAGGGAAAATCTTTTTGATACTCTCCCATATTTTATTTTTCTTCCTCCATTTCTCATTATTCACTCCCCCCTCCCCGCCAGCTGTGCAATCCCTCATCCCAAAGCCTCATCCTTCATACCAAATTCACTAGAATTTGGTAAATTACCTGCTTGCTCTTGGCCCTGAATACAATTCTCTCTTCCTCTTTTTTTTTTTCTTTTCTTTTTTTTTTTTTAAAGAAGAAAAGTAAGCTTGTTAAATTAGTTTACTCTAATTTTGAGGGTTTGAGGGCTCCAAAGTCATCATGGAAGTAGTCTAAATTTGTAGAATCTGTGCTGTTTGTTCCTTCTGTGAAAAAGCCCAAATTACTCAGCAGGGTCATTCACAATCTCTCTACAACTAACCTCACCAGCCCACTTTGCTACCCACTCAGTGATCTAACCGAGGCAAATGGTTTGCCAGTCATGTTCTTTTTTTGACCTTGCCTGTACCAATTTCCACATCAGAAAAACACTCATCAAGAACAGCTGAACCACCACTACTCTTTTGGAGACTCATCCCAACCTCTCTAAGTGGCAGAAAATGAATCCTGAGTGAATCAGTGGATGGGGTGACGAATGGATAAATACATAAAAGAGAACACTCCTTTACCTAAACCTGTGATTTGTGGAATTTAAGTAAGGTAAATCAAAGTAAAGAGAAGAGGGACACCTGGGTGGCTCAGTTGGTTAAGCGGCTGCTCAGGTCATGATCCCAGCGTCCTGGGATCGAATCCCACATTGGGCTCCTTGCTCAGCAGGGAGCCTGCTTCTCCCTCTGCCTCTGCCTGCCACTCTGTCTGCCTGTGCTCACTCTCTCTGACAAATAAATAAAATCTTAAAAAAAAAAAAAGGTAAAGAGAAGAATGGACAGTGTAGAAAGAAAATAGTAAGGCAGAGCTTACAATTAATATGCTCACCGGACTTCAGAAGGAATCTACTTTAGGCAAGAGTTTTTAAATCCTTCATTTCCATATAACCACATTAGATTACAAAACATTTTCATACGTATCATTTCATTTTATTTTAACAAGCCTCTGAGGCAACCAGGAAAGGTATTATTCATCTCATTTTTCCAAAAGTGAGAACTGAAGATGTAAGAATGGATTAATTTTTTTTTCAAGATCAACCAAGTTGTGTATAGTCTCCCAGAACTCTACCCCATGGTTGCCCTAAATTTTCTTCCACTTTTTTTTGCCTTAGACTCTACAAATTTTTCCCAAAGTATTTCCATAGCAATGAGGGTGAATGGAGATAGAGACTAGATTGAGACAGAAATCTCATGTTCTCAAGTGTTATTTGTAATTGTATATGAATGAGGGTACATATATGAGACACATGAATGAGTGATTACTAACATGCATTCCTATAATTGAAGTCTTTATTTTACATGAATTATTGTTCTTCATTGAAACAAAAGGAATACATTATGATTATAATGAACTTTCATTGATTTCTTTATGACTCAAAGATGATGTCTGGTTTGTGTTATATATTATTATACATGTAGTTTTAGATTTTATATTAAAATTTTTTAAGTGGAATTTAAAAAAATGGGCAAGATGACTTTTCAGCATCAGGTTCTCTGATAATTAGCTTCATTGTTGTCTGAAGTGCTAGGCTGAACACCTGCCTCTTTGGGGTATAACACTGACCCACTAATAGGAAATACTAAAACCAATTTATCTTACTCTTGAAGTAACAAGAATTGTGATATATTATTCCGGTGGAAATGAACTGAACAAGTCTTCCTATTTGCAGTGTAGCTTATTTAATGTTAACAAAGGTGACTGAGCGGCTTTTATACCTTTAATCTACTTGCACATTTTAAATTAAGAATATATTATGAAGAAGGTTAAGAAACTTAAAAGACTATTTGGTGTTATTTTCCATGAGCAATTTCATTTTTTGTAAAAGATAAACATCTGATAATCATATGCTGATTAATTGTTAAGGGTCTCTCCCACATTTTTGCTTTTCCTAGGCCTTTCATCCTACCTTTATTGACATTGACTTGTCATCTCCAACAGGTTAGTACGCCAGTTAAGACAGGAATGTTCACATGACACTTTCACAAGTCTAGAAGCAAGGTTTCTAGAATGCTGTAGCAACCCAAAATAAGATATATTTCCTGTATGTATTCAGATGATAGAAAATAAATTTGAAAATATTATACTAGGCTATACAGGATGTAAAATTTTAGTAATTAGGAACTTTAATTTCTCTTAAATCTATGACAAATCAAACACAGAAACTCAGCTAACATAAAAGTTTCTGACTGAAAATATATTAAAATTGCTACAATGGATAAAATCAGAAACCTGCAAGGCAGGACATTAGAGATTACCTACAGGGGCTGGCAAAACAGAAACCACAACCACCTGTTGTTGTAAGGAAAGTTTTACTGGAACATGTACATTCGTTTATATGTCATCCATAGCTTCTTTCAAGTTGCATTGGCAGAGTTGAGTAGTTAACTCTGATAAAGACCTAACACTCCACAAAGTCTAAAATATTTCAGTTAACTCTTTTTGTCTGGATAGCAAAGCTGAGGCCAAGAGAGAATGCCTTGCCTAAGTTGCACAGATTAGTTTTGAGGTTTTATTGGAAATAAATTCTTAAAAAATAAGTAAGCCCTGTTATTCATCACAAAACACAACACAGAAGACTGGACTTCTGGAATGAAACAGACCTGAATTTAAGTTTAGGGACCGCCGGTTAAGTAGCTGTAGGGCCTTAGAGATTACCTAGTCCCTTTGGAGTAAATAGTCATTTTTACCCGGAATCCATTCACGCTTTCCATCTTCTTCATGGAATTTCACTTGTGTTCACTTATTCCCTCACTGTAACCAAAGAAAGGGGAAGGGAACACAAACACCACCTTCACCTTCTTGCATGAGCTCTGATTTGTATAAACTTATAGGAACCCCTTCCCTCTTACCACTGATTGGTTCAGAAATGGACATGAGACTGGGAATGGCCAATGTAATTTAAATGGAGGCCTGCTAAAGAGGTTTCATGGAGAATTGTTCCTTTCCCAGAGATTCATAAGGAGCCAGTTTCTCTTTCTACCACTGGACATAAACAGGAAGGTATCTTGCTCCAGTCAATCTTGGCCGCTCTTTTCTAACCATGAAGGAAAATAGTCTAAGGTAATGCTGATGCGGAGATTAGGACAGATTGAGTAGAGTGACAAAAAGAGTAAACCAGAACTCTAACCAGAGACTGCCTGAGTCTGTTATATCTCTTGATTCACAGTTACATAAGATAAAATTCCCTTACTGCTTTCACCAGCTTCAATCATGCTATTCCTGACAGCCAAAAGCATCGATTCCACTAAATTTTAGGATAAGGATATATCTCCCTCACAGTGCTGTTCTGAGGATTACATAAAATAACATATCAAGTATCTGGCACACAGTAAGTATTCAATGAATGTTAATTATTTTCATTGATATCCATGAATATTAATTTCCACTGGACAAAATGTCTGAAAATGAACATATTTATTAATATTTTATAAAATATGATGGGGTATACATTCAACATTTATAGTATAAATTATATAACTTCTCTATAGCAATAAAAATAATTACATTGCAGTGTTTCCAGATAAGTAATTCAGATTTCCCCTAGTGTTCTTTAGTTCTATGGCCAAAGAAGCACAAGAATACTAGATTAGAAATTGGTTTGTTTCTTTTGTCAAAATTAACCTACTTGAAATCTATTTGTTCATCTCAGTAGACAAGAAAAATCCCACAAGTACAATATTCAAGATGAAGAATTTTTGTTTGTAACAACACTGGAAGGGAAAAATACCTACCACTCAATTGAATCTCTGAAGAAAATAATTATAACATGTATATCTGGTATCTCACAGGGTCAAGATGAGGGGGTCAGAGGAAAAGAAGCTGGGGACTTCAGTTTGGGGCATGAATAGGTATCTGAATTAAGACATCACTGTTAAGCAGCTGACAGATATTCTGAATAAATATCCATGACAAATAATCTGCAGTCCTGGTTATCATTGAATGCCATTTTCTCATTAGGTAGTAAGGAAGTAGGCTTTGGAGTCAATTAAAGTGTCTTGTTCTCATAGGGGTAGTCTATAGTGACCTCATTAGGATAAGGGATGATATTAGTAAGATTTGAAACATTTTGCTTTTTCCGTCTTCCCAGAATGGTTACAATAACCAGGAGAAAGTTCATAGCCATAGGAAGTGAATTTACCCTAGTTTCAGAGCTTAAGTTTTATCAGACAAGAACTGGCCCAGGTTTACCCATCTTTCATTCAGCCCAACAATTAGAAGAGAAACTATTCTTGCCAATATAAACTCAATTTGTATAATTTTTATTTTAACTACATCAAGACACCCCCCTCTTTTTTGGTCCTATTGCCTAACACACTCAAAAATTGAAATTAAACAGACTATCTTGAGAGATGGCATCAATCAATGTGATTAACCGAGTATACTAATGATTCTTCAAGAAAAGAAAGTAGACAGGAGGCCTCCATCTTTCTTCCCACACTGGAATTCTCCTCAGTCTCTAGGCCTCTGAGGATTACTTAGGGCAGAAGAGGGAAAAGTAAATTGATACAAGAAACAGAAAAAGAAATGCCTTTAGTATATTTGGAGTAAGTACCACGATGATTCAATATCAGACTCATAAATAAACAACACTCTATTCAAATCCAAAGGTGGAGGGGGAACACTTCCATCTTGTCCATGCAGCGTAATGACCTGATATCTACTTGGAACAACAGTGTCCTTACCATGAAACAACAGTCATTGTGAAATGGAAAGATGTCAAACAAACAAACAAACAAACAATTTGTAAATACAGAGTCATGTATTATCTTATGTAATTACAATTGTCTAACTAATGGGTAAGAATGTTGTCAAGTTTATTTTATAAATAATTCAAAACCAACCAGTAATCCTGGGAAGTATATGAGTAGATAGTAAAATGTACCACAAAATATATTCTTATGCTCTGATAATGAAGTTCCATATGCTCTTTGGACAAATGCCTATGTTCTAAAAGTGATTTCCAGGTTGGAACCTCAGCCAAACACCTGCATGCTAAAATATCATTGTGCAAATAATTTTTACTACCAGCACTTAAATCTAAAACTGATCATAAATGTTCCTCTCTGCAAAGAAAGAACTAGAAAGAATTACTACATTCCCTATACTTTCATCACATTTTAGAAGAGAAAGGCATTTTGAAAAAAATATCATTTTTATTTTAGCCACTGAAATAACCAAAAATATTTAGGTTTTTAAAACTATTACTGGACACTAGTAAGGTAAATGTATCCATTCAGTCTTAAATTTATTAATTAAAGATATTTATTGAGAGCCTAATACGTGCTAGAATGACAAGAATGACATTTAAACCACATACATGCTTTATATATCAACAGTAAACTGTACCCAAAAAAGCCTTGCGTTAAAGACAGAGAAGAGGTTTGTATAAGGATGGTTTATATAAATTTTTAAACCTTTCAGTAGGCAGCTAAATCATAAAGCAAAGCTACAACAGTTTTTATCTACCCTTTTAAAAAGGGATTGATTTAGGTAGATCCAGCCGAAACTTCCTACATTTACAAACGCATTTATTTAGGGGAAAAGGTGAAATGTCACATCTGGGATTGATAATGTTTGGTTTCACCCTGGTCTTTGAGGATAACTCTTAGACTCCAAGCATTGTATCTGGAAAGAAGAGAGGGTGTAAGGGTACTCAGCATAATGAAACGGGCCGGGTTTAATTCCCTTAATCGTTTGGTCAGGGCAAGTGAATTAACCAGCCACATGTGTTCACTTCGGAGTACCCAGTCTAGTTTCTTTCTCTTTATGCAACAGGGTTCTGTAGTGTTATTGCCCTCTCACATATTTGCCCTATTTACACCTTACCTCTCCTCAACAAGCGGGGTATGAGAGGAAAAGGTGATATGATATGCTAAAGTCAGGACACAGGCTTGCCCATAGGATTAGCTTCTCTGAGATAGTGTGAATAGGGGAGTGATCCTTACATCGACTTTTACTGGGCTGGATCCACTAAGGAAAGGGGAAAGGAGGAGGGAAAGAGTTCAGACTCCCTGACTTGAACTGTTCCTTCCATTTCCTTCCTCCAGGGCTAATTGAAGATCACTAAGCTCGTCTCTCTTGCTAAACCTAAAACGCTCCATGGCTTATTTTGTCTTTCTTCAAAAACAACCACAAATTCAAGTTCTGTGACACTCAGAAACGATGAATCCTAAAATATCTATCAGGCTTTTTCTCTTATAAAGCTCATGACCATTTTGGGAAAAAAAAATGATTGGTCATCTTAGATGACATCAAACACCTGTAAATAATCTCTAGTTCCTATAATGCAACACTTGCTTTTCACAAGATAAACTTATATAATGCATTTCAATCCTGACTCCTTTAGGTGATGAAATGGGCTTGTTCTTCAGATTTCACTCCTGATTTTGTGGTATCGGTGTTCCACAATTCCAGATATGCCAGTTTACCAACCTGCCATGTTTTCAGGAGAAACTTTTCAACATTCCCTTATGAATGTAATCATTTTGGAAAACTTTATCATATATAAGTTGCAATGACCCCTCACATTAATAATCTATAATCTAATAATACCCATAGTTGAAAATAAAAGCACTAAGATTATAGTCAAATCTACCTTCTTCCCGTAGACCTGCTTGGACCTTTTAATGTGGGTTGGGGCTTTCCTGAAAACATACCTATTTATTTCCTTCATTTCCATCAATTTGGAATACCACTGTCAAATAAAGGAGCTGCATACACAGGCTGTAGATGGGAAAGATGGAAAATGCATACTTTCTGAATACAAAGTCCTTATATTTTTATTCTTTGACATGGGCCACTACAAAATTCTAGTCTCAGCCTATTTTGATTATTGAAAGAGGAGGCAAGGCCATTGAAAACCAGCATCAGAAATCTTTCAGGTCAAAGAAAGAAAGAAAGAGAGAGAAAGAAAAAGAAATCTTTGGGGTCAGAACAGGAGGAGAGGAGATGAGAGGACAGAGTATTGCTCAAGTAGGGTTTTGTTCTGGTAATGTTCTCTGTTTAGCTTTATAAGTCAGAGTAATATTTTTAAAGCAAAGCTATAATTTTCCTGTCCTCCTGAATAAGTCCCTCCAATGGCCTCTTTGTACTTAGAATACAATCTAGACTCCTTACAAAATCCTACATGTTCTGTTTCCTACTTAAATCCCTACTTTCACCTTCTACTGCCCTATCCTCATTACTTCTACCTACACTACACTACACCTAATTAACTCAAGGCCACAACCAGCCTATAAAGTTGTCTTCACTACGAACAACAACAACAACAACAACAAAAAACATACATGTAAATCCCCTGGTGGACATAGTCCCCTCAGATTTTTGCTTGGTCAGAAGAACAGCATTTGTGGTTTAAACAAACAAACAAACAAAATCCCACTACTCTCTGGGAAGAAGCAGTCCCATCCCTGATAGGATGTCATGTAAGCAAAGCACGAGGTTCATCCACTCCTTCTCTCCTTTGTGCACTGCATACACCACATAACACCCCATCACCGGCCTGGAGTCTCTTTGTTTGGAAGTTCTTCTTCCAAATTTCTCATACCTGGTTCCCTCTCATCACTCAGACCTCAAATACCACCCATCACCTCTGAGAGTTCTCCCCTGACCAGAAAAACCCTTTTCCCAGCCCCAGCACTCTATGCATACTATGCTTTATTACTTCCGTAGCATTATTACTATTTGAAATTATCTTGCTTCCTGGTTGTTTATATGTTATAATCTGTCTTCCCTTAGTGGAGTATGAGCACCAGGAACGAGGGGTTATTGTCAGCTCTAGTCACTACTATGTGTCTAGAACCAATGGCATGCCTGACAGTTGTAAGTCTTTGATAAATATGTGCTGAAATGATGGCTAGATGCAGGAACTAGAGTTTAGTGTGGAAGGGAAATGAAATCAATGGACATACTTGGAAGTTTAGTGATAATCTTTGTGGAAGCTTATCATTCTAAGTGTGTTTGCTCCGGGACACTGCAAGACTTCTATAAAGGAAGGAATGGTAAAAGGCCAATAAAATTTTTTAAGAAACTAAGCCAAATCGTTTTTGTCTTATGCATCCCGATTTTTATGGTTACCAAGAGGCCACTACTCCATGAGGAAAAGAATCCTGAGAGCAATAGAGCTTTCAGTCAGAAGGAACAAAGCTGAACGATTTCATGGCCATCAACCTCCATGAAAATAAACCTTTGCTGATTCATAACCTACAGTACATTGCACTTTAACAAGTCCAATAACCTTGATCTCCACAACAAAGACATACGTAATTTAATAACAAATCATATTCTCTCACATCAATCTATACTACAAATATTACTTTCTTGGATAGGAAGTGAAATAATAATCTATGTCACCTGCCATGTGAGTTCACCAAAGAAATGAACAGAACTCCCAATTCTGAATAGAGGGGACAAACTTCTAACTCCTTATCTGGCCTCAAATTCTCCCATTAATAAGGAGAAGAGGGACTCCCAAACCATGGCTGCCAAGGCAAGTACATATAACAAACAAGAATGACCTTCTCTCACCTGTGCCCTATCCTGGTGTAGGGGCTCCAGCTCAGGCTCCCTATGGACAAGTTTCTCATCCTCTTTCATTAAGTGCCCAAGGAATCCAGAGACATACTAGTGTTTATATGTTACACTCCATTTTTGTTTGTTTGTTTAAAGATTTTATTTATTTATTTGACAGGGATCACAAGTAGGCAGAGAGGCAAGCAGACAGAGAGAGAGAGAACAGGAAGTAGGCTCCGTGCCAACCAGAGAGGCTGATGTGGGACTCGATCCCAGGACCCTGAGATCATGACCTGAGCCTAAGGCAGAGGCTTAACCCACTGAGCCACCCAGGCACCCCTAACACTCCATTTTTAAACTCTCCATAAATGCTGAAATTGTTCTTGTCCATAGTCAGAATAAAACCCAAACATTTAAGCATTCACACTGGGAACTGTAGACATAATAATCTTATAACTTATAATTATAATTATAACTGACATTATAACTTAAGCTAGGCTTAAGTTCACCTTTCTGTGATAAAGACAGGGTTTATTAAAAGGAAATGATAGTGCACATTACTACGGACTTACTTAGAAGTTAATGGATTTCACCATTTTTTTTCCAGTTACAATGGCTCTTGCTTAAGATGAATGGTGTTAACCACTCCCTTGCACAAGAAAAACAGAATGCAGTAATGAGCAGTGAGTCTGAGTTACTGCAAGAAACAAAAAGCATTAAATTTGTTTTCCAAAGGATTTATATTTCAGAATATTCTAAACTTCTGAACATATATTTAACCTGTTTTTGTTTCTTCATATCTATAAAATGGATAATTATACTACCTGGTGCATATGGGTGTTATGAGGAACAAATGGTATAAGGTTTTCTAAATTGCTGAACAGAACACCAGGCACATACACACACCTCTCATTCATTCACTGTTTGCTGTTGTATCACTTTAATATCACTCAGCCAAAGAGCTGCGGCCTTCATTTTCACCATATTCAACCAATAATTCTAGTTTCATAAAAGGTGTGCCACACAAAACCAAAAAAGGTCACTAAGAAATAGAATCAAAATATTTGTTCCCACTTAAAACAAATACAGTACTTCTTTTATTCTTCTGTTAGCTATCATGAAATAGTGGCTTTGCCCAAATAGCCGTCAAGTGGCAGAATAGTTAACTATATCAGGTTCCAAGTAGGAAATTTTTTATTCACCTTATGAAAAAATGATTTGCCAGAATGTACTACTCCATATAGTCTCACCTAGCACAGCCATCTTCATTCATATGTCCAAGAAGTTGTCTGTTAGAATGCCAAATGGACAGTATCTCCAGGCAAATGGTTTGACTTCTTAAAAGATCTAGTTTCTTTGTAAAATTTTACTGCTGTTCTGACATAAACTTGCGCCGCATTTTTTACTTCTTCTGGTTCACATCTGAACTGAACTAAGAACTGTATCCTAAAACCAATAAAAAATTCAATTACGTTTTGGGATCAATTCCAGTGATATCTTTAATACTAACTTACCCATTTAAGAAGTATAGTAGAAGTCTCTATGAAAAATGCTCTTAATTCAGATAGTTTTCTGGCTGACATTACCAGCAACCTAAAAACCAGTGTGATGGATGGAAAAAGTTAAAAATATTTCACTCTGTAGTTCCAACATTTCAGAAGCGCAATTGCTGGGAACTAGATTTAAGCTTTAATTAGGAAGTGTATATATCACAAGATTGCTCCTTCCCTGTGATCCAGGGAGAAAAGGTTTTTATGTGCATGAGTTGAAATGCAGAGATCAATAAAAATCAAGTTTGACAACACCAAGACCAAAGAAGCTTTGAGGAATTTGGAGATTTAAAAGATTATCTCCATAAACCTGGGACCACACCACTTAATTATTCTATCATTGGGGCTAAAAACTAGAAACAGAAATCCTTTACTTAAATATTATTAATTAGATATTTTAACACTTTATTCCAAAGACAAAGTGTATTTCACAAAAAGTTTTTTAATTATGTAGCCATTTATTTGTTTTGAACAGTAAATAACTTTCTATTTCTAACTATTAAAAAAAAAGGAGAGAGGTATAGTCATATGGAAAGATTAATGAACAGGTTCAAAAGGAAATAAAAGGTGAACAGTGCAAAGGGGCAAGTAGTGCAGGAAACAATGTTTCTATTTCTCTGCTCAGATTAACCATGGGAGAGAAAGAAAGAGAGCAGAATGAGGGTGTGTGTGTGTGTGTGTGTGTGTGTACGCACGTGCATGTGTGCACCTGATCATTTAATCAATACAAACTATCAAAACAGGTAACTCAAACCTAAAATTTAACTTTGGAGCTCACGTCTCTTTTGAAGGGTGTAAATGAGTTGATCTGAATGGCACAATGGAGTTGATCCTCTCACGTTTTCTGGTGGAAGCTCATTTTCTCACAAGTGGTTGATAACCACACACTTGAACAGCCAGGCCTCTGATCCGCTTCCTCCTCTCATGTCTTGATGTGAAGCACAAAGCTGTAAGTGGGACAGCCTGCAGGACGGACGCTAAAAGCTTTGTTGTGGGAATTCCTAAAGCGTATTCCTATAAATAGGATGGTCTGCATTTACTCAGGTTGTGCACACTGACCCAAATAGGAATGATGCATATGATTCACAAATGTGTACATCAATATGCTGGGAATCGAATGGGCAGGCACGGTTCCCAAACGTGGATGTTTCCTTAGCAACATCCTCATTATTTTTATCTGCCTCTCCTTCTAAGTGATTTTTGAAACAAAGTCTACACAAATAACTGAAAGAAAATAGTTTTTAACATATATTAGTCAAAGAGTTAAGATATCCCAATACAAACATATCCTACAAATTGTTAAGAAAAACGCAGCACACCCAATATGAAATAGACTGCCAATTCAAAAAGATAATGCAAATGGAAAAACAAAGGACTACAAACAAAACCCACATATGAAAGAAAGCCCAACTTCTCTATTAAGCAGGTAAATGGAAATTACAACAAAAAACATTTCTGAATCATTAGATTAAGGACAATGTAAAAAATTGTTAATACCCAGTATGATTAAGGGTACAGGAAAACAGGCAGGCGCACTCATCTGTTGCTGGAAGGAGTATGAATTACTGCCAACTTTTTTGGGGTTTTCTTCTGGCTCTGTCTCCTAAAATTTAAAAACTACAACAGCTCAATGTTAGGAAGCTCCTGTCCTAGAACAACACAACAATGACGACAACAACAACAACAAAAGAGCCACATGTCAGGATGTATGTACAGGTTTGAACATCAAAGGAAAGTGTTTAAGAGCCAAAAGTATAAACTACTTAAATGTCCATTAACAGGGAAGTAAAGCATGACACACACCATAAGTTTTAGATTGAATTCCCTAGAAACTGACCCTGAGATTAAAAAAAAAAAAAAAAAAAAAACGAAAAGGAGGCAAGGAATGGAGACAGGGATGGAAGGGAGGCCAGTGTGCATTCTCAAGCAGTGAGCCATGGTGGGTAACTGGCTCAGTAGTAGGAAGAAATTCTGGAGACTACTGGGGTCATGGTCAGCCTTGTCCTAGGCAGATGCCTGTACCTGTCAGTCATGGGTTTTGGGCTCCGCTTAGGAGATATAAAACAGACTCTGGCAGCTGGGATCAAGGCCTTCAGGGAGAAGCAGATGCTGGCTGGTGGAAGTAAAAGTGCACCAGGAGCCAGTAGGCACAAAATGGAAAGACTGAACCTCACCTGCTACTCTATGGGGTTATTCTGTGCTATAAAAAAGAATAAATTAGAGGGGCGCCTGGGTGGCTCAGTGGGTTAAGCTGCTGCCTTCGGCTCAGGTCATGATCTCAGGGTCCTGGGATCGAGTCCCGCATCGGGCTCTCTGCTCAGCAGGGAGCCTGCTTCCCTCTCTCTCTCTCTGCCTGCCTCTCCATCTACTTGTGATTTCTCTCTGTCAAATAAATAAATAAATAAATCTTTAAAAAAAAAAACCAACAACAAAGAATAAATTAGAGACATATATTTAAGTACAGAGTTGACTATGAAATATGATAAGATACCAGATTTTCTTTCCTAGGAGTGTAGAGTCTTATTTATTTATTCATTTATAAAGACTAAAATATGAAATGATAAACATCAAGATGTTAACATAAAATCTACTATGGGATGGTATGGGAGAAGTAGACTGAAGGAATGGGAAACAGAACTGGCAACTTTTTATGTGTATATGCTTTCAAACTTTTGTTCGGCCTATGCATACATTCCATCCACAAATGAACAGACAAATAAGGTAAAAGATCAAATATGCCACATCAAAATTAACTTCTATAAGCTCTTTTCCTTTAATTGAAAATGCTCAGATTGAAATATTTTCTCAGAGTTAATAGGCTTGCCCTTTTAACTGCAAGCTGAGAAGTGCCTTTGGGACTGAAGTCTACATATGTGATCCTGAAATTAACAGAGAAGCACACATAGTCATTCTGGGCAATGGGGGAATAGGGCAGAAAGAAATAGGAATATGTATGTTAAAGCATTGCAATAATGATATTCAAAATGCAACCATCTCCATTAATTATAAAACTCCAAGGAATCAATAGCAGGAGAATGAGTAAATGAATTAAAATGCATTAAACAGAATCATGACTACATAGGCATTAAATTATGTTTTTGAAAACTTTTGACTGGCTTAAAAAAAGAAGTGTGATATAATGTGAGGTTTAAAAAGGAAATGTTTTATACTGCATATAAATAAATGATTCTTGGGGTGCCTGGATGTCTTGGTTGGTTAAGTGTCTGCCTTCTTCTTCTCAGGTCATGATCCCACGGTCCTGGGACAGAGCCCAGATTTGGGCTCCCTGCTTCTCCCTCTCCTCCTTGCCTGTGCTCTCTTGGCCGTCTCTATCCATATCTCAGTCTTTCTCTCTCAAATAAATAAGTAAATAAATGGTTCTATTACATAGTTTAATATAAAGGTATCTATGTTTCTGTATGTATATATTTACATACATGTAAATAAATGTATTTCTCTGGAAGAACACATGCCATCTACATTTTAATAGTAGTTATACCTAGGTTATCGGAATATGGCTAATTTTAAAAGTTTCTTTTCTTTTTTTCTCTTTGACTCTTCTGCATTGTTTTTATTTCAGACAATGTCATGCTTTAGTATTTTCCTTTGTTTAAAGTCTATTTATTTGAGAGAGAGAGAAAGAGCAGAGGAGTTGCGGAGGGGAAGGGGCACAGGTGAAGAATCTTCAAGCAGACTCCTTGCTGTGGAGCCCCACCGCAGGGCTAGATTTCAGGACCCATGAGATCATTACCTGAGACGAAACCAAGAGTCAACACTCAACCAACCGAGCCACACAGGTACCTTGGCATTTTCCATTAAAGCCCAATCAAGTAATAAAAACAACGTACTTCTTTAAAAAGAAAAAAAAAAAAGGTACTTGTAAGGAAATAAGCTCTAATCTACTTAACAATTTTGACAGATGAAAAATGGAAAAGTGTATGTACGTTGTCTTCTACTGCTGAACTAACCAAAAACTCCCTAAAAAGTAACTAGAATCTGGTCATTCTTACAGTTATAGAAAAATCATGGTAAACATATTAGCCTGGTTAGCTAGCCAGAGCATGTCTAGGATCTGAGTGCACAGTTTTAGGACTTCTAGACTGGTTCCAAGGAAAATAAAGTTGGAGGGAACCCCAAAACTGCAGGCCCTTTAGGATGAGGAAAGCCAGTCTAGGCCCAAAGGGCTATATTTGTAACCTATTATGTACTACTACAATTAGAAAACTTCAGCAGTTAGAACAAAAAATGAGCATTTTCTATCAATAAGTACAACTACATAGATCAAAGAAGTGAAGATTGGCTTAAAAAAGTTTAAACATACTGGAAACATGAATGAAGTTAAAAGTCTGAAATAGTACACATTATTCACGGCAAGAGATTATCTTCTCTTCCATACTCTCTAAAGCCAAGGAAGCCATATTGTAAAAGTCTAAAATAGTGGAAAGAGAGCAACCTTTTATTATTATTATTAAATATCACAACAGTACTCCTAAAGAATGTTTCGCTCGACTCATTCAGAAACTGGCCGTCTTTTGACTGACAAACTAATGGAATGCATCTACTTGATACCCAATAAGAGGGGACAAATCTTTCCATCTTGTAAATGTTACCTACCCTCAATAGACTATTCCCAACATTCAAGAAATCTTTCCTTAAGCTTATACATACTACGTGCAGAAACAGTCAATGACTGAAGAAAGCCCTTGAATCCATCCATGACGCATTGCCTTGGAAACAGTGAGGCAGCAAAGAGACTCACAGAATTCCAATAAAAAGAAAAACCAAAACAAAACGAATTCCTTTCTAGATTTTTTTTTTTTTGAAAAAAACTCCCTGATAAAATTTTTCTTAATGGCTTGCATTATAGATGTTTCCTTGACCTTTTAACTCTTGTGAATGAATGACTGAATTTATTTTTCCTAACTCAGTATTCTAATCATCTTAGGAAAACAGCTGGAAAAAAAAAGGTCAGTTCAAGAGTGAGGTCTAAGTAAATATGATTTGACAAAACTTTTACTTGATTTTAAAGCACATCTGCCGGGCTTCTTTCCGACACGCCCTTCACACAAGCAGGCTGCAGGGCAGAAAAGTTCATCTTTGACATCCAACAAGGGTGGTTCACCCATTGTAGCACAGTGCCTAAAATGAACATGCGCGGCAAGCTGGGAAACTATTTAAAATCTTTTTTCATAACAAGTTTTATTTCCCTACTAACATACTGACTCATAACAAGACAATAAGCCATGTACTTATTCAAAGAGCAATAATACTTCCCATCTTTGGTTTTAAACACAAAGATCTCTAAAAAGCAGAGCCCATGTGTCGAGCAAATACAAGAGTCAGACAATAAGCCTTTAACTATCTTCTCCTCAGCTGTTCCTTTTCCCACTTGAAAAAAAAAGGGGGGGGGGACACAAAACTGAGTATTTTTCTCATCAGTAAAAACTAGAATTAAATGTTTTCTTGAAATGTATTTTACTGACGAAATTTTAAATCATCTTTCAATACATCAAAATCAATCTGTCCTAATGGAGAAGTACAGCATCGTGAATTATCCATTATGCTGAAGAATCCAGAAGTCGTTTTAATTGGTTTTGAATGAAAGCATTATTCTGCATTTCTAATCATGTTTCTACCCTTAAGGCTAATATTAAAAATGAATTACAATTCCTGAGCAAAGGAATTGACTCGGAATCATGGCTGGGATTAACATTTTGTTACAGATAATCCACAAACTAGAGAGTCCCAAAGCCTATAACTGAGAGTTGATTGTATTCTCTAAGTAAGAAGCTAAAACGCTCATTAGACATACTCCACGTTAATAACAAACCATCTGAAAAGAGTATACATGTTATGTAAAGTTTTATACATTCTCTTGTACAATGTAGGTCTCTCTTTCAAGATTACCAGTCTACGTATTTACTCACTGAATTTTCTGTTTATAGAAATGAGACATTTGTAGGGTTAACTGTCTTGCCCTGAAATAATATTTATCTTCAAAATGCCCTTATAATATTAAGATATAAAACAAGTTCCACCTTATCAACCACAACAAGTGGTGGGTGTCGATCACTAATACAAAGAGTTTAAAGTAAACCTGACACTGTGGTCAGAGTGAATTAGATTACGCTACAAGACAGAAGCTTGTCATTTGTGCCTTGAAGTGCTTTCAAAAAAACCTCAAATATTAATGAAGAATAATAAACTGACCTATTCACTGACAATTAAGCAACCCTGATTTGAGCACCTGAAATCATCTGCATAATGAAAATACCCTTCCCCCAATTACCCAAATTACAGCTTAAAAGGAAAAGAACACTCTAGAAGAGGTTTTTATTTGTAGGGACATTTTAATGAGGTGATAGGTATCTTAATAAGTGTTCTTGGGTGAAGACACCTGGATTATTAAATAGCAATTCTTCTGTATCTTATATTAATTCATAGGAAGATTTTATCACGTCTGTTTAATTTATTAGAGGCTTGAAGTACTTAGTATCACTTGCATGGTTTAACGTAAACCAATTTAAACAAAAGATGAAATAAATGGTGAGTTTAGATGATTTGAGTTTTTCTGATATTTTTTCTTTTAGTTTAACAATAATTCACTACAAGTACAAATCAGAAAGATCTGCATGAAATTAACTTCAAAGCAGCTTTGCAAATGAGTCCTAGAGGGTTTTAGGAAAAAAATGTCACCAAGCAGAAAGAATTTTAAATACATTAATTGTATTTACTTATTTTTTTTATGCGAAGGAACTTTAAGGGGAAAATATGTCCATATCATTGCAAAATGACCTCAAGTATCTGTTACTTTTTAAGAAGAAAATCTTATCTGTAATAAGACAATTGTAATTTAATTATGCATTGATTATTTACAAAATTTAAATGTTTATAATTTCTTTTACTCTACACTGCTTTTTACTGATAGTTTGAATTCTTTTCTCAAGATGAGATTTTTAACTATAGTGTTAGTTTTCTATTTGAAAGATAAAGAGTTAACATGCAATTTAGTATCTTATAATTAGTTTCATTTAGGCAATACAAGTTTTACAGATGTTTTTGCAAGTTGTTTCACTGCTTTTTGGTCCAAATTTACCCGTTTAGGAGATTAAACTAAATGCTCTCCTAAGTGATTTACAGAGCCAAAATGGCTCTCCTACCCCGGTGATATTTTTCCGAAAAAGATTGTTCTTTTATAGTTCTTTATGGAGTACAGAGTCTGTTCAAAAATATCCCTCGTCATTTTACTGTTATAAGAAGGGTAAAATATTATTGTGAATAATAGAATCAATTTGATATAAGTGCAAAAAGAATTTTTATGATATGAATTAAATCAACTCAAGCAAGTAACTCTTTCTATAAGTAACTCACTGAATACGTAAAAGGCAAAAGCAGAAGAAGGCAAAATAAAATAAGCATTTGCAGACTCCCAACGAGATCTGTCTACCAAAAAGAGAGAGAGAGGGAGAACTAAAAAGGTAGTCCAATTTCAGCTATCAACAAGTTTGTACTCTGTGCTTTGCTGTATAAAACAATCACTGCCACAGATACAATGTTATTTCTTTTGATGCAATGGGCTGTTCTCATAGATACTGCGGAAGGCAACATTTGCAAGAAAATGTGACAGGCAGGTTTTTGCAGCCAGCTTTGGGAAAAGCCTGAAATTTGATTGAATCTCATAGTCAAGGACTATACAGAAGGAAAGGATATTTAACTTGTTTTTCTCATTACTGTTACTGTTCAGATTTTCTTTTTTTTATTCCACTTCGGTAGGTCTTGTACATGTTCTTTTCATGCAATGAAGTATAATGGCAGATGTTCATGCACGCCATAGCTTCCCCAACCCCGTAAATCAGGTCAGTACTGGTCTGTAGAGAATGAAATCAAGACTCAAGATCCAATATTACTGCCTATACTCTGGAGAATAAGAGATGTGAAATATGAATGCCTGGAAAATGATTTTTCTGTAAGCTCGAAGGAAATGAGAGTAACTTGTGATGCTGTTAGTGTTAGGAGGTGATCTCTTTCTACTATCAAACTTCAGTACCTTTAACCGGGGCTTACGTGTGAAAGCTACAAGACCAAACTTTTTCCTTGAAAATGTATACCCATAAAGTGAAAACCTGAGAGTTTCTTATTCAAATCAAAACAATATCTTCATTTAGAAATGTGGAATTTCTGGATTTCAGAACAACTTGAGGTGGCTTCCACACCGGCCTGCATTTCTATCTCGAAACTTCCACATGACAAGCCAATTAACGAACGAGCTAATGGACTAAACTGTCATTTAGTACTAAGCAAAGTAGAAATCCAGGAAATAACAGCAACAGCATAAATAAAATTTTAATAAACACAATAATCAACTTTTCTTTAAGAAGGTCTGCAGATTAGAGAAGTTTTACATGAGTAAATAATAAAATCTTTTAAAACCACTTAATTAAATTTTGGAAAGAATAAATTTCTATGAAGAAAGCTAAGAGTTCTAATAAGCTTACTTATATACATAATCATTTATTTATGCATTAGCATTTAAAATAAATTTAACCATTTATTCCTTCTAAAAACCAGCTCTTTGTATAAGGTATTGGGATATCTCTGTGTATAAAAATATCCTGTTTTTAATTTTTTAATCTATTTTCCTCACTTTATTAAACAAGTAGCTCCTAATCAGACTAAATACAGAATGATATACTCAAAAAGTCTGTAACATGACCCAAACATCTATTATTTTGGCAAAGAGAATCTTTTACCCACTATATTTTTTGGTGGGCTTTTCTTTAAGCGAAAAAGACACAAATGAATTTAGTAGTTAGAGATTACTTTTGAATTACAAAGGTCTGGCTGGAGATTGTTCTCAAATATGTCTCCAGTTATCAAACTGTAAATGTGATTTACAATGTAAAATCTTCATATGAATAGTCCAATAGTCAAATTTGAACAAATTTCCTGATTATTAATGGTGATAGAGGAAACTGCTAACAATTCAAATAAGTTTGGACATTTATCACTTGATATTTGGCAGAAATGTTTCCTTTCTCTCTGATTTTCCTGATTTCTATTTGGTTTCAGTTAATTTGGGGCTGTCTTTGGTATCACAGTTTCCATATTCTGAAGTCCCACTAACTTGCCTTCCACTGACTATGATTCTGGTAAAATATAACAATGGCATCTTCATGAACAAATCCAACGATAGTTTCAAATCCAAATGTTACAGACCTCTCCAAAATGCAGGACACTGACCAGAGTCCCCTGTTTCTTGAAACTATTCTTGCTTCAATGTATATTACTTTCACTGGGTCCTGCTCTCTGATCACTCTTCAGTCTTTCCCCACACTTGGTCTTCCTCAGCCTATGCTAGAAATGTTGGTGCTTCCCAGCACTCCCTCCCCAGCCCTCTTCTCTCCTCCTCCTTTAAGTACCTGGGAAATTTTGCTCACGCTGATACTGCCAAAGGACTCTTGTCCATATTTCTCCCATGAGCTTCAGACTTAGACATCTAACCATACACGACATAATTATTAAAGGAATCTCAAAATCAGGTGGCCAAAATTGGGCTTCTAACTATTTCCTACAAAACTTATTTTGCCCTAATTAAAACTGCTCACCATCTATCTACCTGTCGTAGATAGATGCCTTCACCAACCTGAAGGCACCATAGTGTCCTTCCCTTTTCCTTCTTTCTTACCTCCAATTAAGTCATGTGGATTCTTCTTCTTAAGTATGCCATAGATCCCTTGCCTTTCCCCATTCTGACTTCTAGCACTTGATTCAATGTGCTCAGCATTTCTCACCAGAATCACCATAGTGGGCTCCCACCTCAGGACCCTCTGACCCCAAGCTTCAACCTGCTATATTCTTTTTTTTTTTTTTTAAATTTTATTTATTTATTTGACAGAGAGAAATCACAAGTAGGCAGAGAGGCAGGCAGAGAGAGAGAGGAGGAAGCAGGCTCCCTGCTGAGCAGAGAGCCCGATGCGGGACTCGATCCCAGGACCCCGAGATCATGACCTGAGCCGAAAGGCAGCGGCTTAACCCACTGAGCCACCCAGGCGCCCCTCAACCTGCTATATTCTTAATTCTGCCACCAGTTAATCTGCCTTCGGTGGATCCCCAGTACTTTTAGGTGTGGTTTTAGTATTTGCTCCTCGCACACACCACCCCCCCGCCCAAAGATATTCTTTTTCAGTAAATGGTGCCACCTCTTACTGTAATGCTCTAACCAGACCCCTACCTGTCATCCTCAGTTCTTACCACATCCTTGCTTTTTGCATCCAGTACAACAGCAAAAGCTGTAAACTCTACCTCAGAAACCCACCTCCTATCTATCTGTGTATTGCTATCAACATACTTTGACCTGAGCTCATCATTGTTTTATCTGGAAAACAGAGTTTCAGGACATAGTTAGAATTGTGCTGATTATATCCCTGTGTTATCCATTTAAACATATTCCTCTACCCTTCTCTTTCCTATGAACTAATCATTGGAGCTACAAGTCTGATAATGACTCTCTTCAAGTCAGAAGCACTGAGGTAGAATTTAGATATAGGAACACTCTGGAAGGGTGATCTTTTTAAAAAAATTATTAATGTGGTCATGGCACTCTGCTTTTAAATCATGCAACAAATTTTTATTTCATTGAGAATAAAATCGGCAGAGTTCTCACGGTGGCTACAGAATCCTTCACAGTCTAGTCACTGCCCATCTTCCTGATCGCACCGTGGATCGCTCTCTTCCTCCTTAACCTCCTTGTAACCACATCTGGTCTCTCTTCTCCATCCTGCCAGCCCTCCACTCTCACTCCTATCTCGGAGCCTTGGCATTTACTATTCCTTTGGCCTGAAATAATCCCACACCTCTCCAAGTGCCTGATTCCTTCTTGCGAGGGAGGTCTCAGCTCAAATACCATGCCTTCAGAGAAGCCTGCTCTCTGCATGTGTTCACACAGACACACATTTATGTACATAAATCACACTTCCTCTTGTCTTCCAAGTCTTTATCATTTCCTAAAATTATTCTAACTTTTATTTACTTATTGTCTTTCTTATCACACTAGACCATAAAATGCATGTCCATTTACCACCCTGGTGCTGAAATAAGTGGCTGGTACTTAGCATAAACTCAGTAAGTGTTTGCTAGATAAATCAATGACTCATCACTGATCTGACTCCTACAGTTTCTAGCACTCTCCTTCACCAATGCTCTGTTTTGGATCAAGTGAATGAAGACACCTTTTCCCCCCAATCCATTACTTTCCCTCTTGGCTCTACACCTCGGTGTGTGATATCCGGTGTGCCTTCATTTTGCCTCCATTTTTCTGCCTTTCTCATTCTGACTCGTTCATTATATTTTAAATAAAACAAAAAGGCATCGATTTATGGCACGTCCATAGTATACTGTGCATATAAAATATGCTGTTTGCACTTCAGGGAGAGCCCTGAAGAAGAGTGATCAAGAGTAAGGTCTGGCATAGCACGGCTGAACTCCAATCTCTGCTCCATCACTGAAATGTTCAGGTGGATCTATATAATCTCTTTGCCTCAGTTTCCTCCTTTTCCGAAGAACAGGACTCTTTTGAGGACTACGTGATATATGTAAAGTGCTTGGAACATCTGATCAATAAACAGCATCTATTTTTATTCTTAATAGTAATTATGGGGGCGCCTGGGTGGCTGAGTGGGTTAAAACCTCTGCCTTCGGCTCAGGCCATGATCCCAGGGTCCTGGGATCGAGCCCTGCATCGGGCTTTCTGCTCAGCAGGGAGCCTGCTTTCTCCTCTCTCTCTGCCTGCCTCTCTGCCCACTTGTGATTTCTGTCTGTCAAATAAAGAAATTAAAATCTTTTAAAAAAATAGTAATTATGTACTTTTCTTAACATCTCCCACCAAAATGATTTATTTTGTGTCTGCTTATTACTATGGGCAGGTCTTTGTGGCACGGTGAGAAAGATTTTTTCTTTTTTTTCGTTTTTCCAATTTCCAGGGCTAGGCACAATTTCTGACATATCATAGTACTCCTCCATTTATACTTTGCAAATGACAATGAGTGAAGCTTCTTTCCCTGGGCCAGAAATATGCTTGAGGTATAGAGATGGGATCCAAATGTATGTGAATAAAAATGATTAACACATGCCCCCAATAATTTTATGGATAAAAAATCTGTCAGGAATAAAAGCTGTGGGTGTTTAAAGATGGTGATCAGGTAGCTAATCCAACTGGTCTGAAAAGGATCATAAAAACAAAAAATGGAAAGTTCAAATTCCAATGTAAAGCCCATACTTTGAACCCCTTTCTTTCTCATCTCACAGGGAAATATTTAGTCTCTTCTGCTGTAAAACCAGGAGCTAAGATTAGAAATGGCACCATTTCATTCTGGTACAACATTTTACTTTGGCTCATATATTCAATAACCTATAAACTCAAAAATTCCCAAACAGGTCAAACCCAATAATATATATTAACCTCTCGAAAGAAGAGCACCAATTTTGTTGCACTGCCTTGAACCACTGCAAAACAACATAGATAAGGGCCAGCAAACTTTTTTCTGTGAAAGGACAAATAGTACATATTCAGACTTGTGGGCCATACTAATCAACACCACTGTTGTAGGACAGAAGCTGTTATCAAAAACATGCAATTGAATAGGTCTGGCTGTGTTGTAATAAAACTTTATTTATGGACATAGACATTTGAATTTTACCTAAATTTAAGGGCCCTTAAATTGTATTCTACTTTTGTTTTTTCAACCATTTGATAATATAAAAACAATTCTTGGCTTATAGGTATATAAAAGCAAGGTACTTGGTCAAAATTGATCCATAGTTCATAGTCTGCTGACCCCTGCATTATACCAATTTTGTTAGCTCTTTTCCTAACTTCAAGAAAAATGTGATATAACTGTCTGCTCTTCATAAACTGAAAGTGGTGATACATTTTCTCAGGCCAAAAAGATTTTATAAGTACTACACTATAACTTCTGTAGCACCTTTTCATTAATATAAAGGATAAAGATTGAAAATAATTATTTAAAATATCTTCATATTAATAATTTGATGGACAGCTAACTCAGGGCTCTATTAATTTCCTTATTTATAAGAGAAAAGAAGTATAATGATAAAATATCAATATACATCCATGAGACCAAGAGAAGTCATTCAACCAGTCACGGTTAAAAACAAAACAAACAAACAAACAAACAAACAAAAAAACACACAGTCCATTCTTATATTCTCCAAGGAAAAGATGTCCACATTGCTTTTACTCAACAGATATTTATCGAGGACATACTATGTACAACACAATATGAAATACAGCAACCTCTCCAGCATGTGTGCAAGAATAATTCATCTTTTTGTGCATTTACAAATAAGTGTCTGGAACAGCTAAGTGAAAAATGTCATCATTATTTTGATAAACCTCAGAAGAAGTGCAACCACCTTCACTCAAGGATCAATAGGACCCAGGGCTTTTGAGCCCCAAAGTTCTCCAGAGAGTGCTACAGATTGACAGGTTCATCTCTTAGTGCTTGACTGGACGTGAGATACAGTGAAAGACACGTAAACCTCAGGTGAAGAGCCTCATCTCAGACAGTTCCATATTGGCCAGACAAGCACCGTGGCTCAAGAAGGCAGGCTACCTCTTCCACAAGTCAATTGTGAATTACTCTCTCTAAATTGGCTCCACAGCTGTGATTTTCAGTTCCTAGAGTACCCTCCAAATAGCTGGCTGTGGGGGAAAATAAAAGCCTGCTTTTTCCTCAAACACACACCTTTTGGCGATCCGCCATTCTAACTCATGAAGGACATGCAGATCTGAAAAGAGACCCTTCTGGGACTCTATCAAAAAAATGGTAGATCAAAAATTTGGCAGAGGGACTGCTGTTAGGCACTCAAACACACAACTTATTCCAGTTTTGGAGACCTACAGAGTAGATCTATGAAATAAACTTGGCTAAAAGGGAGCCTAAAGTACTCAGCCCCAAACAAGTGAGGATGGGGGAAACTGTCCCAAACTCCTGTTTCTTTTTAAAGGAAACAAGGAAAAGTGTAAAAAAGGAAAACAGAGGAAAGCAAAGACTCTTACCTGCAATATTAACCCTTTCTGGGAAGCTGTAGGAAACCCACAATCTGGCTACAGAAGGGAGTTACAAAAACTGAGTTTCCCTATCTTTCAGACAACAGATAGTCCGCTTCTATCATCAGCTGCTCGTGTTGGAGAGTTAGGAGATCGGATGGTGAATGATAAATGTACACGGAAGCTGGCATTTTGGGGTACAGCAGTGTCCTGGCTTAATGTACCACATCTGCATAGGTATGCTATTTGTATGCAAACACACACACACACACATACACACGCACATCCATATCACATATGTATTGAGAGAGGTAGAAGAAAGAAGAGAAGAACAGTGAAGACAAGATTATCTCTCACATACACACCTACACACCTTTGAAACATAAATACACACAGAGACACAGAAAGAGTGAACAGAGAACAGACCTATCTGTCATAGAAAAATGATTCAAGTGCTCTCAATCCTTCGAAAGCATGCTCTCTTTGAGCCTGGATTATTCAATAATTCCCACATTACTATTTTTCACAGGTATCCTTCCGAGACAATCTCAGTTATCTAATCTGCAGGTTCAATTAGATGCCTTTATTACCTGGCATAACTTTCAAACCCTTCAACTCTCTTTACAACCCTTCTGGTTTCATGGAAAGTTCACCAAGTTGACATTTAGTTACATGACTGAATTCTAAATAGGGATTAATAAAATGATTAATTTACTCTTCTTTTCTCCTCTCTCTCTCTCCGGTTTCCCCCATGAGTCATGGTTGGCCATCTACAAGAACACAATATCTAACTGAGGAAAACTGTCTTCCAACCACAGCATCTGTCTCCCTGGCAAGCTCTGCTGACAGTTGGGTCCTGGCTCTGGAACTGTTCAAGAATCTTTTTTCAGGCTGAGCGATTAGTGGGCTCTCATCCTCCTAGGTGCGGCTTCCTACCGGTACCACTCAATTTGAAAGATGGATTTGTATATATTTATCCTGAGGAGAATCTGCTATTGTGCAAATATCTCAAATTGAGACCCCCCATGGGAGGACACGCTTGACACAGGAGCACTTGCATTCCTTTTCCTGCAAAACATCTATAAAATAGTTTGGTGGTTCCCAAGGGTCTGCTTCTGGGTATTATATAAGCAGCTTCTCCTTCAGCAAAGGGAAAGGGATGCTTCAAGACACAGAAATAAAAATGCCCACTGTTCTCTAAGGGAATTTCAAAATAGCAAGTTGCTTAAATACCAAGGAAAGCACCTGGTTTCTCTCCAAACCTAAAGATAGCCTGTGATAGTTTAAGAAATGTAGGCAAAGGTGGAGAAAAGGAGAGGCGGGTGAGGAGGTCATGGACAGCACTGGAGAGATTCTAGAATACACAGATCATCTGGCAGTGCGCATCTGAGTTAGTTCTGTAGTTTGTGAAGTTCTATCGAAAGTACTTAGTCAAGAAGTTTCATGTTGGGGCGCCTGGGTGGCTCAGTGGGTTAAGCCTCTGCCTTCGGCTCGGGTCATGATCCCAGGGTCCTGGGATCGAGCCCCGCATCGGGCTCTCTGTTTGGCGGGGAGCCTGCTTTCTCCTCTCTCTCTCTCTGCCTGCCTCTCTGCCTACTTGTGATCTCTCTGTCAAATGAATAAAGTCTTTAAAAAAAAAAAAAGAAGTTTCATGTTTTGTTTTTTGAAAAGCAGTTAAGGTGGAGGCCTAGTCTGTCAGCACGATATTTCAGTAAGGGCATGTTACTGTCTTGTTCTGATTCGGAGCCCGAAATACTGTTGTCAGGCTCTCCCTTTCCTTCTTAAAAATTTCTTCCCCTATCTACCATATCTACTTTTTTTTTTTTTTTCCAAACAATTACTCAACTCTTAGACCCCCTGAAGGCTTCTGATTCTTAAAAGAATTAGAAAAGATCTCCAGTTATTATTAGATTCCATTTTAGACAGAGAAGAAAGCAGAAAGTGAGCAAGATAGGCACGCCTTTATGTTGCCTGAGTTACTTTTGAAATTTGCTTCATTCAAAGGCTAGATAGCATGGAGAACCTTCAAACTATAAAATAAGAATTCTCCTGGACCAATTATTTGTAACCTCTCACTGGAAGTAAAAATGATTCAACACCCTTCCCTCCCCCGGCAGAGACCTAAAGGCCTTTCAGAGAATCCAAGAAGCTCCATGCATTTAATATTTTTCTAAGAATAAGTATGGGGGAAAAGATTAAGCCCTCAAATATCCAACTTATGTAAGTCTGACAACAAGAAAAAACACTCAGTGGAAAGGATTAATCTCAAACAAAACTCGGAAGAGAGGTTTTTGCAGAAACTATTCCTCTTGCTAGATCTCTTTTGTTTACAATATGAAGTAGAATTTGAACCCATTATACATTCTTTCTTATAGTCCCCCTTGTGAATTGAGGTTGTTAAAGTAACATTGTAATTATCTTTTATCTATAGCATGATTTATTTATAATATGAAATTCCCTTAATAAGTGAATGCTCTCCTTAACAGTCAGAAAAAAATAACATTGAAATATGAAACAAATATTTATTTCACCATCCCTTTTCTAGAAATCTATGAATGTGACTCCGATAAAAACACAGCTACACATTTTGTTTTAAACATTTAAAAATGTTTTTTCAGTTTCAAAGGTCATATTTAGAACTGAACCAACCATGAATATGAATAAGTTGTAAGCCATGCCTAAAGCGGGTGTCTTTTCAAGTAAAAGACAAGACTTACTAATAGTCCCATTTGTTTTCCATTAAAAATCTACTCATTGTATTCACAGCAATCCACATGCCACTATGCGAGCCTGCTTGGACAAAGCCTTTGCTTTGTGTGTATCAGATGCAAAATTTACTTAAATTCCAGATAATTGCAAGTGCATCTGCTAGGCTTTGTCACTGGTCTATATGAACATTTTCACAGTGTATACAAAGAGCAATTATCTAACAACTAAAGAAAACGAAACAGTCATTTTGGCAAATTACAGCCAGCTCCTTTATCAAGGAATAAGTTTGCGAAAAAGAATGCTACCCCCAAACACTTTCTTAAATAAAATGTATTCACTCACACCACATACATTAGCTACACAGAACAAAAAAAGGGAGCTTTTTCAACTGTTAAATTACTAGGTCTGAAACAAGGATAACTGCAATTTCAAATAAAATCATCTCACAAAACATTAAAGTTCCCCTCTGGAGAAAAGAAAAAAAAAAAAAGATTTAAACCAATTTGATGCACTAGTGTAAGTTCTTATTCTGTACTCACGACAAAATATTTCAACAATAGTCACTTACCCTGTTTATCTTCCAGTTTTAGTTCCCTGATTTGAGATATAAGTGCATAGAATCAAGATCAATGAAGGAAAGTCAAAACAAGGAATACTAAAATTAAAAAACAGCAACAAAATCAAAACAAAAACTTGAGACAACAAAAACCTTAACTGAAACTTTTTGCTCCATTCATGAATCAACTGTAAGCAGGCCTGTCTCTCTAGTTGGGCTATTTGGTCAATGTTTCTCTTTCTCTCTTTTATTCCACCCCCCCCCCAACCAGTCCTTTTCCCTCTCTTTTGCTCTCTTTTCTTCTCTCCCCTTCCCCTTTTTTTCTTTTTCTTTCTTTTTTTTTTTAACTTCGTGAACAATCCTATTTCAAACTGTCACACTCAACACAGCCAGCCCTCCTTCAAAGCCCAATCCAATTTTCAGAAATTTACACCTCATGCCAACTAAATGACATCAACAGCACTCCTCCTCTAGGGCCTAATAGGGTAAATCTGTTCTTTTAACAAATTCTTAAAGCTATCCACAGTGATCACAGTGGTATCATCAGGATAGAGAGAAAACTATTTAATACAAAGACTAAAAATTTTTGTGACATTTGACCTGTTTGAAATCTGTCAATTCTGCGGCCATTTATTTCCTGCTTCAGTTTCATTTAAATATCTTTATTATCATTTTGTAAAATGTATTATGTTACCAGCCAAAGCTATTAGGGAAAAAAAAAAAAAAGTCTCCCTATTCCCCACACTGGAGAATCATCATTATCATTAATATTTCATGGAACTGCATTAAATGAGACAATATTCAATATTTAACTATCTAATCCTATAGTAATTTATATTAGAAAATACCAACCATGTGAGAATTCAGTCAGTTGGATTATTTTATTGGATGAACCTTTGTCATTATTAATAACACTTCAGTATCTCATATTTTTTCAGCACAGAATGTAACATCCAAGGACTGAAAGTGATTTTGTTTCTAATTAATTCTCAAAATCCTTGGGAGACAGTGATAGGAGGATAAATATATTAATTTGGAATTGGAGAATAAAAGACTAGCCTTTAGATGCGAAAGTTTTACTAGAGATGTGGATTACTTGCATGGGTCGTACGCTTCACTGGGCTTACTCATAATTATGTGAGGAAGACCTATTTATTTATTTATTTATTTATATTTATTTCTTAAAAGATTTTATTTATTGATTTAACAGAGAGCACAAGTAGGCAGAGAGACAGGCAGAGAGAGAGGAGGAAACAGGCTTCCTGCTGAGCAGAGAGCCCGATGCAGGGCTCCATCCCGGACCCCTGAGATCATGACCTGAGCTGAAGGCAGAGGCTTAACCCACTGAGCCACCCAGGCGCCCCAGGAAGCCCTATTTAAACCTCAAGAGTCTACATTATGGGGAGGGGGATACAGTTTTACTTCTTTCAAGTACCACAATTACTACCAATTTATAAGTAAAAGTTGGTCTGATCTATTATCCAGAATTCCTATTAATTTGCTTACAGGTGATTATGCAGACATCCAGATGTTCTCCATATGAACTTAAAACAAATCCCATTTTCCTCTTCTCAGACCATTCATCAACTTTACATATTTATACGTAGGCAAACTTCAGCTCATTTTAGGTAAATTATCTTTAACTTCAGCATGAATGGAATTCAAAGGGGTAACTTTTTAATATGGCACTTGGTGATAACAAAATAAACTCTACATAACAAACATTTGAAATTGGTGTGTGCTAAAATCTAAAGTGCTATGCTTAATACCTTTATGGCCAAAAATGTCCTCCATTTGATTTTAAGCAAGAAAAAAGTTCTCACTGCTACTAGCCTTTCAAGTGTATACCCGGAGACCATCATTATCCCTCTCTTAAGACCCTAAAGTCACTCATGGAATAACGGTAAATATTTGCTGGAGGCTTTTCATTTATTTGTTTTGTTGACAGCTCCCCCTCCTATTTTTTATTTTGAGGGAATTCTACCATTTATATATGACTGGAAGTTGAAGTCTTCTTCCGATCTCATAAGAGACCAGACTCTGCATTTCCCAGACTTCCTAGTTATTTGGGTATGGACACTTTATCAGGATGCAGCCAGTCAAATGGAAATCACCTGCCCGGAACTGCGAAATGAGAGCTAGGGACTCCCAGAAGACAGGATAGGGGTTCCTTCCAGACCTGGTACAAATGGCCACATATCCAGGGCAGCAGTGCTGGTTGACAGTAATGGCAGAGGCAGAGACCAGTGCCAGGGAGGTGGAGGGCTCCAGCTGGACACCCAATAAGCAGTGGCAGAAGCTGAAGTGCCTGGTTCCACAGGGTTCCTCGTGATTGTGTAATTCCCAATGTCCTTCTAACACATTCCTTTACTGTTGTTTACATTAACCAGATTTGTCTGTGTAGATTATAAGCAAGAACATAACTGGATCCCACAGTCAAAAATAACAATTCAAATTGCGCTTTTATTCTGTGTTGGAAAATAAATTAAGAACTCCTGCAATATTGTGAGTTGTAAAGAACATTCCATTTTCACAAAGACTAGGAATTCACAAAGAATGTAAAGAACATTCCATTTTCACAAAGACTTCCCATCCAGGAGGACCATGACAGCAAATGGTAAGTGATCTCATAAATCCTTGGAAATTCAGGTACCCAATAGGAAAAGAGCCAAGAATCAAAGTTTAAATGAGGAACACGTCCATGAAGATCCTTCCTATTTTTTTCAACCACTGCTTTTCTGTTTCAGATCAGCAGGAAAAGGAAGGAACAGAGGATAGAAAAGAACTTTTGATGGTTTATCTACAATTTCCTGGAAATGAGATACGCACATCTTGAAAACCCACAGTAAAAATGAACATTCATCAAGAGCCTGACCAGTGATATCAAAAGTCAGAGCTGACTGCCTCAAGTCCAGGAAGCTATTACCTGGGGCTGGGGAAGGGGTCAGTGCCTCTGTGCACTCTTCCTGGGCCATCGATTCTCAGAGCTCTTCACCTGGTACCTCTCAAGGATATTACCCTTCCCAAACAAATGATGGATAAAAGATGAATTTTAGAGAGTGAATAAGTTTTGAAAATTAACTCTCTGAACCTACATATTCACCATATGCTTTCAAGTTCAACGAGGCAAATACTCCTTCAGAGAAAGTTTTTCAGCCATGGCATTTTTGGAACACAAGAAAATTTTCTTTCCTTCCCAATTCCTATCATCTTTCAAAAATCCCTCATAAGAGAAAGGTAAATCATAAATTGATTCATTGGTCATGAAAAATATAAATTGACAGCTGTGGGGCATGGAATCATTCATCCGTTCACTGATTGAATTGACCCAGGTAACATGCACATCCTCAAAATGACCGTCATCAGAATTTGCCCTCACTCTCAAACCTACATGTTAACCGTGATCTGATTCTTCACGGCGGCAAAGATCCACAGTTTGATACTCACCCTCTGGCTTTACTCTTTATTTAAGCACGTCTGTTATTGGACATCTGAATTAAAAAATAAAAAAGAAAGAAAAGAAAGCTGAGGAGTTCTATCCCTGACCTCGCCTGCAGCTATGCTTTCCTCAGAGTAAATACATTTGGAATTCCAGGGCAATGTAATTCAAAACAAAACAAAATGAAATCAAACAACAAAAGAAAAACCGAGAAAACCACGAACTTCTGTAATTAAAACATTATTTTCTATGCGCACATGCACGCGCGCGCGCACACATACACACACACACACACATATATCACGGTATTTTAGTCCATAGACTGTAAGCTTCTAGACCAGAGATCAATCATATACACACACAACACCCAAAATGTGTACGACTCTGAGTACACCCCACAGGGGATTAATAAACACTTATGAATTGACTGACAAGAGAAAAACCAAGAAATGACAACCTTCAGGGTAGCCGTAACACAATTTTAACTTGAAAATTGCCCAGGAATAGACTTCACAATCTACGGGAACATACACAAATCACATAAAAAGAAGTGCTGCCCCTCATCTACCTAGAGTGGCCTTAGGGGCTAGCTTCTTGAAAAATCACTGTTGTAGGAAGTGCAGTTCAGGCTCTCTATCTAGCTACTGTTTGGCTTCTGCAGAGAATCCTGCTGAGAGCAACTTTTGCTCTGTAATCTATTACAGAATAACTTTTAAAACATGGATTAGAATAAATGCAAAATTTAGTGGACCTCTAATAATTTCTTGCTACGTCAACAGGTATAAAACCACCTTTCCCTCCCGATTCTCAAGATTCATGTTGCCATTTTAATTTCTCTGCAGCCAAACATAACAGAAGCATGATCTACAATGCTTAAATAGCTTCTTCAACAGAAGCATCCCCAAATAAATGGTAATTAGCAATAAATCATAATTTACCCATTGTCTTCTTTAAATGACGCATTAATGGCGTGATGCGATTCTTAAAACACATTTCATTCAGTGTTTCCTTGCAGACAATCTCCAAATGCCTCAAGTTCAAAAGTGGTTTATTTTCCTCCCTGAAGTTCATATACACGTTCTACCTTTGGGGTGTGGATAGGACAGATTTATAAAGATTTAGTGATCCCTGAAACTGAAGAATTACAGAAATAAGATGATGCTTCTGATAACAATTTAGCCTTGCCACATTTACTTGAAATGATGCCTATTTCAGTCGTTACCTGTTTTGAAAAGCTACTTCCACAATGAAACATTTCCAAAAATGGATAATGAGAGAGCAGGTGGGGAAAAAGTAAGAAATAAACTGGGAAGATCGGTCCCCTTAAACTTAGAGGGGGGTTAAAAAAAGAGGAGAAAACCATTTTGGGTTGAGGTAAGAAATTTTTTTAAACAAAAACACATGAGATCAAAGTAAAAGTCTGTGTATGTCTTTATCATCAAAGGCCAAACACAAAATCCATTTTAATTCACTGCTGTTTTAGCATGTGCTCGTTACAGTTACATGTACTGGCTAAAAAATTTGCCACCGCCACCTGCCTTTCACCTTACCGGATCCCACCCCACCATACTTCCCCAGATTCCCACGGTCCTTGACATAGCCAAGGGTGGGCTTGGTCATTTGCCTTGTAGAACCATTCAAGCCAGTTTCCCAACACCAGCCTTTGACCAGTTAAGTCATTATTTGTTTCAAAGTGTTACAGAACACCTCACTCTTCTTCCTGACATTATTATCAAGTTGTTAGAGGAAATCATCTGATTGTGGTAACCACCAATGCTTTCCAGATTTTCTATGTCAAGCCAAATGCATTTGGGGGGTGATGCTTACTTTTCAGTTTTTAGTTCCTCACATTGACAGCAATGAGAAAGTAACGGTTTTTATGTTCTCGTGGTTTGGGTTTTTTTCTTGTTTTCTTGGCAGCCTCCTCTGGACTGTGAGATGTGATGATTGATCATTTTTCCACACTCATCCACAGCCCTCTCTGTGACCACATGTAAATTCGCCAATGGATAATTAAGCAACAGACACATCCAATAAATATAATAAATAAATTTGATTTTTTCCCCCTTAGTAATTGGTTTCATCTGACTGAGTCTGATTATGTGTGGGGATATATAAACAGGATTAGAGAAGAGAAAAATTAGATGCTAGGTCACACAAATTGCAGAGCCCTAACCACTGTGAAATGTTTTTGTAATAATTACATTATTATTCCTAGGGTTAAAATACAGAGAAGCAGCTTGTGTCTTCTCAAGAAGTTAGGTGAGGCTAAAAATAAAACCAGCAGCATGATTATTACCAGAAGGAAACAGTAGCCGCCTATAGAATACGTTCCCCTCTGGTCTACATTCTCTTCCCACCATTTACATGCCTTTCCCTGTGCTTCCATTAAATCCATGCAGGTAGGGCCAAACTTTAACATGGGTCTCCAATTCCAGTTGTCCTGTCACACCAGACTATGTGAGTTAAAATGAGGTGGTCCGACTAGAAGGTGGAGAATAAGCAGGTATTTGTATATAATTATTGCCTGAATAAATCCTAAGGCAAAATTACATTAAATCACCTTTCAAATATACTCTTGAGTGACACAAAGGACAAGTCTTATTTTGCTGTTTAAAACAAGTACCCTCCCCTATTTGCATTTACTTTCTTAGAAGTCCTGTTAGCATCAAATTACTCTTACCATAAGTTTTAGCTCTTAGCTAAGCACAGTATCTGACTTGGCTTGGGAAACCAAAAATGGCTTATTGAAAGAGAGAGAAAAAAAAAAAAGACTGAAAGATATATTCCTGCAGCTGTAATTTGCCTATGTTCTTGCTAAGTATTATCTACTGAAATGTGCAGTACATAACCATATACTCTTACATTTAAAATGGTTTAGAAACATTATCACAGCTAAGATCACAAAGTCTGTTGCAATGAGTTCTCTAATAATAACTATGATTATAGCTATGTAGATATTTATTGTTTGAACTAGCCACATGCATGGACATAGCCATCTTCTCTAATAGTTCAGTTTCATTCTCAGAAATAATCGAGGAACACAACTTGACTATTTCTAACATTCAAAATTTTGAGGTGGCACTTTTTAAAAAACATGTTACAATTATAGCAAGCGGCTTACACAATTTTGTGAAATGGTTATTGTATGTTATGAGATTTTTTTTTAACCTTTGCCAAAATCATTTCCACTTGCTGATCTATTTCTTTTCTACACGTATACCCTTATTCCTGTAATTAAAGTAGGAGAAATGTCAAAACATTGAGTATCAGTTAAATCCTAAGCAATAATAAAAATGACATTTAAACATAAGCTTTTTCCAAAAGAATCCTCTGTCAAATTGTCCTCTCTAAAGATTTTAAATCAGTATGTTATTGTTAGTTTCAGTCTGAGCTTCATTACATAAATTACAGTCTCCAACGCTAGCCCTTGCCTCCCAAATTGAAGACTGGGAAACCTAAATAAACAAAAGAAATGACTTACTCTTTTGAACCAAATTAATAAATAAAGTCCTTTATTTTACAGGGTCCATAACTGCCTTTTATATAACTTAATAAGTATTTTACCAAGGCCATATTAACAGAAATGGATTACACAAAATTTCTAATAGTTTTAAAACAGGGTTGAGCCCCTACAGCTAAATAACTTAGTCATCATCACAATTAAACGGACTGTCTTCTGGAAAGCGGAGTTCCAAACTTTGATAGATCTGCACTGCATTTCAGAATTCACCAGCTAATATAGTAATAAGAGTAATGAAACTGAGAAGTCTGGCATCATATTTGTATTTGCAATAACCTGTGGCAGAACTACATCAGCAAAAGGAGTAAAACAGGGGAGTCCTCGTAGGTGATTTAAATAAATACCAAAGAGAGCAAAGCCTCCCACAAACCAATTGCAGCCAAGGTCTGAGAAGTTGAGACTTTTAAAGAAATCATGTCTGTCCTCCCAGACCACGCACTCGTTCTTTTGCCTAAACAGATGCAGTGTTGATAACACCCATCACGAATATTCTGCTGGGATCCACACAGTAGTGATGAGAGGAGGAAGGCAGGCAATTATTCCATCAGCACTAAAGATCAATTCATATTGTCCGGGGCAGAGCAGGGTGGGGGGAAATCTTTACTAGGGAAAAGAGATTTTATTTTAACATACCAACTGTTATTATTTTGTCTCTATTTCTATTCACTAAACTTAGATGAAAAGAGTTGAAACACCTGCTCTCTTTTTACTCACACTGCAGCCGAAAACCACATAACTACTTTTTCTCTGATAATTCCTTTTGTCTAAAAGGCTCATAATCCTACACTTAGGAGAGGTGGGCCAATTAAAGTCTTTCAGCAAAAATGAAGGAACTTTATTTGCAAACTATTTTCCAAACTATTTCATGGGTTTTTTTTTTTTTTTTTTTTTTTGGTCATTAAGAATTCACAAAAAAAGCTGCAATATTTCATGTTCAAAACCACATTGTGGTATACAATATGTTAAGTTGACTGGGGCAGTGGGTAATGTGAATTTTAGAGAAAAAAATTTATACCTCTTCAACTTTACGAAATCTTTCAGAAATAAGAGCAGGATAATCTTAACACAGCTAAAATTATTATGCTAAGTAGTGCTCTATCTTTGTTGGTAGAAAAAATATCTCAAATTAATAAAAAAATGTTACCAGTAGAACAAAGTCTTGAACAATGTGAACATTCCTTTTATAAAGCAAAACAGAAACGAGTAGTACAAAGAAATACTTTGACAAGGCTACTATCTGCCCTTACCACACAAGACTTATAAAATTTCTGAGGTTTCACAAGTTTTAAATGAGTTATCTAATTAGACACTATATCACATTTTATGAAATGTTGCTATATCCCTTCCCATTTAGAACATATCAAAAGACACCCACCAACCCCCTAGCTCCTGGAAAAACAAATGTTCTTGCCATCTCCCCTGAAGGTTGTGAATCTGTTGTATTGCACTGTGAGGGCAGAATGAATGGTTTCTGACTGTGAGTCTATCACCTCTACTGAGATCCAGTAATTCAAGGAACAAAACTTTTGCTTTACACAAAGTAATGAAAGACAAAACATATACTTTTCACATAGCTCCATTTGAGGTAGTAGCTTCACGTGAATTTCACCTCTTTAATCTGACTTTTCAACTGAAGTTTGAGTTCTTAAGTGTGGAGGGATAAAAAGGCCCTTGCCAATGACCTTGACCATATTTCACCAGAAATCACTTCTCACGATTAGTCTACACAGAATAGAAAACAAAGGAAAAGCTTGTCAATACAGGTCTTCCTTAAAAACACACAAGTAGTTCAAAGTTCCTTTCAATTACACAATGAAAAAAACATCAATTACTTTTAAGAAACATTCAGTGGCTCTAGCATAATAAACACCTCATACGTGCAGAGAAACCTCCACTCTGATCAAAATGAAAACAGGAATCCTAATAAAACAGGCAAAAGTGACTGTCAAGTTCCATGAGCCAACGATCTCTTTCTATATAACCGTCCCCCCAAAACAAGTTACCTTCTCCCAAAGGTGGTTGGATGCCATGCTTCTGGAAATGTTGAAATTCAACACAAACCAACTGAAGGTAAACTAACTCATTCATCAACAAACATAGCAAAAATATGGAATCACTTTGCTATGTAACCTGAGATCAACACCACGCACAGAAAATTAATACAAGCTTAGTTAAGATTCAATGGAAAACTTAATAACAATAATAATAGAACCACCAACAGGCCACAAACACTATGCCACGCAGAACCATTTGAGAGTAATCACAAATACCACTGATAGATTAGTCATCTAACTGGGTATTACACCCCAAACGTAGATAATGGTTAATACTTTAACACGAATTCGCCAAGCTTTTCTGAAGTTGCTGGGAAACCAGAAGTAGAAAGAGGAGTAAGTGGGTAAAAACCAACCTCAGCAGGAAAGAGTATATTCTTCAAGTCAATGTACTCTTGATCTTCACGTCTAGTGAAGATGCTGAAACTGAAGCTAATTGTGATGTTTCATAAGTAAACTCACACTCTGCATGTATTATATAACAGTTAGAAATCTTGCCCAACAGGCCACATAAAATGAGTCCTTAGCCTGGTCAGTTAGCTGTTTGTGTCTATGTGTGTAGAAAATGCCAGAGAAATAATGCAGCTGCTCAGCATGGGGTATATTGCTTTCTGGTTTTGGTCCTAGAATGAGAAAATCATGATGCTTTAGAAGACTTGGGATCTTAGGATCTTAGCTAACTGTATGTATTCATTTTTCTTTAGAACCCAGACAAACAAGTGCTTCACTCAGAGATAGCTGTGATCCTAATTAACAGAAGTTGAGCTTCCCCCCACACACACCCCAAAACTTGATCAAAATGGCAAATGCAAGCACGGGTCCATGAAAATATTTTAAAATAGCAATTTTGCCATCTCAAGGGACCTATGAGTAAGCTGAGCTTTCGTTCTAAATAAAATGCCTTATTACCATCCGCAAACTACAAAAGAAGAAATAAGCTTTAGATCTCAGGAATCCTGTCCACAATTGCGAGAAAAGCTTTTGTCAACAAAGGCGACCCAGAACAGGTGAATTGCATGGTGTCTTGGAGTAGGCTTTCCTCTATAAAAAAGAGGGTCTGACTAGTTGAGTTAATTTACAGTTTGTTTTGTTCTTCAGTCCTGAACAGCCTGCATGTACTGTTTTATGCTGTTCCTCCAACATCGGTTAAGTTTACATAAAGACGAAGTTTAACAGTATCATTGCAAACATACTCTTCGTACACAGGTAACTGCTGTTCCATGATGTGACAATCACAAAGCAGAAAAAGGCTTCCTTAAATAACAATACTTTCCCTCTAAAATCTGTGTGCCTCAGAGTATCCCTGAGCTGGATATCCCTATTTGAGTCTAGAGTTCAGAACTCCTGAAGATAGTAATACACAAACTGAACATACAACCTACTCTATTCCAGACTTCCCTCTCTACATTCATGCTGCCAGTATTGTAGCTCATTTTCCCATGGCTTAGCAGAAATTTTACAACTATAAACTGGTTTCTTTTTAAACTGCTGATTTGCCTTTACTTACTGACCCTTCAGTTTTTCTACTGAACTGGAACTGAAAACTTAGGGGGTAAAGAGCAAAACAAATGAAACATAGTAACTGCTAAGAACCCTTCAAAGAACGTAAATGATATGAATACATTAAAGAACTGTTGTGTATTAATTTTTAAATAATATTTAAAACAGATCCTGGAAGCAAGAGTTACAGAGTCAGTTCTATTTTTAAGAAAAGAGTTAGAGTTCAATTTGCATGCATTATGCTGGCTATTTTAAATAATTTTATTCCATGTGTATGGCAGAAACTGCCCTTCCCCTCCCCAATTGACAAAATGCCACTTCAAGTAAGATCTAAAAGAAGGCTGGCTTGGCGTTTAGAAATTGCTGTACACATCTCACAATTCTGAATAAAACAATACCAGCAATCTCGGTTCTTCTCCATAGCCCTAAATTTATTATTAAGTAAATTTAGCAATAGCTCAATCACTGGAGAACAGGACAGAATGCGATGCACTAAACCACTTACATGTTTATTATCTTTGCAACCAACATTAACTAGTGGTGTCGATTATACTGCTTCCTGCAAATCTGCACCAATGTGATGCAAAACAGCATTTTTAAGAAATTCTCTTGTGGAATGCAAATGATTATGCCCCCAATTTTGAATATTTTAGCCAGCATGTAGTTCTGGAATCACTGGCATCTGCCATGCTGTCAAACTGAGTCAAAATGCATTGTAATCCTGGAGAAGGATAACCTTAAACATCAATGCAACGTTAAAATGCATCCTAAAAAAAAATCGCTATAATTGCGATGAACATTAGAGAGAAACCGGCAGTCCTTCTGCAGAGAAATAACAGTCTGCTCTACCAATCTTTCCCCTCCCCCTTGAAACTCATGCAACTAATGATGACCTCCCGAAGTGCCGATTTTAAATGTTCCAGCATTCATCTGAGGATGAAGGAGAAAAAAAAAAAAAATACACAGAAAACCACGAAACAAGTTGCAAACTGCACAAACGCCAAGGAGAGAGAGAAAACGAACTGCAGCTGATTCAGGAGCGATTGCAGAATGAGGAGCAACAGAAAGGAAACAAGAAAGAAAGAAAAGGGGGGAAAAAGCCTTTAGCATTAAAGAGTAAGAAGTGAAAAACATTTACCAGCGGCTCGGTCAGTAGCTTCGCTCCCTGACACCATCTACATAGAGAGATAACTTAGCCTAGAGTCTTCGGTCCCAGCTCGCTTTGGAGCAAAATTCCTTCACTTCGAGGGGGCAACACACACCCTCAAGAAAGAGGGAAAGAAGGGGAAAAATAATTCCAAAGATCAAGACAGGTTTTCCCCCTCCTCCCTCTTACCCGCCCCCCGGACTCCCCAAACGGTGCTCGCTTCTGCACAGTTCTGCTCGCTGTGCAGCTGAGCTGCTGCTGCCGCTGCCGCCGCCGCCTCGGCTGCTGCTGCTGCTGGTGCTGCTGGTGCTGCTACTTCGGAAACGATTAGGAGGAGGACGCCCAAGCACGACCTGAGCCTGCGAGCCACCCAGGACCAATGTGCAACCTGCTCTGGAATCAAACCCATAACACACGCACGCACACCCAGTGGCTCCTGCACGCGAATCCTCGCGCGCACACACGCGCCCGCCCGCGCGCCACACAGACACACGCGCACACACACATGCACACACGCACGCGCGCGCGCATCCTGCCCCCCGCCCCCGCCCCAACACATACAAACACACACACGGAGCGCCGCTCACCGCCCGCCAGCCAGCCAGCGCAGCCCCGAATCGGGAGTGAGAGCCAATCCCCGGGCCCCGAGTGCGCGCACAGGCCGCGGCCGCCGGGGCTGGGTGGTGGCGCTGGGGCTGTAGCTGCTGGGGCTGCGGAGCATAGAACCGGGGAGGGGTTCACGCTTGCGAGATAGGGGCGTTAGGGGCACGTGCACCCCTTTGTCTGCAGAGAGAACCCCAGCCGGGCGTTTCCAAGACCAGACACTGAGTGCGCAAACCCCCCGCGGTGCAGAGTTCAGTTCCGCTCTGGGGTTGGCCAGGAGTGGCTCGGTTCCCTGCCTGCACGCACCGAGGATTCAGCTTTGTGAAACCTGACGCACCGCAGCTGCACCCGGGTCCCTGCACACACGGGAAAATAGCAAGCCGGCGCATCCTGCGGCGGACTCAAGCAAGCCTGCCCTGACTCGTGAGCATGCCCAGTGCAAGGCTGGAACCCCGAACACGCCTTCCAGGGTTAGGAACGCCAAAAGGGGCAGAGCCGAGTTCGGTGGCTTTAAGAGGGAAAAGCAGAGGTTCCAGAGCTTTTAGTCCCTGCTAACCTGCCTCACCTGGACTACTCAGAGGCCCTGAACCTGCCCAAGAGGGTGTGGCGCCTGGAAGCTAGGAGTCCAGACCTCAGAAAGGAGTTGCTTTCCTTCCTTTCATAAAGGGAATTCCAAAAGGAAGTAATTACCTGCCCAGGAAATGTTCATTCAGTTTCAGGGTAGTTGAGAGAAAATCCAGAGGGCCTGGCAATAGTTATAGGAACAGCTAACGCATACTGGTTACCTATCCTATGCAGACTCTGTGCTAAGTAATGCCACGAAATACTGGATTATATCCTTTCCAAGTACCGTATGAGCAGCCCTAGGAGGAAAACGAGGTCTCAGTATATTTTACTGTCAGTCAGTTATTGCCAGTGGATCGGGGTATGTGCACTGATGAACTCTAGGCATTTCCAGCAAGAGAAAGGTCTGCTGGATGTTTGGATGGTAACAGCCTCTCTGGCCTTCCAGGTGTACCTGGTCTGTCTTCAGCAACCTACCAATCTTAGAAAAGCTGCATGCCCACAATTTGCCATTGTATTAACAATACTCACCTCTTGACTACATACCCCGGGTCACCCTTTCATTAGGTGCTGCGTACTTACCCACAGAATCTTGAAAATCCCCTTGTGTAGAAGCTATGCTTATTCTCATTTTACATATGAGGAGAGAGAAACAGAGATGTCCTGTTACTTCCCCAAGGTGACAGGGTCTGAATGAGGGGGCATAGCTTGTTTGACTTCAAGGTGCATGTTGTTTTTACTAAGTTATGTGCCCTCCTTAACAGCAATCCAAATAAAGCCATGAGATGAGAGTATAGCAGTTACTTTTTATTTCACTCAACAAACACGTATTGATTTCCTACTAACATTCACTCATTCAACAAATATTTATATTTACTAAGCATTTACTTCTTCCAAATCACTGTCTTAGAGGTGACAGAAGATGACAAAGACACATGGCAGTAATCGGAGTTTAAAGTCTAGCATATGCTAATGATGCGGAGTGACCGCTCACTAGGAAGGAATCTTCCCACCTTCCTCTAGCAAACTCCTCCTTGTCCTTCACCTACCTAGTCAGTATCACTTCTTCAGGGAAGCCATCTGATCTCTCTGTTTGAGTCAAATCCCCCTTACTATAGATTTTCACAGCATCATTCAACTCTTATTTTTAAAAAGATGATGTAGGTACCAATTTGCCATTTGTGCTAAGATTTCAGTAGTGTATGTCTTCTCAATGCACACAACCCTCTAGATTATAAACTCCCAAGAGGACAAGAATTTGTCTATTTTAGTTTTCCATTACTCTCACAGTGTCTGTTAGATATTCTCTTGATCCATCTCCTTCTTTTGTATACAAATGCGTACAAGTACATGTCCATGCCCCGCCCCCCACATACCTCTTGATATAGGAATAATGATTCCTAGGATAGGAAAACTGTCTTCTTTCCATTTAACAGATGAGTAAAATGAGATGTACAGAGATTAAGTAGCTTGCCCAAGGTCACACATCTGGATAAGAGGCAGAGAAGGACTCCAACACTGGCACTAAAGTCCATATGACTAGCCTTCAGGTTCCACTGCTTATCCAGTGGTATCTAGCAGCCCCTCAGACTACAAGAAAGCAGCTCATGGGAAATAAAGAAGACAGATTGCTAGGGATGCCATGAGGGGAAATAGAGACAATTCAATATTGTAAAAAAACAAAACAAAAAACAAAAAACAAAAAAAAACAGAAAAAGCACACAATAGGATTTAGCAATCTACTATGAGCACCCACCGTATGTCAGGCACCTTGCTCAGAGCTTTTCTCATTTTAACTTTAACAACAATTATTCTGGCCAAGTATTGTTATTTCCCATATTACAGATAAGGAAACTGAGGCTCCCGAACAAAAACAAATCCACTGGACTGTAACCTCCCCAGATAAAGTGATATATCTATTTTTATTTTACATTTTAATCAATAGTACCAGGCTGTCAGTAAACTCCCTCTCTCTTCTACAAGCAAGTTACCCAATATCTCATAGCTAGGATGTCACAGAACCGGGATTTTAGCCTTGGTCTGGGTTTAGAATTTCAGGGGAAATTAGGATAGGAATGGTCGCTGTAGGATACACAGCTTAAGCATGCTATAGTGCCTGAAGATTTAACTGGGTCTATAAAGAGGGAGAGCCACTGCTGTACTTTTTCCCTCTCGTTAAATCTTATAAGGAATGTGAGCTTCAGAGACTGAAAGTTACTTGATCAAGGTCACAGACAGTGTCGTTATGCAGAACGAGATTTTGAACCCAGGCCTCCCTCACTACAAACTTGTAATACAGAATGTCCTGAGTGGCAGAAAAGAATATCCAAGATTTTCAGAGGTTTCTGGCTGGGGGTGGGGGTGGGAGGGGCAGGGAACAGAGGGATCCTCACTCAGAGAGCAGCTGCTGCAGTGAACCAAGCAACTCTCAATGCACCACCCTTCCCACCTGTTACCGGTCCGCTGGATTGGGTTTCACCTTTGTTCAGGCCCCTCCCTGTTCCCCTGCCTTCAGCCCTCCTCTTGAACCCAGTGCCTCACTGCCTCCCTGCTAATTTTCAGCAGCAGCAATGCCTACACACCACAGGAAACTAAAAACTGCATTTTGTATTGTTCTGCTTGCAGACTACCAGGCATGCTCAGTGACAAGGGGAGGCTTTGATTACATACAGGAAGCTTTTGTTAACTATCTTTCTATTTTGGAGTATTCCCTCAAAGTGGGATACCAGTGAGTAGCCCTTTGCAGAGATTCCCAGCCTGTAAGAATTCTCAATAGTCTAGAAGAATGAGAGGCTTAGATAGGGAAAAAAAAATGTACCGTGTCTCTAGTATTCATCTCCCTGCTCTGTACTCTCTCTACACCACACACACACACACACACACACACATCCACAAATGGTCCCGATCTATTTACATACCTGGCAGCTACGGACATATGTACCAGCTATAACTACACACCAGCCCTTGACTATGGATTTGTCTCCTACATTTGTTTGGCTATTAACTTGCCCTATGCCCAAATCTGATGAATAAAATGGGTGACGGGTTGCTAAAAGGTTAACTATTTCCCCCTCTTTCCTTCACTCAAGAATGAATTTATTCCTTAGCGAATATCTCAGAAGGCAGACTGCTCTCTGGGATTCTCGATAACCCCTCCCTACGTATACATTAGGTTGATTTTTCTCATGAGAGCAGCAAAATCTTTAACTCGTGATGAGAATAACCCATTAAGAAAGTCATGGAGGGCAATCTTCAAGGAAAATAGTGTTGAAAACTTGGAATGCTGGTCGATGTTCTGTTATGCCCCCAGGACATGAACTTTAAAGCGTTTTGAGAAGTCCCCTAAGAATTCAAATGTTGAATGCTTTCCTAGAGATTGCCACTGTCTGTGCCCATAGCAACTGTCTAAGAAGGGTACAGTCGTGATTCCCATTTTATAGATGCAGAAACAGAAGGTCTGGAAGAGCCAACCACTTACGGCCAAGTGATACAAGCAGGGAATAAGAGAATTGGGGTGCAAGTCCAAGTCTGTCTGATGCCCAGACCAGTGTGGCTAATTCTACATTCTATTGCCTTGAACTTCTGACATTCCTTTGCAGGTGGAGCTGGATGTGGGATGTGGTGGGGGTAGGGTGGTAGCTGATTTGCACTTGGTGTCAAAGCACTTCATGTGTATTAATACTGCTATCCTCCTAGAAAATTAAACTCATTTAAGATAGCCTTTCTAAAGGAACATTGTTTAGTTTATTCTGCAAATTGGAAAAGTGATGCATGTGGAGCGGAGTGGGAGGGTCCAATTCAAATGAGTGTCATTGGAACTAAGGCTTCTGAGTTTCCCTTGATAAGCCTTCTTCCCTTCACTCTGAAGTAGCTCTGCAACTTATTTGTCAGTCATTTCCCAGATTGTCAGTCATTTCCCAGATTGTTCTGTCTCAAAGTGTTCTCTTCAATTTCCCAGAATACTTTACAGGGTATATACTGGGAGAGTTTACTTTCCCAAAGAGGGGAAATGTAGAAGTAGAGACAAACTGAGTTTTTAAAAATCACTGTAGTTTGCCATGTTTGTTTCCAGTATATGTCAATATCCTTTTGGATATTCAGTAGAAGCTAGGATTTTCTGCTTTTAAGAGAGGTCAGGAAAGACCCTTCAGAATGTGATCTCAAACCCCCTGAATTAATCTGGTGCTGAGTAGTTCACTCATGTGCCAGCATGTACATTTCTGCATAGGATCTTGTATAGACAAATGTAAGGAATGACCATCTTGGTTCTACAACTGAAGGGTAGAGATTGTATCTTGTATGATAATCATTCACCTTTCCAGAAATCAGTCAGATAAGAAGAAATGATGTCTGAGCAGCTCACATAGATGGAAAAGCATCTGAATTTGAATTCTGAAAACCCCTCATACAGTTGCTCAGAGCCTATGTACTTTAGTTTTATGTCATACTCTAACAGGTCTAAATTTACGAACCCATACAGAATTAGCAAAGAGGCGGCAAACTGCTCTTATTAGAAAATAGCTAGAAAATAAAAAAGAAAATGAAATGTAAGTTTTAAAGTATTCAAAAGGCTTAATTTAATGTACTGGTAGGTCTCCAAATACCATACTCAGAGCTTCTGAGCATCTTCAGATTATAATACTGTAGATGATTAAATATTATTAATGATATTGACTCTGAATATTAGAGTTTTCAGGCTTTCCAGGTTGTGGTTCAGAAGTGGCATGTGTTTTTCTTCTCCTGAATGAATGCATTTTGATGCATTTGATTAATAGTTACTGCCTGGAGAGGGTCTCAAGAGGGATCTGGAGGCCACATCCACAAGATCTCCATGATTCTGAGTGCTAAGATTGACCAGTGATGGCTCTTACTGATGGGGACATAACAGAGTGCTTCATATGCCATGCATTTTTCCAAACACAGCCAATCCTCCTATCCTAGATTATGCTCTCTAACCTCCTCCCCAACCTTGGCTCTAGACAGAAATCAGTAATTCTCATACAATTATACTTTCCTTCACTCATGGTTTCCCTCCTTTTTTCACTCTCTCTATTTGGGACAATACCTCCTCCTTCATCATTTCCACAAACCAATTCCTCTTTCAGTAACCCAATCAGGTGTCACTTCCTCCCCAAATTCCTCCCTGAATGCCCCAGCCAGAAATCCCCTCCCCTCTTTCTAAAGGAACCCCACTGTAGGTGTACATTGTGTCCTCGTTATATTAAAATTATTTATGTTCTTGCCTTCTTTTTCCTGCTGGACAATAAACTCCTTGAATGCAATAACCTTGTCTAGATCATCTTTGAATCCATCACCATGATTCATACAAAGACTTGTACTGAAAGAGTGTATGCTATTGGAATATATAAACAAATGAATGTCGGATGTTCAATATTTGTTGAATTAATGAACATAAGATTATTATTATTACTCTCCTGCTATGTCACAGAGATTAAGTTACATTTTGTGGGCTAGAGAATAGGGCTAATGTTGGGGAGGCTCTGCCTGTAGCTAGGCTCTGAGGATATGGCAATAAAGTTGCAGCTTTTAGCTGGGCTCCCAGGTCAGGAAAAGACACAGGAGAATAGATGGATATAACAGGTGACATTGATACTTGACACTCAACAAGAATTGTAGTCTTGACTTTGCTGGCAGGTCAATAAAAAGCTGGTAAGCACAGTAGATTAAAGAATTTTATATAATTTTTTAATGTGTTTAATGTCAAGGAGCATCATCCTAAAAGAACATTTTGTGTCTGTGTATGTATGTTCACATGCTCATGCTTTCTGGGATGCACAGTGAGAGAGGTGTGCAGAGATTCTATAAAATCTCCTGCAATGTCTCTAAAAAAAGAGAAACTGATGATTCTTTTAAGACTAAAGAGAAAACATCATCGAATAAATAATACCTTTCAAGAGGCTTAAAACATTGTAAGGAGCATTTTTGCTGATTGGTAGGAATTCTTTTTGATTAATTAATTAGTTAATGTTTTCAAAGCACTTTCGAGATGAAAAGCATTTGGTGAGGGCTACATAATTGTTATTTTTCCAAGGTACCTCAGATTTCCACGTTACCAGGCTTATTTCTCCCACAGGTTGCTCCCAAGCCCACATAACCTCCCAGAGACATGGTGCTGAATATTCTCAGAGAAAAGAGAGAGATGGGATACCAGTGAGCTTGGGATAAGAAACATAGTCCCTGAAAACAAATTTTAAAATAATACGTGAAATATAATCATACAAGAGAAGAGCATCATGAAAATTAGTGATATCAAGAAAAAGAAAAAGAAAGAAAGAACGAAGAGAAGAGAAAGAAAAGAGAGAAAAGAAAGAAAATTAGTGATATCTTCTACCACGGAGTTTCCATTTGCTTCCTTAGCAAAGAACCCCAAGTGTCTCACACCAGGTCTAGACGGACACCTATTTGTTTCAGGAATAACACTGACTTTTACTAAGGGCTTACTATATTCTAGGCACCATTAAAGTACTTTGCATCTATTAACTCATTTTCTCTTCCAAACAACTGTTTGAGGGACTATTGTTATAAATATTATATAAAGAGTCCGAGGTCTAAAAAGGTGAAGTTATCAGCCAAGGTCATTAGACAGCTTGTAAGTGACACACCCAACACTTGGCCATGATGCTGGGAGCAAGGAAAGGGAGAAAAGAGCAAGAAGAGGAAAACAAGAGGAAGGAAGGGAGAGAAACTCCAGCTAAATCTTATGCTTACGTGTCTGATGACCCAGTAATAGATAAATACATAGAAAGTAAATGAGCCAACATGGCCTATTGGTTAAACCGATTCACATAGCAAGGGTGATTTAGCTTCATTTCCAAAGTGAAGATCTAAATTTAATACTCACAGGATCACCACAGACCCAGGCCCCTAAAATCCTCATTACCATCAAATGGCATGGCACCGTTGTGAGAATGAAGTCCTGGGTCATGAACCTCCAATTTCCCTTTGGCTAAAAGCAACTGTCATATTATTTCTTTAAAAGCTTCTTGATAGAATGAAAGAGCAAGGGCTTCAGATGATAGCTTTAGATCATCACAGTCCCTGACTAAGCTGTATAACCTTGGTCCTTATTATTTAACATCTCTGGACCTCAATCATTACATTTATAAAGTAGGGGCAAAGATTCTCTCCTAGATTTATTGTGAGCATTATTTGTGACCATACATGGAAAGCAAATAACAATGTCCAGAATATAGTAGGTGCTGCATTAAAAAAAAAATAAGTATTGTCTCTTTCTCCTTCTCTTTCTCCTCTTCTTTCTTATATACCCTGTCTTGCTGAAAGCCATGCCAAAATATTCCCAAGTAGCAGGCTCCAGATTGCCAAAAATGGTAGAAGGAGCAAGGTGATGCCATTGAAACTCACTGTATGATTCAGCTGTGTCCTCCACAGTGATAAAAATGTCAATAAGATAAACAAGATGTGTAGTCTCTGAAATGGGCAGGCTTATTCTGAGAACAGATATCTGGTACAGGGACTAGATTCCAGGAAGACAGGTATGCACCACTTACTGTCATCCTTGCTGCAGGGATCTCATTAAATCTGGTATGATTTTAAAAAATAAGCAAATATTCTTCTCAGATAGGAGATACAAGGATGCCAAAGTCACAGAGAAAGGGAGGAATGTAGAAGAGATCATGTGAATCTCTCCATTCGCAGGCTCAGTGACTTCAGGCAAGTTATGGGATCTCCTTACGCCTCCATTTTTCCTCAAAGAAATGGTGACTAAAACTTGTCAGGGTTGTTGTGAATGGCAAAGGAACTGACCCATGGCAAGGGCATGGATCAGTACCCAAGTGTTACTAGTGGTTTGGAGGTGGTTTCAGAGTCAGCCCTCTCCAGCAGAAAAGATGGTGCTTAAAATAAGCTGTTAATGGTGGGGTCGGGAGGAGGGAGGAAGGAGCAGAGGGATGGCAGCGATATCAAGAAAGATCTTTCTTACAGTGTGCAATTCTGTTAAGGAGCAGCAAAAAGGTTCAGAAGCTGCTCTCATTTGTACGTGCTTTCAAGAGGCCTCGGGAACCTTCACTGCTGTGGTCCCCTCACACACTCCATGTTCTGAGAGGCACAGTACACAGTGCACTAGCTCAAATATGAGACGGTGAATGGGTTGGAATTCAGCCTTCTATTTTTCTTTCTTTTCCTTCCTCAAAGCCTTTGAACAGTTCACAGCCATCAACAAACATGCTCGGAGAAGTAACAGGTTAAGGGCAGGCCAGTGCTTTGCCCAGAAACCTGTGGGGAGGGGAGCTATCACAAGAATGCAGTACCCACTACATTTTCCAGACTGTATTTCTCTGGTAAGGAGACAGCCTCCACTGTGAGCTTCCAAAAGCTCTTGGAAGTTCCATGTGATAATGTTATAGTGACTTAGAGGGGCAGAATGCCTTCCACAGAGCAATGAAGTTTAGAAATAAGGGAGCTAGAAGAGTATTTCTGAGATTAAAAGGCCCGTGTCCTTTCCTGCCAGCCCAAATTCCACCCCCCACTCACAAGCAGGAACACTTCAAAGATATTCTAATAGGAAAGGTTGCCAACTAATTGTCAGAGAGGATTAGTATTATCAGTGAGCCTTTGGTCTTCTGGCAAGCCAAGTAGAGAGAGGAGCCAGGTCCAAAAAGCAGTTTCTATGGAAAAGCAGAGAAGTAGCCTTTATCCCAGGGTACCCAGACTTAGGCAGCATTTAACACCCCATATGAGCAGACCACCTATTCTTAGAACAGACCAGACAGAGGGCACACTGCCCTCACTTCCATTTTATGAAAAAGATCAAACAGTCAAGGTTAGGACACGTAATAAACAAAGTAGCCATTAAAGGATTTAGATTAGGAAATGTAATTATCCCATTCCTACCCCAACCTCCTATCAAATGGGTTGCAAACCTTTATATAGAGTCCTAACAGTCCAGGGCACAGCCATTGGTCACGGGGAGAAAAAAAAAAAAAAGAGAGAGAGAGAGAGAGAGAACCAAGGAAGAAAGCCAATAATATTTTCCAGTCCACATTTTAGCTAGAGAGAAAGTAGTGAGGAACAAACAGGCTAGTGGCTCTGACAAGGAATCTTGTGCCACTCCATTCCCTGAATGTTAAGGCAAATGGTAAGACTGCAGCACCAACTGATTTGATAATCTAGCAGAGGGTGTGTGTGGGGGGGGGACAGAAGTAGGAGATTGCTGGAAAATTCTTGTGGGGAACATTTCCTCACAACCATATCCTTAAGAGATATGTTTCTTCCTGATAAGACAAAACTGTATCCATGAATGCACATCTTAAAATCTCTTTATTTGATACATTTTATCATACCGTCTGTTTCTTAAAAACTTTCAGTTGCTCCTTATTGCATGAATAATACGGTTTAAACCAAAAAGGGCATACGTTGCCCTTGACCATCTATTTTTAATCTACTCTCAAGTACTATCTTCCCCCACTTCCCAACCATGGGCCCCAAAGTTTGATCACAAAGACCCTTTTTAAAAAATAAACCATGCTCTGTACCTTGGCATGTCTTATTTCAAGCCTTTTCAATATTCTCTTTCTTCTCCACATTGAGAGAACTACTTATCCTTCAAGACTTGGCATAATAGAAAAACATTATTCTAAATTATTCCTACACTCCACCAGGAAGAATTCGGTATGGTGTCTTAGTGCTTCTTTACCACCTCTTAAACATAACAATTCCACGTAATTCTATGAAATTACTATGCGATTTCTGCTATCATACTAATTATCTAACTTCTGTAATACCTCTCACTAGGATGTTACTTCAGGGTTTATTTAGGTCCAGGTTATATTCTTATTTATACTGGAAATACATGCCAACAATAAAGCAATCCATTGGTTAGTCTGTTTTCCACTGGTGAAAAGAGACTTGGGTATTCATGGTTTGACTATCAGTTCCTGTCATCTATTTTAAGAGAACAGAGGCTGAGATCATGTGATCATGATTAAGGCAAACCCCACCATCTAGTGGCAGTATATAAAAATTGCAGTGTCAAGTTGTTTTGTTTTGTTTTTTTTAAGATTTTATTTATTTGAGAGAGAGAGAGATCACAAGTAGGCAGAGAGGCAGGCAGAGACAGAGGGGGAAGGAGGCTCCCTGCTGAGCAGAGAGCCCAATGCGGGGCTCAATCCCAGGACCCTGAGGTCATGACCTGAGCTGAAGGAAGAGGCTTAACCCACTGAACAGCTCAGGTGCCCCTGCAGTGTCAAGTTTTAAGACCTGGACACATTTTGGAAATTTCCACCTGCAAGCTTGAACTGAAAAATATGACTACACAAAGAGTTACCACCATAGATCATTTCAATAATATATGCTTATATTTACTATTAATAGATAAATTCAAAGATACTTGTAATGCATTTGATTATTCAGTTTCTCCCATTATTTTCCATTTAAAAAGTCTATAGACTTTAAAAGTACGCAGTTTATTTTACATAAATTATATAAAGTTGATTTTTTAAAAATCTGTTCATAATATAGTACTGTTTCATGTGAAGTCTGCAGTTGTTCCTTAAACAAATGAACCTACTACACGCAAGCAATATATTAGACACTAATAATGAAAAGTTTTCTTAGATTAAATGAGTATAATGTCAATGCATGCACCCAGCACTTGGGAAACCACAAATTACATATAAATTAGCTCATTTATAGGTAAAAAATGATCACTGATCCTTTTACTGGTGATACTTAGGCACTGTAGTTGCTACTGATCCTAAAGAATCTCATAATTATCAAATTAAAAAAAATCATTGAATAAAGATTCGGGATTAAGTACTTTCAACTGGTGTAATATCTAAAGAATTCTTAGGAACCCTTCTCAGTCTGAATAGTTTATCAACCACAATAAAACCTGTTTCATGATCACATAGAAAATTGATGGTACAACAGATATCATACTGCTGCTGGACAAACAGACTTGTCTTTCTTGTGCCATGAGAATCCTGTTCTTTCTCCTCTATAGTCTTCTAATATGGGGGTGGGGGTGGGAGAGAAGTGTATTATGAAAGAAATAACAAAGATGTTCTACACACACTGGTTGCCACTCAGAGTGAGATGTAGCCTATATCTCTATTCAAATACATAATGTAGCTCCAAAGTCAGGCTGCCGGAGGAGATAAGAATTCCTCAAAGTAAAACAATGTGTTTTGAAGATAAGAACTTGCCTACTGAATTGCACCCTGGTCTGAGTTTCACTCTTTGTGTATTTGTGAATTGAGAATTCATCTGGAGCCCTCTCAGAGTACCTCCACATTTCTGGTTTCTCCCTCTTCCTAACTTGCCCTGCAAATCATCACCAGATTAATTATCCTAAACCATTTTCCACCTCTGACCATCTACAGAACACATTTTAACTGCTTGTTGTAACACTCAAAGCACCTGGTAATTTGGCCTCTACTTTGTCACACCTTCCCACCAAATGTGCCATACTCTCTACTCTGCCCATTGACTCCTGGGAGCGTTTGCCAGTCACCAAATATGCTCTAAGATTCCCTCCCCCCTTTTTTTCAATGTCAGTGCTTCTCAAACAATAATGTACATACACATCACCGGGGATGCGTATTCTGATTTACAGAGTCTGGGAAAACACAAGATTCCACATTTTCTAACAAATTTCAAGGTGGTGCCAATACTGCCGGTCCCAGGACCATATTTTGCGTAACAAGGATATGTTCCATGTCAAACACACTCATCCACTCCCATCAGTACCCCTGAAATTTCTGACTTTAAAATACTTATTCTCAAACATCAACTCTGAACCCCTCCCCTTCTTAACATTTCTTCTAGTCTCTGTAGCCCAGGCTTTTCAAATCGGATGCCCATTAGAATCGCCTGGGGAACTTTTTAAAAAATTTAGCTGCATAAGCACACACCAGGTCGATTAAGTGAGGCTCTCTGGGGTTGGGGCCAAGGCATCAGTATTTTTTAAAAATCCTCGGGTGATTACAACCTGCAGCTAAAGGTAAAAACCACAGCTTTTGGGAGGAAGGGGCTTTTTTCCTTCCATACCTATGACTCTTTGTACTTGTTTCTGTATTTGAATTAACCATGAACTATTCTGTATAAATGTCTTATTTCCCTTACTAGCATGCAAACTTCTTGAGGACAGAATATTTGCCATCTTTCGGCAGCCTGAATATCTTACCAGGGCCAAGCAAGGGCTGTTCAATTTCCAGATCTATTACATACCATCTTGGACTTACTCTTTAAGTTCTCTGTATCTCACTTTCCTTCTCCATAATAAAAGCAGCTATATTGGCAGGTATTTTTAAAAAGTGAGATAAAACATATGAAGCACTGATGCTGGCTCACAGTATCTACTCAACAAAAGCTAGCCATTATTATTAATTAGCCTTCTTTGCCTGACATTGTATAACATAGCAGTAAGCAGTCAATAATCATTTGCTGGATGAATAAGTCAATAAATGATGGAGAATAAATCATATGTAATTGCGCTAAAATAAACTCACAGCGCCAGCCTTCTACTACAAAGTTCAAGTTAATGAATTTTAACTTTTTATTGCTTTTCGGTATCTACGCTGCCATTGGCCTCATGAATTCAGATTTAAGAAAGGGTGGATGGTCTCTTCACAGTAGAAGAGACTGGACAAAAAAAAAGACCAAAAAAAACCCTTTTTGAAGCTTTGTCGGTAGCACGTGCCCACTAACATTCACTATACTTGTTAACAAACATTAAAAGTTTCAACTGAAAACATTCTTTTTTAGAGAACAACTTTAAAACCCAACCCAAACCTCAGCAAGCACCAAATTTCAAAATCTTTAACATGTGCGGATCACTGTCCTGTGGTACTGAACAGTGTTTTAGCCTCAATTGGAAGGACAGTGTCTTGGCCACCAGAAGTGTAAACAGCCCAGCTTTAGAATCATTCTTATGCCAACCGAGCATTTCATCATCATTGAGCAGTAAAGTAGGTAGGTTACTGAGGATGCTAGACACAATACATAATGTGATGGAACAAGTAAAGTCTGTCTATTACCAGTGTGAATAGAGCCCTTTTGTTGGAATCCATCCTGGTGGAATGAATAGCCTCTGTTATGTTTATTGATTACACCCTAACTATTGAGGCAGAGGTGGCTAGAGCTGCCCAGAAAAATAGTCAGATGCCATTGTGCACCTTTCATTTTGGCAAGGCCAGATAATCAGTCAGAAATTCACTTTGAAACTCTAAACAAAATGTTCAATATTCTCACATCCCACAAGAAGAAAATCCAGCACAAAAAGAAATGTCTTAAGTAACTTGTATCTGAGCAATTTTCACCATCTCCAGGGCTGCCATCTTAGCCCACTGTTCCATTGACCTTTGCCCCAAGAGCCTCTATCTGGCTACCTGCCTCCACTTTCTTCCTACACATCAATATAATTTTAAAAACTCGGTCTGCTCCTGACACTGTCCCACCCTCCAATGTCAAACCCTCTAATGACTGGAATTATACTTCGAATAAACTCCAGACTCTTTGGTGGTCATACAAGACCTGGGATGGTCTAGCCTTGCCCATTCCTGACCTCCTCCCATTCTAAGGGAATCACCACAGGGCAGATGCACAGACTCTCCTCTGCTCCCAGTGACATCAAACTCACTCTTTATCAGCTCACTTTTTGCTTTTACATGTGCTTGAAGCTCTCTTCCCTTGGATTTTGCAGACTTTTTTCCCCTCATTTAGTCCTCATTCAGATGCTCGCCATCCCATTACCCTCTTTGATTTTCTTCATAGCAGTTATCACCATCTGCAAGCACTTTATTAATTTTTTTACTTGTTTAGCATCTGTTTTTACAGAAGCTTATTCACTATTAAAGACCCTTGGCCTTAAGTAGCACTTGACACATTGTAGGGGTTCAATACATAGTTGTGCTTAAGTAAATGAATGAACTTAGCATCCTTTTTACTGTCACACAAATTATTTTTCATGTAACATCCAGTAATATTGATGTTTTGCCTCAAACCACTGAACTCTCTCCTTCAATGGAAAAAAAATTTTTTTTCAGAGAAAATTTCTCTGAAAACTTCAGAGAAATTGCCCAAATTGGAATGACTTTTTCCTCCCTTTGGTAATGCTAATAATTATTATTCATGGTATCTTATGGGAATTGAAAAATTGACTTGTTATTGACAAAACTGAAGAAAACACAGAGGCTTTATGTCTAGTTATCCTTCATTATTACATGTCTGGTAAATCTATATGTAATCATATGATATATGGTCTTTTGTGACTGGCTTATTTTTCATTTACCAAAATATTTTTCAGGTTCACTGTGTGGTGGCATGTATCAATATTTTATTTTTTATTTTTGTATAGTATTCCACTGAATGGATATACCACATTTTATTCATCCATCCATCACTTGATGGATATCTGGGTTATTTACACTCTTTGCCTATTATAAGTAATGCTGCGATGAACATGCATGCACCAGCTTTGTACATTTACATACAGGTTTCGTGTAGAGGTACATTTTTACTTATTTTGGCTGCAGGATACCTTGGGTCATAACAATAACTCCAATGTTTAGTTTTTTGAGGAACTGGCAAACTGTTAACTGTTCTTCTTCTTCTTCTTCTTTTTTTTAAAATATATTTTTCTTTATTTATTTGAGAGAGAGAGAATGAGAGGGGAGAGGGAGAAGCAGACTCCCTGCTGATCAGGGACTCAATGCAGAACTTGATCCTGGGACTCCAGGATCATGACCTGAACTGAGGGCAGTCACTTAACCAACTGAGCCACCCAGGCACCTCAAGGCAAACTGTTTTTTAAAGTGAGTGCCCCAAATTACATTTCATATTCCTTAAAGAAATGTCTATTGTGATCCTTTGCCCATTTTTAAATGGAATTATTTTTATTTTTATGGAATTTTTAAAGTTCTTTATTTATTCTGGACACAAGTCACTAGATGTTTGATTTGCAAATATGTCCCCTACTCTATAGAGTTTTTTTTTTGTTTTTTCACTTCCTCAGTGGTGTCTTCTGAGGCAAAAAAGTTTGAAATTTTGATGTCTAATTTATCTCCTTGCTCCTGTTTGTCAAACAGAAAAAAATTGCCAAACCCAAACTCACAAAGATCTACTTCTACATTTCCTCCTAGACTGTTTATGGTTTGCTCTTACTTTTAGATTTATGATTCACTTTGAGTTAATTTTTCTATCTCCTATGTGGTAGGGGTTTAACTTGATCCTTCTGCATTTGGGTATCTAGTTGTCCCAGCACCGTTTTTTAAAAAGACCATTCTTCCCCCATAAAATCAGCCTGCTACCTTCACAGAAAATCAAGTAACTATAAATGTAAGGGTTATTTCTGGAACCTCGATTCTATTCCAATGATCTATATGTCTATAGTTAGGCCAGTACCATATTGTTTTGAATATTAGAGTTTTGTAATAAGTTTTGAAGTCAGAAAGTATGAGTTCTTCTCTTCTGTTCTTCTCTTATGAAATCATTTTATATATTCTGGGTCCCTTACAGTTCCACATGAATTTTTGGAACTTTGTCAATTTCTGCAAAAAAAGGTAGCTGGGATTTTGACAGGATTTGTACCAAATCTATAGATAAATTTGGGGATTATTGCCATCTTAACAGTATTAGAACTTCTGATCCATAATCAGCAAATGTCTCGCTGTTTATTTAGATCTTTAATTTCTTTCATCAGCTTTGTAATTTTTAGTGTACACATTTTACACTTCATTTGATACATTTATTCTTAATTATTTTATTTTTTGATGCTATTATAAGTGGAACTGTTTTCTTAATTTCATTTTCATAGATATATCCACAATGTAATGCATTAAACATAAATGATTTAGGCAATTGTCTTACAAGGGAGTATGGCACATGGTTGATTTTATGCAAATTTGTATAATGTCAAGGATAATTTTCATTTTCAACTTCTACCACTGCACTACTGTTGTAGTATAAGAAAATTAAGCAACAACAACTGAAGAAGTTAAAGTAGAATATTTCTCTCTTAGGCAGTAAAATAACAAATGCTTAAAGATGATGCTAAAAATGATCAAGGTTAAACTCTCTTCTCCCTTTTTTAGGGGTATCTAGTTCTCAAAGCACGCTCTTATATTAACTCCTGAAAATGCGTAATTTTCCTTACAGGTTTTCTGAATTAGAAAAGAAAAGACATATTTAAAATGGGAGCAAATCCTATAAAAATATAAAAATAAATTTAACCTTGGAGGATAAATCAAGACAGATCTATGGACAGGATAATTTGAAGCAAAATACATTCTTATTCATACTATGTTCAGTGATGCTATCATTATGATTGTTGTGTTTAATAAACTTATTGCCCAGAGATGTATTTTATATATTTTATTGACTAATATCAATAAAAAAAACTAGAGTTGGTTGCTTTAAGAGATTAGAACAACCAACTCTAGATTTTTATTTTTCATTTTAATTGACAATTTAGCCCTAACACTTTTTCAGGATGGGGTGGGGTAGATTCATTTTATTTATTTTTGGTTGATGGTAGCCTTGATACTTTCTTAGCATGCTAATGAAAATATATCTGCAAATGAGGATTCTAGCGTGGTCTGCCCTTTCTGGTCACTGCTTCATACCTTTTTCCCTTACATTATGAAAGGAGAGTCAGGTGTGTTGGGGATATACAGCTGTGTTATTTCTTGGAACAGCTGGTGCCTACTTGTCGAAAGAAAAGCTTTCCTTTCCAAATATGGGCAAACCCTATGTAGGTCGATATAATGTAAGCTATATCCCCGCCATTATTGATTCTGCTCATTGACAGCTGAGGTGTTTAATTTATCCATCCTCTTTGTAATGCCTTTTTAAAACTCTTTGAGGATTAGTAAGGTTGTTTGTCTCAAAGGTACTCCTCAGAGAGCAAAGGCCAACTATCCCTGTAGTCGTGAGGGCTCTGACAGAAACCTAAGTGAGGAAAATGGAGCAGAGAAGCCAGCAGATACGTTCTAACCTGCCACAAATAATGATTTTTAAAAAGCCCCAGAAGAATGCGCTTTGCTACTTTACATAATGCTATAATGCATTAACTCATGTAATATGACTAGCGAAAGTTTATTTATTCATTTATTTCTGCCGCAGGCAAATACTGGATAAATGCTTACAATAGCAGGTTAGCAGGTGTTTCAGCTACAGCCATTAGTACCTCCTTGATGTACAGTAACTGTTCGACTGCTTGCTTAGTTCTAACCCACGTGGAAACTGTCAAAGCCTTTAGTGATGTGCAGGAAAGAAAACAAGACTTTTTTACTGTAGTATTTAGATCAATAGAGGGTTTGGTGCCTTCATGCTTGGATAATCAATTTACAATAGGTTATACCAGATACGTAGTATATGTAATCTATACATCAAGCCCTTCTTAATAATTTTCACTACCCACTTATCTTCTCATTTATTTATTTGTTTGGAAAAATAATCTGAGATGATATTCAACAGCCTTACTAACTGCACCCTGTGCTAATAAATTTTAGGCACTTCTTCAGCAGCTCATTTTTATTATTTTGTGTAATATACCTCCAGGCTACTGAGTGCATCTATAGGTTTCCTTCTCTCCATGATATGTCATCCGGTGTGCTTAGCAGCGCACTGAACTGAACTGATGTAAATGAGGCTTGAAATGTTAAACACAACTTGTAATATCAAAGGTTTTCATATCAAATAATTTTGTTCCTAGAGAATCCTAGGGAGATTAAGGATGCACATGGTGTCTAAAATGTCCACCAGTTACATGAAATATCCCAGCAGTAGATGGATAATTACCAGCTCACACTAGGAATACAAAGATAAAACAGCCAGTTTATCCTGCCCATGTAAACAGACTGGGGAGTTTTTCTGGGAATTAGGTCCATATAAAACTTATTGAATCCAGAACCAGAAATAACTGCAGACATCTGTCTGATAGAAGCCTTTATGATTGAGCCTTGAGGTAGTATTTTCCTTACAACTATAGTCGCAACAATTTTCTAAGCCCAGCTGAGAAGCAAAATGTGTAAGGCTGAGCTTTCAAACTAGCCTCTGTCAACTTATCTCAAAACCCTGTGAAATAAGTTTTTCATAACCTATAATGCTAAACTGATTTTCAGGGTATGTTTATACTGCTGTTTTGCACTCAGTGTGGAAGAATTCCTGACTCGAAGTTATCAGGGATGGTAGTGAGGCTATAAGTCATCCAAACAGACTTGAAAAGAAGGTTTCCTGAACCAAGACACTGGGTTCCTGGTTAGTGGGAATCAAACTGAAATAACGCACCTGAAATTCACTGCCGTAGGAGGCGCTGGAGAGAAACAGGTAGTGTTAAGATGCAGAATGAGGAATGGCCAGTCATCAGCAAAGCATAGAACAACGGTCATTTTTGCTCCCCAGAAAAGATTTGGCAATGTCTGGCGATATTTTTGGTTTTCACAACGAGGGGGTGCAGTGGGTGGGCCACCAGCATCTGGCTGACTGAGGCCAAGGATGCTGCTAAATATCGTAAATACACAGGACAGTTCCAACAACAAAGATTTTTCTAGCCCTAAATGTTATTACTGCCGAGTTTGAGAAACCGTGAGATAGAGTACTGGGGCAACTACCTCAATGACTCAGAGTAAGTGGAGACTGGGGACTGAATTGTCCAAATAATTTAACTCTCCACTTGGCTCTGTCAGTGAAGGGCTGGTCTGTGACCAAAAACAAAGATGCCTTTGCTTGAGTTAATCAGTATAAAGATCCAAAGCCTGTGCAGCTTCCTTCAGAGTGCAGGTCAAGATCAGCCAATCAACTGTATCTGGTTTTAATCCATCACGAGAGGCAATCATTCCCACAGGAACAGACACAGAGAGATGACATCTCTGACGACTACAGTTACACCAAGGGCCATGAGAATTCATTGGTGTTGTAACCTCATTTCGGCAAGTACCATTATTTAGTTAAGGTGTATAAAGTGTTGGGAAGATAGAAAATGCTATATAAATGCTAAGTATCATTATTATTGTTACCATCTTTCTGAGGAATGGCTTCCGTGAGTGATGTGACAGTAGAAAAACACACAAAGACATCACTCCATACCCATTTGTAGTTTTGCAGAGAGGTTACTATAATGAGTAATTCACATTGTGTCATCTCCTTTGCACTCTGAGTTAAAACAAATTAAATAAAGCTCAATTAGAGAGTGTTTTATGCACTACAAAAATGCAGCTGATTTATATTCTGAGTAAATACAGGTTAGTTACTGGAGAAAGAATACTGAAAAGGCTCCAGAATTACAAAATCAAGACTGGATTTCTGTTAACATTAAACACACAATGTAACAGATATAAAATCCCTCTATAACCTTTTAATTTTTTCAATTGTCCCTTTTTTGGCATTATATTTATATCACAATAAATTTTAACATTTCTCCATTTTAATGAATATTTGTCATCCTAATATTTTCATGTTACTAGAATTTCTTTTTAATTTTAATTGTGCAAAGAAGAGTCTCCTAACACACTGTGGGGGGAAAAAATAAAATAACTAATAACCAAAGAAAAACCTTTTTTGAAAGGCCTAATAAAATGCTAATTGTAAAAGTAATTGCTTAATATCTAACTGCTGATGTATTTGTAAATTGTTTTTAGGTTTAATTTTGCCACGGTACTTACTTTCAAAAATGGCAAACTTGTCTTAGGATTTTGATGCAAGTGGAAACTGTCAAACTGTCAATGGATAGCGTAGTAACGTTCTGACTGTCATGCCCAAGGCAGTGTGGAAGACACCTATACAATATGGCACCACTAATGATTCAATCATTGTGAGAACACAGACAGACATGGCTTATGCTTGCCTGTGTACACTGATTGCATTTTTCTATTAGTTTCTTCCATTTTTATGGAGACACAGAGGAAGAGCAAGGTGATCATTTTAATAAATTCCTGCCCCTTTTTGCCCACATTAAGTCAAACTCTTTGACCTACTCTCTCATGACTACTTCAGGTATCTTTTCCAGTGCCAGAGACAGGGAGATTTAAGTCAGGGACTTAGAGCAGAAGCAAATTAATTTCTAAAAAGAAACAAAATGTCTTCTATGTAAATGCTAACAACACAGCATAGTTATACTCTTGTATTTCTATACATGCTAATTTTTCTACTCAGAGCCAAAGTAAGATATGTCCTGGTGCTCAGCATCTGCCTTTTCCTACTTTCCATGCTAGGTCACCCAACAGGCAGACGGAATATTACTTAGGGTACTGGCATCATTGCAGAGTATGCCATCTGAGCAGGGGGAAAAAAAAAGGGGTGGGGGTTAGGAGAAAAGAGAGAAGGCAGTTCTGATAAACTTATATAGAGTTTTGCAATCAAAAAAGCTGGAAAGCTATTTTAATTTCCACCTACATATAAGTTCTGGGTTTAGGTTTTGTTTTCTTTTATTTTGAATTATGTATAGCTGTTGGCAACATAGTCATTCCCTGATTAGAACCACTAAGGTCTGAATCTGTTCCTGCTTCCATCTTCCAACACTCCGACATGACCAAGGAAAAAGTGGAGTCTTTTGGGACTGGCTTATTTCACCTAGCATGATTTTTCAAAGTTCATCTATGTTGATTAGTACTCTGTTCCTTTTTATGGCTTAATTACGTTCCATTGTATGGATTTGCCACTTCTGATTACCCATTAGTCACTTGATCGACATCTGAATTGTTTCCACCTTCTAGATATTATTATTTTAAACATTCATGTATAGTTTTCATTTGGACACATACCTAGAATTAGATATTTTATAGAGTATTAATTTGGAAATTTTCCACACATTTAGATTTCCTAAAATACCTTTAGTCAACACTTTGCAAACATCTTCGACAGCCAAAAAAATTACCTTTTGACTTAACAGTTTTCCAGAGCTCATTGTTTTCATTCTACTCTAATTTCTCGGAACTAAAAAGCTTTACAATCCATATAGAATGATCTCAATGGAAATTTTATTCTAGTCCATAAGCATTCTTTCACGTAATATTTGAACATTTTGTTTCTTTGCTTGTTTTCCCGTTCAGATGGAAAGGTCACAGATATGATCTCCAAGATGTAACCACTTCCTCTACTGCTGTTGAAGGGTAATTTCAAAGATTTACTTACAATAAATATCAACACTTATAAGCATGAGGTCAGACCACAAAAATACTTATTAATTCTGTGTAAGTTTATTATTTTTTTACTGGTTTCAACACTGATTTCTGTAAGAATACGAAAGTTGCTTTGATTTGAGATTATACCTGGATAGTGTGTTTTACCATTACTTTTTGCACTTGCTATTTCTCTGACTGGGGTGCTTTGTTCCCAGATATCCACATGGCTGGATCTCTCACTCAAGGAGCTGTCATTTTATTTCACAGAGGTCCCCATACCCTTAGCATCTGTGATAATCAAACATATATTTTCTTAATCGATTTCATTTTATTATTTATCTTCCCCACTAGATTGTAAGCTCCATGACAAGCAAGGATTTTTGGATTGTGCTCAGGGCTAAAGCACAGCATCTAGAAACTGTGCCTTGTACTTAACAGTCAACATTAGCTGAACGAATGAAATAGTTGTTGAATAAATTAGCCTACTGCTCAAAAAAACCAAAAAACAAAAAAACTCCCCATGATGTGAGAGTCTTTATAACAAATCAGATACGTGGACTCCCTCTTTGATAATAATTTGGGGAGATAACATACCCTTTTTAATTTGGCATATATATTACCTGTTAAAGTCTATTATCTTATGTAACCTTTTATTGTCCTAGAAATATTCACCTACAGAGAACAAAACAAAAATGTAGAGCTCAATGATTTATCAGATTGAATAGTGATAGAACTGCCTCCCTGTGAAGCAATACTACGTTTCTCAGAAGCCCCCTTGCGCTTTCTTTCGATCATAAGGCCTCCCTCGCTATTGAGAGAGAATTAATCTCCAGACATTCTTAGTACTCATTTCCCTGCTTATATGTATGGTTTTTCTACCAAGCATGCTCTAACCCTAAGATCTTGCCTGTTTTGATTTTTTATTCTTAATTTTTTGTTCTTAATTTTTAAAATTGTTTTAATTTTAACTTTTTATTCTTAATTAATTCTCAATAAAGAATGCATTCTTTTATATCCATCTTATTGTGTGTAACACTACTGCACTTATTTCCATTACTATATTGTATCACTTTGGGTGAATTTATCACTATTTATCCACTCTTCTGCTGTTTGACATTTTTGTAAAAACTTTCAGTTTGGAACTATTATAAATAATACTGCTATGAACCTTCTTGTACATCTTTTCTATGTATATCTGTATACGTTTCAGCTGGGTATGTCAAGTTGGATATTTCAGATTGAATCATATAAAATTGCCACCTACAATGTACTTTTGGCAATTTTATATGGTTTAAGCTAATCTCTAAGAGTGAAATTTCAAGCTGTACACATTTCCAACTCTAGTTTCTCAAAGGTGTGCTGCCCTGTAGTAGGTGTGCTATACAGGGCAGTGTATGAGAGTCCCAGGTGTTCCACATCCTTACCAGCACTTGGGATCCTCAGCTGTTTTTTGTTTTTCAATTTTTAGGCATTTTCCTGGGTAGTCCTGGTTGTAGTCAAATCAATTGTGGTTTTAATTTGTATAACTCTGGTAACTAAAGATGCTGAATGCAATTTATATATGTGTACTAGGCATTTGGTTATCTTCTTTTGTGAAGTGACTATTGAAGTATCTTATCCCCTATTTTTTTTCTTTTATTATTAACTCTCTTTTTCTTATCGATTTGTAGGAGTTCTTTGTATATTTTTGCTATATGTCATTCTGTGGCTGAAGTTTTCACATGATTAATCCTGTGCTTTAATATACCAATGTTCCTAATATACATGCTATCTAATTACCAATGCCTGTCTTCATATTTATGCCTAGTGTGTCTCTTAAAAACTTTTCCCTTACACCAAATTTTATGTTCTAGAAGGATTATTGTTTTGTACATTTTCTTATTGTATTATCTTTCATAATCTAAGCTACAATTAACCTGGGATTAATTATTGGGTATGACATGTGGGGCGGTCATTTTTTTTCTTCTGCGAAATTCCAACTGAATCAGCAACATTTATTGAAGCACTGTATTTATCCCACTCTGCAGTATCAGCTTCATCATAAATCAAGAATTATGGTTGAGACTACAGAATTTTTATTTCATTTTGTTTACATATATAGAAACATTGCTCTGTCTTAATTGTTTTAGCTTTATAATAAAGTCTTGATGTTGGGTTGAATAGATACTCCCATTTTTTTGTTTGTTTTTGTTTGTTTGTTTTCCAAACCATACTGGTTATTCTTGGTCCTTGACTTGTCCACATGCATTTACCATCAACTTGTCAAGTTACACTAAGCAAAAGAAAATTTTTAAAATGTCGACTCAGTGTATTTAGGTTATCTTAATCTTCTCTCAATAATTATTTGTAGAGATATGTACAGCTTTCATTAGTTTTATTCTTAAGTGGTTTGTTTTTCTGATGCTTTCACAAATGGTGTGATGCTGTGAAATTCATTGTCCAATTCCTTGTCTAATATAATTGATAGTTAATTTTATATTGATCTTATTAATTCCAGCATTTTAAATTCATCCCTTTTGGACTTTTCATATAAATAACATGTTGTCTACAAAGAGTTTTATTTTATGGTTCCCATCGTTAGTCTTTTTTTTTCCCTGGATTTATTATATTAGCTACAACATTCAGTGAGATATTGAATACAGAGTATTTTATTAGACCTATATGTCTTGTACTCAATCTCAGAGGGAACCTTGTAATATTTTACATTAAAAATGATGCTGGATGTAATTTTTAACATTTTTTTTCTTTTTCTTTCCTTTTTTTTTTTTTTTTTTTTTGGTAAGTAACTTTTAGAAAAATCAAAGAAGTCCTCTTCCTAGTTTGCTTAACTTTTTATCAGTAAAGAATATTATATTTTATTAAAAATTTTCTATACCTTTTAGGAAAATTATGATAGTTTTGTTTTTTCAGTTAGTATGTGGTATTGCATTGAATTTCGAAATATTAAACAAACCTTATATTCATGGCATAAGCGTATTTACAATGTATTATTCCCTTTTAAATTGCTGGATTTGGTTTGTTAATAATCTATGTAGGATATTTTCATCTAAGTTCATAAGTTATACTGGCCATTAGTTTTTTCCTATAATGACATTTCCATGTTTTTAGTATCGAGATTATTTGTGCGGGACACATACATAAAATTTGCTACTTTTTTAGGGCTTGAAAGAGTTTGTGTTAGTTAGCATCATTTCTTTCTGAAATGTTTGATAGAATTTCCTGGGCCTGATATTTTATCTTCTGGAAAGGTTTTAATTTATGAATTAATTAATTAGTTAATTTTTACTAATTGCAGGTATGCTTACATTTATAATTGATTCTTATGTAATTCTTTTGTGAATTTGTCTGTTTATTGCTCTAAAGTTGTTATGATATCTAATTATCTTTTCAATATTTGTAGCTTTGTAGTATTGATTCTTCTCTATTCTTGAAATTGGTTATTTGTGTCATTTTTTTTTTTTTTTGCATTAGTCCAAATAGAAGTTTACCAATCTTATGACTCTTTTCAAAGACAGAACTTTCAGCATCATTTATTTTCTATTTCATTTGGTTTTTCTTTTCTTCTTCTTCTTTTTTTTTTTCATTCTTTTACTTTATGGTCAATTTGTGGTTATTTTTTAAATTCTGGAAAAGCTATTTTCAGCACACTTCCATTTCCTTTCTTTCCTTCCTTCCTTTTTTTTTTTTTTTTTTTTTTAAAGAGGGAAGGAGAAAAAGAGAGAAAGAGAGAGTGAGGTGGCGGAGGATTGGGGTGGTGCGGAGGAAGAGGGAGAATCCCAAGCAGGCTCCATGCCCAGCAGGGAGCCCAACCCTGGTCTTGTTCTCACAATCCTGAGACAATGATCTGAGCTGAAATCAAGAGCTGGACGCTTAACCCCAGCATGCTTCCATTTCTAATGAGTACATTTAATGGCATAAGTTGCCATCTAAGAGTGGTCTTTGCTGCAGCTTATACATTTTTTTTATAGAATTTTCATTATCAGTCAATTAAAAATATTTTAATTCTGTTACTGGTTTCTTCTTTGACCCAAATGGATGGTCTACAAGAGTATATTTAAATTTTTCATCCTATGTGAACATTTTTCTAATTGTATTTTTGCATTCTTTTATAGATAACTTCTTCATGGTCAAAGAACATATTCTGCCTGATTTCATTCTTTTGTTGAGACTTGCCTGATGACCCAGCAAATGACTGGTTCGTAAATGTTTGAAATACATTGAAAAGGACAGCATTTTATGGTTTAACTGGGAGTGGTATACAACATATGCACATTAGATTGTTTGCTTATCATATTATTCAATTTTTTAATATTTCTATAGCTTTTTAATATTTAGGTATAAATATAAAATCATGCTAAGTATTCTGTGCTACTATTTTATTTTCATGTGTCTCTTTTTTCCTGGCTCTTTTCAGTTAATTGAAAATTTTGGGTTATTTCATTTTACTCAATTATTTGTGAAGTTACATACTCTTTTATAATTCTTTTACTGGTAGGTCATGATCCCAGGGTCCTGGGATTGAGCCCCGCACCAGGCTCTCTGCTCAGTGGAGAGTCTGCTTCCTCCACTCCCTGCCTGCTTCTCTGCCTACTTGTGATCTCTGTCTGTCAAATAAATAAAATCTTTTAAAAAATAATAATAATTCTTTTACTAGTAACCCTAGAAACTTAACTTTCTTGGTTTACCAAAGCTTAAAATTAATTGCTTGTTGCCATACTCTTTAACTCTACTTCCTGTTTAACACCACTTTATTTTGTGTGTGCATGTATTTAAACTCAATGAGACATGACATATTATTATTATTGCTTTATTATTTTTAGCATATAGTATTTTAAGTAGTATTAGAATTATTATTATATAGATACTATGCATTTATCCTCATATTTATTATTCTACTACTCTTATTCTTTCCTACACCTCTGATCTTCTTTTTTTTTTAACAGCTCAAAGGCCTCACGTTTATTACCAAACCAACTCACTGGTGCAGAGCTATAATAACAGAAAAATCTTTCGCTGATAAATGGTATCTATTGTCCAGGCAGGAAGGTGTTTACAGGGTGATGGAATAGAACACATGATCCTCAAGTAGCTTAATTAAATACGTGGTGCCAATTAGATGTGTCATCACGTGATGTGGGACGCCTTAGAGACCCAGCTTGGTTCTCCTCCAGTGCCTCCTCTTGGAGTTGTACCTGATTTTATTACCAGTTTTCATCCAAATCCACTGGGGAATGGGATGATTCTGCTTTTGTTTCTTGGCCAGGAATCGCTTGATCCTGAAAGTCTTGTGAGAAGACATGGTCAATTAACAGCGCCCAGCGAGCAGCACACAGCAGGATGGCGGCGAAAAAGAGAAAGCCACCTCTGATCTTCTATTTAGGATAATTTTACTTGGCCTAAAGAATACCCTTTAAGATTTCCTTTCACATGGAAACGTTGGTGACAAATTCCCTCAATTTTCATTTGTCTGGAAATGTCTATTTCTGCCCTACAATCTTGAGAGATATTTTTTTCTTTCTATAGAACTCTCATTTGGTAATTATTTTCTCTTGACACTTTGGAGTTTATCTTCTAGCCATGTCATAATGTTGAGACGTCAGCTGTGAGTCTTTCATTTGCTTCTTTGAAGGGAATCTGTCCTTTTTATGTGGGTGCTTAAATTTTTTTTTTTTTTGTCTTTAGATTGAAACAGTTTTATATTATGTGCCTAAACCTGGATTACTTTTTATATATTTTGCTCAAAATTCATAGGAGTTTCTGAACCTGAGGCTTGATGTCTTTCATCAATTTGGGGACATTCTTAGTCATTATGTCTTTACAAACTGCTTCTCTGCTAATCCTTTTTTTCTTTTCTTGTTGGGACTTGAATCACATGCATGTTAGCCCTTCTTGTCATAGCTTCTGTCTTTGATACTTTCCTATGCTTTTCCATACTTTAGTCTCTATGGTTTATTTTGGACAGTTTCATATCTATTTTTTTAGTTCATTAAGTCTCTTTTTGTCTGTGTTTAATCTGCTAATAAAGTTAATTAATGAATACTTAACTATGGTTATATTTTTCAAGTACCTATTTTTCTTCTTTTAGTTCCACAATTTTAATATGTTCTTTATCATAGAAAGTGTTTAATTTAAATTTATATCACATAACTTCAGTATCTGCAGTCTCAATGAATCTGGTTTTATTATCTTTATGTTGATTTTTATTCATATTGTAAGTTACTTGTGCCAGGTTTATTTGTTATAATTTTGTGTGCTGTTTTTTAAAAATGTGTACTGAACAATAATTCTGTTTTAAAGTAGAAATAACTTAAAGACTAGGATGATATTTTTCTCTTGGTACAAAAATTAATGTTTGTTTCTGTAAGATGCCCAGGGATGCAGTTAATCTATGATTCCTCAATTCAATTTCAGGTCTGGGTTAGTTTGAAGCTGATTTGCAGTTCCTGTGAGAATTTACCAACTTTCTGCTATTCTGAGAATTAGGTCTCTCCGAATCACAAACCAAAGTGCATCGAGTTTGACAACAGCCTCCCCCCTTCCTCTTGTGGACTCTGGACTTCCACTACCTTAGATCCATGAGCTACTTAACAGTGTTGTATAATCTTTAGTGTCTGAGGTCATCTGCTCAGTGATCAGAAAATACCCCAGGGAAAAACAACCCTCTGAACAGGATCCTTCTCAGGGCCTCCACTATCTAATAGAGCTTACTAGAAGCTTATATCCGAATAATCTCTGCAATAATATAATACATTTTTTCATAAAAGTAGTTTTATATCATTTATATAAGAAAAGGGTGAAGGAAAATTTAATACAGTATTAATATGACTAAAACTGATAAAAGAGTTAGCCATAGTAGTTAACACAGAAAAGCAGTGTTTCTTAAAAAATACGCTATGCTGATTAAGAAAATACATATTATACACAACATACAATCAAATAATAGGATTTTTATTTTGTAATATGTAATACCATATATATTTTTTCTCATTAGATCCTGTTATTTGGTTCTGAGTTTACAAGCAGATGCTGAAAGCTGAATGAACCCACCATGCACAGCCCTGATTGCATTTTCAGTGCTTTTGCTCTCTTCTGTTGTATTAAAAACTGCAAGCGATTTATTACTTTTATCTACAATTAAAATGTAACTATCTTTGAGGCAAATGGAAACAAAGCTATATACCCTTTCTTTGAAAGATCTAGTTCTAGCACATTGTTTTATATTTCCCCTTCTTTTCTTCCTGTGAGCCAACCCAAGCCTCCCAAATATTACTAAAAACTTGCATTATTTTCTAACCTCTGGTTCAAAAACTTATGAAAAAATGGAAAATGGAATTGAAGCAGAGGTGGAAGGATGTGGGGTAAAACTCAGGTATCATAAGTATTGCTTTCTAGTCATATCAATAGATAATTGGGTTGAAAGATAATTTAAACATACAGAACTTGTCTGGATTAAAATAAACCTGTAGGAGGTCTTCCAGAGAGGCTTATGAGGCTTAGGGAAATCATCTCAACTTTAAGGCTTTGACAGGAACCCATTTTTCTCTTTATTACCTTTCAGCTGTGTAACCTATTAGAACTTACTCATTTCTTTGTGTGTGAAGTAATGATAATAACAATCCTACTTCTTGCTGTTATCTGAGGATTCATGCACAACATACAAAAGCTTAGAAGAGTGAAGAGAAGATGATATATAGTGTTACGTACCACATCATCATCATTATCAGCAACAACAACACTAAAAGTGAGACAACATGAAGATTTTATCATGGCTTCAGAAAGTCTGAGAAGTTCAGAAACATCAGAGGACTCTATTTTATAAGGCTATCCTACAACATATACAACCCCAGACAAAAAATTGATATCAAAAGTCTCCTTCTGCTCTTCATTGTGAGGAAATAATTTTTGTGATCTCTACAGAACTCCTTTGAAACGAGCTAGACATGTTACCCTGCTCACTCCCAGTGAATCTGTTGGCTTCATGGGGATGAAGTACTCTGAATAAGGATTGTTTTGATCTTCTCTAAGTAACTTCAGGACCCACAGAAGTTCTTGAAAGATAAAGGGAGACAATGCTTTAAATATTCATAGTCTGGTCTAAAAACACAATTTGTACTATATTCTAGTTTAGTAAGTCATATTATGAGCTAATGAATATGACTAAGGAGTAAATAACTTAAAAATGAATTTTGGATCATACCTTCCTCAGAAATTAGGTACTCACTATAAAATACAAATTTACTTATTTTTTTCAACATTCAGTAGCCTCCCTCTTATCCAATGAGTGTAGTCTGACTTGTCTCAGGGACTCAATATGTCACTTTTAATAGGGAAATAATTGACAAATGTTTTCTATAAAGAGTATACTAATTTTGGTGGGCTACAAGATCTCTGCTGAAACTACTCAAGTCTAATGTTGAAGTGCAAAAGTGGATATGGATAATATGTAAGCAAATAGGCATTTCAGTGTTAAAACAAAACTTTATGAAAACAGGTGGGTGGCTGGATTTGCCCCAAGGGGCATAGTTTGCCAACCCCTGAAAAGAAACACAAGGTCAAACTTTTCTAGCATAGTCTACAGACTTCTTTGACTTTAACATTGTTCTGATTTACAAATGTGACTTGGGAAAATGAACATTTCTTCAGTCTATATAATATGAAGCCTTACATTTCAGTCACTCCTACAAAGGGAATGCCTTCCTTTCGATTAAGCATGGTTTGAAACCTTCATGTGGCTTTCTTTTATGGTTATCACTGTGAGATATTTATTATTTATTTAAAGAATGCAATCTTGTGACTAAAGAATGTATGCATTATTCAAGCGGTAATAATTTTTTTTTAAGTTTCCGGTATATAAAGATACCTTGAGTGTAAGTGTATTTGAAAAGAATTCTTTCTCTCACATTGTTATGCAGACATCCTTGAGCTGTAACATAGTTTGCACATCTGATTCTTTTCAGTATTTTCTCACCAATGCTTTTATGAAAAATACTCTGTTATTTTAAAGATAATTTGAAAACTACCATACTTCATATTGTAGGGACTACAGTGTGACATTATCAGGACTATAAAGCTATTTTATCAAGAGCGAGAGAGGAAAAGCACTACTCTTTTATTTTTTTTTTCCTTTGGCTTTTTTTTTTCCTCCATAGGAAAGCACAGAGGGAGTCTTGAAAAATTGAAATTATCCTTTCAACTTTGGTTCTCAAGCTTGTACATTTTTTTTTCTTTTTCCTGAAAGACATGATTTCATAGCATTTGAGAATACTGAGATAAATATGTTTTACTTAATAACTGGGACAAAGGACTGAAGCCAAAATCCTAAGCATAATTTAAACTTTGACATTGACTTTCTATCTGGACTAGGAAAAAAATAAAAATCTTTTCCCTTAACTTGTATTTACCTATCTTGTTGCAATATACTGAAAAGTCATTAGTCAGTGTTAGTAAAACACTTGGAAGATGAGAATGTCTTATAAGTGGTAAATAATATTAAATATGTCACTGTTGGAATGAGTGATTCCTGCCAAAATACTTTTAGGGAGAATATTACCTTGTATTTAAAGCCCTAATTTAATTTTCACTAAAATGTTATTGCTTTTTTTGTTAAATAGATTGAATAACTTTGATCAAATAAATGCTACCATGGATGGATTATTATCACATTTTGGTTGGAACATACACTATATATTGATCTTACTGATGTTTTATTCATATTAGAAATTATGTCAATACAAGCTATTTGGACAGATGGAGAGTCATATACTTAACTACAGAATTTAACTACTTGCCCTTGTTTCCTTAATTTCTTCAATTCATTAAAGGACCATTTTTATTAGTTACTCTAAGAATTAATGAGCTTGATGTTAGCTTACATCACTGGGCTTTCTAGAGACCTTTCTATATCACCTGCAGGTTAGACTTCTGGGCACATAGATTCATTCGCCTCTTCTCAGAATCTTTACATGAAACCTGTTTTGACACTAGTAATAGCAGACCAGGATTTAATGATTTTCAAGTAAAACACTACCAGTAAATAAGACTGCATAGATTTCCTCAAATTTGTGAATAGTGCTAAAAGAAACATTAATATAATTAATGATGAGTAGTTTTTCTACCTTTCCTGCAGATAAATCCTGCTTCATATCTGTTTAAAATAAAGGTATTTTAACTGGTATGTTGTAATTGACTTGACTTCTTTTAATATGCAGAGTGATATAACCAATTCTTCATGAACTTAACTATTTTTAGACTGGGTTTTGTGTTTGTTCAATCATCTAAAAATTAGTGGCCAAAGTTGAGAATACTCCCCTTCACCCCCTAATAAATTATAGAGTATATAAATTGCTTCTTTGGGTCTGGGTAGCATTCAGTGTATGTATGTGCGTATGTATGTATGTATATATACATACACACATATTTTTTAATGTTGTATTGATCCAATTCTGAGGCCCTGGCTAGAGGCCCATCAGTTCTTCTTCTTGAGCAGCTATGTCCATACCCCAGACACCTCCCTTACCAGGCTGCCACAGCCCTGGCCACCATACATGCACCCCAGAGCCAAGTACCAGATAACCACAGACAACATTTATGCCCTGGACCCCCACTGAAATTATTCAAGCTAGCCAGTCCTAGGCTTGCTTACCCCGCTGCATCATTCTTTTCCCATGGAAACCACAGTAAAGATGCTTGCCCAGAGTCCCTCCCTTCTTCTTTCTATAATAGAACCCAATGATCCTGTGTGCCACCTACACCTGCATGTGTAGCCTCCATGCTCAACCTTGGGAACTACGAATGGAATGAACTGTCTTTTCAATGTCAGTAATTTCCTGAGCTATTAGCCTTATCATACCTAGATAATAATAAGCCTATTAAAACAAATTGGAATTATTTTGTTTTGCTTTTTCATTATCCTTTTCCCTCTCTCCCTCCACCTCGACTCCCTTCCTCCCTCCCTTGCTTTCCTGTCCCTTTCCTCGGCTATCCCTATCTCCATCCCTTCATTCTTCCTTTCCTTCTTCCTTCCCTACCATTCCCATTCCTTCTTCTAACAGACAATCTGTGCTCTAGACAGTCTGTGCTCTCTGACTTGAAGATGCTTCCTTATAATTTGTACTTTATAACAATGATATTTGCTACTTTTTAAAACTAAGACCAGAGTAATAAGAGAAATATCAAGTCATCTGTCCCACTGAGGATTCATCAGGCATTTTTGTGGTACCAAGAATTGGGTCATGGAGTAGGGACATTTCCTCTAAGTGGGCAGTAAAGTGTTGGCCAGCCCACTGAAAGCAACTGAAGTAGATTCATTAATATTATTGATGCCTGCCTTCAGTTTTAAAGGTGTTTCCTGATGCCTCACGCCACCATGCCCTTGATTTCCAATCATTCCTGTTCTGGAACACACAAAGGAACTGTAATTATGTCATTGTAAATGGCATGAACATGCAAAATGAGGAAATAAGTTAAGATGCTAATATCATGGGGCACATGGGTGGCTCAGTTAGTTAAGCGTCTGCCTTTGGCTCAGGTCATGATCCCAGGGTTCTGGGATCAAGCCCTACATCAGGCTCCCTGCTCAGCCGACAGCCCGTTTCTCCCTCTCCCTCTGCCTGTTGCTCTGCCTTCTTGTGCTCTCTATCTCTCCGTGAAATGAATAAATAAAATCTTTAAAACAAAAGATGCTAATGTTACAAAAGGAATTCAAATTTATGGACGCAAACTCAGCTTTTTGTGCTTATCTGTTGTTATTTTTCCCAGAAACACTTCCCCCAACTTCTCCAAAGAAGAGACCGCTATTATGGGTTTGGGGGAAGAGCCACAGAATAAAGTACTATTTTAATCAAATCATATCAATAATGGCTTATCACAGGTGAATTTGATAGCCTGGCTGAAGTAACAGAGTCCACACTTTAGAAGCAGGGGGTTGTGTTCCAACTCCTTGAGAGTTGAGTATCTCCATTAATTGTTTCTAATTATCCTGCATGAGAGATGTAGCTCTTCTCTCAACTTATTTATTCAATAATTTATTTATATCAGTATAAATTTTACAGATATTTTATACTTTAGGTGAGATTCTAATTTATGCTTTATTTTATTGCTCAGATAGTTTCAGCTTTGGCCAGTAAATGTTACTCTATTTGACTCCTATGTCCCTTTAATATACCCTTATCATTGTGGTGGGTATTTTATTTTGGTTTTGGTTTCAGTCTGGTTTTTAGCACTGTCTTACTGAATTATACCATAAGGTGTTTCAAGCTCATCTTGTACGTTTTTTGAACCAGTCCTAAAATCAGTCCTTTCTCCAAGGAGGCTTCATTCCTTTTACTGGAGTAGAGTATTAGAAACCAAGATCTGGATACTAGGTGGGCTCATTGCTACTGAGGAGTCATTGCTTCTGAGCTTGACAAAACAATGAAATATATGTGAGTTTACTAACCAGAGTATATATACATATTTATAATATTTCCATATTTAACCATAGGAACTGTAATTTCATATTAATTATGAGTTCATATTAATGTCTCCAACTGTAATCCATTCCTATCTAGGTCATTCTAGACTTTTCCCTTTGTTTATCTGTAAATTCCCACTTCAATTCGGGAGTGACAATTCTGACTCCTACCATTTGCCATCCTTTTAATTGTTCCATTCTAGAATTCATGGATAGTAGTTTCAGAGTTACTGAGTCATAAATCCATGAGAATCAAATATATCAGCTACAGTAGAGTACTTTTGTAGTTTGTTTTCACTTCAATCTTACAGACTCTACTCATTTTTGATGTTATTTAGGTCAGCACCTTTTCTCTCCCAGCCTTCAGTGAGATTATTTTATAGGTTTGTAATACACTTAAGATTATTTTACACATTTTGAAATCCCCTGAACACCTAAGTGATTTTTTTAATACATTTTTAAAAGATTTTATTTATTTATTTGTCAGAGAGAGTGAGCACAGGCAGACAGAGTGGCAAGCAGAGGCAGAGGGAGAAGCAGGCTCCCCTCTGAGCAAGGAGCCTGATGTGGGACTCAATCCCAGGACACCAGGATCATGACCTGAGCCCAAGGCAGCCGCCCAACCTACTGAGCTACCCAGGCGTCCAACACCTAAATGATTTTTTAAAAGCTTGCATATTTTCCAATCTCTGTGCTGTAACAAGACCTATGGGTTTTGATGAATGTATAGTATCATATATGAATACTTACAGTATCAAAACACATTAGTTTTACTCTCCTAAAAATTCCCCTGTGTTTCACCTATTCAACAAACCCCCAGCCCACCCTTCACTCCATGAAGGCAATCACTGACCTTTATAGAATTGCTCTAGTTTTATCTTTTTCATAATGTCATATAGTTAGAATCATATAATTTGTAGATCTTCCAGACTGGCCTCTTCCACTTAGCACCATTACAAATAAAAATAAATAAATAAAATAAAGATTTTATTTTATCTTAACTTACTCCTTCTTTAACACTTATTCCTTCATTATTAGATCTAAATTTCTTACCTTTAACATTTTCCTTCTGCCTAAAACAAAAACAAAAACAAAAAACTTCTTTTAACATTTCTTACAGAGCAGGTCTGTTAGAGATGGATTCCCCCAATTTTTGTTTGTCTGATTTAGTTTTTACTTTTGAAGGACAGTTTTCCTGAATATAAAATTCCAGACTGGTTGTTTATTTCTTTCAGGACTTTAAATATTTCACTCTATCATCTCCTTCTTTGCATGGTTCTAATAAGAAGTCTACTGAATCCTCTCTAGATAAGTGATCCCCCCACTGCCTGGCATCCTTCAAACTTTTCTCTTTGTCTTTGGTTTTCTGAAACTGGAATATATAACATGCCTAAATGTAGAGTTTGGGTATTTATTCTGCTTGATTTCCAAGCATCCTACATCTGTAGTTTGGTGTCTTTCATTGATTTTTGGAAAATTCTTAAACATAATTTTTTCAAGTATTTCTTCTGTTCCATTTTCTCTCTTCTTCTTGGTATTCCAACTATATATATATTTTCACCTTCTGAAGTTTCCAAAAACTTCTTGGATTCCTATTCTTTCTATTCCTTTTTTTTCCTTTCCATTTCCATTTTGAAACTTTCTATTACCTCCGAATTTATAGATTCTTTCCTTGGCCATGTGTAGTCCACTGATTAGACAATAAAAGGCATTCTTCATCTGTGTTATAGTATCTTTTAATTCTAGTATTTCTTTCTGAAACTTTTTAGAGTTTCTGTCTCTCTTAGTATATTGACTATCTGTTCTTGCATGTTGTCTATTTTTTTCTTTAGAGCTCTTAACAAATTGATCATAGTTATTTTAAATTCTCTGTCTGATAGTGCCAAAGTGTTTGTCATATCTGAGTCTTATTCTCATGTTTTCTTTGTTTTTTTCAGACTGTTTTTTCTTCCTTTTAACATACCTTGTAAGTATTGGAACTGAGATTAATAGGCTTTTAGTCTGAGGTTTTACATTAATTTGAATAGAAGTTGGTCTGTGCTTTATATTTGTTAAAGTTATAGGTGCCAGAGACTTTAAATTTCTCTAGAGGCCGTACCTATGCTGTCTTTGGACTTTCCTAAGAACTTTTTCTCAGATAAAGTCTGTGACTTACAGGTCATTCAGTTTTAATTCCCTGTTATGATGCTGGAGCCCTATTCATGTGGTAATAAGGATAGGAGAGGTGAAGCATTCCATAATCATATGAGTAGATCTCACTCTTCTAGTGGTCACATGTCCCTGGTATGTGACCTAAACAAAGTAATTTCAGATTCCTAACACAATCTCTCCAGGGGTTTGACTTGGAGAAGTGCTATTTCCCCACTTTGGATAAAGTTCTAGTGAAATATTTACCCTGGATAGTAGAACTTCATTATGGAGAATGGAACTGGGCACATTTTGCAATGGATACTCTTCCATTCTCCTGCCAGAGCCATGAAGAAATCTTTCCTGGCTCTTCACCATGAGAACCTGGTAGAATTCCTAGAGGTAAAGCCCCTGAATGTGTGCAGAGCCCCTGACTGTGGCCCCCAGGAGATTCTCTCTGTCAAGTGTATCTACCCTTATCCTCCAAAAATTTGTTATAATTACCACTTTAATGTTCCTACTAGTTCCTGGGTCCAGCAGCTTCTGCCCCAGTATGAAGATGTTGGTTATGCCTTTCTGGATTTTTCCTTTCTTTCTACATATTGAAGTGGTGGTTTATCCTGCAACCGCAGTTCAATAATGGATCCAAGAAAAGACAATGGTTTTCAATTCACAGCTATTTTTTTGCTTAAGGATAGGCATGGTAACTTCCAAAGTCTTTACATGTCAGAGCTGAAATCTGAAGTTTATTAAGACTTTTATGATATACCTTTAAGTGAAACGAAAGTATGTTTTAAAACATGTATGATATAAAGTGTACTTTTTTTATATTTACAAGTGTGCATACGTAATGGAAAACATATACCAAAATATCAATAATTCTTATATCAGAATTTTGGGACAAAAGATTATTTTACTTTATTTTCATCTCCTTCTTTAATTGTGTTATCTCAAGTTTCTATAATGAATTATGTCATTTTGAAAGCATATTTTTTATTATGAATTATTTTAAACATTATAAAGAAGGTAATAAACAGCTAACTCTCCTTTAGAGTAAGTATTTGTGCTGGTTTGTGTTTTAAAAATTTACAAAAATAATATTTAGCATATAATACAACTCACATATTTCAGTTTAAGGTCTATATCCTTATGATCCAGGAACTTCTCTTATACACAAATGTTTTAGAGAAATTTTCTCATTAGTGCATAATAAAGCATGTTTGAAAATAAAATTTATTTTTTATTATTATGTCAGGACAAAAAAGAAAAATTGAAAATAGCCTAAATTTCCACCAATTAGAGAGTAGGTGACAAATTACCATATTCATAGAAATGAATTCTATAGAAAAATTAAAATAGATATATTAGATCTACATGTTATCAACATAGAGGCATCTCAAATAACATTACATTGAACAATTTATAAATATTGAAATGAAAATAGCATTCACTCTTTACCTGTGCTCCTAAATTGATAGTAATATTCTCTTTCTAATAGTTTAACAGCTATCCTGGAGATCTTTCCTTTCAGTACTTCGATCATCCTCCACAATCTCAATTCCAACATTTACACTTACGATATAAACCAGTATCTGGATTTCACATGACTCTTTCACATTTTAGTCCTCACTGTCACTCATTTTGCCCATCTCTATTTTTTTTTAAATTTTATCTTGAACTAAGGAGAATCTAAGATGTCTGTTTCCAAAATTCCTGAGTACCATCACCTTCTTGCTATCATTCTCCCTGTCACTGCAGTCTTGCTGAAAATGTTCCTTTGTCCTCATGATAATCTTCATGTCTTCAACTTCTCACTGCTTCATCATTTCATGAGGTTTTTGTACATATCACTTGTCTCTTTTCCCAGCCTTGATAACAGATTAAGTTATTTCACTGATACTCTCATTAATACCATAGATTCATGGCTTCCTTCTTTTTTTTTTTTTTTTTGACTTTAGAAGTTAGTCCATTTCCAACCCTGAGTCAGTCCTCCTCTCAGCTCTCAGTCCGTTTTCTATATTCCTTGCCTACTGAACACTGCTGGCGGTAGTTACAAAATCAGGTACAACACAAAAATCACTAATTTCTAACACAATTAGGTTTATAACTTGCTTGATAACAACTATCTATATACCATTTTAAATTACGTCCAGGAAAAGGTTTCATATCCTCCATGGACTTCTCATATTACCAAAATCTTTGATTATCTTACTGCCTGGAAATAATCTTGATATCCCATTGTCTTCAATTCTACTGAGAATGATGTTTGCTTAAGTTCCCCTTTACCTTTCACTTCTGTATCTTAATATTATTCTGTATGTTCAACCAGTATTTCCTGCCTCCTTTTTGTAGAAGAAATATGATTCCCTCCTGTCAAAACTAAGAGCTACCTGTATGCCTTTGTTTTGACATTCTACACATGTCATCATGATTTTAGTCTTTTACCTTTTCTCTTGTATTGTCTCTTTCCCCTTTCTGTAAGGCCCCTCTTTCCTGCTTACAAATATACTTAAATCTCTCCAATCACAATAGAATTTTATACTTTTGTCACTGCTACCTCAGGTTATCATCCAATCTCTCCTTTTATCTCTTACTCTTACTTGCCAAAATGTTAGTTTAACATTTTAAAATTTAAAATACAGAATTATATGAAAGACAATATAAAAGTCTACAACAACTGAGATTAAGTAAATATTAATACTCATCATACTTAAAATATATTTTTAAAAGAAATAAAACAGCACTAAAAGCCCTACTGTCTAAACCTTCCCTATTCCCTCCCCAAAGGCTGTCAATTTCCTGAGGTAGGCATTGCCATTTCCATACATTTTTTTTTGTATTTTGTATTTTCTTGAATTTTACATATATAAAATATATGTACTATTGTTTTTTTTCTGTTTTCAAAAAGTTCAAATAGGGTTATGTTCTTCAACTTACTTTCACCCCACATTCGGTTATTAAAATTAATTCATGTTAATACATGCAGTTGTGCTTTATTAAATTTAATGACGGTATAAACCTACATTGTATGAATAAGTCGCAATTTATTTATCTCTTTTCCTATTAAGGATTTATACTTTTTTTCCTTTTTCTTCTATCACAAGCAGTGCTGCCAATATTTCCTTGTTTGTGTGGTCGAATTTATTTGGGGAATGCAGCTGGAAGTGAAGGTACTGGATTGAAGAACATGGATAATTTCATCCAGGATTATTAAATTGAATTTTAAAATAATTGTTCAAATTTATATTCAAACCACACACTGTATCACTGCTTGTTTCCATAAACCCTCACCAACATTTTGTATTATCAGACTGTGTTTTGCCATGAGGTGAAAACAAAATGTTATCTTTGTTTAGTTTTTCATTTTATTGATTATTATGACATAGAGCAGCTTAGGCTCAGTTGACTATTGCTCACTTGAATGTTCTTCTCAATGAATTATCGACTTTTAAGATTTTCCCATTATTTCTTTACTATTTTATTATTTATTTCCATTCATTCATTTATTCAACAATGACTTACTAAACATTCACTAGTTCTAAGGTACTCTTAGGAGCTAGAGAAACATCAATGAATAAAGCAAAATGGCTCCCCTTGTAGAATCGACATTTCTGAAGAGGCGTAGATAAGGAATGTGAAATATTAGTAAAATATATAGTGTGTGACAGCTAAAATGAAAATAAAAACAGTGTGCAGTGAAGGAAACTATGCAAGTTGTATTGTGAAATACTGTGATCAGGGTAGTTCTTACTGAGGGGAGATTCAATGAGACTTGAAATTGCCAAGAGACTTAGCCAAATAGTTCTTCACACACACACACACACACACACACACACACACAAAAGCATTTCAGAAAAAGAAAACAGCTAGGCCAAAGTCTGTAAGGTAGGTGCATGCCTGTCATGTCTTACGGGCAAAAAGGAGGCCAGCATGTGGCTGGACAAGAGTGAGCAAGGGACGAAGAAGTTGAAGTGGAGCTAAGCCACTGCAGAGTTCTGACTTATGATCTGCTCTGAGGTTTTAAAGAATCACCCGGCTGCTGTGTGAGAACAGGAGAGAAACAGAGAGACCAGTCAGGAGAAGATTGTTGTTAACACTGGCAAAAGATGATGATGGCTTGAACCAGGATGGTGTTAATGTACATGATGAAAAGTTCTTAGATTCTGGATATACTTTGACAATAAAGAGGGACTGAATGTGAAATGTGAAAGGAAAGAGGAGTCAGGAACTGCTCCAGGCTAGAGTTTTTCTTGAGACAACTGAGATGGGAAGAATGAGGATAGATCACAGTTTGAGATTCCTATTAGTCATCACAAGTATAGTTGACAAGAGGCTGGATAAAATCAGCAAGGGTGTAAGTTAGAAAGAGAAGAGAACCAAGGATCGGGCTCTATGGTAGTCTTTGAGTATTCTAAGAGTTCCTAATATAAGAGGGAGAGTTCCTAATATAAGAGGGATTATAGTTCTTTAAGAATTACATGGGTAGTAAGATTCTCTCAGTCTGAGACTTCTCTCTTCCTTCAGTTCATGATGTATATTTTAATGCATAAGTTTCAAAATTTAATAAAATTAAATTTATGATTATCATCTGAATTTTGGGTGCTTATTTTTTCATAAAATTTAAGTCATCTTTTTAAAAATATTTACTCCTAAGTACCTCACTGATTTAAATTATATTTTTGCTAGAGTTGTGTTCCTAATTATTTGTTGTAGGTGTATAGGAGATTATTAGATCTTGTATAGATCTTCTGGGTTCTAATAATTTGCCTTTAGATTCTCTTAGGAACAATGAATGTATTTTTTTCCCCTTTCACTCCCTATATACATTTGTAAAAAATCCTTTTGCATTAGTTAGAATCATTATACAAAGTAGAACAGAAAGGAGAACAAAGGTCATTGTTGATTTTCTCTTGACTTTCGGGTGAATATTTTGGTTTTAGCTAATGCTGCAGTGGTAATCATATTTCAATACATAAGCATAACAAATCATCACATTGTGGACCTAAGGTGGTATGTCAATTATAAGTTAATTTAAAAAAAAAAACTAATGTAAAAAAAAAAGAATACTTTGAACTTTTATCATTAAGATATTGGCAGTAAGTTTTTGGTAGATATCCTCATCATATTAAGGATGTCTTCCTAGGTTTCCTGAATCTAATTTTTTTTTTTTTAAATGAGAAACGTCTTTTTTTTTTTTTTTAAGATTTTATTTATTTATTTGACAGACAGAAATCACAAGTAGGCAGAGAAGCAGGCAGAGAGAGAGGGGGAAGCATACTCCCTGCTGAGCAGAGAGCCCAATGCGGGGCTCGATCCCAGGACCCTGGGATCATGACCTGAGCTAAAGGCAGAGGCTATAACCCACTGAGCCACCCAGGCACCCCGAGAAACGTCTTTTTAATTGTCAAATTATTTTATTCTGTGTCCTTTGAGATGACCATATAATCTTTCCTCCTTTAACCTGCTGAAATATTTATTACAATCATAGTTTTTTTAATACTAAACAATCCATAGGGACGCCTGGGTGGCTCAGTTGGTTGGACGACTGCCTTCGGCTCAGGGCGTGATCCTGGAGTCCCGGGATCGAGTCCCGCATCGGGCTCCCAGCTCCATGGGGAGTCTGCTTCGCTCTCTGACCTTCTCCTCGCTTGTGCTCTCTCTCACTGTCTCTCTCTCTCAAATAAATAAATAAAAAAAAAATCTTTAAAAAAAAAAATTAAAAAAAAAATACTAAACAATCCATAACAGTAAACGTTAAAAAAAGTAAATGTATTTATTCTATCTAATGGTATTCTTCTAAAAAACAACTCTGGTAGCATTTTGTCAATTTCCATGGTGTAAATACTCCTATCATAGTTAGTTCCAAGCTTCCAATGTTTTAACAATTGTTGAAACAATTTCAATATTTAACAATTTTTTTTAAAAAAAGATTTATTTATTTGTTTGAAAGAGAGAGAAAGAGAGAAAGCATACATGCATGCAAGGTTGGGGGAGAGGCAGAGGAAGAGAATCTTCAGGCAGACTCCCTGCTGAACAGGGAACCTGATGAGGGCTCCATCCCAGGACCCTGCAATCATGATCTAAGCCAAAGGCAGACACTTAACCAACAGAGCCACCCAGGTACCCCTAACAATTTTTAATATTTATTTACTTATTTGAGAAAGAGAGTGTGAGCATGCGTGCATACCCACCTATGTGATTGGGAGGAGGGGCAGATGGAGAGAATCTTCAAGTAGACTCCCAGCTCAGCACATACCCCAATGCAGGGCCTGATCTCATGACCCAAGCAGATCATGACCTGAGACAAAATCAAGAGTCGAGACACTTAACTGACTGACACTTAACTGACACTTAACAGACCCAGGCGCTGCAAATTTAACAATGTTTTAACAAAAATAAATAATACCTAAAAATTGTTTTGAAAATTAAATAAATGTCTCTCATGATTATATATTACTATGTATTACTATGTCAGACAGTAGTAAGTGCTTTGGAGAAATATAAATCAGAGATGGATATAAGGAAATTTTGAGAAAAGAGGTATTAGTCAATACAGAGTGGCGAAGTGACATCTGATTTGAGACCTGAAAGAACTGGGGGACCAATTTTGAATGTTTGAAGGAAGGGCATTTGAGGCAGAAGAAACAGAAAAGACAAAGGCCTGAGGGCAGGAGCATGCCTGGAACAGCAAGAAGGATGGTGTGGTTGTGGCAGAATGAGAAAGCAGAGAGGAGGGATGATCAGAGGGCCTTCCAGCCCATTTCGAGGACTTGCACGTTTATTCTGAATGAGATGGGACACCTCTGGACTGTAGCAGAGGAATAACAAGATTAATAATGTATAGTCATTTTAAATTATTAAGACATGCTGTCATGTTCTGCCTCCAAAATAAACAATAAACCCAACAATATAGTATGGAAATCCTACTTAAGTCATTATCAACTCAAGAGTATATGTAGCAAAATCTTTTTATAAATCTGCAGTGGGGTTTTCCCCTTATGAATGTAGGTTGCAGATGCATGAGCAGCAAATTGTTTGTGGATAACTTGAAGCACTCATTTGTAGTTCTATCAGTAACTTGTAAATCTGGCAAATACAAATGTCTGTTTGCTAACTGTTGGCCTTTCTTAGGGTAAACGTGAGTCCGTCATGTCACAGTACAAATTTCCTTGGGAGATTATTCTATAATACTCATTTTGTTTTTTAAGGGGACATCCCTGTACAGGCTTAGTAACAGTATAAAGGATATTCACAGATTTTTATAGAAAACTGATTTTTAATGTTAAGACTATTTTTGATGTGAATGACTTTTGTGCTAATAGCTTTTTAAAGTGCCACTTAGCTGAATATTATAGCTAAAGAAGAATGTGGCTAACACTGCAAGAAATAATTTTGCATTTTTTATCCATAAAACTTTGGTCTTGGTTTGTGAATTGCACTAATGAGGTCTGTATATGAGATAGTTAATACCCACTCGGTCTCCTTATAAATGCATGCCCTGACAAGAAGAGGGCTGCAGCAGAGAACGTGAATGGTTCTGCACAAACTCGTTAAGAAGAGTCAGGGAGAAAAAGTGAAATAGTTGCCTCTTATTGAGCACTTACTATTTGCCCAGCATAATGCCAAGCTCTTTGCTTATATTATCTCCATAATTTCTTTTGAGCCAAGTAGTATTTATAGGTCAGGTTCAGAGAATTTAAGTGAGTCATACAAAGTTATCTAAGTTACTGAGTGGCAGGGTTAGGACTTCACCCGACAGCCTGTGTTCCCACCTGTCATAATTTATCATGGACAGTTAAAGAGTTAGAAGTAATATCACCAGGGGCGCCTGGGTGGCTCAGTGGGTTAAGCCGCTGCCTTTGGCTCAGGTCATGATCTCAGAGTCCTGGGATCGAGTCCCGCATCGGGCTCTCTGCTCGGCGGGGAGCCTGCTTCCCTCTCTCTCTCTCTGCCTGCCTCTCCGTCTACTTGTGATTTCTGTCGAATAAATGAATAAAATCTTTAAAAAAAAAAGAAGTAATATCACCATATATAAATAGCCTATACTATCGCAAAGATCTTTCTCCTTTAAAATATTATAAATTACCCCATAAGTCACTAGAGGTTATGAAAGCTTTATCTACACACAGGAACTTTGCTTTTCTACCTATCATGAACCACTTAAAGTTACTTAGGGGCTTTGTGACTTTGCCAAATGCCAGTTACTTTGGGCATTTCCCAAAAGATACTCCATAGACAACTAATTCTATAGACCTCTTATGGTGTCTTAAATTAAATTATTAAATTATGGTGGCTAAATTAGTTTGAGATATACTGGGTAAACAAAGTTACATAGGTTATTGTTGTTGTTTATTTTTAAAGACTTCTTCAATTCTTTAATAATAGCCTTTGTGAATTTCTAAGACATCAGATAATTCACTCTATTTCCTAAACACATTTAATCAAGGAACATTTTCTTCCCACATAGTAATCCATGGGATGAGTGCTTTGCAAGAGAATTAGTGTGGGAAATCTCTAACTTATCCTTAAGTTCAAGTTTATAATACAAATAGAAGCATCATATCTTCAGAAGAGTGCCTATCCAAGGGTTCAGTGTTCCTGAAAAGAATTACTCAGAGCCACACACTTGTTTGTTTCTGTTTTAAAGACTCTGGCACTTGTTCAGCTTCTGACAGAGATGTGTAGATCTCGCTAAAATCAAAGAACGAAATTGTATTCCTTGAAGATAACTCTTATCACATTCTTAGACACCACAGGGGTATTTTCTTTGTAACTGGTAAGATATTGAACATCACCCCAAAACAAGCTTGCTTGGTTATAGACATTGACTGGAGGCGAAGCCTGGATGCTTTTGTGTTCCACATGGCATTTTCCCATGTACAGTGTGTGAGTGAGTGTGTGTGTGTGTGTGTACGCAATTGTGCATGTGTGTGTGTGTTCCTGTCAAACACCTTTGAGCAAGTTGTACTCTGATCAAAATAACATAATTATCAGACTTTAGTCATCTAATCAGCCTGATTTCCCCAGAAGATACAGCAAATTGCTCCCAGACCCAGAAAATAGAAGGGGAGGGCATCTTCTAACTAACTGAAGACTTGGCCTCCCTGGGTGTGTTTCTTCTTGCCTTTGAATGAACTTACCTCTGAGCTATGGATCAGAAAGTCAAATCCATTACATACTAAATGAGGAAGGCATTATTATACAGAGAGAGGGCTTCTAAATCTGTAAGGGCTGAATTCAGCTTGACTGACCCACTAGCTTCCAGGCTGAGTGGCCATTCTTATTTTATTATTTTTTTAATCAATCATACATTTTTCTAGAAAACAGTTATTGATTCCCATTTATGTTTCTAGACCTCGTTGTTATTCCAGGTCTACAATACAGAACAAAGACAGATAAGTCTTTGAGCCTTACTTGCTTCATCTATAAATTGGGAATGTATAGGATTTACAGTAAGAATTAAATAAAAATATGCATCTAAAGTATCTAATACAGTGCCTGGCACTCAAAAGGGGATTAACAAATCATAATGATCACAAAACCAAGGATGATGATAATTCTCACTGAAGATTTCATATAATCATGGATATTCCTTTGCATAGGGGGAAAAAAGCAGTTGCTTGAATGTGGGTTTTTTTTCCCCCTAGTAAATAGCTATAATTTCCAAAGTCTTTACTCCTTGAAGTCTAGATAATACAGTCTGTTTTAAAGTAAAAATGCTATCTTAGAGGGGTATCATTTTAAGGCACATTTACTACGAATGCTCTAATTCATGCTGATTTATCAGATTAGTTTACAAATTACCTGGCAAGACCTGAAAGAGTAGGGAGTTGAAAGGTACATTTTATTAAGAGAGATATAAAAGATCTTAGGTGAAGGAACTATTATGAGAACTACAATAGTAGAAGATTCTAAAAAAAAAAAAAAAAAAAAACCCACAGGGGAACAGAAGTTTTAAGAAAGAAGAAAGGGAGAAGGCAGATAGCTACTAAAACTCTCTAGTCGGTTCCCATCAGACTGAAAAGAGTTTCTATTAAATTTCTAGAATCTGCATAAGTAAGAAACCCCTGTCTGGCTCTCTTGCCTTACACTGTTCTTTGTTCATTACATTCTAGTCACACAGATCTTCTTCCTGTCCATCAAAGTCCAAGTACGCCCCCGGTCTCAGTTTCATGGCTTTGGGATTTTTGCATTTGCCAGAATCATTCTGTTTGTAATGGTGCAGCCCAACATTTTCTCATGGTTGCCTCAATGGTGTCAGCTCATTAGAGAGTCTTTCATGAATACCTGACTTAAGGTAACCCTGGATACTCTCTAACATACCCCTCTATTTATTATTTATATATAATTGTCATTGTATTTACTATCATCTAATCTTTTCTTTTTTTTTTATTAACTTATTCAGCTTTTAAATTATTTGACTCCACCTGAATTTCTATAATGTAAGCTCTATATACACAGGGTGGTTGACTCCACCTGAATTTCTATAATGTAAGCTCTATATACACAGGGCGGTTGACTATCTTTTCCACTGCTATACCTCTAGCACTGAGGACTGTGCTTGCCATCTAGTAGGCTCTCAATAAAAAATTCTTGAATGAATAAATGATTGAATACCAGCATTAAAAAAATCCTTCAAAGGGATGTTGAGAAATGGCAAAGAATAATTTTACCAAATTGACAATTTTGCCTAGGGCCAAAGCTGAACATAACATTAATAACGTTCATTGATATTTTCTGGACTAATTTTGACATCTCTAATGAAAGAATTGCTCCTTCATGCATTCAGTTCTGGGAAATAAGTTATTATTCTAATCAATGTCTTTCTAATTTGAGCAGTGGTTATTTTAAATCACCATAAAGGTGTGTTTTACCATGTGTTACAAACAGAATTTTTGTATTTCTATATATTATAAGGGAGAGTTGATTTTTAAATTTATGTATGGAGGATTATAATTACGTAGATATATGTTGTATATTAATACTATCAGGAAGAACAATCACAGCTTTTATTTAAATGGATGCTTGGCAAAATATCATTACCTTCATTCTATCCCTCAAAAATATATAACCAATTACTTACCTTGTTTCATTTTCTTAGTGTCAAATTTCATTAGTTTAAGACATTTTTTAAATTCCACAATTTCCTTATTTGCTATCACATTACTTCTAAGAATGTCAAACTCCTGCTAATCCACAAATAAGATATTCAATGCCAGTATGTCAAACACAAGTTCTTATCTAGAGCTCAAAAACATCTTGTGCTACAAACAGAATGGCAATTACGAATGCAAGAAACGTATCACTCCCTCAAGGCTTTTCAGAAATCTTGATTATTTAATCAGTGTTCTTGATTTGTAAGGCTAGGTAGTAGATGGTTCCCAAAATGTGTCACATTGGACATTATCCAGATGGAGTGCCAGTTTTCATTTGAGATTAAAGAGGTAAAACCCAACAAAAAAGGTTTTCCACCATCTCGGACTATAGCTCAACTTATATCAGATGACAAATAAAACCTGGCAGTCTGCTTTGCCCATGATTTTAAAACAGAAACTTCATTGAACTGCCAGTTACCAAATGAGCTGATTAACTCTGATGTTGATTAAAGTTTTATACCATGTTTTTATTACTGACAAGTTTCTTTCTTCTCTCTTTTTGGGGGTCTTGTTCTTTCAATGTAATTCTCACCTTGTGTCTAAGATTTTACTACGTCATTTACGTTTTGATATATACACTTACTGGTACTATTTTCAAGGATTTCTAGTGTATGCTTGCAAAATTAATATATAATATGCACTGCACAGGAGCAATCTAAATCATGCATATTCCTTTCAAAGTTATACATAGGAGCACCATAGTGATGTTCAACTTAACTCTTCCCAGATCTCTCTCTCTCTCTTATTTAGCACTTTCATTTAATGTATACAAAGTTCCAATTTTTTAAAAACGTGACTCTTTCTTTACACACATGTCATCCCTGAGGCTGATTGTTCTACTGAAGAATAAACAACAGCTACAAGGAAAGTCAGACAGGGATTGGACAATAGCATGTAGACAGACAAAATAATAATAATAATAATAATAAATAATGTTCATTAGCATTGATACTAAGAAACTCACAAGAGATTAAAGGCCCAGGAGACTGAAGTCCAAGAGTTGAGGAAGCAATCACTTCAGATGTTTAGGCTGGAGAGGAGTCAGGATCCCAGTCTGTGAGGTGCCTTAAATGAAGGGCACCAATAGTTAGGTCGAAAAGTTAGCCTGATCAAAAGATGGAATTAGATGGTGTTGGATGTATCCTTTAAGACAACATTTCCCCTTTCTTTAGCTTTAATCTTATGAAAGTTCTTTCAATTCCTTAATAGAGCTTGCTCACTCTCATTGTGGGTGAATGATAATAATTTGTTTTTCTAGAACATTCCTTCCTTTCCCTACCCCTCTTTCCCCTCCATTTCCCTGGCTATAAGGTTGCATCTCTCTCAGTTTTCATTTCCATATCACTTCCAGAAGAAAGATTTTGCTGACTGTGCACATGCATATTATGTATCCCTAGGGCCCTGTATTTCTTCCTTCAGAGATCTGGGGCTGTAACAGGACTACTAGCTACCAGTCTGGTCAGTCACCAGGTTCTAAATACCTTGAAGATAGGTACTATATTGATTTTTATGCATTCCTATATCATTACTATCCAGCACAGCACCTTCCAACTCTTTGATAATTATTTGTTAAAGGAACAAATATTGCTTATGGGTGTGTATAGCTATGGACACCTGGATATAAACAGGAAATTGATTGCTCTTTGTTGAATAGTAAGCATTAATAGCAGTAGAAAAACTGGTATCTGCAGGGGCAGGGCTAAAGGAACTGAGATTCTTGACAACGATGCAGGATGAGGATATAACTGTGGAATTCCATTCAGCAGTCCCTGGCATGCTGATTTAGATATTAAGAAAGCAGCTAATAGTAATAATACCTTCCAACCTCCCTGCACTTCATACCCAAAAGATTTACTGAGTTTTATAAACACTGATTAGTCATCCTTGCCCTAGTGAGGTGGGTAAGAGTTATTATGCTCATATTATGAAGAAGAAAACCAAGGCAGAGAGAGATTAAGTGGTTAACCCAAGGTCAGGCAGTGAGTCATGGAGAGCTGGCACTTAGACATAGAGTTTTAAACTTGCAGCTCTCTGTTTAGTCTATTAAGCATAGAACTAGAAGTTGGATGTCTTCCTGAAGCCCCTCAGAAGGAAAAGTAGCTCCCTTTTCCATGCTTTCCCATTGCCATTGGCACCACCAATGCCACTGTCTTTATGCCAGGCATAATGCCTAGCACTTTCTATATATGAAGCCACTGAATCCTGCAACAACAACAACAAAAACCTTGAAATAACTTTCATTTTTTCCACTTAAAAGATAAGAAAATTGTGTTTCAGAAATATAAATTAACTATTATCTAAGAGACTTGGAATTCAGACCCCCAATTAGGGCGTTAGCCTATGCTACTTTCCAACACCCTATAATTTAAATGCTTGTGTACAGGTTATTAGTACATGATAGGGTCAGATGTATGGTATGGGTAAGTGACAAAATTCACAAAGGAAAGCAGAGTACTAGAATATAATTGATTCCCAATAAATGTTTATGGAATAAATAACAGAGAGAAGCTAAAATCTCTCCCAAGATCACAGGTAACTGAAACTAGGACCCAGCATTTGAATGGTTCAGTCACAGAGGAGGAACAGATATCAAGTTCATTGCTCTGATTCCTACTAATGTCTGGGTGCAGACATTAGTAGGGGTGCCTGGGTATTCTCTCAGGAAGGGGAAATGGAAGCATAATCAATTGCAACTTCACATCTCTTCCATTCCAGCAAGACATACGAATCTACATTTACCTTTACCCATTTAAGCATTTATAAAAAAAAGTATATGCAAAGGTTAATATATCAAGAAATTCATTATAATTCTGCTGGGAAAATTTAGATACTACCTAAATATCCAACAAATGAATATCAATTTAATTTGCCAATATCTTACAATACCTTACAAGTTATACCATTAAACACAGTGTTTACAAGTAATCTTTGAATACGTCAGAGTTACAGCATATGGTTATATAAAAAGAGCAGGCTCCAGAATAATAGAGTTATGGTCCTGTTTTTTGAAATTATATATATATATATATACACACACACACACATAAAACTCCGGAAGGACACACCCAGATAGCTAACAGTGGTTATCTCTAAAAACAGGATTATGGGCATCTTTCTTTGGTTTATCTATGTTTTCTGAATCTTCTGTAATGATTATTATTCTTATAATGAGAAGAACAAAGTTATTTTTAATTTTGAAAAAATATTAAAACAGATGCCTCAGGGAAGAATGGGTTTTGAACCACTGGAATCATAAACCAGGCACCAGCTGCCACCTGAAAATCTCAGCTTTAAAATAAGCCAGACCCCTGAACATACCCAAGCATGTGTTTCTCCTCCCATGCCACACATACTGTTCTTTGATATAAGAAATCAAATGATTCATTCTGTTCCCTTCCACCTTACCCTGACATAGCAAAGATGGAATGTGCACTATTTCCAAATCAAAATAGGCACAGTGCAGCAAGAGGCACTTCCAAATGATGAAATTAGATTAGAAGTTAAGGCAAAATATGTTTAACTGGCTTTTAAAGAAATTTGGTGGAACACATTACTATAAACAGTACATTTGGGCAGCCAAACAAACTTTGCCCAGAGAAAATCAATTTTGCTCCCCAAACAATGAGAAAAATTACTTTAGATTCGACATTAAATATTGTCTTAAGTATTTTTTACGAAGCATTTCTATAACTCTGTGTAGAAATAGGAGTCAAAGGATGCCTTGGTTACTATGGTAACAGTCTCTCTCGGAAGAGCCAAGGATGAAGTAGCGTACATTCGCCCTGCATATATTTGGCCAATCAATAAACAAAAGACTTAATCTGCATGCATCACATTAGAAAAGTGGTCAAGGTGTACACGGTTAGTAAAAGGGTAGGGGGTATCCAGGTATTCGGGGTTCAATCATCCAGCCTCATTTTCAGCCAAGCTTTGTTAACACTTTCTTCATTTAGAAACCCATTATGAAGATAAATTATTGCTAACATGCCTGTAGATACTTGAAAAATGGAAATCTTCCTTACACAATTTTAACATAACAGTATAACGTGCAAGGTGGTAAACTATGATTAGGAATATAGAAAAATATGTGCTCTAGTGGGAGATGCACACACACAGGAGCCCCCAGGAGTAATGGTAAAAATAATATGGTTAATATTTCCTGAACATTTACTATGGGCCACACATGAGCTAAGTGTTTTCCATGAATTTTTTTACTGACTCATTTAAACAACCTTAACAGTTACTACTATGAGTTTTCATTACCATTTTTCAAATGATGTGAGAACTATTTTTATTCCTGTTTTACTGATGAGGGAACTCACACTACGAGATTCAAGTAAGTATCCCAACAGCTTCCATCGTGGCAGTGCTGGAGGCCAGGGTTCAAACCAGAGCTGTGAGCTATGGTGGCATGCTCTATCCACTACACTGTACTGCCAGCTTTGTCAGTGATCCACAGCATGACTTTATGAAAGCAACTTTACTTTTCTGAGTCTCACGACTCAGGTTTTTGTGAGGTTACAACTACATAGGCTAGGTTAAGAGAAAGCACATAATAGGCGCTCACTACATGTTCTTCCCTTCCTCTTGAGAATCTGTAGTTCCAGGGTGCCTGGGTGGCTCAGTGAGTTAAGCATCTGCCTTCAGCTCAGGTCAAGATCCCAAGGTCCTGGGATTGAGCTCCAGGTGGAGCCCCACATAGAGCCCCAGGTCAGGCTTCTTGCTCAGTGGGGAGCCTGCTTCCCTCTCTGCCTCTGCCTGTTGCTCCCCCTGCTTATGCTCTTTCTTTTGCTCTCTCTGTCAAAAAAATAATATCTTAAAAAGAAAAAGAAAGAAAGAAAAGAAAACCTGCAGTTCCTCAGAACCAACATAGGTTATTGTGAATATTAACCAATCCTGACTTATGCAGCATAAAAGAGAGTTGAGAATTGTTAGAATATTAAAATTTCATTTTACTTCCTGGGTATAGCTTCTTCCTCCTTGAACACACGAACAAATTAGCAACAAAAGCATACACACACACACACACACACACACACACACACCCAGGGGTTTCATCTCACATATTCTTACCTCTATTATATGATATGGTCCCAAGAAATATGGCAGCGGGGATGGTGGCAGAGGGAAATACAGTAAACAGAACAGTCATCAGAAAGCTACCTCTGTGACTCTGAGAGCTTCTGTAACATCACCTTTCTGGGCCTCAGTGTCCTCTGCTATAGCAGGAAAGAGCTGAAGGTTTATTTCTTCCAAATAAATTCCAGGAGTAACTATCCATAAGACTGTTGCTGTGAACTGAACGGCCCTTGCTCGTTTGAACTCTATTTCTCTTATACCTTTTTCTTGGAATTTCATACCTGGCTACAGGAAGTGGGTCATCTTCAGTCTTCATGCACAATGCCTACCTGCTAGGTAGTTCTCCTTGTCCCCTCACAGGCTCCTCTTTGTAACAGAGATTCCACAGTTCGGCGCTCTATTGAAACCCTGATGCTCTCTGTAGTCACTGAAATGTTTACTCTGAATTCTGTTATGATATAAATTATTCCTCTGGCATAAGGACCCTACACTGGGAGTGGGATAGCAAATACTTGCTTAAATGATCCATAAGTCCCTCAATATTAAAAAAAAAAATGACCAAAGTATCAGTGAAAAAGCAAAAGAGGGAGGCACTTTAGAGGATCAATTGTTTTGGAATAGAATACACAATCGTTTCTTTTCCTGAGTTTAAATGAAAGGTTTGTGTCACCTTTAGATGGATGCCTTTTAAGTTGTTTCATGAGGCATTTTCATTAGTAGCATCTACACAGAAAAGAGTATTTAGCATCTGTTCTTCACTTGATACATTTCCTTAGGTAAAATCATAAATATGATCCCTGAATTTCATACCTATCTGAGCATAACATGAAGCTAATATTTAAGCCATCTATAGGAAATACTTCTTGCAAACTCGACATGGGAGTACATGGAGCCTCTCTATCTTTGGTCACGTGGAGATGGGAGCTTTATGCCTTAAAAGGCACAACCAAGTGTCAATTGTCTGGCTCCTTAAGAGGCAGGCTCATTGTTGTCTCAAATACCAGCTGCAGTTTGAATTCACCTGGAATGGTGTTTCAGAAAAATCCCTTTCAGTGGCAGGAGAGGAGGCCTGTAGTCTAAGAAATAATTCCGTGTTGGAACTGAGAATCAAGACATTCCTCTCCCCATCCTTTTAAAGCAGAATTTGCAAACTGCTGGCCCACGGGTTATCCCCAGAAGGGATTATATAGGCTGCAGTGGGGGCTGAATAGTGTTTTACATTTGAATTAATCGTCAATGTTTAAAAATCATTAGATTTCACTGCTTCTCTTGAAAAAGCTGGCAACTCTGGACCTGCATTCCCACATGGCGACCATCTGCTGAATCTGAGTAGGGGCTGCTCATATTTACAGTGGCATGTGCTATCCAGTGCCCCACTGTCCCCACCACTCCTGAGTGTTTACTCTTCAGTGAGGCTCAATGTCACCCTTCCCATTATATTTTACACCTGGACCACTTCACCATTTCCTTTATCTAGCATATTAAATATTGAACAGCAGGTATAGCTCGGGCCCCAACCAACAAGAATTATTGTAGACACTAGAAGAAGTGTCTGGGGCTCCCTACGATGCTGCGAGTTAACCCTTTTGTTGTGAGACTATGTACATAGTGGTGAGAAGTTGCCTAGGAAAAACCCAGGGCACTTGGGGCAGCTTGTGGGTCCCTGCGGACTGTAGCAGAGCCACATTGCACCTGCTGGACGTGGTAGGCTTGGTGCTGAATATCAGTCTTGCTTTAAGTATTTAAAGTATTTAAGTACTTAAAGTGTGGCCCTAGCTTTAAGTGAAATTCACTTTTGTGAACAGATAGATAGAAATGGACTGCATAGGGCATCACTCCCAGGTGGAATACTATGTGAGTGTCTGTGTTCTATTTTCCCTGGTATTATAACTTCAACCTGAATTTTTTAAAAGCAGTTTCACACGGAAAATGCTAAATGCCATATTCACAAGTTCAACTAGAATTGGTCTTTCAAGCAGGGAAAAACATGCTTTCTGACAGAGAATAGGAGGTAACACAAACTTTATATTCCTATCTTTCATTTGCATGTTACAGAGTATTTCATTCATGAACTGTCCCATTTGGTTATGTTTTGAGTCAAAATGTTAAATATTTTTTTTAAGTTATCACAGTACCTCTCAAGGACACCTAAGAGGCTTTATACATGGTGTATGGCAGAAATTCTTAACCTCAGCAGTGCTGGCAAGTTAGACTAGATCATTTTTGGGTGGTGGTGGGGAGGGACTTGCCTATGCATTGTAACATTATGGCAGCATCCTTGGTCTCTACCTACTGGATGCCAGCAACTATCCCCAGGCATGACAACCAAAAACTGCCAAATGTTTCCAACAAGGCAAAGGATTCTTGGTTGAGAGTCATTGGTCTATATTACCACAACCAAAAAGGGTCACGTGGTTGATAACTATTTACAACCCCAAGTGTAATATCATAATATATTGTTAGGAACATAATGATGACTTATTTCTATATACTACAAACAGAGGTTTGACAATTTGTGATGTTGCTTAACATGACCTTTTAATTGCCTTTCTTCTGGGAAGATATGAAAAAGCATATTTTAGATAGTCATTTGGAGCCTTTTTAGAGGGGGGTGAGAAAAAGCACAGATAGTTTTGTTTCATGTTTTCTAACTCATTAAAATTCTAACTTTTAGATTTTCTGGAACATTTGTGATGATTATAAGGTCTTCCCTCCAAAATACTTCCTGTGACTGATTTTTTAAAAAAATAGGCTCCACCCCCACCCCCGCCGTCCTGCTCCCAGCATCGAACCCAACTGGGGGCTTGAACTCACAACCCTGAGATCAGGATCTGAGCTGAAATCAAGAGTTGGACACTTAATCTACTACATCAACTGGGTACCCCATTGCGCCTGATTTTAAAAAGCATATGTCCTTAATTACTAATTCTTCCTATAAATACCAGACTATGAAGAAGAATCAGACTTAGGGAGGTTAAGTGACTTCTCCATAGCCGAAAACTGCTTAGAGATTTGGTGCTTGCACTTGTGATTGATCTCTTCAGAATGAAGAATTCTGTGGGCCATTTACTGAGACGGTATACTAAATAGTTCTTCTTATTCCCTGTTGCGGTATTTTCCACAACCATTATAATAAACTACTGCTCAAATTATTGACAGGGAATATTACCTAATACTGAAAGTGCTTTGAAACTAGCAAAATGATTAAATTAATTCAGGGTAGTTTTAAGATTTAATAATGCCAGCACTCACCTGGTTAGAGGTTTTAGAGCTACCCTTGACATCCTGATATCTCCCTTTCGTCACCTACCATTAACTAGCCCTGTGAAAACTGCCTTAGAAATAGATTTGAAGGGGCGCCTGGGTGGCTCAGTGGGCTAAAGCCTCTGCCTTCAGCTCAGGTCATGGTCTCAGGGTCCTACGATTGTGCCCTTGTGCCCCGAGTTGGGCTTTCTGCTCAGTGGGGAGCCTGCTTCCTCCTCTCTCTCTGCCCTCTCTTTCTCTCTGCCTGCCTCTCGGCCTACTTATGATCTCTCTCTGCCAAATAAATAAATAAAATCTTAAAAAAAAAAAAAAGAAATAGATTTGAAATCTTTTCTTCTCTCACATCTACCACTCCACGTTTGCTTGGACCCTCATTATCTCCACCCTCAACTAGTACAATGGCTTACAATTAAAGTTGTGCTTTCTCAAATCACCCACCATTTGACACCATGATTACTGTTTGTAAAACTCAAATCTGATTTTATGTCTTTATTTAAAAGCTTCCCATTGCTTACAAAGGCCAAATTCTTTAACACACACACACACATACACACACACACACACATACACACACACACACACACACACCTTTCTACCCTCAGATGCTTCTTCCTACTATGTGATAATTATTAAGCTCACAAGCTATTTAAAAAAAAAAAGGTCTATTATGTGCTTTCCCATTTCTGTGTCCCCTTGGTTTGTACCATTCATACCTGGAAAAGTTCCACTTCTTTTAAACTCACCTAGAATGCCACCTGCCTCATATTTTTTACTATTCCCTGAAAGACTTAACCTTCCTTGCTGTTCCAGACCTTCCAGAGAAGCATTTTTTACTGTGGTCTTGGAATCATTTGTACGTCTGTTTCATGCACGAAACAGTAAGCTCCTATAAGCTGGAAAATTGGTCAACTCTATGCTAACATGTGTATCTTTCACTTGGTAAAGGGTGCACCATATAGAAAGATGGTTTTTAGTTTTCCTTTTTTTTTTTTTTTTAAATGATTTTATTTATTTATTTCACAGGCAGAGATCACAAGTAAGCAGAGAGGCAGGCAGAGAGGGGAGGGAAGCAGGCCCCTTGCAGAGCATTGAGCCCAATGCGGGACTATCCCAGGACCCTGGGACCATGACCCGAGCCAAAAACGGAGGCTTTAACCCACAGAGCCACCCAGGTGCCCCGGTTTTTTAGTTTTTCAAATATATATTTTATTCACTTTAAAATGGGTCTATCACATGGAAAGAACTCAGTAGATATTCCCAAATAACTGCCTTATTTAGAAACTTATAATGTATTTAAACAATTTTAACAGATACTTACTGGATGCTTTGTGTTCTAGTTCCTGTTCTAAGTAATTTAAATCAATAATATGCATTCAATCACATTCACATAGAAAATAACGTGATCTATATATTTTCTTAGTGTTCAAAAAGAGGAGAGTTTGTTTAGAGGCAGAATCAGAGAGGTTACTTTATGGTTAGTTTTTTAATCCATACAGATCTAATTAAGATTTTATTATATAAAATACATAATCTTGTCAGCACAATACCTAGCATTTAGTAAAAGTTAAATATATGTTGTTTGATGTTATTACTATTATCATTACTGTTATTTTTACTCCCTATTAGAGGAAATACCTCAAAATGGAAAAAAAAATCCAAATAATGTGAGGTGACAAAGAGGTTGTAAAAATAAAAATCTATACTCTCTTAAAATATTTTTATACTTCAATTTATTTTTTAATTCAGTAAGTACTTATTGAATCCAGTTAAAGCAGAAAAATGGGATCAGCTAAAGTAGAAAATGCTATGAAAAGATAGATATGTCACTAACCCCCAAATTCAGTGATTTTCATTTAAAATATTAATGAAGTTAAAAAAATAAAGGACTTGTTTTAAATGATATATTTCTTTATAGCATAGTTAGTATCCTTCTATTGATTAGAATATCTGATCCACTGGACTGTCTATTTCATGAACCATGTAGTTGAGTGTCTTGTAAATGAAGAGTACAAACTATCATTTACAGTGGGGAAGTTTTTGTTTCCACACTTGCTTCGGTCTTCTCATTTTATGTCACACTGTGGCACATGCATTTGTTTAACACTGTTTGTTCCCCTTATAAGAAATCATATCCAGGGGCACCTGGGTGGCTCAGTGGATTAAGCCGCTGCCTTCGGCTCAGGTCGTGATCTCAGTGTCCTGGGATCGAGCCCCGCATCGGGCTCTCTGCTCAGCAGGGAGCCTGATTCCCCCTCTGTCTCTGCCTGCCTCTCTGCCTACTTGTGATCTCTCTCTCTGTCAAATAAAATAAATAAAATCTTTAAAAAAAAAAAGAAATCATATCCATTCAGAGAAATTCTATTGCCTATTTTTGGAATAATTATTATTTTTGGGATAATTATCTTGAGTTTTCAAATCAATGGTAACTTACACATTGGGTACTTTTTCTATAAAAAATGTAGTCTAAATTGACAAATATTTGAGAGATATACTTGTATTTGTTCTTATATATATATATTTTTAAAGATTTTATTTATTTATTTGACAGAGAGAGATTACAAGTAGGCAGAGAGGCAGGCAGAGAGAGAGAGAGAGAGGAGAAAGAAGGCTCCCTGCCGAGCAGAGAGCCCGATGCGGGACTCGATCCCGGGACCCTGAGATTATGACCTGAGCCGAAGGCAGCGGCTTAATCCACTGAGCCACCCAGGCGCCCCTGTTCTTATATTTTTAATATTTGAGCTATACTCTCCAATATGATAGCTGCTGACCATATGTAGTTTTTGAACTAGCCCGAACTTACGTGTGCTGTAAAATCTCAAAAAATTAGTACAGACAATAATATAAAATAGGTCATGTATTTATAATAGGTCATATAACCTTATGTGTGTGTATTTGTGCATATGAATATATATGTTGAAATAGTATTTTATGCGCTAGGTTATATAATATATGAAAATTCCATTATTCTCCTTTTTAACATGCGGGTATTAGAGAATTTTTAATTGCATATACAGATCACCTCATATTGTTCTAGTACACTGCTGCTTTAGACACTTTGTTCCTAGAATGAGTCATATCTTTGTTTTCCTTTATCCTGTGTTAACTACCACTGAAAGAGAATTATAGGACCAATTGCTCCAGTAATCAAGTTTACAGATAAGGAAATGGAAGTTCAGAAACACTAATGTGATATACATTCATAAGGCTAACCAGAGACATAAGAGAAGTGGAACATGTATCTCTAGACTTCCAGGGCTAAGCTAAGTTACTGGCAAAGTAGCAGATAACAGTAAATAACTGTACCATGCTGTGTTGCATTCATCTATAAGATTCTGACATGAATGTTCCTTGGGTGCAATGGGGAAAAAGATAAAGCAATTGTGCTAAATAATAATAATGATAAAGTTAAACAAAAAAACTAACAAATTCCAAAATGGGATCTTTATATAGTAAGAGATACTAACTGATAAAATGAACCCGTTAAAATATCTCTGACCACCCATACTTTGGTGACTTTGTTTACAAAGTAGTAAGAATGAGCCTGTGTCAATGAATGAAAAATAAAACCCACATTTCTTGGGAAGGAGGCATCCGTCTTTTTCTATTTGTAAATGCTGACGAGCAGAGTTTAAGGAGGGCTAATGTCACCCATTCATCTTAATTAAAGAGTTAATTGCTCGTGTATCCTGATTTAGTTAACCGAACCTGGTAGCGTGGGAAGCCCTTCCCTCTATGTATTTTATTGACCAGTGAAATGACATCATCAGTAAGTCTCAGGATTTATTCATGCTTCAGCCTATCCTCATAATGTTAATAGCCTTGTACATGATAAAACTTTCAAGAGGAATGGAGTCCTTGTGCCTGGCACAGAATACAAAAAGGACAGTGGCTGCTAATGTCTCGCTTCAGCTGTCATTGAAGGATTTCTTCAAAGTCTAGGGTCATGAAAATAGTAAAAAGTAATTTTAAATGCTAGTTTTCAGAAAATGTTTACATGTAGAATCATGCAGCTTTTGCAATTGCACATTAAATATCTGAAAGTTAACAATATTCACTCAATATTACCAAACCACAGGCAAGAAAGCATGCGTTACAAGGAGAGAAGATTCCGCTGGCAAAGAATATTTTCAAAACATACATGCTCACATACGCTCAGAAAACAAAACAAAACAAAAAAACAGAGTCCAAATAATTACCCATGTATGGGATGAGGGGATTCCTAAAAACAAGGTTTTTCAACCTTTAAAATATAATTTTCCTCAAAATTCTCTACCATTTCCCCAGAAATAATGTGTTTAGATGAACTAAAAAGCTACAGCAGATACATGACTAATTTTAGACTCACACCCTTGGCTAATACATTTTTTAAAAAAATGGAAAAAGAGGCAAAAATCAAAGAACAGCAGGGAAAAAGTACTATCTTGAGGGCATACAGAGGCAAAAACATGGAAATGATGTTCAGAGTTAATGGGCCTTTTTGTGTCTCTTCTCACATGCAGCTATAAGCAGTCCTAGTTAAAGTTAATTAAAGTTAGCGCCTTGCTTCTACAAACAAAACTGGTTCAAGAATCATTCCCTGTTTTTGAGCTACTGATTACATATTAAATGCCATGTTATGGTCAAAGTAAGTACACTGTTGTTATATTAAGAAAAAAATACACATATAAAAGCGTAAGTTTAGAGGTAGAAGTATTATATATGTTTATATATAAATTTATTTATAAAAAAGATATATGCACATATGTGTATACACACACACACATATATACATACACACAGTGTAATGTTCTTGTATAGGCTGAGGCATCATGATAGTCTTAGAGTGATCAGTTAACTGATCTGTTTCAGTATGCACATCTGTAATATGGTGACCATTACAGTACCTCTCCCACAGAGTTAATGTGAGTGTGAATGAGTTAATGTATATCACACTTAGCACACTGCCTGGCATGTGGTAATAAGCACCATGCAGGTGTGAACCATAATAATTATTCTCTTGACTAAACCTGCCCTTTTACAATAATGATTCATAGGGTCTCTTTAATATAGAGTTTCACTTTTAGTCTTAGAAGTGCCATTTTTCCATTGTTTTCTTAAACTTTTTTACATATATGAGAAAAAATAAGTTTGATGTGATTACATATGTCCATGGTGTCAGCATCATGTTGTAGTTAAGATCCAAGACTTGTGACACGAAGCGAATACTGGCTCCTATCTACTTTCTACCTCTTCGTAGCTTCATGACTTGGGAGAATGGCCTAACAACTCTAAGTTTTGGGTTTCTTTTCTAACAAATGAGGATAAAAATAAGATGTTCCTATGGTAGTTGTGAAGATATGCAATCAGTGGTTTAAAAGGTTAAAATAGTACCTGGCACATAATAAAATAATGATAGAATTTCTACTTTTCTCCTTTTAATTATGAGGATGATGAGGTATAAGGAGAAAAAAGCAAGAAAAGCCCATTATTGAATATTAATAGTTGTTATCAGGGGGTGAGATAATGAGTCTTTTTTTCTTTCTTTTCTACATTGCTCTTTTTCATAGTGAGCATGGTAGAAATAAGGGATGAAAGTGTGCTAGAATCCTGGGGTCACCGTTCAGAGGAAGGAAACCTATTTCCAGCAGTGGGTGATCAAGTGGAAGTTATTAGACAGGTAGGAATTCTCTAGGTGGACATGGAGGGAGATTATTACATAGAGGAGGCTGGGCCAAGTTTTCAAAGGAGCAGCACAGTCTGTAATAGAGAAAAACGAGCAAGCCTGCCATGATGCTCTTAAGGCTCTGTGGAAGAATAAAAGCAGAAGTTGAAGAACTAGCTAAGAGACAGAAAACCTTAAAATTTATTCTGTAATAAGTAAATAGTCACGTAAGTAGGTAAGAAATGGGACTGCAGAGTCCCAAAGTAAGCTTTCCTTATATGTTAAAGTAGCATGTAAGGCAAAAAAATCAGACAAGGAAAATTAACCACGACAATCATTTAAACCTTTGCCCCCGTAGCATGGGGGGAGATGCATCCCATGTGACAGTCATGTACACAACCATGAAGAACAAATTCCTTATCAGACAAAATTTTTAGAACTGTAGTTAGACTGAGGAAGGAACAAAAGAAAGTTGATGTGTAGGTATCTGCAGGCTTTCAAAATATTTCACTTTTAGGAGTAATGTCTAATGAATCCCTAGCAGTAAACAGAAGGGGGGAAATGTTATGTTTTTGTACACGTGCTGGCCTTATGCCATTCTATGCTAATATTAAGCAGCATTTTAATAATATTTATAATTTACAATAATATAACATAACATTAATGGCATTTTTATATATGCTAATAGATTTGTTTGTGATTTTTATCATTAGACCAGATACTTTATACTTTATCTGCGGGGTTTTTTTGTTTTTGTTTTTGTTTTTAGCACAAAAGCAAGTAGAATATCAAATGTCTGTGAGAGACTGTAAGTTATAAAGTAGAAATCAAGGGCATTAAAATACAAGGTCAGAGAGACTGAATGATAGAATTAAGGATGACTTAAAGGACTCACTGAAATTATGTGACCATTGGCATACATTAGCAAATGTAGAATTGCTCTGGTAGGTGGATGGCCAGAAAGCACATAGATGTTTTGACTTGTGGAAGTTGCGGTGAGAAGATACATCAAATTCTAGTCAGCCAGTAGAATAGCAGCTCTAAAGAAACAGGTCAGGCCAGGTGAGAAAGGTTTTGGATATAGGTGGAGTTGACATGGAAGGCAAATAATTTCAGAATTTTGTGTAGAGAATTTAATTCTCTACACAAAGCCTTGACTTATGAGAATGGGACACTTACTTATGTATACTTTTAACTAGCTAATTTTAACTGAAGTTCCTGAGGACGCCATCTGCAGAGGGCTCCTATAAGAACTAAGGAAGTGTGTCTTACCTTCATCATTAAAAACTCCATGAGGTTACATAACCTCCTGCTTCATTAGATTTCTTCTATCAGTTCTTAAGGTGCCTTCATTCTAAAGGATTTACTCAGTCTTCCCCCAATTATAATTTTCCTACTTTGTGATTATATAATCCAGAAATATTTAACCATTTTTCGGGTGTTTTTTTTTTTTCCTTCCTATGCAAAATCTACTTGATGCTTATAGCTATCAAATTTTCTTCTGTAGGTTGCCATGTATATAATGAATACTTAATAAGAAGAAAGCAAATGTTCTCAAACTGAAGAGAGGAAAGAAAGGTCATGGCTACTTTTAGAAGTAAACTCACACTTCAAAAAAAAGACCAGAAATGTTGACATTTTATATAAAATAATAATAATAATGTCTACAAGTTATCAAGCACCTACAATATTTTAGTCCCTGAATTAAAACATTTAAACATGGCATCACGGTGAATCTTCTAACTATCCCTAAAGCAAATACAATTACCCCAGTATTAAGAAAAAAGAGAAACTTGAGACTGAGAAAAATTGATCTTGCTGAAGGCTACACACTGGAGGAATATGATACCAGGGTTCAAAGTCAAATCTGTTTAACTCCAAAGCTCAGCTCTGTCCACTACAACCCAGTGCTGTCCTAACTTTATCAACTCTGTTCAATACACTTAAATATAAACTGTAAAATGTTTCTTGCATGCAGGTATTGTACTTTTTATTTTCAAAATATTAATCAAAACTTAAAATAACTCAATATGAAGTAATAACTCAGAAAAAATATTTGTTGTGGATTGCCAAGCCTACTTGAACACTTGAATTAACAGTAAGTTTTACAAAACTGAATCTTACTTTGAGATATACTTTTTTTTTAAGATTGAAGTACTTTTTTTTAATAAATATAAGCCTGGACAAGTCTAGTATAAGAATGGAAGCTCTTCCAATACTATCCACTTACTAATAAACATGTGCAGAGAGCGGAACAGAGGACTTATAATTCTTTGACCGTACCTAGTAGCAGAGATTTTTGATATCATCATGTGAAAAATTGAAGAATAAAACCTCCCAAGAAGCTGATGTAGGAAAACAGGACAAACTAAAAGATAGGTGGAGAACAGGCATGAAGAACTTTAACAACACAGAACCATGGAGACAAGAAGGAAAATAAAAATGACTGAGAGAAAATGTTCAAGAGACTTCGGAGCAAAAAAATATAGATATTAATCTCATGATAAACATAACATGTTGAGGGAGAAAAAGCAAGCAAAATCTCATTCCGCTGAACAGAAGTGATTCAGTTGGGAGAAATAAATTTTTAAAAGAGTCAAAAGGAAAGAGACCAGAGAAATAAAGTGAAAGACAATCCAATACAAAAATAAATGACAAAGCAGGCAGCGAAGTATTGTATTGACGAAAGAGATTGATTCTCCACATCAGAATGACAGAACCTGAGAAAGGAACAGAGGGCTCCTTATTTCCAAACAAGAGTGGGTGGGGAAAAGGGAAGTAATTAATAATTGAAAAAAAAAAACCCAAAAATTATCAGAATCCAGAGCAATTCTATCATAGTAGAGGTAAGTACTATCACAATCAAGATTGTAGTTAAGCAGAAATGCATATAGAAGTACTATTAGAATATCAAAAAAAAGCCAACTTTACAATCAATAAATATAGGACTTTAGTACATTCATATATATTTATAACTGAAGGCAATCAATAACTGGTAAACCCTTTGCGTAAGGATAGAGATATTTTTATTAGGATCATTATTAGTTTTGCTAAATTTAGTTCTGCGTAATGTTGAGAAAATTCAGACTCACTTTTAGTGGACTGGGAGACATCTTAGGTTGGCTTCTCTAGGCTATCAAGCTGGGCCAGATCATTTAGCTCCAGTTCCCCTTTCTATTAAATAGGAATAAACCATCAGCCCAACCTACCTCACAGTGTTCTGAAAAGAATTTCCAGCTATTTATGAATTGCTGTACCTACTTGTTGCTTGAGAAGGGCAGTCTGGTAGATGGGAAAATTATTTTTGGAATAAGACAAATCTGGATTGGAATCCAGACTCTGGTGCTCACCATTTGTGTAACCTAGAAGAATTAATGGACATCTCTGACCCTCAGTTTTTTCATCCAAAAAAGTGAGAGTAACTGCACATTTCACAAAAGTGGTGTGAAGATTAATGATCTAATAATCTGCAACATGGTAGGCATTTTCAAAAATGATTCCCTTTTCCTTGATATCACCATTCTTATTCTGTTGTTAAAGCTGACATATTGATAACTCTTTTTTTAAATGGTTGTATAATTATAGGCCTTATTTCTGCTTATGTAGCATTCAAGACTGGCTTTTTAATTCTGAAAGAAATACACACACACACACACACACACACACACATATATATATATAGAGAGAGAGATAGGTATATAGATATATAGATATATCTGTGAGTGCTCCAATACCTTTCAGGTAAATTCCCATTTTGCCATTGCTTTTGTTTAAAATAACCAGACACTTCCTCTTATTCAACTAAAAACATAGACCTACATGAAGAGTAAGAAACACAATGGCTCTGATGTTAGACAAACTAGTTTTCTTCTCATTTCACTTCTGTTGCACACACCCATTCATTCATTTACAGGTAATTTTAAATTATCAACTATAAACCAATTATCTGCCAGGGCCTCACTAATCCCATGGAGATTACATCCAGTTACATGACTTTGGATACAATCTTTATAGTAATGATACCATATTCATATCCCAAGCCCTGAACTTTCCTATGGATTCCATATGACTTAGATATCCAACTACTAGAACATCTCAGGTAGGATGTTTAATATGCATCTCAAATTTAGCATGTCAAAAACTCAGCTCCAAGCCCTTCCTCCAAAACATGCTGTCTTGCAATATACTGTCTGTTATTTGTGCCTCCATCTTTCCAGATGCTCAGCCCCAAACCCCTGAGCTGACCCTTGACTTATATCTGTATCTATGCTGTCAGTTTCACCCACATCCCATATCTATGCTGCCAGATTTACCTTCAAAAAATATGTATCAAAAAATGTATATATATCCATAATGACACTACCCATCACCTTCCCTGCCACCCACCCTCAGTTTAAGCCATATCTGATTATGCTTCCCTGAATTATTTTAATACCTTCTAAACATTCTCCTTGCTTCCATTCTTGACCTCTTTCAGTTTGTTCTCAATACAGCAATCTGTGAGTCTCTGAGGAAGAGGGAAACCAGGTCACATCAAGCCCATTACTCAAACATGCCTTGTCTTCCCATCTCACTCACAGTAAATTGCCTAGAAGGGCCAAGAAGTTTTCACCCTCCTCTACCCACCACCTGTCTGACTTGATACTGTGCTATTCTCCCTCTCATTCCCTTCTCTCTAGCCATACTGACCTCTTTGCTGCATGCAGACATGTCAGGCTCATTTCTGTCCCACGACAAGGAACTGTTACCTATGCCTGAAACACTCTTATTTTTGATCTGACTTCATGGCTCCCTCCTTTGCTTCCTTAGTTCTTGGTTCAAATGCCACTTTCTCTGGAAAGATGTCCCTGACCACTCCCTCTCTAGTCCCCTGCCCTGATGTATTATTTTTCACAATGCCTTTCCTCATTTCTCATTCTACATATTTTGCATTATTTATAGGCTTATCTTTGTCCCTCTACACTAGAATGTTAGCTCTTTGAGGACAGGGAGTGTTGTTTATTTTTGTTAATTACTTCAAGGAACTTAAATTTGAAGGGTCAGGGCGGGAAAGACAGTAAACAGGGATACCTGTCTCCAATTTCAATGGGGAAAGAAAGGTTTCCTAGAAGTAAATGCATAAGGAAGTCACTGAATCCCTTGGAATTTTAGTTCCCTTGTCTGGAAATTGTATATAACCAATCTACCCCCTTAAGGAGGAAAACTAAATGAGATCAGGGATATAACACACTTGTCAGAGGAACGGACACCTCAAAGACACACAAAATGTGTTCAGCACCATTGTCATCCTCTCTAAAATGCTCTGATTTTATATCTTCATTTTGTTCTACTCCTGCTATTTTCTACCTCTCAATCTTTATGTGGAATATCGAAGACAGTAGCTGTAGAATTCTTTCAGTTATTTCAGGTCCAAATAAACAAATGAGATTTTGTAGAATTTGTTAAAGAATTACTGCTTATCTATTTGTCCTAATCATCTGATTACTGAAAAGCAACCAGAATTAATGCAAAAAGCTCAAGTAGTTAACAATCTGGGTGTCTCAAAAGATGTTATTAAAAGGATGTTAGCAGGACTCTCTCATTGCTCTAAAACTCTTGATTGTGGTAGGCTCTAAAAAGCTCCTTCTGAGAAATGCTTAGTAGAGGCCAGTGGCCACATAACTTTTGGAATTATTATTAGCTTTGCACTCAGATTATATCAAAGTCCAGGAAGCCCAGCTGAAGTGTGGTTACTGACGATACAGGGACTATTAACTTGGATACTTTTTCCTCTGCCCTACAGATATTCTCATGAATGACTAGAGCTAAGCTATCAGTGCTGCCTGATGCAATGAACATTTGTACACACACAGACAACATTTAGCAAGTAGCAAGACACACAGACTTACATTTAGCAAACAGAACACACACACACGCACACTACAACTAAGTTCTATTTATCAAACATCTATTACCTATCATAACTGGATAATTACGCATAGTAATATAAAAAATATATATATTTATATAAATATGTGATAATGCTTTGATCAAGTTATTTTATGCTAGCTTATATATGTATAAATGCAAATTTAAGTGCTCTCTCATATTACTTATATAATCACGATTACTCATATTATTACTCTCTATATTACTTATATCGGTTGTCTACGACAAAAACGTATATACAACTTCAGGTATTCCATGAACATGTACTTAGAAATTTATATTATAAAAGTCTTAAAAATACAACATCACACTATTTCCCGTGGAAAATTTTCTGAGAAACAAAACAATAAAAGCACGAGTTAGGATTTTCTCCAAATGCTTCCTTACTAGCCATCTTCTCTTTTGACACTGACCTTTACCCTTAAGGAGACTACATGGGGCTATTTCTGTTTCTTGAAAAGCATTAAATCAATTTCACTTTTACTTGAAAAAGAGTTGTTGAGTGCTTTTATAAATGTCCCACAAATGAAAAAATAAGAAAGAGTAGGAAATAATCTCTTTAAGGAGATCAATCAACTAAAACTACATAGACTAAAATTCACACCAGTTAAGATTAAAAACCATAAGAAATATACATGATCATAAAGAATAAGTAAAAATACAGGCAAAATTTAGTGAGGCATATTCTCAGACACTGATGTAATTTAATTAAGGAAAATTTTCATTTACTTATACTCATGTACACGTTTAAATACCCTGTGGACTAAAGCATTACATTAAGACCCCAAGTTCTAGATAGTATAGCACTGTAATGTTAGAATCAAATATAGGACTCTTCAAAATTGATGAAGAAAGAAAAACAGAACCCTAGACCCTCCTTGAGCTGAAACAGATGGTATCTGCTCAAAGGGTCTCAAAGGGAAAAATTAAGCTTTCTCTTCATATGTTTGACATGTGACAAAAAACACTGAATGAAATCATACAAAATAATTATCACTTAAGGCCTCCTTTTACTTCTGGAGGCATGGGTTACTTTGTTAATACTTCATTTTTAGACCACTGAGGCTAATTTCTAAGAATTTTCCTTCTTCCACAACAGTCAAATTGATATTTAAGGGTCATAGTCTTTTGCAAAAAAAATATTAATGTGAAAAAGAAAATCCATTAAGGTAAGGAAACAAACAAAACAGAATCTCATGCTTGGGGACAAGAATAATTTATTTGTGCATGTGGGACAATGAGTTATTTGGTCTTTCTTCACAAATGAGATAACTGTCATATCCCATCATATCCCACTACCATGAATTATATATAACAACATTTGGTGAAATATGAAATTCTAAAAATACACTGAAAGGCTGGAGTCATCTTAATGGTTTATTATGATAGGTGTTCCTGGTTTTGAAATATCTTCTTTCATCGAAGACAAATGGGGGCGACATTATTTTAGAAAGTCCACATCTTTTAAAAAGATGGATTAAAAGCTCTTTGAGACAGCTGTGCTATTTTATTAGAAGAACAACATTTTCTTCCTAAATAGTCCTTGAGGGCAATTGCATGAAATAATCAAGGGATGCTTTGGGCCCCATTCAAAATTAAAGCTCAAGGATATGCTGCATAGGAGAAGATGGCAGGATAATCACTTTTGCTGTGAATATAAACATGTGAGTAAGGACAATAAAGAAAATCAGACTTAAATCAAAGTGCTGATGTTATACTTTCACATCCAGAAAACCTATCCTTCTGTTGCACTGCCTCACACCTAGGCTTTGAAATCAGACAAAAGTATATTTGAGCACCTTCTCCTTCTGTAAAGTCATACAACCTTGGTCAAGTTGATCAAACTCTTATAAGTATCTTTATCTTCCTCTGTGAAACCAGGACAGTCTGTTATACCTTTCTTGGTTGTGAGGATTAAATGAGATATACAGGTAATGGGCTTATGACAGTGTGCTTTGGAGAACTGAACAGACCTTCTATTTTGGAAACAACATGGTTTAGTAGGTAAGCCCATGAGCTCTGATGTTAGATACTCAAGGGTACTCTCTCACTTCCTGTGTAACTGTGAGAGATTGATTCCATCTCTGAGAGCGAACAGTGGTTGACTCATCTAAAACGCAGAAATGATAGAAGTACCCACCTGTAAAATTGTGAAGGTTAATCACAAAATGTAAAGTGCTTACTACAGGGCTTGGCACATAATTACAACAACAGCTAACAGTGACAGGCTCAAATGTAACCTTAAATAACAACACATTAATATATACAAATATAATATTCACAACTTCCAAGGTTTTTTTTTTCTCTTCCATTTTAAAGGTCTTTTGGTTTCATTCTTTGTCTATTTTCATATCTCTCAAGTGCCTCAGGGGAAAAAATCCTAAATATATCATGGATACACAAGGGCAGTGTGAAACATGGGCACTGCACCTGTCATCATGTCACTCATAATCACTTTTCTCTGCTCAAATGTGCACACCTGGGGAAGGTTGAAAACTCAGTCTCCTACATTATCCCCTATTTACAGTTGGGTAAGGAACATCTGGCCAATTAATTTTCAGTAGTCTAGGAGGCTGGATCACCAATTATAGCATTCAAGGGTTCTTGTTTTTATTACCTTCCTATCATCAGCATACACTGGACCTGGGTGAGCTGCTTGCTAGAAGAGCTTATATTGCCAGCTAACATTCTAGAGAAGGATACAAACAGGGAGCCACAAATCACACAAGGCAGAACTGTAATTGGATATGACATTCAGTTCAGATTTTTCTTACGAACATACAAACTGCTTATACTAAGCCAAGTTAGCCAAGTTATGAATCTAATTACTTTGCCAAAGATAGTCATGAATTTCCATTTGGATTAGCCATGAGGTCAAGCAATAATCTTCAAATTATCCTCACATATTCTGTTTCCTAATAAGGAAAAAAAAAAAAACTTACCTTCCTCAACATCCCCACAAAGCCATCCTAAGTTGAAAATACCCTAGGTCAAAAATGTATTTAATACACCTAGCCTGCCATAGATCAGAGTTTGGCTTAGCCTCCATTAAATGTGCTCAGAACAATTGCACTGGCCTACACTTGGGCAAAATCATCTAATACAAAGGCTTAAATAAAGTATTGACTATCTTATGTAATTTATTAAATGCTGTACTGAAAGTAATAAACACTGTGTTTGTATGGGTAGAGAACTGTTGTAAGTGTATTAGTTGTTTCCCCTTGTGACAGTGTACCTGCCTGGGAGCTGTAGCTTGCTGCCATGGCCTGGCATCATAATAAAGTATTATATGCATATCACCAACCCAGGGTAAGATCGAAATTTAAAACTGAAAGTATGGTTTCTACTAAATGTATATTGCTTTCATGTCATGGTAAAGCCAAAAAATTGTAAGTTGGAGAGTGGTCTGTATAGCCTTTAGGATAAATTTTAAGAGTCCCCCCCAGATTTATCCTGAATAGAGCAGTTCATTCAAAAATAATGAACCAAACCCTCCTATTATGAGTAATTGTTTCCTACTCTAATAACATTTGCTAAAAATCTCAGTTTGGGACTCTCATTAAAGCATAAATTTAGGGATAGGAGTCGTGTACGAGGCCAGCTTCTCTTCGAGGGCTCCATGTTCTTTGTAATTATCACGTGTCCAATAAATACAAGTTTCTGACAGTTCTGTAGTGAACTCAGCAGGGCCTAGGTTATTATTTAAGTTTTTTTCTTAAGAATAAATATCAAATAATTTGAAAAGGCATCTTAAAACGTAAAAGTGTGGCCATTTTTTTTAATAGTTGCTGACTGCAGGGACTCAAAGGAAATTTTCTTCCTCTACAAGGCAGACTCCCACTCCGGTTAATAGAGAATAGGAACTTTAACAATGTCTGATGTGGCACAAAGTTTGAACATGCCTGCTCAACACCCAGAATCATCCTGAAGCAGGCAGAGAATACTGGTACTGGAATATTGGGGGGAAATGGGGTAGTTATCATTTTGTAACAATATTTTCTCCATATGCATGCATAGATTATATATTACATGTGTACTTACACAAGTTTTCTAGTAGGTCAAAAGTTGTATCTAGAATTTTTTTACTTGAACTATTTCTCTCCCACTACAGATAATGCTGGCAGGACTGAAGTATCTTACCTCCCTGTCAGAGGGTGGGCATATGAAGTTAAGCTTCACTGGATCATTTCCTCTTTCCTGAGTCCTTAAAGAGGCAGATCCTTGAAGGGACCCTCCGCTAGTTTCTACTACCTAAATTTCAGAGCTTCTCTAGTTCCGTCATTTTGTGAGGCTTGATTATTGAGTCATCTATTTGATTCTGTGAAAAAGCCAGTATGTTTTCAATTTATTCTTTTGTTTTGTCTCCTTACATCAGTTAGTATTGGTCTCTGTTGCATGCCATCAATGGTCTCTGATTCATGATGTATACATGTCCCCACTTCCGGCAACCTCCCACTTTAGGAAATTGGACACAGGATACGTGTCTTCTCTTTTCCCATAAATTACAAGACCACTTTGAATTAAACTTTTAAAACATCCTCACATTCAATTACACTAATAAAATACTCCTTTAAGAGCAATGACAGTGATTTAAATATGTATTTGGTCTTATTTTTTGCTGTACTTCAGACTAAAAACTTAAAAATAAATAACTTCATTGATTCTGAAACATTAATCTTTTCTCAGGACATGGACCAAACCTGACTAAATGCAAATAAGTTAGTTTCTGTATTTGGACATCAGAAGCAATATTTTTCCAAGTTTTAAATCATCCACATAGCATGTTAAATTATAGTGCCTCTCTTTCTTCTCTGACAGATTCCAACCTTTTGATTCTCTGCCTTCTTTCTTTGCTACAGTAAATTGATCCTTTAAAACATCCAGGTGCAAATGAATTAATGGTCTTCTATTGTGAGTGAGAGTGATTGGAGTCCCTCCCCACTCCTTCTCTACATTGAGGTCCTTTCCCCTTCTGAGAAAACCCACATATCAATTAAACTCACCTGCTAATTAAAAGCTTGTTTGGAAAAATCCTTGCTAGTTAGAAGCAAAGAAAGTGTAAAGGTGTCTAAAAATAGAGGCTTTGAATGTCAATTTCTTCCTTCCTCCTTGGTTCCTGGTTCCTTGGGTTGAATTGAACGCTGATAAAGAGCTAGGGAAGGGAAAAAAAGAAAAAAAAATAGTAAGTATCTTTTTCACCTATATTTCCCTGGGAGTATATCATTGGTTTAGTAACTTCAGCTCTTTGTCAGCAACATCAAGATACACAGTTTTTATTCATGAGACGGAAACACCATTTCTCACTCCTTCTTATATAGCCACACTGATTTCCTGTATAAAGGCAGTAGAAACCCCAGTTCTTATACACTGGCTGTCAACAATCAAGCCAGAGCTTTTGTGAGCTGAAATATCAGAGGAATGAAAGTGAATGTGGAAATGATGCCCTGTTCTCTTTCTTAATGACACATGCCTGCTCTTAGATCCTCAACCACTGTTCACTCCTATCTGCTTTTCCTGAGAAATGGGTCCTAAGGGCAGATTTATACCAATACTAGATTGTCTTTTCTTTCTTTTCTACCTCAGACTTAAAAGCTACATTGCTCTAAAGTAACATGCTAAGTATCAAACTATACAAAATAAAAGAAAATGATAAAAATAGAACTCAGGAGACTGGAAAAATCACAGTATGAACAAAGCCTTTTTTTTTTTTTTAATGTACCAGACAATGAGAAGAAATTAAATTATGATCTGCCTTAGAAAATGACAGCTAATTTATCCATTTATTCATTCACTTAATATATTTTGTTAAAAGTCCACTATTTGGTAGTCACTGAACCAGGAAGTGGGAATTAGAAATGAAATTAAGATCTAGTTCCAGCCCTCAGGGAGTTTATAGTCTAAGAAAATAAATTGGGAGCAAATAGAAATTACCATAGCATGTGATAAAGCTGGCAATAGGAGAAACCCAAGCAGATAGCCCAGATGTGGAAGATCAAAGACTTTCAGAAATGGTCAAAGTTAAGCTACGTTCCAGAGGTTGAAAATAAATTACACAGGAAGGGGAATGATAATAGGGAAAGACATTCCAATGTTGCTGAATATGTACCAGGAAAGAGAATAGGACACTTTTGGGGAACCATCTGTCCATAGTTCACAGAAAGGAAAGAGAAAGCCAAAAGAAAGATCAAAATATAATGGTATTTTAAACTGACAATCAGAAAATAGTGAGTTTTTTTTCTTTTTAAATATTTTATCATTTATTTGATAGGGAGAGCATAAGCAGGGGGAGAGGAAGGCAGGGGGAGAGGGGGAAGCAGACTCCATGTTGAACAAGGAGCCAGATGCAGGACTCAATCCCAGAACCCTGGGATCATGACCAGAACTGAAGGCAGACACTTTGACTGAGCCACCCAGGTGCCAACTAGTGAGTTTTTTGTTTTTTTTTTTTTAATATAATAGGATGTATAGATGGAAATAGGAAAGGACAAAGGTTCTCTGTTTCATTAATTTCTTTATGATGTGTGAGAACAAACTATGTGAAAGTGGCTATGAAAAAACTTATTTATGAAAAAAATCAGGGGTTAACTGACTTCACATAACTTAAGTCCAAAAGAGATATACTCCCTATAGATTTAAATTTACAGAATTATGATAGACTGCATTGCACAGAATAAGGATAAAACAGTTACTAATAGAGCAAAGGCCTGTAAAAAGACAAAGCCTTCTCAGAAAAAGAAAAATGATTTCCCAAGATGTTTATGTTCCAAAATAAGACATGGTTTGAAAAAAAAGAGAAGATATATTTACACAATAAAATACTGTATCAATGAGATTAAAGCAAATGTGATCATCTTCAGATCAGTTCAATTAAGGATATTGAGTAACTACTGTGTGCTAAGCTTGTTAATAGGTTCTGGATCAGTCATAATTGATAAATAATGCAGTCATCCTAAAACTGAAATACAAACAAGAAAGATTATTTTTAAAAAGAACTGTCAATAAGTACTCAGTATTATGAGTACTCCATGTCTCTTCTGTTCTATCACCTAGAATATAAGGCAAGAAACTTTTCTTATTCACAGCCATGTCCCTGGTACCTAAAATAGTGCTTGACACTGTGATTAAGTTAAATGGATAAGTTGTAGCTCAATGAACGGTCTCTGGATGGGAGGGCTTAAGCTCTGGTTTTAATACAGTACTATGGCTATAGCCCTCTTAATCTTTTTCCATATCTTATTTTTGTTTGAGGCTGATAGAAATGGTATGCCTAACTATAAAATCCAAAGTTCTTAGATAAATCATATAGCCCCAAATTAATCCTCCAAACTGTAAATCACCCTCCAATGATTTCTTATTGCAATAAAATAAAATCTCAAGTCTTAGCATGCCCCGCTTCATCTCAACATTCATCTGACATTTTCCATACTATAGGCACACCGGCTTCCTTTCTGTTCCTCAAATACACCAAATGTGTTTTCATTTTAGGGCTTTTGCCCCTTTTTCTCTGCCTGGAACATTCTTCCCCTAGAATTTTTCATGGCTCACTCTTATAAAGATCTCAGATCAAATGTCACATCTTCAAGGAAGCCTTCTCTGACCATCCTTTTAAAATGCCTCATTCACCCATCAGTATTATTTTAGCATGACATCCTGCTTTATTGTCTCCATAGCAGTTCTTATTATTTGAAATTTTCTTTTTGTTTGTTTGTCCTCCCTTCCTCCACAACTGGACTGTTAGCTCCACAAAGAGAAGGGAATTATATTGTTTATCCTTAAAGGCAGTCCTTTAAGGATAAACAATACAATAAAATATAATAAAGGACTGCCTTTATTTAAGTAAATATTTGTCTGCCATATAAATGAGTAAATTACCCATGAGTCCCTCATTTAAATTTAGAGAATTATAAACTACTTTTCAAAAGTTTAACATCATATGTTATTATGAGTGAACAATACATTATGAGTGACTACAATCCTCTGTAAGTGTGAGTCATATGAGGAGATTTTAGTCAGCTGTTCATTTCCATGGAAAGGTACAGTTTAAATTAGGGAGATAGCATAGGTTAGCAGTTAAAAATGGGGTATTAGAGCCAGAAACCCCTGGATTCATAACTCACCTTCTTACTGCATGTGAGTTCTTGGGCCAATTTATGCTAGTTTGTGAATCACAGTCTCCTCATCTGTAAGACACAGACAGTAACTCTCACTTTCCTGGAGTTGTGGGGTCCCATAAGATAATGAATATATTTAACATTGTGTATGACTTGTAGTGAAAGCTCAAGAAACGTTAGCTCTTATTACTAGCCTCATCATTTTTAGGAAAAAGTTAAAAAATGAAATGCCTTATTGTGAAAAGTGTGAAATTAACCCTTGAATTGAAACATTTTAGTTGAATTTTGAGATTTAGATATTTAAAAACAAAGAATTTTTGTTATATTTTCCCTCTGTTAATATTTCTTTAATTTTTAAAGCAAACACTTGCCAGTTTCATGTCTCAGCTTTTATATTTACCCACACTGCACAGTGATTTGCCAAAGCTTCTTTTGTGTAACAGTAAAATTAGACTTCATTTTATTTTTCATTTTATGAGCAGAGACTATAATTCTAAAAGTTCTCTAGTATTTCCACAATGCCCTCTTATATCTTAAGTCCCTGTTAAAAGTTTCCCAACAGGTTTTTCAGCTGTTTATCAAGTTGAAGTAATTTTTTTAAAAGATTTTACTCATTTGAGGGAAAGTGAAAAAGATCATGAGCAGGGGAAGAGCAAGGGGAGAAGCAGAGTCCCCACTGAGCAGGAAGCCCAATGTAGGACTGGATTTTGGGATTCCAGGACCATGACCTGAGCTGAGGGCAAACATTTAACTGACTGAGCCACACATGCACCCCAAGAGTTTAAGAAATTTTTGCTGATATAATCATTCTCTTTATTTAACCAATCTGGAGGTTCATCCAGGTCCCATGCCAGTATGTTAACTTAATCTTGATGGGGAATGGCTACTCTACATCTTCAGAAAGCAATCAGTGAGGCAGATTAAGTTTTTTAACTTACATATAATATTGTTTTCATCTTAACTCCCATTTTTTTCATTCATTTGGTGCAGACCTAAAATGCCCGTATCAGGATATATGTAGCGTTTAACAACAGAATGCCAAACTTCTTTTGTCCCTTGCTAGGTTAATACTGTATTCTCTTTGAAAAACAGAATCCACCTTTTCATCTCCTGTAGAGTAAGACTATTCCTGTTTTTGCAGAAATCTGTAATTTTTTTCACCCTTGAAGCCTGTATATAGAAAACCAACCAGAGCAGGATTTTATTGTTGTTGTTGTAGGATTTGTATGTTACACTTTTTTTTTTAATCCACAATCAGCTAGAGTTCTAGAGATCTGAATTATGTGCTAACTACTCTGGTTAATTAGAGTGCTATTTAATTTTTGTAATTCAGCCGGTGCCTGAATAGTGCAAAATCCATTTGACCTCTGTCTTACAGTTATCCATTTGCCACATGTCTCAGACCTTTTTAATGATGAACTGCTCTGACTGGTAATCACCTTTGGGCCTCTTGTTCTTTCTCTTTACAAATTAAAAAGGAGCCTGAAAAAACATCCTGGTGCAAGGTGCACAGGCAATACGGTGAGGTTACAAGAGTAAAAAACTAACAGCATTCCTGAATACTGATGACAAAAATGTAGTGAAACCACAGAATCTTCCTCTCCACTATTTGACAAAGCAGCACACTGAACTAAGCAGAGATTAGCAGAAAACAAGCTAGAGAAAATGTGGGTCACACCCTATGTGGGATGTGTTTATGAAGGAGAGGGGGCTGGATAATCACACTGCAGTTTTAAAAGATTCTAGGTATAGAGTCAATTAAAAGGGGTGGCTATTTAAAGAGATATAAATTTTAAACTAGCTTGTTATATTATAAGCAAGAAAGGGGCGCTTGGGTGGCTCAGTGGGTTAAGCCTCTGCCTCTGGCTCAGGTCATGATGCCAGGGTCCTGGGAATCGAGACCCACAGGGGGCTCTCTGCTAGGCAGGGAGCTTGCTTCACCCTCTCTTTCTCTGCCTGCCTCTCTGCCTACTTGTGATCTCTGTCAAATAAATAAATAAAATCTAAAAAAAAAAAAAAGAAAAGATAGTGAGTTGGATATAGGGGGGCACCCGGGTGGCACAGTCAGTTAAGCATCCTACTCTTGATTTCAGCTCAGGTCATGATCTCAAGGTCCTGGGATCGAGTTCTGTGTTGGGCACCCTTCTCAGCATGGAGTCTGCTTAAGATTTTCTTCTCCCTCTGCCCCTCCCCCTTGCTCTGGTTCTCTCTCTTTCAAAAAAGCAAAATTGAAAAAAAAAAAAGAATGGTGGTATTAGGGACTTATTCATTTAAACACTATTATTGTGCGGCTACTATGTGTTAGGCCCTTTTTAAGATGGTGGCAAAAGCATTTGACTTGACAAATGACAAGATTGCTGCTCTAGTAAAGCTTACTTTTTAGTTGGAGGGAGCCAAAAGGAAGAATGAATAAATAAATAAAGGACAAAAGAAGTCAGGTTACTATAGGGTAATGGGATTCAGAGAGAGTTAGAAGGGATTTCAGGTTGGGAGATTAGGAAAGAAATATTCTCTGAAGAGAGGACATCAAAAAAGCATTGACGGGTTTAAAAAAAAAAGCAGTCACAAAGTACAATAAGCAGAAACAAGCTTGATATGTTCAAGGGAAAGAAAGTTGGTATATCTAGAGTAGAGTGGGAGAGAGGAAACTAAAATCTGATGAACTAGGAGAAATAGAACTTTTTAAGTTGAATAAGAGATGAGATGTTAAGTAAAGTCTTTTATAAAAGAAAATAGCATGACTGAAATTAGGTAATTTTTCAAAGATTTTATTTATTTATTTGGGAGAAAGAGAGACAAAGACAGGGACAGAACATAAGTAGAGGGAGCTGCAGGCAGAGGGAGAAGCAGGCTCCCTGCTGAGCAAGGAGCCTGATGCAGGACTGGATCCCAAGAACCTGGGATCATGACCTGAACCAAAGGCAGAGGCTTAACCAACTGGCCACCCAGGTGTCCCTGAAATTAGATTTTTAACAGATCACTCTGGTTCCTGAGTAGGTCAAAGAGACAGAACTAGATCAGTTCATAAATTCTTAGCTCTAGGACAAGTTACAGTGATAAATCCAAGGTGAGAACAAGCAGAGGCAAGATTTGGGAGATTTTGGAGGTAATGTTGACAGGCCCTACTGATGAGTTGAATATGGGGGCTGGACAAAAGAAACAAATCAAATAAAAATTTTAGATCTTGGGCTTCAGCAACTAGGTGGATGTCATGCTATTTATGAGATGGAGAATCTCAGAAAAGAGCAAGTTCAAAGAGGATGTTAGTCTATTACAACATCCATGGGGTAAGTCAAATTAGAAGTTTAACGGGCATGAGTGTGAAGTTTGGAATATGTTCAATAAGAGGGAGATATTAGGGAATAGGTAGTGTTTTAAAGCACGAAATTAGATGATTGCATAGATAAAAAGAGCCAAGGTTGGAGGCTTTTGTGGCCAAAAAGAATAACGGACATCTGGAAGAGTAAGGAGAATCCATGGAGTTGGAAGAAAACCAGAGTGTGTCATGAGAGTCAAGAGAAGAAAGGAGTTAAAGAAACAGAGGGAGGGCCAATGGGAGAAACACTACTAAAGGTCCAGAGGAGGTAAGAGAAAGAAAAGTGTGTGAGTTCCAAGATTTATGAGGTAAATTGATTATTGATTCCACATTGATTAATGATTGATTGATCCACATTGAATCAAATCCACATTGAATAATGATTAATGATTCCACACTGATTATGTGGAAAAAAATGATCTGATGTGGTACCTAGATCAAGAGTACACCATTGCCCTTCTCCACGTCACTCCCACCTCATTCTTACCTCCTTGCTTCCCTCATACTTTTGGTCTATAATCTCATGATAAAAATCAACAAAAGGTAACCAGTCCATTTTGATATCCTCTCCAAGCTTCTACATTTATATTATATTTCTTATATATCTCTACCTTTTTTACTTTTTCACATTGTTGCCAGAGCTAACTTCCTAAAACACAGGTTGGATTCTCCCTTCAAAAATCTTCGGCAGCACTCCTCAGTCTGGAATTAAATTAAAAATCCTACCTTCTAACCTTGGCTTTAATGTATATGACCCATAAAATGGTCTCTGATTGCCCCTGCAGAATTATTCTTTCTTCTGTTCTTTCCATTGTACAGTGTTTGTACCTATACATGGCATTTATTAAATTCAACCTTGGGGAGTTTATATTTGTTTTCCCTATTACACTGGAAATACCTTAGGAGGAATTACTAAAAATTTGGGTTGAAACAAAAACAGCAACAGCAACAACAAAACAACAGTAGCAGAATCACCAGCTCAAAAATAATCACTAATACTTGAGTATTTACTATGTGCCAGGTACAAAAGCACTTAAAATAGATCACTTTAATATTTCTTCACTTTTGGGGGTAAGTACTAGTATTATTCTGATGTTACAGTTGAAGAACCTGAGGTAAGTCACATGTCTAATAATAAGTGACTATCATGTATAGGTATATGCACATAGAGTAGGATCTGAAGTTTATCTTCTCCCTAAGTTTATGGGGACTTCCCCAACATGATGCATAGAAATGATCCCTGGACTGAGAACCAAAAGAACTCATTTCAGAAAGACAAGAGTCATTTTACTTCATTACCATAAATTTCTGGTTAAGGGATTCTTTAGTTTCCAAATTAATCAAAAGCTAAACCTCTGGAGAAGAGCAAGATGGCAGAGAAGTAGGAGACCTAAATTTCATCTGGCCCCAGGAATCCAGCTGTTGTCAAAACATTCCAAACACCTACAAACTCAATAGGAGATTGAAGACAAGAAGAGCAGCAATTCTAGGAACAGAGAAGTGACCACTTTTTGGAAGGTGGGACCTGTAGACAAGTGAATCTTAGGTGATATACGGGAAGAGAGACCGCAGGGGGAGGGGCTGGCTTTGGGAAAGTAGTAGAACAGCAGAGCACAAAACTGGAACTTTTAGAATTCTGCTCCACCGAGGGACGTAGCTCTAGAGGCTAAGCAGGGGATAGAGCCCTTGCAGGGAGAGTGTGCTCTCAGGACCCGCAAGGTCACAAAAAGACCAGGAGAATCTGAGTGCAGCAGAGCTCCCAGGTATTGGAGTGGGGAAGCTGGCTACAGAGATGGAGCTGAGGAGTGAGCTCTCAGCTCGGGGTTACCTTAAACCATGATCCAAGGCATAGTCAGATCACTATTCTTCAAGCAGGGACCCCACAGGTGGCAAATCCAGGGAGACCGCCTCTTTCCTCCTCTGAGAGGAGCGGTGCAGGAGTGAGTGGCAAGAATCTGCTGGGTTTGGGGACTTCAAATGGGGCCATGCACCAGAGATCAAAATGCTCGGGCACAGGCCAGGTGAGCTCAAAGTGTGGTCAGAGACCAGGGAGAGCGGAAGGATTGATGGCTGTTCTCTGAGAACACACTGAGGAGGGGGGCCCCGAGCTCTCAGTTCGTCTAGGGCCAGAAATTGGGAGGCCACCATATTCATTCCCATCCTCCAAAGTTCTACGGAAAGTGTTCATGGAACAAAAGATACCTAAAGCAAAATTGAGCAAATTCCTTAGCCTGGTCCCTGGCAAGGGTGGACAGTTCTGCCTCAGGCAAAGACATTTGAGAATCACTGCAACAGGCCTATCCCCCAGAAGATTAGCAAGAGCATCTGGCCAAGACCAAGTTCACCAATCAATGAGAACTGCAGAACTCCAGAGCTAGGGGAATATAACACAAATAATTAATGGCTTTTTTCCATGGTTCTTTAATCTTTTAACGTTAAATATTTTTAATTTATTTTTTTCTTATTTTTAAAAATTTTTCATCTTTCCTATTTTAAGCATGTTTGACTATTTTATCTTATCAATACATTTTTAAAAAATCTTTTTATTTTCATTGTTATAGTCATAATCTATTCCTTCATTGTATTTAACCTAACTTTTTGTATACATACAGGTTTTTCTTTCTTTTAAGTTTTGGGATATCACTGCTTCTAATAGATCAAAATATGCCCTAAATCTAGCACATGGCTTTATTCTAGTCTCCGCCCTGATCACATTCTTTCCTCTTTTTATTTTTTCAACAACTACTTATCAATTCCTTTTTAAAAATGATTTTTAAATTTTCATCTTTATAGTCATATTCCATCCCTTTATCTAGTTCACCCTTATTTGTGTGTATGTGTGTGTGTGTGTATGTATTTTTTTTTTTAATTTGGGGAGATAATTTTTTCTAACAAAATACACCCAAAATTGAATGTGTGGCTCTGTTCTATTCACCAGTATATATGCATGTATGTATTTATGTATATATATATATATATATATATACATAAAAGAACAAGAGGCAGTACTGATGGCTAGGGACCTAATCAATATGGCCATTAGTAAGACCTCAGAACTACAATTCAGAATGATGATTATCAAGGTGCTACCTGGGATCAAAAAAAGCCTGGAAGATACTAGAGAATCTCTTTCTGGAGGTATAAATTCCCTTTCAGGAAAAATAAAAGAACCAAAATCTATCCAAGTTGAAATCAAAAAGCTATTAATGAGGTACAATAAAAAATGGAGGCTCTCACTGCTAGGATAAATGAAGCAGAAGAGAGATTTAGTAATATAAAAGACTAAATGATGGAGAATAAAGAAGCTGAAAAAAAGAGAGGTAAACAACTACTGGATTACAAGGGGAGAATTCCAGAGAAAAGTGGTATCATAAGATAAAACAGTATTAGAATAACTGGGATTCCTGAAGAAGAAGAAATAGAGAGGGGGCAGAAGGTATATTGGAGCAGATTATAGCAGAGAATTTCCTTAATTTGGCAAAGGGAACAAGCATCAAAATTCAAGAGGCACAGAGAACTTCCCTCAAAATCAATAAAAATAGATCAACACCCTGTCACCTAATAGTAAAACATACAAGTCTCAGTGACAAAGAGAAATCCTGAAAGCAGCTTGGGACAAGAGGTCTCTCTGGTAGAAATATTAGATTGGTGACAGACCTATCCACAGACCTGGCAGAGAAGAAAGGGCTGGCATGATATATTCAGAGCACTAAATTAGAAAAATAGGCAGCCAAGAATACTATATCCAGCTAGGCTGTCATTGGAAATTGAAAGAAAAATAAAAAGATTCCAGGACAAACAAGAATATAAAGAATTTACCAGCACCGGGGCACCTGGGTGACTCAGTGTGTTAAGCCTATGCCTTTGGCTCTGGTCATGATCTCAGAATCCTGGGATCGAGTCCCATATCAGGCTCTCTGCTCAGCAGGAAGCCTGCTTCCCCCACTCTCTCTGCCTGCCTCTCTGCCTACTTGTGATCTCTCTCTGTCAAATAAATAAATAAGTAAAATCTTAAAAAAAAAAAGAATTTACAAACACCAAACCAGCCCTACAGGAAATATTGAAAGGGGTCCTCTAAGCAAAGAGAGAGCCTAAAAGTAACAGACCAGAAAGGAACAGAGACAATATACAGTGACAGTCACCTTACAGGCAATTCAATGGCACTAAATTCATATCTTTCAATAGCTACCATGACTGTAAATGGGTTAAATGCCCCAATCAAAAGACACAGGGTATCAGAATGGATAAAAAAACAAGACCCATAGATATGCTGTATGCAAGAAACTCTTATTATACCCAAAGACACCTCCAGATTTAAAGTGAGGGGGTGGAAAACAATTTGCCATGCTAATGGACATCAAAAGAAAGCATGAAAAAAAAAAGAAAGAAAGAAAGAAAGAAAGCTGGAGTGGCAATCCTTATATCAGATAAATTAGTGTTTAAGTCAAAGACTGTAATAAGAGATGAGGAAGGACATTATATCATTCTTAAAGGGTCTATCCAACAAGAAGATCTAACAATTTTAAATATCTATACCCCTAACATCGGAGCAGCCAATTATATAAACCAATTAATAACAAAATAAAGAAACACATAAACAATAATATAATTATAGTAGGGGCCTTTAACACCCCCCACACTGAAATAGATCATCTAAACAAAAGATCAACAAGGAAATAGAGGCTCTAAATGACACACTGGACTATATGGACATCACAGATATATTCAGAACATTCCATCCCAAAGCAACAGAATACACATTCTTCTCTAGTGCACATGGAACATTCTCCAGAAGAGATCACATCCTGGGTCACAAATTAGGTCTCAACTGATACCAAAATATTGGGATCATTTCCTACAGATTTTCAGACCACAATGCTGAAACTAGAACTCAACCACAAGAAGAATGTTGGAAAGAACTCAAATACTTAGGGGCTAAACAGCATTCCACTAAAGAATAAATGGGTCAACCAGGAATTTAAAAAACAATTAAAAAAATTCATGGAGGGGTGCCTGAGTGGCTCAGTTGTTAAGCATCTGCCTTTGGCTCAGGTCATGGTCCTGGGGTCTGGGACTGAGCCCCATGTTGGACTCCCTGTTTCTCCCTCTCCCATTCCCCCTGCTTGTGCTTCCACTCATTGTCTCCCTGTCTGTCAATAAATAAAAATCATTAAAACAAAATTTTTAAAAAATCGTGGAAACAAATGAAAAATGAAAACACACTGTTCAAAATCTTTGGGATACAGCAAAGGTTTTTTCTTGAGAATGAAAATTACATAGCAATACAAGCCTTTCTCAAGAAACAAGAAAGTTCTCAAAGACAAAACCTTACCCTACACCTAAAGGAGCTGGTGAGAGAACAGCAAAGAAAGCCTAAACCCAGAAGGAGAAGAGAGACAAGAAAGATCAGAGCAGAGATCAATGAAATAAAAACCAAAAGAATAGGAGATCAAATCAATGAAACTCAAAGCTGGTTCTTTGAAAGAATTAATAAGATTGATAAATCCCAGGCCAGACTTATCAAAAAGAAAAGAGAAAGGGCCCATGTTAATAAAATCATGAATGAAAGAGAGAGATCACAACCAACACCAGAGAAATACAAACAATTATAAGAAAATATTACAGTCAGGGGCACCAGGGTGGCTCAGTGGGTTAAAGCCTCTGCCTTCAGCTCAGGTCATGATCCCAGGGTCCTGGGATCAAGACTCACATCTGGTTCTCTGCTCAGTGGGGAGGCTGCATCCTCCTCCCTGTCTGCCTGCCTCTCTGCCTACTTGTGATGTCTGTCAAATAAATAAATAAAATCTTTTAAAAAGCCCATATTACAAGCAACTATACAGTAGCAAATATGATAATCTGGAAGAAATGGATGCATTCCTAGAAACATATAAACTTCCAAAACTGAACCAGGAAGAAATAGAAAACCTGAACAGACCCATAACCAGTAAGGAGACTGAAGCAGTCATCAAAAATCTCCCAACAAACAAGAGCCCAGGGCCAGATGGCTTCCCAGGGGAATTCTACCAAACATTTAAAGAAGAATTAATACATATTTTCCTGAAACTGTTCCAAAAAATAGAAATGGAAGGAAAACTTCCAAACTCATTTTATTAGGCCATTACCTTGATCCCAACACCAGAAAAGATGCCATCAAAAAAGAGAATTATGGACAAATATTCTTGATGAACATGGATGCAAAAATTCTCACCAAAATACTAGTCAATAGGATCCAACAGTACATTAAAAAGATTATCCACTATGATCACATTCCTGGGCTGCAAGATCAGTTCAACATCCACAAATCAACCAATGTGATACAATACATCAATAAAAGAAAGAACTAGAACCATATGATACTCTCAGTAGATGCTGAAAAAGCATTTGACAAAGTACAGCATCCTTTCTTGATCAAAACTCTTCACAGTGTAGGGATAGAGGGTGCATACCTCAAAAACATCCAAGACATCTATGAAAAAACTCACAGTGAATATCACTCTCAATGAGGAAAAATGAGTTTTTCCCGTAAGGTCAGGAACACAGCAGGGGTGTCCACTATCACCACTGCTATTCAACGTAGTACTGGAAGTCCTAGCCTCAACAATCAGACAACAAAGAGAAATTAAAGGCATCCAAATCAGCAAAGAAGAAGTCAAACTCTCGCTATTTGCAGATGAAATGATACTTTATGTGGAAAACCCAAAAGACTCCACTCCAAAACTATTAGCACTCATACACAAATTCAGTAAAGTGTCAGGATATAAAATCAATGCATATATCTAGTCGCCTTTCTATATACCAACAAGACAGAAGAAAGAGGAATTAAGGAGTTGATCCCACTTACAATTGCACCCAAAACCATACCTAACCAAAGAGGCAAAGAATCTGTACTCAGAAAACTATAAAGTACTCATAAAAGAAATTGAGGAAGACACAAAGAAATGGAAAAACGTTCCATGCTCATGGATTGGAAGAACAACAATTGTGAAAATGTCTATGCTATGTAGAACAATCTACACCTTTAATGCAATCCCCGTTAAAATGCCATCATTCTATTCTTTTTTCAAAGAAATGGAACAAATAATCCCAACATTTTTATGGAACCAGAAAAAACCCCAAATAGCCAAAGGAATGTTGATAAAGAAAGCCAAAGTTGGCAGCATCACAATTCCAGACTTCAAGCTCTATTACAAAGCTGTCAACATCAAGACAGTATGGTACTGGCACAAAAACAGACACATAGATCAATGGAACAGAACAGAAAGTCCAGAAATGGATCCTCAACTCTGGTCAAGTAATCTTCAACAAAGTAGGAAAAAATGTGGTTGGGAAAGAATGGTGTTGGGAAAATTGGACAGCCACATGCAGAAGAATGAAACTAGACCATTTCCTTACACCACACACAAAAATAGACTCAAAAGGGATGAAAGTCCTCAATGTGAGACAGGAATCCATCAAAATCCTTGAGGAGAACACAGGTGGCAATGTCTTTGACCTCAGCCACAGCAATTTTTTCCTAGAAACATTGCCAAAGGTGTGGGAAGCAAGGGCCAAAAATGAACTATTAGAACTTCATCAAGAGCAAAAGCTTTTGTACAGCAAAGGAAACAGTCAACAAAACCAAAAGACAACTGATGGAATGGGAGAAGATATTTGCAAATGACATATCAGAGAAAGGGTTAGTAATCAAAATCTATAAAGAACTTACCAATATCAACACCCAAAGAACAATTTATCTAATCAAAAAGTTGGTAGAAGATAGGAACAGATATTTTGGCAAAGAAGATATCCAAATGATCAACAGACACATTAAAAGTGCTCAATATCACATGTCATCAGGGAAATACAAATCAATCATAGTGAGATACCACCTCACACTAGTTGGAATAGCTAAAATTAACAAGTCAGGAAATGACAGATGTTATCAAGGATGTGGAGAAAGGGGAATCCTACTACACTGTTGGTGGGAATGCAAGCTGGTGCAGCCACTCTGGAAAACAGTACGGAGGTTCCTCAAAATGTTGAAAATAGAACTATCAAGCAATTGTGACCCAGCAATCACACTACTGGGTATTTACCCTACAGGTATAATGTAGTCATCCGAAGGGTGCACGTTCCTCTTCGAATGTTTATAGCAGCAATGTCACAATGGCCATTACAGCAACAATGTCCACAATAGCCAAAGTATGGAAAGAACCTAGCTGTCCATCAACAGATGAATGGATAAAGAAGATGTGGTGTGTGTATATATATAAATAATATGCAGCCATCAAAAAACCTTGCCATTTGAAAATAAATAAATTGGAAAAAAAAAAAAGAAAGCAAAGGGGACTTAAAAAAAAAAAAAAACCTTGCCATTTGCAACAATATGGGTGGAATTAGAGGGTATTATGCTAAGTGAAGTCAGTCAATCAGAGAAAGACAATTATATGATCTCTCTGATATGAGTAATTTGAGAGGCAGGGCAGGGGGTCATGGGGGGAAGGGAGGGAAAAGATGAAACAAGATGAAGCCAGAGAGGGAGACAAAACACAAGAGATTCTTATCTCAGGAAACAAACTGAGGATTGCTATGATGTGGGGGGAGGGATAGGGTGGCTGGGTTATTGACACTGGTGAGGGTATGTGCTATATAGTCAGTGCTGTGAAATGTGTAAGCCTGATGATTCACACACCTGTATCCCTGAAGCAAATAATATATTATATGTTAATAATAATTAAAAAAAAAACTACACCTCTAATCTGTATTCTAGAGTGTGCGTGTGGGTGGGGGGTTGGTGGGTTTCTTCAACTTGTCACGACCCACATAAATGCTTAATTGAGGTCTGCTTATGAGGATGGTTCATTTAATTACTAGGATCCAAGATACATGTGTGCCCAGGGCATGGTGAATGAGGCTAAAGCTGGCAGCCTGCAATGGGTAACAAAATAAAAGCAGCCACCAGACCACTGAACAACCAGAGAAAAAATTTAGGAACACTTGCCTTACTTTAAAGAACCCTTAACACAGCATAGTATGAAAAGCTGCTGGGTTTGGCCAATTTCCTATTGCTCAATGAAAGGAGATTTCATTTCTAATTATGGGTGAGCTATTTTTGTCCTACTCCCCTACAGGGTCACTACTTCTAATACTGAACTTATTAATTGGGGAAGCATTTTGGAAAATAGTTGAGATTAAGACTGATGGGTGCTATTTTAAACTATAGTCCAAAAAGAGACGCTGAAATAAGCAAGTTAGTGCATCCTTTGCTAAGTTGACAGGTGGTGAATTGTAGTAAAAGGAATTAAGCTCCAGGCCAAAATTAAGTCCTACAAAGCATAGCTTTATAATAATTTCTGTGCTTGCAAAACCTAGTTCTGTTAGCACAAGAACATTTAGTTTCTAGAGAAATTTTGTTTGAATACCTGTGAATTAGGATAGCATTGAAGAAGAACTATTACAGCTTGTCTGTTTTTATAAAAACATTTAGATTTGTATTTCCCTTTCTTTGGTCTGAATGTTTATCACCTCATACTTAAGTTACAATAATCTTTGAATGAGCCTTTCTGATGGTCATTCCTAATCTATCTCATTCTGCAAGCTTTGACCAATCGATCCTTTCTAAAACATCACTTGTACCATGTCACTCATTATCCTCTGTTGCTTAAGAATCTACAATGTCTCCCTGCTCTCCACTGAGTAAATTCCATATAATTCAACTTGGCATTCAGCCGGCCCCACCCTCTATATTCATTTTGAAACTAAATCCCCTCAGTCCTGCTGATTTCAAATTCCTCTTCATCACACAGACATACATAGCCTTTTCTCGGGCTTATTCTTTCTCAATCCATACTTTTTGTTTTTCAATGTCTAGCACAAAATCACTTCCTTAATGAACTTCTTGGAGATAACTCCCTACTCCTTTATTTAGCTATCTACTAATTCAACACCTGTTTTCAATGCAGCACAGAATACAGGTTTCTAACAACCTTAACTAATTGCCTTACAATTGCACTTGATTTTTTTTTCATGTACATGTATTGTCTTTTCAATTAAATAATAAATTCCATGAGCGAACAACATGGATTTTCATTGTTGTTGTTGTTATATTGTTGTTGTTACATGCTTCCATGTATCCTAACACAGTGTTAGGCAAGCAGAAGGAACTTAATAAGTATGGGTTAGCGGAAGTGAAACATTTTCTACACAGCAGAGTGGAAAATGCACCATGCTAAGAAGCTATAAAACAGGCTCTGGTCTTGACTCAAGGTAGCAGTTATCAACTGTGTGGTGTTGAGTAAATCACTTAACTCCTCTAAGACCCAGTTTTTCAAATCTGCAGGCTAAGGACAATAATAGTATTTCCCTTGCTTATTACAAAAGCATAGTGTGAATAAGGAATTAAATAATATATATGAGTGTTTTCTTCTCCAGAAAAGACATTTCCATATTTAATGTATTTCCACATACAGTATGGAAACCTAACTTCCTCCATCATGGAGATATTTTTAAAGTTAATTTTTAGTTGGTAGATACAGAGAACAAGTGCAAACAAATGATGGAAAACAGTATGAAAAGCGAATTATAGTATGACCAAACAAGACTATGGGTAAAGTTTCACAGTAGTTTTATTCATAATATCTCAAAGCTGAAAATAAACCAAACATCTACCAATAAGTCAATCATAAGCAAATTGCAGCACATTCATCCAACGAAGAACTACTTAGTAGTAAAACAAGAACGAGTTAGGAATGAATCACGAAAACCATCATGCCAAGCAGAAGATGCCAGACCCCCCAAAATACATTTGTATGTTACATTTAGATAAAATTCTAGAAATGACAAATTTAAGTAGACTATCAGATGAGCAGATTGGTGGTTACTTGGTACCAATGGTAGAAGAAGAGATTGACTGGGATGGGACATTAGCACCTTTTTGAAGTGACAAAAATGTTCTATACCTTGATTGTCATGGGTGGTACCATGGGTATATATACTTGTCAAAAGCCACTGATATATGTCTCAAATAGGTGTATTTCATTGTATGTAAATTTCACCTTAATAAAATTTTAAAACCTGCATTTGAAATTTATGTGTGACTTCACTGTGGTTCCTGCAGAGAAACAGAGTTCGACAGGAATATAAAGTAGGCTCCAAGCCCATGTGGAGCCCAGTGTGGGTCTTGACCTCATTCCCTGAGCTGAGATCAAGAGTCAGGCCCTTAACCCAATGAACTACTTAGGTGCCATGACTGACATGAGTATTAAATACAACCTTATTTTACAAATGGGAGAAAGAATGAATCACTTCCTCTTTTGAGTAGCATTGAGGATTTTAGCCATTAGGTCACTACTTTGGCAGCAAAGAAGGCACAATGCGATGAATTTGTTCATGGGCCTTTGAGATCTTCTACATCTGCCAAAATTAGATGCATTACTTTTTTCTTATTGATAAACTAAAATTCCTCCTTTTCAGGATTGAAAGGATCTCATGGAAAAAAGGAGTATCTAAGGTCAGATTTCAACAGTCCACAAAATGACCAACCCCCACACTGCAGAACTTACATTTCTAGACTCTCAAAAAATCAGCAAAAGCTGATAACTGTACAGCTTCTGTACTCTCCAATTATCTCCTTTCAGAGCCAGAACACACAAACAGTTTTTTGCATTTAATTAAGTATTGCAATTCCAGATTATCTTTGATTAATGAAGAGCAATACAGCGTATAGTTAGAATTATGTGATTATTTCACAATTGATCTTTAATTATTCCATCTGATAATAATTTCACTAATTTTTCATAATGTTCTCATCTAGCTTCTTATAAATGAGCTATAACAATTAATAATTTTCATTAATTTTCCTTGAAAATGATGTGAAGTTTTAGATAGAACTCTTAACCTTCAAAAACTGTTTTTAAATTTTTAATTAAAGGATAAGCTGAACTATCATATGAAAAAACCACATGATTTCTTCATATATAGCAAGTCAAATAAACACTCAAACATTTCCTCTTTTTTGTTAAGTTTGGAAGTTGGTACTTGAGTGATTGGTATTAAATCATCTGTTTTTTATTCTCTCCTTCCTGCAATTTTCAAAACTTGGGTTTCAGTGTCAGATGTTGGTTTTATGTCAGTCTAACCCTTCCTACATGATTTGGGCCAATTTATTTAACCTCTCTAAACTACTTCAGCAGTCTGTTAGATGGGAAGTTAGAGCTTTCATTGGGAATGAGGTGGTGTTTTAAGACCCGGGATTAGATGAGGTCACCTAGGGTGATTGTGTTAGAGGGAAGGACCAAGGTCAAATGTTCAGGCACTCTATTCCCAGTCAGACAGAGAAGGAAAATTAGAAGAAGCAGACTGTGAGGTTGGAGATAAAACCAAAGGATTTTGTGAGAGGCAAAGAAGGAAGAAGAAGCCTGCAATGTACCAAATACCCTTAATATTAATTATTCCATTTAACACTCACACAGCTTTCTGAAGTACACTGTCAACAACATTTTAAAATGAGGAGAAGAAATCAAGCCAAGGTCATCCAGCCAATGAGGGCAGAGCTAAGACTTCAACCTACAGCTATCTGATTTAGAAGCCATTATCATAAATACCATGCTAATCAAACCATGTGTTCATAACATTTATCCTAGAGCCCAATTCATAGTAGGTGTTCATTGAATGGAGACTTTCGATTGGTTATTCACTCTTTAAACACATTAAACTCTTCCCACTGCCATCTCTTGCTATATAGATTGAGACTATATATCACTCTGACATGGCTTAGGCAGGGAACAATAAAGTGACCAGGAGACCTTCTGACTACAGAATCTGATCTTTTAGCAGTTGGGAATTTTAGAGACTCTTTGAACTGCCAGAGCTCATGAAAGGACACAGCAGGAATAATGACTATTGATGAACCTATACCTTTGTTCTGAGAATTTCATCCTAATTATATTTTGAGGGTATGACTTCCAAGTTGTTGGAAAATACATTGCCATTACTGTGTAGAAACCCATTCACTGCTTCTAAATACATGTAAAGAAAATTTTAAAGTAACAATAGCTGCCATTTATTAAGACTATCCAATGTGGGGGTGTCTGGGTGGTTCAGTCAGTTAATTGTCTGCCTTCAGCTCGGGTCATGGTTTCAGGGTCCTTGGATTGAGACCCCACTCCCTGCATTGGGCTCACTGCTCAGCAGGGAGTCTGCTTCTCCCTCTGCTACTCCCCCCACTTATGCTTGCTCTCTCTCTCTCTCTCTCTCTCTAAGAAAAAAAGAAAGAAAAAAAGGATATCCAATATGCCAGGTATTGTGCTGAATATTCAATGCACATTCCTCAACAATGTTAGATAAGCATCATTAACCCCATTTTCTACATAAAAAAACTGAGATTTCAAAGTTTGAGTATTGTGCTGATGGTCACAGCTTGGGAATGGCAAAACCAGGACTGAAACTCTGAAACTCACTTCAGATTTATTTCTATTCAATATATCCAAAATTGATTATTTGGCTAAGAAGAAATAGATTGGCTTATTGCACATTGAAAGTTCTTGCAGATAAGTGAATTTTCCCAAGTAGTTAATATAATACTTCAGGGAATCAAATTTTAAAATTGTTAATTGTAGGGAAGTAGAACCTTTTCTAAAATTGTTGCATGACTTTCTGCAGTCTTTAATACAGAACACTAGATAAGGGTTTACATTTTCTTGATAGCATAAAGTATTGATTATAATCATCAGTCATGGTACTATTTCACAGGTGTGAGACTCAGTGGGTTGCAGAGTTAAATGAATGACACCCCAGTACCAAGAATTTATTTTCTTCAAAAGATCTTTTACTGTTAGCTGACTTTATTTAGGACATTTGCAACTTTCTTTAAAAAAATAGAAAAGAAAAGTATTCACATATCAGACCTCTGGAAAGACTATAACACAGTCAACTCTATGCAAACTATATTAGGGAATTGAAACTCAAAATATCAGTCTCTCAAGCAATTTCCTCCTCCTCTAGAAAATGATTTTGTTTCATGGTGCTCTACTTTCCCTTTGTCTTGTCAACAAGAGTCAGAATGTAGTATAGGATCTCTGCGTTAGCAACACAAGGAATAAGAACCTTTTCTTACAAGTCTACACCTACAGGTCTTTCTGACTCACTCACAGTGAATCCCCTGATGGGGACGGAGTGTCAAACTTCCAGCACCACTGAGGCCCGTGGGTGGCTTAGGCGGTTAAGTGTCTGCCTTCGGCTCAGGTCTTGATCTTAGAGTTCTGGAATTGAGCCTCACTTTGAATTCCCTGCTCAGTGGGGAGTCTGCTTCTCCACCTCTCTCTACCCCCTTTTGCCCCCCAACTTGTGCTCTCTTTCTCTGAAATAAATAAATTATTTTTTTAAAAAAATCCAGCACCATTGAAGAGAGTTTTAAAGAGAGGATACTTCAAAACTTGCAAATTGTTTAAAACTATAAGGTGATAATACAGAGCTAGACTGCAAGTTCAGAATTAAAGAGAGAGATAGAGAGAGACGAGACTCAATGATTCAAAGAGATTAGGGTATAAAAAATGTAATCATTTGACCTTTAAAGTTACAATGGCCATCAACAGTCTTTCAATACAGTACTTCAATATTCTGATTAAGATTAGATCAAGTGCCTCACAATATCAATACCTATAAAGAAGGTTAAAAAAAAAAGTACAGGACACAATCTCTTCTTCACAGTAAACTACTTTGTGTGACAGGAGTTAGTTTTATGACCATTTTGAAAAGATCATTCACTGAATGTACCAAAAGATCAATGAACTGGCCAGAGAAGTATATTCTTACGGTGTTAAATGTTTGGCATTTTAGAAAGATTGGGGATAATGGGAATTCCCAATTACTTGTTATTTTCATAGAAATAAAAGGTTTATGGAAGATTACCTGAGGTTCAATTTGACTAGTTTAAAATACAATAGATAGGTTTAATCAGTCATTTAAAAACTGTTCAAAAAAAAAAAAAAAAAACCAAACCCTGCTCAAGTGTTAGTTTTAATCAGGTCTTTGGTCTGAAATACCCATTAAGTGTTTTTTTGGCTGTATGAGTTATTGGTTCATTTCTACTGGTTGTATTTAGCTTTCTCTCATGTCTCACTTAAAAGCACTGAAGTTATAGGAACCCAATGTTTTTATATACACATTCTTCTTTCCTCTTCCCCACCTCTTCCTTTCTTGCTATCTCTCTCTCTATTTTCTGTTCCTCATATTTTCTCCTCCCTTTGTTTCTTTTACCTACTGAGAGTCAATTACGTACCAGGCAGCCTGCCTGGGCTTGCTCAAAGAAACAATTAAAATTAATTTCCTTAAAGGGGTACTCTATAATTTTCCTTCAAGGTTTGGACTACATGCTTGGGAATGTATTTTAAACTACACATTTTATGTTACATGCTGTAAGTTATAACTTGTATGTTCTACTATAACATAGCTTAGCTTTGCAACACAGTAAAATAAATGACTTAATTTCATTCTCAATTAATCATTCCTATCATCTATCGTGATTTGCACAAAGTCAGATTAGGTGAAAACAATGATTCATACTCTCAGAAGCTATGGCAGAAAGCGAGACCTGACTGATCCTTTTACTAAGTGCCCTGGTGCCTGCTCCCACTGCAAAGCTGTCAATGATGGATATGGCTCTAATGCAGCACCCCAGGACCCTAAGGGGTATGGAGATGTAAGCAGCCTACGAAAGAGCTATCCATCCTATCTTTTCTTTCCCTTGAGCTAGTATTCTCCCCTACTCTTGAGTCTGGCAAGCTCCTTTGCTTCTCCATGGCTGCTTCTGTTACCTGTGGCTTCTCTTGTCTATCCTCTTTGCCTTCCCCATTTTGTGCTTTTTTCCCTTGTTTCTTCCAGGACTCTACTCTAAACTTTCTGGTTGAGCAACTTGATTTTCACAGCAGCAAATGGTGCCTTCATGCTTTCCTCTTAGTCATGTAAGCAACAGCATTTTACTTCTAACAGCTGGATATTTGGATCTCTGACCTACTGGTTCACCCACTGGGAAACCATGTCATACAATGATAAAGAGCTCAGTCCATGGACTCAGATTAAAGCTGGACTCTACCGCCTCCAGCTGGATGACCTAGGATGCTTACTATCTCAGAGACTTAGTTTTTTTCATGTGAGAAATGGGAATTAGAAATAACACTACCTATTTCATATAGTTACCATAATGATGAAATGAAATAATATCACCTAAAGCATTTAAAGCAGTGAAATGGCAAGCACTTAATCAGTCTTAACTATTTAAAAAGTTATGTTGTATGTTGCTCAAGATTTGTGCCCCTCCTTTTTATCTGTGCAAAGGATTATTTTTAAAAAGACAACATTTTGTATATTATGATTTCCTGATGATGACTGATATCATATTTTCAGATACTCTAAGTATTATAATGACACACAATAATTTTTGATAGCATGTGTTATTTTTAATCTGTAAATGCCCTTGAAGAACAATGAGCTTTCACAAACACACACCTGTTTGTTGTTCCAGATCAGCAGACACTCCCTTGTAACTTTCAGTTAGAATGGGCACATGCATCTGCAAAAATAATAAGCAGGTTGATAATAATAAGAAAGAGATCCATCCAAATTAATCTTTAGAAGCACAGTGAACTTCATTTTTTCTTGCCTATGCTGTAAAAACTTTCATCTGTCATTTATTAATATTGAAGAATTTGATCACAACTTACATTGGGTACAGATGAATGCTAATAAAAAACATACAATCCTTTATAAATGCTAAAAATGAACTAAGGGCAAAGACATATCAGGAAAAGAAAGCAGCATGGGGGTAATTCTGTTAAGAATGGCTTAAAAGCCTGTATTGTACTACTGCCATGTAAGAAGGGAGAGGCTGCTGCCAAACACATTGCTGAAATGAGAATTGTTTAAACTGCAAAAAGCGCGACAGCTCCATGTGAATATCTTAAAATCCCAAGGTCACTTACAAAGGAGAACCAGGTGGTGAAACACTGGAGAGGCAAAAATTACAGCCATAGCTTGCCTCCAGTTACCTGTTTCAAAACGAGAGATTTTCTTCTGTATCCAGATTAATGCAAAAATTTAAGAAACAGAAGGTTAAGAATGTTTTTGTTGGTTACTCTCCCTCTTTCTTCCCTGGTTATTTTTTTAGTGCCTTACATCAGAAATAACCTCTGCAATTGAATAATTCATATTTTAAGACCCCCAAATAAATAAATATTAGAAAATTGGGATCTTCCTATGACTGGATCCAGCCTTGTCCAGTTTCAAGATGTTGCTCAGGTTTTTCTTATAGGCACCTCTGTGAAGAGTCACTGGTCTAATCACATCGACTATACAGATGAGGTAAATAAAGGACTAGAAAATTAGGGGAAAGGAGAATTAAAATTCTTTGGTCATTTACATAATGCATGGAGACCCAAAATGGTAGTGATTTAAAATGCGGGAGCAAGTCCCATTACCACAAATTACTCCTTTTGTTTTCTTGGTAAACTTAATTTTTTTTTTCTCCCTTAGTTTCTCCATCTGAACGGGGTGGAGGTATCATATTAGCAGGTAAAGTTGTAATGACAATTAGCTAAGTTATGACATATCAAGTACAAAAAAACAATCTGACAAAGAGAGTACTCAATACACAGTAGCTGAGTTTATTAGGTGACAATTCTTTGCTAAGATTTTGCATGTTATATTGTTTAATCCTCATGTAACCCCTGACTATAGGGCCATATTATTCCCATTTTGCAGATGGAAAAACAGACTCAGAAATGTTAAATAACCTACCAGAGACCACCCATCAGTGAGCAATTGTGGAACCATTTAAAACCATTTTTCATAATTCTAAAAAGCCAATCCCATGACACAACAGTCAGTTATCTCCTAGATCCCGGGAAAAGTACAACAGATTTAAATTTTTTTGGCAACTGAAGACATAAAAATGAACCAAAGGCTTTAAAAAGTTATAGTGTAATCTACCTTTTCTGCAAATTGGAATGATTCATTTCAAACATTTACATTCTGTTTCTAAAGTAATAATACTGAAATGAAAGTATCTAAAAGGACTGCACTCTCTTGGGCATAAATAAATGTCCCTGGCATGAATTGTATGTGTAACTGTGATTGTTTCGGAGAAGAGAAAGAGGAAAAAAAAAAAAAAAAAAACCCACAAGTGTAAAGAAGTGTTGCCAGCTGCCTTTAGGTAAAAGTCTGTAAGATTATTTTTGAGCTTCCAATGGACGTTGGTTTCTGTATGTACTGAGATTTGCCAGACCACCTGTTACCCACCCAAAGTAGAAGAGACCATGATGTCTGGTGAAGCTTTGTTCCTTTTCATCAGTGCTACGTGACTAAGTTTCTACCATGTTACTTTCTTCTTACCCATCAAAAACTCCAAAGGCAATAGTCTACAGGTGAAACAGTGTGAGAATTTCATCAAAAGAAAGTAAAGACCAGTAGTGCATGAATTTCTCAAATCCAAACTAGAGTCCAAAGGGAGAATTCATCCAGTAGAAACAAGCCACCCATGCAAACCATCTGCAGAATAACCACATGACAGACCCAGTGGTGATTTCATAGTTGCCAATAAAGCAAGCTTAGAAGCCTCCCAAGGAGACAAATGTTTTTGAAAAATATCTTCTACCACTTAGCATATGGATCTGTGATTGCTGCACAAACAAAAGGATAAAGCAAGGTAGGACAGAGCTGTAACTGAAAAATATTTGTCCTTCTTGCTTTTGTTATAATAGAGAGATGCCTGTCTTTTCTATTCTTTTTCTTTTCAGAGCTCCCAGAAAGAGGGCCAGTCTTTCTGACCAATGTTGGGATTTAATACGACTATCTCTGATTCTCAGGGGAAATGGATTTATTAAGAAGATGCAGGTCTTAAAAAGAAGAAGAAGAAGAAGAAGAAGATGATGATGCAGGTCTTGATTTTCCTACCATTTTAAATTTCAGCAGCTTGAAATATTCTTCTGCTGAAGGAGATAGGAGGCCAATAGAGGAGCTGGCAAATATTTTCATTTAAGTCTCTTCTCACTTTCTCTACTCTACAACTTGCTACCAAGGCAGATTTCCCTGTGCTCTTTGCATGGGGCTTTGGAATTGTGAAACCAGAAGGTCTAGTCTGCAGGGCAGAGAAGCATCATGAATTACCCTGCCATGCACCCTGTGGCTGATGGGAGGAAATCACAAGCTTGGAAGGGCATCTGACTGGAACCTCCTTGGCTAGTGGAACTGAAAAGAAGGAATGCCTCATTGGCAGTAAATAACAATGTCATCATATTCTTTCCCTTCTTCCAGGCCCCACCCATTTTTTTTCTTCTCCTTAAAGGAAAAAAAATGCATATATAATATTTGAAACAAAGACAAGGTGAGGGAAAGAAAATTTACCTCTCCCTAATCTCAAATGTAACAAAAGACAATGTATTCAGAAGTGCAAAATTTTTGTTTGAATGAATGACCTCATCTAGTCTTGCCAAATGCTACCCAATGAATCACAGTTAACTGGGTGCCTAATTAACTCCAGTGGAAAAAATTTAGGCATCATATGGTAAATAATTCAAAATCCACAGGAAATACTCAAAAGGGAACCCAAAGACTCAACATTTTAAAAGGATACATTTTTACCTAGGTGTAATGTTAAAAATTTGCTTAAATTTTTGAACAAATAAACTGATATTAAGAGTAAAATGTGTCTCTGTCACCAGAAGCAGCAGGAAAGCTGAGCTCAAGCAGTGTGATATTACCTGTAAGTAAGCAATAGGGAAAATAGGCAGTGTATACAACCTCCAGTGGATAGGGAATGTTTCGTTATATGGAGGTCTTTACAAGAAGATGAGGATCAGTACAGGATCCAAGATCAGGAACAATATAGATTTACTCTACATAAGTGACCACATCAGTCAGCAGATAGGTGTTCAAAGTGACAGGATATTTTAGGGAGCAAAAGTATTTTAGGGAGAAGAGGGACACAGAACAAGTAGCTCTCACCATTTCTTCCTTTACAGGCGATCACAATCTGGTTCCTGTAAGACTTCTGAGATAATAAGAAAATGAAACAAATATATACAATCAGGTGTGAAATTATATTAGACACTATAAAAGTGTTACTGGTATTGAAAGTGAAGAAAAAATCAGTGAGGTCTACAGTTCTTAGGGAAGACTCAACAGAAGTGGAAATTGAGAAGAACGTGGAAATTCTGACGGCATAGCACTGAGAAGTTGGGGCAAAGATTTTCACATAAAAGAAAGCTGATGAGCAAAGACATAAAAGTGGGGATGAGAGGTGTGTTAAGATCTCCTACTATTAATGTATTCATATCAATATGACTTTTTATCTTGATTAACAGTTTTCTCATGTAATTGGCTGCTCCCATATTGGGGGCATAGATATTTACAATTGTTAGATCATCTTGGTGGATAGTCCCTTTAAGAATTATGTAGTGTCCTTCTGTATCTCTGACTACAGTCTTTAGTTTAAAAATCTAATTTATCTGATGTGAGAATCGCTACCCTGGCCTTCTTTTGAGGCCTATTGGCATGAAAGATGCTTCTCCATCCCTTCATTTTCAGATAATCATATCAAAAAATGGGCAGAAGATATGAACAGACACTTCTCCAATGAAGACATACAAATGGCTATCAGACACATGAAAAAATGTTCATATCACTAGCCATGAGGGAGATTCAAATTAAAACCACATTGATATATCACCTTACACCAGTTAGAATGGCCAAAATTAGCAAGACAGGAAACAACATGTGTTGGAGGGGATGTGGAGAAAGGGGAACCCTCTTACACTGTTGGTGGGAACGCAAGTTGGTGCAGCTTCTTTGGAGAACAGTGTGGAGATTCCTCAAGAAATTAAAAATAGAGCTTCCCTATGACCCTGCAATTGCACTACTGGGTATTTATCCCAAAGATACAGATGTAATGAAAAGAAGGGCCATCTGTACCCCAATGTTTATAGCAGCAATGGCCATGGTCGCCAAACTGTGGAAAGAACCAAGATGCCCTTCAACGGACGAATGGATAAGGAAGATGTGGTCCATATACACTATGGAGTATTATGCCTCCATCAGAAAGGACGAATACAGAACTTTTGTAGCAATGTGGACGGGCTGGAAGAGATTATGCTGAGTGAAATAAGTCAAGCAGAGAGAGTCAATTATCATATGGTTTCACTTATTTGTGGAGCATAACAAATAGCATGGAGGACAAGGGGCGTTAGAGAGGAGAAGGGAGTTGGGGGAAATTGGAAGGTGAACCATGAGAGACTATGGACTCTGAAAAATAACCTGAGGGGTTTGAATCAGCAGGGGGTGGGGTGGGAGGTTGGGGTACCAGGTGGTGGGTATTAGAGAGGGCACGGATTGCATGGAGCACTGGGTGTGATGCAAAAATAATGAATACTGTTATGCTGAAAAAAAAAAAAACCTAAAATATATATATAAAAAAAGTGGGAATGAGCAAGTTATGAGTAGGATAAGACAGAAGAGAGGTATATGGCACACAGGAAGAATTCTGAAATACTGGGATAAGCCAGTTGATCAGACAGTTGGAATAAAGTTGTGTAATTTGGACTTTATCCAATCGCTTCTCGGCCTTTTGGCTAAGATCAAGTGTGGACTTCATCCAGAGGGTTCTCTGAAGCCATTTAATAACATTAATAGTAGTAGTATTACTAATAACAACTTATTTATTGAATAATCCTTAAAACATAGTAGGCACTGTCTAAGCATTTTGTATGCATTACTTCCTAAAATTTTCCCAAAAAATTTAAGGCAGGAAACATTATTGTTCCACATCAAGATGAATTATTAAAAAGTCAAAGAATTTCAGAAAGTTCTCCAGATCCATGCTGGAGGATCAAAGATGCTTCACCTCACGACTTAAGAGAGGAAAAAGATGAAATCTAATGTTTTCCACATCAGCAGTAATTACTGAGTGCATGTTAGATGCTATTGCTCTTAAGGTTACATGTGAGAGACATGTTATCTGATTTCCCAGAGTCATAATTCTTGATTCCCTATAATATTAACACCATGCTAGTTATCTTATGATAACTCATCAAGCACTGCAGATCCCTGCACATAGATCCTCCCCAACACACATAACTCAATAATTAGACTAATACACAGAAAAGCTAGATACCCTGTATGTTCATGTATATGGCAGAGCTCAGAGTCATATCCAAATCAATCTCTATCCTAAACAAGGGGTTGGCAAACTATAGCCTTGCAAGCTAAATATGGCCCACAGCCTGCATCTGTATGGCTCATGAACTAAGAATGATTTTTAAAAATTTTTTAAGAGTTTATTTATTTGCAAGAGAGAGAAAAAACAAGCATAAGTTGGTGGGGGAGGAAGGGCAGAAAGAGAAGCAGACTCCCCTCTGAGCAAGAAGCCCAACACAGGCCTCAATTCCAGGACCTTAAGATCATGACCCACCAAAGAGAGATGCTTAAATGACTGAGCCACCCAAGCACCCCAATTTTTACATTTTTAAATGCCCCCCCAAAATAAATGAAGAATATCTCATGAAACATGAAAATTAAATGAAATTCTAATTATTATGTCCATAAATAAAATTTTACTGGAACACTATGCACATCTGTTTAGGTAGTGTTTATGGCTGCTTTCATATGACAATAGCAGAGTTGAGTAGTTGCAACAGAGACTACCTGGCCTACAGTGCTTAAAATATCTTCTCTCTCACTCTGTACAGATCACTTTTTCTGACCCTGTCCTGAATCATGATCTTTCCACTCTATCTCTTCGCCTTTCAGTATGTTATTCTATCCCTAGAATGCACACATGTGACAGAGCCAAGAAGAACACCACAAAAAATAGGGGACATTTCTCCATCACTTTTAATTTCAGACTTGTAATAAGTGGCATATTGAAGGCTATTTATTTTCTCCTAGGCTGTAGAACTGAAATGCAAATGCAGAGTGGCAGAAAAAAAATATGTGCTATGGGTATATTTTATGAAGATTTTTTCTGGGAGAAAAAAATAAAGTGGATCTGAGACAAGAAGACAACTTGGAGGATACTTTCAGTGATTCAGGCATCAGGTGTCGAAGTCTCAAGCTGCTGGGTGTTTGCAGAATGATCATTATACTCCAAACCTGAGTCATGAAACCAACTGCTTCTCTAGAAGGATATTTGAGAAAAATAAAAATAAGTGGCCTGTTATTATATTTTAAGTGTTCATTATCACTGAGAACTATGTATTTGCCTACCGGGTTTCAAACAACTGGCCACTTACAAAGGTATTTTAACCCAAATATGTCAGTTCTTCAGCTATTTACACTATGCCGAACATTAAGAGGACCATTCTCTGAAATCCTTCAACTTCATCTGCTTCACCTCTTACGATAAACTTGACTCAAAACTATGCACTACAAAACTCTTCATTCAAGTAGTTCGTGCTTTGGTGTTTAGAGATCACCTCTGCCATGATTTCAGTCATTAGCAATGTGGGAGACATTGGATATATTTATCAGTTTTATATCCAGTTTTAGGTCTCATGTTCTCAAAAATTAAGGCAGAGATTGGACAAAGTGTGTATCTCATTGTTGCACTGGAATCAAATAGCAAGGTTTGACATCTCAGGCACTAATTACCAACTGGGAGTCATAAAGTGTCAGACTATAGCCGGCGACTTTTTATAGGTAGCAACTGCTAACAACGGCAAGCAGGGTTTAAAGAAAAATACTGCTGCCTGGTATTTGAGGATCTGATTCTCAAAATTCTGTTTGTTTGAGCTAATGTGTCACACTGTCAAGTCTGTGTCAACCATAAAGGTGATATGCCAAAATGACAACCAGTTTACTAAGGTAAAAATAAATGTGTTTTCCCCTAAACTGCAGTTTGCTTAACCTCGTTTTAAAAATAAACTGCCTAAAGCAGACAGGGAAACTTTGGGTATCATCAGTTGTCCACATTTGAGCACCACTATCTAAAAACTCACACACCAAAAGCTTTTAAGAAGGTGCTCTGTAGTGCTTTTTCATTAGGGTCAGTTTGTCTGGTAATTATCGCCTGAGAGTATTGGGACTGTAGTCTCTCTTTCTTTCTGTGCTAGGGAAAGCCAAAGGAACTGCCCCATGCCCAACCCCACTTTCTGGTTCTAAGTGAAGTTTTTCTGGTGTCAGTTTATGCCCCAGCATCTTTGTGGGTTTGAGAGCCCAAATGTTCTTCCCCATCAGGTCATCACTTTTCATTTCAAGACTCCTGTTGAGCAGAGTCAAAAGAGCAGCCCCATAGAGGTTGACAGGAAGAAGTGAAAGGGATTTCAGAAGAAAGGGACCATGGGGTCTTCCATTTATCTGAAAAGGGCCATGGATAAAATGTTAGGCATCATCAAACACATACACTTTAACAGGACTTTGCCATCTGGCCCACTTATCCTTGGGGGCAGATTGAAAGGGATTGGGAAGTCATCTTTACTTAGATTTATACACATAATTGAGTAAGTAATATTTCCTATATGTAGGTAGGATACTTAGTCAAATACTTACAGATGCCATAATTAATAAAACAGAATTTCATTTAAAAACATTAATGATTTTGCCTTTTTATGTTTTAAATAAACAGTATGTTTATTTTATATGTTTATATTTTTTAAATATGTTTTTATATATATATATATATATATATATTATAATGTTTTAAATAAACAGTAACCAATGAAGTACAACCAAAAGAATTTAGAAGTCAGGTATAAGTTTTGGTATTTTAAAAACTACTTATACTCAAAATCCTTGGGAATAATGTGTCTGAGACTTTATTTAAAAAAAAAACATCTAAAAGATCAGAGGGAAAAAATATATTATTCCATGGTTAATGATGCGAAGAACATATGGAATTTATCTTCTAAACTAGTTAAGCTTCTATAGTGGATTATTAACCAGATGGTTTCAGAAAAGAGATGATCAGTGTGAACCAGCATAAATTTACTACAAACAAACAAATCTAATTTCCCTTGACAAAAGGGTTACTACATCGATTGGCTGAAAAAGTTCTATAGATATTCCTTATCTAGATTTCAATAAAACAGATGACAAAGACTCCCATGATATTCTTGTGGGCAAAAAGAAAATACGGTCCTGATAATAATATGGGGTATCAGTTGGAACACTTGGCAAATGACAGAAAACTAACGCCAACTGGCTAAAGCTGAAGAGTTCATGTTATGGCTTATGCAACAGAAAAATCTAGACCTGGCTTTGAATCTAGAACAGCTGGGTGAGGGTTTGGTCTCTTTCTCTTTATCTCTTGGCTCCACTTTCATATGTCATTTGAATGCTTAGTTAGGCCCTCTCCATATGGTGACTTCCAGCAATTCCAATCCTAAGTCCTCCCAGTTTCAATTTCAGCAACAGTCTCTCTTCCCAGCAATTCCACAAAAGGTCAAGAATTTAATCTCACTAGAATGACTTAGATTATGTGCCCAATTTTGTAGCCAGCAATAGTCAATATTCTCATTGACCAAGTTAGGTCATATGACACTCTGGGAGCCAGGGAGAGACTGAGCACAACATTTATATCAAAATTATACGAAGTGATAATAGCAGAAGAATATTTCCTCAAGAAAAATGTTTTTCTAGAAGAAGGAGAAATGGATGTTAGAAAGCACAAACAACAGATGTCTATACTTATGGTTAGGTATTGAAAGATTTTTACATGTATCTGTGTATCAATTTAGAGAAGTCCTTGATACCCTGGGACTTTATATTTGGTCTGGCTCTTTAATGAAGTCACTGAATAAATGCTTATGATATTCTCAGCTGATGAAAAAGTTTACTTAATATGTTGGATGCCTTAATTATGATTCAAAAATGACTTTGACATGTTAGACCCATGGGTTAAAACCAAGATGATAGAATTTTACACTCATAATGTAAGGTTTTTGCGTTGATGTTCAAAAATCAATTATGTAAGTAGAAGGTATGGAAAGCTGATGTGACAGAAGTTGATTTGAAAAAAACACACACACACACACACAACAACAAAAAACCGAAAAACAAAACAAAACCCCATACCTTACTGCAAGCTCAAACGGAGCCAACTAGAGTAATCTTTTGGCTGCAGTATTATGCAGTGTTCAGATCAAGGTCAGTAATAGTTTCTCTTTTTGTGCAAGTCCTATCAGATCCACAATTTACATAGCATTCTGGATATTCCATTTTGATTTGGGGTGATCTCCTTTACACAATTACCACAGTTCACAATTACGTATTTTTTTTATTGTTCTTTGATTCGTGTTTACCTCCCTCTTCTTAAATAAAATTTTATTGAGAGCAGGGTCCAGTGACATGTATGTGTGTGGGTTTGTGTGTTACCAAGGGGTCACCACATGGTAGCATCAATAAATATGTTTTCTGGGGAAAAAAAGAAACCTGGAAGTATCCCGAAGAAGATAAGGATTATGGAAAGTAATCTGGGAACTCTCTTATGAAAAAAAAAAAAAAGATGAAGGAACAGATCTGCTGAGCTTAGAGAAAGATACTGAAATATTATGGTACCTATCTTTATATTTCTGAAAGTCCTGTGGATGAGCAACTGGTGTGCATAGAATAATGCCCCCTCTTTTTCTTTAACCATTCAAATTGAACTTAGATGAACATCTCTTCAGAATGTTGTACAAGGAGTTTCAATTGGGTAGAAGGAGAGATGACTAGCTTGTAAGGTTCCTTGCAATTCTGATAGGATAAGATAATCTAATTCTGCAAATCCTAACAAACTCTTGGGAACCTCATTCAGTGTCTTGTCCAGTCATGTCAAATTAGTACCATTCTAGGGAGACAGGGTTGTACTGAGCCACACAAAAGTGAGTTCTTCTCTGTGCCAAAAGTTTTAGATTATGGCAGGTCTGCCTGTAATGACTTGCAACAGAGACTTATTCTCTTATATATGTAAGAATGAGGCAATCACAACTTGGGTCTACACGAAAAAGAAGCATCAGGCTGATATACAGCACATATAAGTCAAATTCCTGCTTCATTTTTCTTCCTCTTTCCCTTCCTTTCCAAGAAAAGAGTTTTGAAACATCTTTTGATATAGGTGAGCCTCTGCTTGGCATTTGGAGAACTTTTTATTTAACTATGTATTTTTTAAAAGTTGCATATTTTAAGTAATTTGTAATTGTTTATATAGTAATTATTTATATGGTTTTATATTTGCATATGGACTGAAGTATATATAAGTATACATGTAAATTTAAATTTTAAATTATTTATATTGTGAACAGAACTAGACTTTGGTATGTTCTATATATTCTAAAGAAAGCAACTGATCTTTCATTCAAATTTCTCTCCCACTTGAAGGCTTACATCTTTCTCTTCTTTAAAAATCTAGATTAGATTCCTCCTGTTCGTATTAAGACCCACCATATTTAGGGTTCTTATCCAGTCTTACTGTCTCATTTTTTTTGACAATATAAATCCAGTTTCCTGTAGCAGTATGGGTAGCATTATGTGCCCAACTCTGTGCTGTAACTGTAACTGATGGTAGGAATTTCCATTTGACTGTAAGTAATGACAGGCAATCAATCAGTGTGCTGTCTGTCCTCTTGTGTAAAGCCATGGAGAGCCCAACACAGTCCTGAGCACATAATGTTGTTTAATCCTTAAAATAAAACTGTACTTTTGGAGAAAAAAATGATCCTCTTTTCCTGATAATTTTCATCATTTCTTCAAATGCATCTGTGAGAACCCCTGGGGTTTCAAGTCAGTGCTTAGATTCTTTAAAAAGTGTTTTTACAAAGGAATTCATCTATAATCAAAGCAGCAATAATGAGTCAACCTGGGAAACATGATAATTTCTCCTAAGGGTTAAATTGTTTCAAATCAGAAGTCAAAATTATATTTATACTAATGACAACCTTAAAAATGTAACACAGCATCCAATTTTTGCATAAAAATTACACATTTTAAATACCAAAAGCTTGATGTGAATTTTACACTCTGTTTATGTTAAACCAAAAAAGTGAACTTAAAAGTAATCATGTAAATTGAATGATAATAAGAGTTCCTTTATATTTTTAGACTACTTCAAATGAATAATTTAAAAGGCATCAAGCAAAATATTTTATTAACATAAAGTTAATGGTATATTTTTATAGTACCTGATTTTCAAAAATTTGCACTAAGACATTATCATAATCAGCTCATGTCAGTTGTGTGCCATTTTACATACACTATTTTTGAATAAAGTTAATGCACTCATTGGCACAGAAGCTCAGTTTAAATCTCATTCCTGAACTATCACTGCTAGCCTTATTAAAATACTTTTAATTTGCCAACTCCTATGTAAATCTGAGGTGAAGATGGCTTTACTCGTTGAAATGTAATTTCTATCAGCAGTGTTTGACTGTATAACAAGGTCACATAAAAAAATTGAGTCATTTTTGTTAAAATAGGAGGGAAATCACAAGAATCGGCAGGTTACCCACCATGAAATAGAAAAGAAAGAATTTTTACTCAGAAATTACATCATGATACAAATAAAACTTTATGGCAGTTACTTTCCTATAAATTAGATATTTATTCCTTTCCCATTAACATGCTTTTTCTCAATATGTTAGATTGAATTGTAATATAAATCTGTAAATTACATGTGCCAAAGAAAACTGGCCTATTTTCAAATTTGAATTCTCATATATAACAATTTTATAGATTATATTTTTGATACAAATAAGCAATTATTCAGTAACTTTTCTTTTATATAATAAGAAGAGTGGAATACATAGTCTTTGACAATGCAAACCAGTTTGCCCTCCTAATTGACATCTAGCATATAATACTATAATTTTACTGTAGTAGGAAATAAAAGATACTTAAGTTACAAAGTCAGTTTGGAATGTAATTTATGACATCAGTCCCTTTCTCTTTAAATTAGTTAACATGGCAAGTTCCACCATCCAACAATTCATTTCCTAAATCTATCTCAGATACCATAGTCTATACATATTCCACTGGACAAGCATCAGGTCTATTTGAGTATCCTGGTGAAAAAGGACTATCCTACTTGAGAATTTAAACATCTTTGGGATCAACTGGTGTATATATATAGATATCCAGATACCTATCTATCTATATCTATCTTTCTTTTTTGTCTTATATCCAGAGAGCTAGCATAAGTGTCATATTGCATCCTTTTTTTTTTTTTTTAAATTCTTTTTTTTTTTTTTTAATTTTATTTATTTATTTGACAGAGAGAGATCACGAGTAGGCAGAGAGGCAGGCAGAGAGAGGAGGAAGCAGGCTCCCTGCGTCATATTGCATCCTTGATTTACCACAGCAAGTCTCAATGGTATTTTTATCTGAATCAAAGGCCTAGAATAGTCCTTTAGAAGTTTTTAAATAAATAAATGAACGTGGAGAAGGATATATATTTTTTAATTGCTCCTGAGAGTTTCCTTCAAGTCCCATTGGTTGCCCACGAACAAAGAACATTTTTTTCTATTTCCCTTCATGTTTGAATCTTTCTGTTTTCTTAGCTTCTAGCGTTTTTTTTTTCCCCCTCCAGTGTATGTGTTTTAGTCTAATGGTGCTTTTGAGTGCCCAGGTACTGCTGTGATAAGTGCCACAGAAATACTTATGTAGAAAGATAGATTACTCTGAACTGGCTTCCATTCTCCTTTTCCCAAACAAAACTTCTAGTGATGGGGAAAAAAATTCCACTAGTTTTTAAAAATCAATGGTGTTTTTGTCTGCATAAGGAGTAAAGGATTATGTCAAAAGGAGTGATATAATCAATACCTGAGTCCTAAAAGATGGAGTCTTTTCTTTAGAAGATAAACACTTTTAAAAAAATGCCTCAGTAATATGGTATGTCTTTGGGAATTTCACCTACACAGGTTGTGAGAGATTGGGTCCTTTTTCCTCTCCATTTGGAGTTAAGTTTCCAGGGAATTAAAAGTCAATACATTACTCGAACACTATAAAAATAATACACAGAAAGCAGTAAACATATAAGTATAGGAACATAACCAGTGGATGAATGACTTCAGACTCAGGGCTGTAGCAACAAACTTGGCATGTTTAATTACCCTTATCAAAAGACTTGGAACTTTGATGATATACTATGTAAAATTGCTGTAACATTTGAGAATAGTCTGAATTAAAAATTCCAATTGATGATGTGTCAAAATAAAATCTAAAAAACTGATGAGGATGAATATGGTATCCTGGGAGCTTTCCTTCAGAGTATTTCTGTGTGTTTATAATCACCCAGTAAATATTTGAAACCCTAACATATTCAAATGATTAAAAAGAAAAAAAAAAAGAAACAAAGCAAGGGGAATGTAGTGTGTGCAGTCCAGTGGCCTACTTCAAAGATTCCATGACAAGGGAACACTTTGTGATGGAAATTTTTTTCCTCCGGGATTTCCTATTGCCATTCGATATTCAAGATACTTTTCTCATATTTTCCCTGGCATAGTATCTAGTACAGCTCTCTCTTCTAAAAGACCAGGCAATTGTTGAAGAAAGAGAAAAGATGATAGAAATCATTACAGAGTTTTAGTTTTGCAGGAACCATGTCACCTTGGGAAGCAAGTGCTGTGTCTGTATTTTAGGGATCCATATAGTAGTAAGTTGCTTTGCCTAATGTTTGTGGGGTTTGAACCAAAGAGGAGCATTTTAATTAATTTCAGGTTCTACCTTGTTCATTCCCATTAACCACAGACTATTTATGAAACTGCTTAAAAGCCAGCTTATCCCAGGAATATATCTAATCTTCCCAACTGGACTTTAACTTGACCTCTGATCCCCAAGCTTACCTCCAAAACTCTGTGTTTTGCCAATTCATTTTATGCTAATGTATTCAGACCTTGTGACAGTTGTTTATTACCCATCCTTATTCTTCTATTAGACTGTGAACCTTGAATAACTGAAATCTTCTCTCCTTGTAAACCTTGTTGCTCTGAACTACTCACTGGCCACAGGCCTCATTGGTTATTTTGATGACAGCAGGATTTGTAGATGCTCTCCCTTTCCCTGAGAGACATTTTCCTTCCTTGTTCACCTGAAGGTTCCAAATATTTTCTCTAGGAATCTGCCCCCATCCCCCCTCATTCTAGCCAGATGTGACGTTTCAATGGGTGTGCTGGCAGCACTTTGCATAGATCTTTCATTCAGCACATACAACAAAATAATGTGAATTATTCTCTCTCCTCCATTCCTTAAGTATTCTATGTCTTTGTGACCCAAGTTCTTGGCAGAGTTCTTGGCATAAAAATAGATGCTTGATAAATGTCTGTTGCTTGCCTTTGTATCTTTCACATTGCCTCACACAAATTGTTTTGAACAGAAACTAAATGAGATTGGCTAAACAGAATGATATATTTTCCCAAAAATTATATCTCCAGTTACAGAATAAGCATCATGAAATAAACATATTGGGTGTCTGTTCAGTTTATAACCATCTTCCCCTTTTCCCTGTTCTGCTCTTGAGCCTACATGATGGGTCCAGAGCAAGATACCTACCTCAAGCTGGAACAATGAGAATGGGAAGGAGAAGTTAGAAGTTTCCACTGAGATATGCGCCTTTGGGTGGCTGGACTTATAGCTGCCAACAATTATATTCAATCAGGCAGACTGAAGAGAATAAGGGAGCTAGTTTAGAGAGATATTTAGAGAGGAAGACAAAAGAAATGTGAAGGCAAAACTCTAGACAGTCTTCCTGCTCATGGTTCTGGACGTGTTTTAAGGGACGGGCAACACTGATTTCCCTGGGTGTTGTGAGATATCACTGTACCCGTATGAAGAACTCTCTGTTCTGTCTAACTCAGTGTGGTTTACTACTTACAACAAAAATATTACTAATTGTTTCAGGAGTAAAAAGTGTTCTTGGGCATTCAGAGTTATCTCAGGGAAGATGCTTGTCAGTGCAATCTTTGTTATACCTCTTACTGCTTGTACTGTCTATCCTTACTGTAACAAATTATATCAGATGTAGTGGTTTAAAACAAGATTCATTATTCATTATTTTAAAGTTCTGGAGGTCAGAAGTCTGACACAGTTCTCAATGGGTTAAAATCATGGTGTTAGTGAAGCTGCACTCCTTTTTGGAGATTCCAGGGGGAGAATGAATTTCCTTATCTTTTACAGTTCCTAAAGACTGCCCACATTCTTTGGCTGGTAATTTCCTTCCTCCATCTTTAAAGACAGCAACAGTGGGTTGAGTCCTTGTCGCCTTACATCACTATGAGTTCCTCTTCTGCTCTCATCTTCCATTTATAAGGGCTATGTGATAACATTGGGCCAGCCAAGAAAATACAGAATAATCTCCCTATCTCAAAGTCTTTAACTTAAAAACATCTACAAAGTTCCTTTTGCTGTGTAAGGGAACATATTAATAGGTTCTGAGGATCAGGATATGGACTTCTTGGGTTTTTTTAAAGGGATAGAGATTTTTCAACCCATCACACTGTCTCTTAATCCACAAAGCATATTATGGTTATACTTGCATTGCTGAATATCCCAAATCCTTCCCCCATATCCCCCCCCAAATCCAAATAGAATGTACATTTCTTAAAAACCTGAAATTTGTCTTTCTTGTTTATTGCCATTTCCCCCACTATCTACAACAAAGCCTGGTACAGTGTAGGTATTCAATAAATATCTGATACAAAATGAATTTAATCAGCCCTTCCATAAATGTGGTACTTTTCTCATCTTTTATTACGAAATATAACAATAGCACATCAGTATATGATTTCTGCTAGTTAAGACTGTACCCTGTCAGAGCTTATAATGTCTATGTGCATGGGTTTTGGGTCAGGCAGAAAATCTGCCTCTGTGCACTAGAAGAAAATGAAGAATACCCAGCACAGTTTTGCAAGGGTCAAACACTGTTCTAACCACTTCACATGCCTGTTTTCGTTTTATTCTCATAAAGGAGCAGAGCATACATATAAGGTAGAATCAGGGAAAGCTTCCCATAGGAGGTGAATTAGGATATAAGCACGTTTTTTTCCTGGGCTGTGGCAGGCAGAATAATGCCTGACTCCAAAGATGCCAATGTTCTAATCCCCATATATGTCTCTAGAAACTGAATATGCTATGTTACATGGCAAAAAAGAACTTAAGTTGCTGATGGAATAAAGGGTCTTAATCAACTGACCTTTAGATAAAGAGATCACTCTGGATAACCCACATGGGGCCAGTGTAATAACAAAAGTCCTTAAAAGTGGAAGAAGAAAGCAGAAAACAGAGTCATAGGGAGATGTGACAGTAAATGAAAGTAAGAGAAATGCAGCATTGCTGAATTTGAAGATGGAGGAAGGAGACCACAAACCAAGAGATGTGGACAGGCTCTAGAATATGGAAAAGGAAAGGTAATGGATTCACCCCCTTGAGACTCTAAAAAGGAAAGCAGCCTTGTCAACACCTGATTTTATCCAAGTGAGACCCACATTGGGACTTCTAACCTATAGAACTGTTAGACAATAATATATACTGTAAGCCACTATGTTTGTGTAACTTGTTATAGTAGCAAATAGAAAACTGATATAATCATTTCTAAATTCCCCTTGACCATATTTCACTACATTATGAACCTTTAAAAATTTATCCCTTTTTATCTAATTTTAAGTGAAACCAAATTCTAATACGGACTCCCCTTCTCTCCTTTCTTTTGATTCACAAGACAAAGAGTAGTTAGAGTGCACCTTTCTGATCACCAGCCTCTCCTCTTGAACTAAAAATCTACTCTTCTAATGCCTTGTTCTCGCAGTCTCTCAAAATTCATAAAATACATGTATTCCAATTCCTTTCTCTTCCAGGAACCAACACCAGGGTCTGAATTTAGGCTCAGAACCTTAACTACAGTGTAGCAAAAGGTGGGGTGAGGGTAACTAGAATATTTATTGCATGAAGGTAATGCTACCTGTGTGCCTCCCACCCCATCATGTTTCCTTCTTGGGAAAATGAAATATCTCCCTTCTCCCTAAAAATTCCTTTAATATCAATAAATTAATATCTATAATAGTAGTCTTTGACAGTTAATTTCCTCTTATTTACCTCAATCTCTCTCTCTCTCTCTCTCTTCCCATCCCACCATTGCTTTTTTCCTTCTTCCCACTCCAGGTCTGGATACCCAGCCTCCATGTGCTCGCTTCGGCAGCACATATACTAAAATTGGAACGATACCCAGCCTCCATGGTATAGGGGAAAACCACCCTGCATGGAAATACACAGATGTTTTAGGACCATGGACAGTGGTATTATTTGCTCAGGAAACCACAACATTACACTGTTATTTTTAAAAACTATATTTCATTTTGAGATTAATTTCTAAATTTTACTTCTTTTCTTCAAACCTGCTTTCTTTACATATGTCCTGATCCCTCATCTCTGGCTTCAAATACCTCATTATTAACTGATCAGTTATTTGAAGATTTTCATTAGCACAACATTGTTTAATCCTTAGTATTTTTATTTGTCCTCCTGTTAGACTTGTTTCCTGGTTTCTTTTTTCTGCTCCTGTTCACTGTTTTGTCCTCAAATAATTACAGAGAATATGTATGAAGTGCAAATTCATGCTATTCGGCCTCAATTGGTCCACATCTGTGACTCATTTATATCAATATGTTCAAGTATATGAAATTTTTACATGTCAAAATGCATACACACACACACACACACACACACAAAGGTCAAATTGCAAGAAATTTTACAAAGTTAGACAAAACTGATTTTTTAATTTTAAGTAATATTTCCATTATTTTTAAAAAATCTTTTCACTGACCTCAAATTAGCATCCAACACTTGCATTTCCTCCTTGCGTAAATTAGTTTACTTCTATCCACTGGATAAGTTGGGTGAAAGAATTCACTCAATTTTTCTTCTTACTTCTTCATTGTTTTTCTGTTTTTTTATTCTCATATCCGCTCTGTGTGTGTGTGTGTGTGTGTGCTCAGAAAAGTTTTTCTGGCCTTAAATCCAACAAGACCTACCCACATCTTCTCAAGCTCTGAAATCTCTCATCTGGAATGCTGGTCTTAATTATTCATTTTAATCCACATTCACTACTTGACTATGTCCTTGCTTGCTGTCTTCAAAACTACGCAGATTTTTTTTTTCTTTTATTTATTTGACAGACAGAGATCACAAGTAGTAGAGAGGCAGACAGAGAGAGAGGAGGAAGCAGGCTACCTGCTGAGCAGAGAGCCCGGTGCGGGGCTCGATCCCAGGACCCTGGAATCATGATCTGAGCCGAAGGCAGAGGCTTTAACCCACTGAGCCACCCAGGCACCCCAGATTTTTTTTTTAAATAAAGTTGCTCTTAATAGTGCTATTGCTTACTAAGCTATCTGCCAATGTAAAGGGGGAAATTCTTCTCTTTTTTACCCTCTCTTTGCCTAATCCTAAAGAAGAGGATTGCAGCCCTCACAACTTAAAAATAACAACAACTACAACAAAACATTATCTGAAAGTTTAGTGAAGTTTCTTTGGTAACAGATTTGATGGCATTTTTCCTTTCAGAGTCATCCATGCCACTTCCACAACAGTTTTCAATGTATATCCATTCCCCCAATGCTTTCGACTCTTTTTTCTCTCTGCTCTTTCTTTGACTTCTCCAGCTGAGGAGGCACTCAGCTTGATCTCCTAGCTGAGACGGTCTCCACATCTTTGTTCTTCTGTTATGGCAGTGCTTTCTTCATGTCTATTCCTAGCCTTTCTTCATAGTTCATACTCTCATTTTCACTCTTAAATTTTTGTATTTTCTCTGTAGGGAGCTGAAAATTTACAATTTACTTTTGTCTGTAAGGTCATCTATCCATTATATTTCATCTCTCTAATGTTTCCTATGTTTCTTCTCTCCTTTTAAAAAATTAAGATGGTAGGTGAAATAGTCCTGTCAAAAGAGTATTTGACTGATATTCAAGGACTGATACTCTTATACCACACTCTGTATGTGTATTGGGGATGGATTTGAGGTTCAGCAATTAAATATTCAAGGCCAACATTTATACTATGTCATCTTCTTGGAGCTCTACTTTGCATATTAGCATATTAAAGGCTCTAAAAATCCCTTGAGTTAATAAACCTGTTTAAAACAGTTTAACCCAATGTTTCCAAATTGATTTGACTTTCTAAACATTTCATTCACCATTTTTATAACATCCTGTAGAACACACAGGGAAATGTCATCATTACAGAACAGGCATTTTCTTCAGAGTCTGACAAACTTGTTCAAATCCTGGTTTTGCTACCCGTTAGCTCTGTGAGCAAGCTCCTTACCCTCTTGGAGTGTCAACTTCTTCAGAATTAATAACTACCTTAAAACCATATTCTGAGAATTAAGAGAGTACGTATGGTAAATTTCACATGATATCTAGCACACCATAAATGTTAGTATCATCAATGCCATTATTATCACTGCATTATAGTTGTTTATGTATGAGTCCTATATGTGCTGTATTACAGCATATTCTGAAGTGTCAATGACTCATATTCCTGGTAGAATGCCTCATACCTTGTTTTGCTCTATAAATACTGAGATGAATGTGTGAGGTATGTGTATGTGTGTATGTGTGTGTGTGTATATATATGTATATAAAATTAGGTGAAATACAGGAAAGCAATATGTTATTAAAATTATTCTCTCCTATGTCATGTCATAGAATGACCTAATCTGAATTAAGAAGGTAAAATTTCTCTGCCAATAAATTAAAATTCAATTCTGTATATAAAGACAACACTGATTTTTCAGTGGAAGAACTCCCATGGTTAATAGATGGTTTATAGCCAGTTGGAGGAAAAAAACTAAGAAATTAAATATTTCATTTTATTATTTTCATCATAAACTACTACTTTCAAAATAGTTATTTAAATTAATTAACTATCCTCTCTTTTATTGTATGTCTCTTTTAATGTATGTTTGGTATTCTTATTAAATTGGTGTGCATTCATGGCCATAGGAGAATGGAGTTCCTGCTATGCCTTCCAGTAACACTTGAGACACTTCAAAAGGATGTCATGCAATTGTTCTGACAGTGCAAGGATTCAAACATCTCCAACACAAGTAGAGATTCTAGGACGTCTTTGGTTCTTGTGTTGGTTTGGCTAACAGAACCTCTATGGTTTAGTTACCTATAACATAAACTAAAGGCAGAAAAAGAATACCACATTCTAGAAGCAAGTACAGTACCATGAATAAAAACATAGTAAAAATAACAACATACTAAAATAAATAAGTTAACAGAAAACATTATCATATCTAAGTCTGAATCAAATGGTCAAATATATTTGAACAAAAAATGGTCAAACCAGTTTTTCTGAAGCCACTTGAAAATAATAATTTGCACTAATACATCACTTTTCAATGTGCTAGTATATCAGTCTTTGATTTTTATCTTTTCTTTTTAACTTATAAAATGTTTACGAGTGAGTGGGTGGACACAGGCTGACATGATTGCTGATTATGATGACAGTCCAACCAGCTTCCTCTTCTTAATGAAACTCCCTCACCAACAACCTCTAGCTCAAGGAGGCAATAATCAGGCCACTACCTGTGACACAGCAAGACTGCCTAAAAAAAAAGACCTTACATTTACGTGTTCTTTCTGCTTGTAATGCAGACATTACAGGACGTTGTGGTGTTTTGAGTAAAGGCTGAGATTTGGGTTCAAATTCTGCTTTTGACATTTACAAGCTCTGACCTTGAGCAAATTAATCTCTATGGGTTTCAGAGTCCTGTCTTATAAAACTAATACTACCTACCTCACAAGGTGACCTTAAGGATGTGTTTGCTTCTATCGTCATGTTTATTACCATCACCATCATCATCACCTTTGCATGATGGGCTCTTTCACAATCTGTAGGTCTTGGTTCAGATTTTTCCCCCTAGAGACCTACCCTGACCAACTTATCTAAAGAAGTCCATAAACCATGTTCTCTCCAATACCCACCACTTTTTCACTTTTTCCTTCTCTTCTCTTCACAGAGCAGAGTCTTATCGCTTTGTCCAACGATACATTTCCAGCACCTGATGGAGAACCTTGCATATTACCGGTACTAAATAAATACTAAACTGGTGTCCCACAGTATGGCCTTGTATAAAGGTTTCTACCTCACAGTGTCTAAACCAGTACAAATGACTCTTTTTTTAAGATTTGATTTAAATAATATATACGTACTCTCTGGTTGTTAGAGAAAAATTCATCAGACTGTGTGCCAAAATCAAGATGTGATGAATTAGATCCTCGAGAAGTCTAAGCTTTTGAGTTACACAAACCCTCCAAGTATACACACACAATAAATTCTCATTAAGACTGGGTCTCTGTTCCTATTAAAGTTGCTTAAATAACACAAGTGGAAGTTCTTTGTTCCAGACTTCTATTTCAACTCAGACTGAATTATTTTATGCTGAGAGAAAAATAAATAAGATAAAATAAAATAAGATAAATAAAATAAAATATGTGATGTGTTCTATTCAACCAAACACGAAAGCCAATTTAGACAATCGAAATTTGTAACCAGCATGAGTAAACAACTAAAAATGGAAGAGTCAACAAGTATCCATGGTCTCATGGGGCCTTGTATTTGTCAGTTAATTAAAATGACCTGAAGTGTTGAACTTACTTTCTCTAGGGATATTTAAAAATTCATATATTTCCCAAAGGAAGAGCCATATTGTTTTACTCTCATTTTTGATGGGAAAATAAGGACACAAGTAAGCCAATTAGCATTTCTGGGTTCAGAACCTTTAGAATTTTAGAGCAGACTGGCCTCCTACCAACTTCATTTTAAAGGTGAAGAAAATGAGATCCAGAAAGAAAAATGCCTTGCCCAAATTTACACATACCTAGCTCAGGTCCTTCTCCTGTAACAAACTATATCATCTTTCACTACAAGTTCAAAAAGCTCATGATAAGGCAGCTCAAAATCATTAACCTAGAATGCTGTTACACCAGTTGATAAAAACAACTAGCATGGTCCAGGCATTCTTATTAATCCTTTGTGCATATTAAACTAAAAACACTTCATGAAGAAGTTATCATTATCACCATTTTTCAAAGGGGGAGAGAGAAGATTGAGAGGGGCTGTGTTGGAAGTGATTACTCACTCCTAACTGTGAGACAAACCATAATAGCCCCAAGAGCCAATTCTGACCCAATGCCTACTTTGTATAGCCAGTGTTAAGAACAGGTTTTACATTTTAAATTGGAAAACATGTATATCATTTCACGACACTTGAAATTATAGGAAAATTCAAATTTCAGTGTCCATAACGATAAAGTTTTATTGGAACAAAGCCACACTCCTTTGTTTAGATTTCTCTGTGGCTGCTTTCTTGCTACCATAGCATCATTGAGTAGTTACCACCGAGACCACACTGACTGCAAAGCCTAGAGTGCTGATGATCTGGCCCTTTACAGAAAGAGTTTGCCAGTCCCTGTTCTTAATCATTAGGCTGTGTTGGCTGCCAAAATTAATAGTTAGAAAGAAAACAACAAAAAGCAACTGGGGCAAAAAACAGCAGCTATATGAGGAAGACAAACACAACCCCCTCCAAAACAGGGACAATTCCATGTATGAGTGGAGAATCATGTTCAAGAGCAACACAAAGGGGAACAATCTGGCACAAGGGGAACAATCGGGTCCAAAGGAAGCAAACCCTCCACTATATTCTAGCCAAGATAACCATGTTATCCTTAAACAGGTCATAGCCATTCTGTTAGGAAGTATTTTCTCACAGATCTCATCTAACAAAAGCACAAAATATTCACTTTTAATCTGTATCAGTGATTTACAAAGTGTGCTCCAAGGGCTCCTGGAAATACCCAAGACCCATTCGGGGGTCTTGTGAGATCAAAACTATTTTAATAAGTTATTAAGACATTATTATCTTTTCTCACTCTCAATCTCTCATAAATGTACAGTGGAGTTTTCTAGAGGCTGCAAGACAAATGACATCACAAGAAATTGCAGAAGGCTATATGAGAATCCAGGTATCTTATATTGAGTTACATATTAAAAGAATTGCAAAAATGTCAGACAGTGATATTCTTTTACTAATTTTTTGTTATAGAAAACATAGTGATAAAAAATGTTACCTATGCCAACATAGTTTGTTCTTTTATATATTAATTTTAAATGTCTTAGTTTTAAACTCTAATAGGACAAATATTGATAGATAAAACTGAGATACATATAAGCTCTTAGCCATCTTCGAAGAGGATGTAAGTTTTAAAGTTTTTAAGTCTGAGAAAAGGATGTAAGGTTTGAGGTTTGTAAGTCTGAGAACTGCTGCTATCTAAATTTACTCCACTCTTCAGTGTTTAATTCAAGACTGATCATGTATATATCTTTCCAGCTATTCTTGACTACTTTACTAGGAGTTCCCAAACCTGAACACACATCAAAATATCTGGAAAGTTTAATAATATCACTTTTTTTTTTTTCAGAGTCCATAGTCTCTCAGTCTGAGGGGTTTGAAGTGGCGGGGGGGGGGGTGGGAGGTTGGGGTACCAGGTGGTGGGTATTATAGAGGGCACGGCTTGCATGGAGCACTGGGTGTGGTGAAAAAATAATGAATACTGTTTTTCTGAAAATAAATAAATTGGAAAAAAAAATAATATCACTTTTTTGTGACCCAACCTCTTTAAGAGTAGGGTCCATATTGCTTTATTTATTTATTTATTTTTATTTTTATTTTTTTTTCTCAGATGATTCTGGTCCAACTAGTCTTGGACCAGTGCTAGGGAACCCTGCAAGGCATAATACTGATGATGTCTATTATGGGCTGGATTGTGTCCCTCTCCCCCAAATTTATCTGCTGAAATACTAATTTTCTAGTATCTCAGAATGTGACTTTCTTAAACATAGATTTAGGCTATATTTAATGAGGAAAATTAATTAGATTAAGATGAGCCCTAATCCAATATAACGTGTCCTTACAAGAAGAGGAAAATGGTACACAAACACATAAACAGGGAAGTCCATGTGAAGACACTAGAAGAGGGCACCTATCTACAATTCAAAGAGAGAGGCTTCAGAAGGACCAACCCTGAGAATACCTTGATCTTGGATTTCTACCCTTCAGAACTATAGAAAGTAAATGTTGTTTAAACCAAGTCTGTGGTGTTTTGTTATGGCAGCCCTAGAAAAGTAACACAACCTCCTTCTCTGAAATCCTACTTCCAGTCTGTACTCTTATTTCCTGCATAATGGTTTTCACAATCTTTCTTTATCTTGTTATGCCTTTTTTTTTTTCATTTCTTCCACTATAATATAGGTTCCATAAGGACTGAGAGTACATCTGTTTTATCCATCAAAGTACTTCTTATTCTTAATACAGTGCTGGTACATGGTAGACACTCAATACATATCTGGAGACTGAATTTATGAATGAATATTAACATTTGCACATTTATTTACTTAACTACTTTAGTGTTTCTAGTATGTGTGTCTCCTTTATTCAAAGGGATTATAAACTTCTGGATTGCAGAGATTGTGGCTTATCCTTCTCTATTCCTTCTGTAAACTTTGTAGGTTATGCTTTAAATAAGAAAACTGCTGAATGAATGACTTTATATATGGTTGGAAAGCTAAATTTAAAGAATTTCCTAGGTTAAGGCTAATAGATAAAATGAATGTTTAATATAATTACTATAAGTATTTATGTATATCTGGGCTGGCTGAATTTAAAAATAACTTAGATTTATCTGAATAAGTCTGCTGATGACTATTTGGTACCTCAAGGATCTGTAGAATTCATTTGCATGTGATGATTTGCCTAGGGCTTCTTGGTTTTTTGCCTGAGTGCTAAGTGAGAAGGTGTGTGCATATGTATGCCCTCTGGAGATCCTAGGAAACCACTGACGGGAAAGCATCTTTATCTTGCCCAGATTCGTGAATTGGTTTTAAGCACCAGCATTGTAGCTTAAACAATGTATCATTGTTTAATGGGTTAGGGAGAAAAATCTCAAGGAGCAATTTTCATAAGACTTTCTGATAATGCTGTCAGGCTGCCCTAAACCTGAAGCATCATTTTGGAGGCCAAGCTGTGGTAGAGATGTTGACTGTGCTTGAAGGGATTCCTATTTCCTATAGGACTGGTGGCTGTAAGAACAAGTCTGGAGACAAATCACTTGAAAAATTGGTGGCATGCTCATGATGATGCCATCAGCTGTACTCACTTGGGATTTTCCTCAAGGATTTCCATGAATATAGGTCACTGATTAGGAAGCGGTAGAACAAAAAGGAAGAAAGTGGGTGTAGGTATACTTGAATGGAAAGACTCATAAAGTCATATGAAGCATAACTGAAGAATCCCATAAATATGAATGGAAGAAGGGTGACTTTGTAGAAGGTTGAGAGATTCTGAGTTAGCAACAAAGGCAAGAACACAGGAAATGTCAATTGTTGATGAGGATGAACCCACAGTCCTCAGAGTTGGAGCGACATTTTATTTCTTGCGACTTATATAATGCTAATTCTCACATCCAGCCTATAGGGGTAGGTATAATAATCTCTTGTTCTGTATTTGTGAAGTAGAAAATTTCTATTGCTTAAGAAGTAGCCTTGTAACAAAGAGTCCGTTTTTAAACACTGGGATTAGGAGTGAGGACCAGATTCAGTTCTAACTCTGCTACTTATTAGCTGAGCAACTTCTATATTTTCTGCTTTATTTCCTCATATACAAAATGAGGATAATAACAATAGTAATACTAAAAACACATTATCACATAGAGTTGTGGTAAGGATTAAATAAACTTGTATCTCTTAAACAGCTCCTGACACAAAATAAGAATTCAATACAAGGTGTTTGTTCATTCATTTTAACAAGGCCACATAATAAGAAAGTGGCATATTCAGGATTCAAAACTCATCTGTCTGACCCCAAAGTCTATGTTTCTAAGAATTATGATACATTGTCTGCAACTACTACAATGACAATTTTTTCTACCTCTTCTTCCTTTCCCTCTCCTCCTTCTTTTTATACATTCTTTTTATATTGACCTACATAATGCTTGGCCCTAAGGTCAATGAGGGCTGTGAGGTCATTCCTAAGCCATGTCAGGCTGACTGATGAAAAACATTTTTATATATTTCATTCATTTATTCATGTCTCAAAAAATGCAAAACATCGAGCTACCAAAATACACAAGTTGCAATCATTACTTTGGATCACTGCTAGTCTTCAGAAAACTCTTTTTTTTTAACATACACATAAAAACAATACAGGCCCCTCCCTTACCTTCTATATATCCTTTATACCTAATGGGACAAAGCACCTGACAAGACGATTTTCAGATAATCTCCAGCTTCAATGCAATAAATGTGTAAGTACTGAACTTGAAAGCTTGTGACATTTGACAGAATATCAATGAAATAGTTATGCACAGCTACGGTTCAGACTGACTATGTAAAATTCTATCACAGAAGATGAATGGCAGCATTTCAACAGCTATGAAATGATAACCTTGTTGCCTATGTTTAAGTTTGCAAGACACAGAAAAGTAGAAAATGTCCCTCGGAACCACTTAGAAATGTAGACAAGTTATATTTGCAATTGCATGGATGTGATTTCCACTAAAGCACTATTAAAATAAAATAGGAAGAGAAAGGAATAAAATATGAGATGCATCAGTTTATCAATTTGTTAGCTGTTGCATGATAATTACTTTGCTCCTACTTTATTACTGTATCATTCATTACCATAAAGGGAACCCCTAAAAACTGAATAATCACAAATCTTAAAGGTGGGACAGAGAGAGTATAAGCATAGAAGTTGACTGATAACATACTTTTAGATATATTCAGATATCCCTAAATTAAAAAATAAATAAAAAATGAAAACAAAAAAACAAAGCCAGTAATTTTTCATCCTAATTTTCTTTATTTTTTATTTATTTATTTATTTTAATCCTAATTTTCCAAGTTAGTACTATCAACGCAAACTGTTCCTGAAAGCTCTAGAATGCTTCTTTGGATTTTGGTAGATGAGTATACTTGACTAATCGTAAGTCTTTTTACTGCCACATTTTACGACATACAGACCTTGGTTCCTTCTGAATGGTGTCACACCAATAATACTTATTTCTGGAAATGTATGCAAGAAAGCCAACTGTCATGACTTATGAGAGGGTTCTGCTGCAAACTCTGTGAAAAAGGTAGAGTTCACCACACATAACATGAGAAAGTCACCGTTAAAGAACATCAACACATAATCATTAGGAAGTGAAAAGGTTATTGGAGGCAGACTGCCCTTGAAACTAGGGAATATGGACCACTGAATCTCTACCTTAGACCAAGATACTCCTCTTCCTATGTGAAACTGAAGATATTTATTCAAACAGAAATGTGAGTATATGTGTGCATGTCAGCTACTTTGTGAATCAACTGGAAAGATACACTGAGAAGAGAATTATCCATGATCATCTTATCTTGGGACATGCCTATAAAGTTTCCTGTAAATAAATATGAGGGAGGAATTTTTTTTTTCTCTCTAAGTCATCGCAGCCTCTGGAAGAAATACACACACACATACCCTTCTTTTGAGAGGGTATTTGTAAGAATCACAAAATGATTGTAGGAAAAATTAAACAGTTTCAAATGGACAATCAGAAAGAGTAAACAATAAAACTGGATGTGCTTTCTATCACAGAATAACTTTCATTAATGTGCAATTCACTTTTGGGGGGGGGTAACGCAAGAGGATTACATTCCAGGATTCTTTTTATGACAATAAAACAGAGCTGGGTCACAGGATATAATGAATTCTGGCCTCTACATATAGGAAAAAAATTCAGGTTACTGGGAATTTGGCAAAAGTCAAATGTTCTTTAAAAAATATGGATACTAAGAAAATAAAATTATGTAATTTCCTAGTTGGTACCAGCTTAGAGAGCTTCAATATGTCCCTCATGTGAACATCTATTTTAGAACATTATGACTAGGTTTTCATTCCCTCTCTCTTTTTGCTTAGTGTTTTGTGGCTTTTTTTTTTTTTTTTTTAAGATTTATTTATTTATTTATTTGTTTGTTTGGCAGAGAGACACAAGTGAGAGAGGGAACATAAGCAGGGCGAGTAGGAGAGGGAGAAGCAGGCTTCCTGCTGAGCAGGGAGCCCAGTGCTGGTCTTGTCTTGATCCCAGTACACTGAAATCATGACCTAAGCCAAAGACAGACAATGGCTGAGCCACCCAGGTGCACCACGGCAATTGTTCTGAATTTCAGGCATCTCACTTCACCACTGGCCTATGAACAGGTCTTGTCATGGACTCTGAGAGAGGTTTTTTCCTCCTGGGATAAGTACTCGTAAGTATATCTCTGAGATATGAAGTACATAGAGGCTTATATTCACCAGTTCCTCCCAGTTTACTCCATCCAGAATTTGCTCAAACACATGAAAGATGGGAGCTTAAGCTTCCTGTTTGACAGTAATCTCTCCAACACTTGATAATATCAATCTTCTAGTGTAAAATGACATGTAAAATGACAGTTCATTTTTAATTTACAACTTCTGATAGTTAATGATGTTGAGAATTTCTCCACAAATTTGAATCATTATGATATCTTCATTTGTGAATTGCTTCTTATATCCTTTGTTCATTTTTTATTGGTTTTATTTTCCTTGTTAGTTCTCAGTAATATTTCTATAGGTACCAAAACAGTTACTAATATAAATACAGATGATCCAAAAGGAATCAAAATTGTAAAAAGCAGTATTTTTGATATTGAGTAAGAATTCAGAGTGCTAAACCTTTCTTATAGAAGTCATACACAGAAGACAGCTTCCTGGATATTTTAGATCAGGAATAACAATTGTTTTCTGTTAAGGTACAGATAGTAAATATTTTAAGCTTTGCAGGCCATGATCTCTATCACTACTCAGCTCTGCTGTTGTAACATGAAAGCAGCCATACATGATATGCAAAGGGCCTTGTTCCAATTAAACTTTATTTACATGACAGTAGGTAGATCAGATTTGTCCTTAGGCTATAGTATATCAGCACTTGATTTAAAATGGGAGTTTTTGTTTTTATTTTGTTTAAAATGAGTTATATACCTGTATATATAATTCTATATTCTTTTTCTTTTTTAGAGTCATGCAGAATATGCTGATTTATACTATTATAACTGAATTATCAGCACTCATTCTGTTTTATTTGGTAGCTTTAATGGAGTTTACTTGGCCATACGTTCTTCCCTTTTGTGTGGTCACAGTGCTAGGAGTAAAACATAATGCTCCTTTTAATTTCTAATTTTATGTAGTTTTACCCCAAAGTCAAAAACTGATATATCGAAACCAGTACAACAAATATTCACACATTTTAGAGAACATGCCTAATGACTACAAGCTTAAAGTTTTTACTTCCCATGATATAATGACTTGATAGTTATTATAGCTTTATTTTTTCAATAATTACTTGTGATTACTGAATTATATCAAGCATTACATTTGTTTAGTATTCCTAAGTTTAAAATTCTGTATGCATTTAAGGGACTCAAAGTTTATTAATAAGTTAATATAAGGGGCACCTGGGTGACTCAGTTGCTTAAAGCCCCTGCCTTCGGCTCTGGTCATGATCCCTGGGTCCTGGGATTGAGCCCCGCATCGGGCTCTCTACTCAGCTGGAAGCCTGCTTCCCCACCCCCTCTGCCTGCCTCTCTGCCTACTTGTGATCTCTGTCTGTCAAATAAATAATCTTTTTAAAAAAGTTAATATAAATTGCTAAGAAACATATTTATAGACTCTCATTTTATTGGTGAATAGTGCATGAAACTAGTTTATCAATAATTATTTCTAATATTCTATGACTAGGAATTTCTATAATCCTTATATAAGATAAGGCATAATGAATCATCAAATCTCTAAATAAAAGAAAGAAATTCATCCCTATTTCCCTCTAGATTCCTAATTTTATGTCACTTGTTCATGTCCCTCCTATTAGAATATAAAACCTTGAGGCCAGGAGCTTTAATTGACTACTAATTAGGAAGTATTCCATAAAAATCTGAAATGACTGACCAAAACAAGCAGTTCTGCAATACTGTCTATTCATGTGTTTTCATATACTAAAATTAGATAGTCCTATAAAATAAATAAAGAAGAAATAGGAAGTACTTATATAGGTTTGTACTCTGAGAATGCCCAGTGGGGTAAAACTATTGTATCCTCAATTACTATTCAAAATATGTGTGCTGAAGAAAAAAGACACATGCAACATCTATTTGTCTACATTCCTCTTCACTTCAAAAAGGAATAGGTACATAACTTCCTTATGTAATTAGACAAGAACAAACAAACAAAAGGAGGCTAAAGCCCTCACTCCAGTGAATACTGGCTAGTGTTGGTCATACAAGAGGGCTAATGGATATGATATCTGGGGCTTCTCTTTTCAAACTTTAGTAATATTTCATTATTAAAAGCTAAAATTGGCTCACATATCCTAACAGCTGTGAATTCATCCAAAATCTACACTTCATAAGCTCATGGATATTTCTCATGTGGCATACTTCATATGTCTCATAACATAAGTACTTTCCATAACAACCTGGGGTCCTTGACAAAAGATCAAGAGTGTCCAAAGCTCAGGGAATTAAACCTATTTTATTTAGAAACAGAGGGAGAAAATTTCTGTTTCTGTTTCCTGGTCAGGAGGTGTAAATACTGTAGAAAAATATTCCCTTTAAGGAAGTTCATTTCATCTTCTCCACCAGTAAGATAGATGATTAAGCTAGACTAAATTAGGTATTGTCCATTCTAACAATAAAACAACTGGCAGGACTTTTTTTTTTTAACTGGTTATTTAAACAATGGGTAGTTATTTTAAAGGAAGATCATTTTACCAAGCAGTTAATATTTTTTTTTAAAGATTTTATTTATTTTTTTGACAGACAGAAATCACAAGTAGGCAGAGAGGCAGGCAGAGAGAGAGGGGGAAGCAGGCTCCCTGCTGAGCAGAGAGCCCGATGCGGGTCTTGATCCCAGGACCCTGGGATCATGACCTGATCCGAAGGCAGAGGCTTTAACCCACTGAGCCACAAAGGTGCCCCACCAAGCAGTTAATTTTAAAACTATCAGTATATATGGATTATATCCAGATCTTTAGCTTTATTCTCTGTTCTCTCATGAATGTCCTCTTTCCTCTAGGCCAGGGATTGACAAAATTTTTTTTTATAAATAAAGCCAGGTAGCAAATATTTTAGGCTTTGTAGTTCATAGTTCCCTGTCACAATTACTCAACTTTGCCTTTGTAGCATGAAAAACATGTACAATATGTACATAAGAGAGCATCATGGCTTTGTCCCAATAAAGCTTTGTTTCTGCACACTGAAATTGCAGATAATATGTGTCACGTGTCATAAAATATTACTTTTCTTTTGACATTTTTCCAACATTTAAGAATGTAAAACTCTTCTTCATTCATGAACAATACAAAAAACAGGTGACTGGTCAGATTTGGTCTATGGAATGTTGTTATTTGCCAACTTCTGTTCTAGGCTGCACTGCCCATGTGTTATTACCATATGATTCTTGTATCTTAGTTAACTGGTATTTCCAGTCTCCATTCTAATCCTGTAGATAATAACCACTTTCCCTTCTCTTCTGTCTCTTACTTCCTCTCCCTCTCCACTCTCGCTCTGAGTGACTCCCTTTTCTGCCTCCCTCTCTTTTTCTCTCTCCCACCTTCTCTCCCTCCCTCTGATTTGTTGCTTACTATAGCAAGACCAGCTCATACCATGTTCCACTGTCCCACAGTCTCTTTCTTTCCATGAAATCTTTCCAAATAGTGAAAAGAACTATTAATTCACTGTCAAGAAACCAGCATTTTGAGTGATCTGCAAGATGGCGGAGGAGTAGCAGACTGAAATGACATCAGGTCACATGAGTTCAGCTAGTTATCAAACCATTCCAAACACCTACAAACTCATCAGGAAATCGAAGAGAAGAGCAGCAATTCTAGAAACAGAAAAACAACCACTTTTTGAAAGGTACGATGTGTGGAGAAGTGAATCCAAGGTGACAGGAAAAGAGACCTCTGGGGAGGGGCTGGAGAGAGGCTGGCTCCCGACAAGCAGAGGAGCAGTGAAGCACAAGATCAGAACCTTTAAAAGTCTGCTCCACTGAGGGATAATGCTCCAGAGGCTAAGCAGGGGTGGAGCCCTCACAGGGACAGTGTAGTCTCAGGACCCACGGGGTCACTAAAAGATCGGGGGTGTCTGAGTGTGGTAGAGTTCCCAGGTGTCAGAGCGGAGAAGGTGACTACAGAAACAGAGCCAAGGAGTGAGCTCTCAGCTCGGGGTTACCTTAAACTGTGATACATGGCACAGTGAGGCCACTATTCTTTGAGCAGGGACCTCACGAGTAGCAGATCCAGGGAGACTCACCTTTCTCCTCTGGAGGCAGGAATCTGCTGGGTTTGGAGACTCCAAACCTGGAGTTGGAGTCTCTGGGCTGTGCATCAGAGATAGAAACGCCTGGTCACAGACTGGGAGACTAAGAGCACAGCTCTTAGAGCAGTGACTGATCCCTTTTCTCTGAGGACACACTGAGGAGTGCGACCCTGAGCTCTTGGCTCCTCCAGGCTGGAGATTGGGAGGCCACCATTTTCATTCCCATCCTCCAGAGCTCTACGGAAAGTGTTCAGGGAAAAAAACTCTGGAGAGCGAACTCGAACAGATTCCTTACCCTGGCCCCTGGCAAGGTTGGTGCAATTCCACCTCAGGCAAAGACATTTGAGAATCACTACAACAGGCCCTGTCCCCAGAAGAGAACATTCGGCCAAGACCAAGGTCACCTATCAAGAAGAACAGCAGAATTCCAGAGATAGGGGAAAGCAATGCATGGAATTCATGGCTTTCTCCCCATGATCCTTTAGTCTTGCAAAGTTAAATTAAATTTTTAAGTTTTTTTCTTATGCTAATTTTAAAAATTTTCCTCTTTCCTATTTTAACATTTTTTTACTAGTTTATCTTAACAATACCTTCCTGAAAAAAATGTTTTTAAAATCTTCATTATTATGGTCATATTTAATCCTTCACTGTATTTAACCTTATTTTTTGTATACATACAGGGTTTTTAAAAAAATTTTGGAATATAATTTCTTCTAATAGATCAAAATATAACCTAAATCTAGCATGTGGCTTTGTTCTAGTCTCCCACCTAAGCACAGTCTCTCTGCCTTTTTTATTTCTTCTTTCTTTATCCAACTAACTTATCTTATCAATTCCTTTTTTATAATTTTTAATTTTCATCTTTACATTCATATTCCATCCCTTCATCGTGTTTACCCTTATTTTTGTGTATATATATATATATGTTTTTCTTTCTTTAAAATTTTGGGAGGTAGTTTCTTCTAAGAGATGAAAATATACCCAAAATCAAGTGGGTGGCTCTGTTTTATTCATTGTGTATACACACACACACACACACACACACACACACTTTTTTTTTTTTTAATTTCTTTTTACCCCCTTTCTTCTCCCCCTAGTTTGGGGTCTCTTCTGATTTGGTTAGCATACATTTTTCTGAGGTCTTTGCCACTCTTTTACTATTTTATTCTTTCATTCATATATTCTTATCTGGATAAAATGACAAGGCGGAAAAACTCACCACAAAAAAAAAAAAAAAAAAAAAAAAAACCAAGCAGTACCAATGGCTAGGGACCTAATCAACACAGACGTTGGTAATAGGTCAGATCTAGAGTTCAGAAACAATTCTCAAGGTGCTAGCTGAGCTCAAAAAAGGCATGGAAGATATTAGAGAAATCCTGTCTGGAGAAATAAAATCCCTTTCTGGAGAAATAAAAGAACTAAAATCTAACCAAGCTGAAATGAAAAAAGGTATTAATGAGGTGCAATCACGAATGGAGGCTCTTACTGCTAGGATTAACGAGGCAGAAGAAATAATTAGTGATACAGAAGACCAAATGATGGGGAAAAAGATGCTGTGCAAAAGAGAGACAAACAACTACTGGACCACGAGGGGAGAATTCAAGAGATAAGTGATACCATAAGATGAAACTATATTAGAATAATTGGAATCCCAGAAGAAGAAAAAAGAGAGGGGCAGAAGGTATATTGGAGCAAAGTATAATAGAGAATTTCCCTAACATGGCAAAGGCAACAAGCATCAAAATCCAGGAGGCACAGAGAACCTCCCTCAAAATCAATAAAAAGAGGCCCACACCCTGTTATCTAATAGTAAAACTTACCAGTCTTAGTGACAAAGAGAAAATCCTGAAAGCAGTTCAGGACAAGAAGTCTGTAACATACAATGGCAGAAATATGAGATTGGCAGCAGAATTATCCACAGAGGCCTGGAAGTTCAGAAAGAACTGGCATGATATATTCAGAGCACTAAATGAGAAAAATATGCACCCAAGAATACTATATCCAGCTAGGCTGTCATTGGAAATAGAAGGAAAAATAAAAAGCTTCCAGGACAAAAAACTTTTAAGAATTTGCAAACACCAAACCAGCCCTACAGGAAATATTGAAAGGGGTCCTCTGAGCAAAGAGAGAGCCTAAAAGTAGCAGACCAAAAAGGAACAGAGACAATATGCATTAACAGTCACCTTACAGACAACACAGTGGCACTAAATTCATATCTTTCAATAGTTAACCCTGAATATAAATGGGCAAAATGACCCAATCAAAAGACACAGGGTATCAGAATGGATAAAAAACCAAACCCCATCAATATGCTGTCTACAAGAAAATCATTTTAGACCTGAAGACACCTCCAGATTTAAAGTGGGGGTGGGGGTGGAAAACAATTTACCATGATAATGGACATCAAAAGAAGGCTGGGGTAGCAATCCTTATATCAGATAAATTAGATTTTAAGCCAAAGATTATAATAAGAGATGAGGAAGGACAATATATCATACCCAAAGGGTCTGTCCAAAAAGAAGATCTAACATGGGAGCAGCAAGCTATATAACCAATTAATAACAAAATCAATGAAACACATTGACAATAATACAATAATAATAGGGGACTTTAATACCCCCCTCACTGAAATGGACAGATCCAAATAAAAGATCAACAAGGAAATAAAGACCTTAAATGACACACTACACCAGATGGACATCACATATATATTCAGAACATTCCATCCCAAAAACAACAGAATACACATTCTTCTCTAGTGCACATGGAACATTCTCCAGAATAGATCACATCCTGGGTGTCAAATCAGGTCTCAAATGGCACCAAAAGACTGGGATCATTCCCTGCATATTTTCAGACCACAATGCTCTGAAGCTAGAACTCAATCACAAGAGGAAAGCTGGGAAGAACTCAAATACATGGAGGCTAAAGAGCATCCTACTAAAGAATGAATGGGTCAACCAAGAAATTAAAGAAGAATTGAAAAAATACATGGAAACAAATGAAAATAAGGACACAACTATTCAAAATCTGTGAGAGAGAGCAAAGGCAGTCCTGAAAGGAAAGTATATAGCAATACAAACCTTATTCAGGAATGAAGAAAGGTCTCAAGTACACAACCTAACCCTACACCTAAAGGAGCTGGAGAGAGAACAGCAAAAAAAAATCCTAAACCCAGCAGAAGAGAAATCATAAAGATAAGAGCAGAAATCAATGAAATAGAAACCAAAAGAACAGTAGAACAAATCAACCAAACTAGGAGCTGTTTCCTTGAAAGAATTAAGAAGATTGGGGGCACCTGGGTGGCTCAGTGGGTTAAGCCTTGCCTTCAGCTCAGGTCATGATCTCAGGGATTGAGCCCCGCATTAGGCTCTTTGCTCACTGGGGAGCCTGCTTCCCTCCTCTCTCTGCCTCTCTCTATGCCTACTTGTGATCTCTCTCTCAAATAAATAAATATTTAAAAAAGAGTATAAAAATTTAAAAAAAAGAAGATTGATAAACCCATTGCCAGACTTATCAAAAGGAAAAAAAAGGACCCACATTAATAAAATCATGAATGAAAGAGGAGAGATCACAATCAACACCAAAGAAATACAAACAATTATAAGCACATATTATCAGCAACTATGTGCCAGGAAATTTGACAATCTGGGAGAAATAGATGCATTCCTAGAAACATATAAATACCAAAACTGAACCAGGAAGAAATAGAAAACCTGAAAAGACCCATAACCAGTAAGGAGATTGAAGCAGTCATCAAAAATCTCCCAACAAACAAGAGCTCAGGGCCAGATGGCTTTCCAGGGGAATTCTACCAAACATTTAAGGAAGAATTAATACATATTCTCCTGAAACTGTTCCAAAAAATAGAAATGGAAGGAAAACTTCCAAACTCATTTTATGAAGCCAGTATTACCTTGATCCCAACACCAGAAAAGATGCCATCAAAAAAGAGAATTACGGACCAATATCCTTGATGAACATGGATGCAAAAATTCTCACCAAAATACTAGCCAATAGGATCCAACAGTACATTAAAAAAGATTATTCACTACGATCACATTCCTGGGATGCAAGGTTAGTTCAACACTCACAAATCAATCAATCAATGTAGTACAATACATCAATAAAAGAAAGAACGAGAACCATATGATAGTCTCAGTAGATGCTGAAAAAGCATTTGACAAAGTACAGCATCCTTTCTTGATCAAAACTCTTCACAATGTAGGGATAGAGGGTACATACCTCAATAACATCCAAGACATCTATGAAAAAACTCACAGTGAATATCACTCTCAATGAAGAAAAACTGACAGTTTTTCCCGTAAGGTCAGGAACTCAGCAGGGGTGTCCACTATCACCACTGCTATTCAACATAGTACTGGAAGTCCTAGCCTCAACAATCAGATAACAAAGAGAAATTAAAGGCATCCAAATCAGCAAAGAAGAAGTCAAACTCTCGCTATTTGCAGACGAAATGATACTTTATGTGGAAAACCCAAAAGACTCCACTCCAAAACTACTAGCATTCATACACAAATTCAGTAAAGTGTCAGGATATAAAATCAATGCATAGAAATCAGTTGCCTTTCTATATACCAACAAGACAGAAGAAAGAGAAATTATGGAGTTGATCCCATTTACAATTGCACCCAAAACCATACCTAACCAAAGAGGCAAAGAATCTGTACTCAGAAAACTATAAAATACTCATAAAAGAAATTGAGGAAGACACAAAGAAATGGAAAAACGTTCCATGCTCATGGATTGGAAGAACAACTATTGTGAAAATGTCTATGCTATGTAGAGCAATCTACACCTTTAATGCAATCCCTGTTAAAATACCATCATTCTATTCTTTTTTCAAAGAAATGGAACAAATAATCCCAACATTTTTATGGAACCAGAAAAGACCCCAAATAGCCAAAGGAATATTGATAAAGAAAGCCAAAGTTGGTGGCATCATGGGTGCCTGGGTGGCTCAGTGGGTTAAGACGCTGCCTTCGGCTCAGGTCATGATCTCAGGGTCCTGGGATCGAGTCCTGCATCAGGCTCTCTGCTCAGCAGGGAGTATGCTTCCTCCTCTCTCTCTCTCTCTCTGCCTGCCTCTCTGCCTACTTGTGATCTCTCTCTATCAAATAAATAAATAAAAATCTTAAAAAAAAAAAGTTGGTGGCATCACAATTCCAGACTTCAAGAGATATTACAAAGCTGTCATCATCAAGACAGTATGGTACTGGCACAAAAACAGACACATAGATCAATGGAACAGGACAGAAAGCCCAGAAATGGACCCTCAACTCTATGGTCAAGTAATCTTCAACAAAGAGAAAGAATGCCCAAGGGGTAAAAGACAGTCCCTTCAACAAATGGTGTTGGGAAAATCAAACAGCCACAAGCAGAAGAATGAAACTGGACCATTTCCTTACACCACACACAAAAATAGACCCAAAATGGATGAAAGACCTCAATATGAGACAGGAATCCATCAAAATCCTTGAGAACACAGGTGGTAACATCTTCAACCACAGCCACAGCAATTTCTTCCTAGAAACATCGTCGAAGGTCAGAGAAGCAAGGGCAAAAATGAACTATTGGAACTTCATCAAGATCAAAAGCTTTTGCACAGCAAAGGAAATAGTCAACAAAACCAAAAGAGAACTGACAGAATGGGAGAAGATATTTGCAAATGACATATCAGAGAAAGGGTTAGTAATCAAAATCCATAAAGAACTTATCAAAATCAACACCCAAAGAACAAATACTCCAATCAAGAAATGGGCAGAGGACATGAACGGACATTTCTGCAAAGAAGACATCCAGATGGCCAACAGACATGTGAAAGAATGCTCAACATCACTGGGCATCAGGGAAATACAAATCAAAACCACAATGAGATACCTACCATCTCACACCAGTTGGAATTGCTAAAATTAACAAGTCAGGAAACGACAGTTGATGGTGAGGATGTAGAGAAAGAGGAACCCTCCTACATTGCTGGTGGGAATGCAAGCAGATGCAGCCACTCTGGAAAACAGCATGGAGGTTCCTCAAAAAGTTGAAAATAGAGCTAACCTACGACCTAGCAATCGCAGTACTGGGATTTACCCAAAAGATACAAATGTAGTGATCCGAAGGGGCATCTGCTCCCGAATGTTATAGCAGCAATGTCCACAATAGCCAAACTATGGAAAGAACCTAGATGTCCATCAGCAGATGAATGGATAAAGAAAAAGTGGTATATATATACAATGGAACACTATGCAGCCATTAAAAGAAAAGAAATCTTGCCATTTGCAACAACACGGATGGAACTAGAGGGTATTATCCTGAGCAAAATAAGTCAATCAGAGAAAGACAATTATCATATGATCTCCCTGATATGAGGAATCTGAGAGACAGAGTGGGATGTTTGGTGGGTAAGGAAGGAAAAAATGAAAAAAGATGGGGTCAAGAGGGAGACAAACCACAAGAGACCCTTAATCTCACAAAACAAACTGAGGGTTGCTGTGGGGAGGTGGGATATGGAGAGGGTGGCTGGGTTATGGACATTGGGGAGGGTATGTGAAATGGTGAGTGCTGTGAAGTATGTAAGCCTAATGATTCACAGACCTATACCCCTAGAGCAAATAATACATTATATGTTAATAAAAATAATTTTTAAGAAGTAAAAAAGAAAAAAAAAATCAGTATTTTGGAGGGAAAAGTCTGGCTTCCACGCAGTATCTTCAGGAACACAAAGCTCCAGGAAAAAAAGTGTGTTCCTTCTATGGTGCTTTCTGTTTTAAAGCATCTGATTTAAAGCATTTCTAGGCATACATAGGCAATAGTTTAAACAGAGTCTGCTGGATATTGTACACTTTCATGTCTAATTCTGCACAGTCCACTTCATTTAGGTTATACTAGCAAGGTAGACTTCTATAGGGAAGATAGGAAAGCTGGTTGAAAATTAAAGAAGATGGTAAGTTTCACCTGGCAGGGGTTTTAAAAAATTAAAATATCTTTAAAATTACCAATACTGTCATTAGGATATGATTAATTCCATAAAAATATATATTAGGGAGAAAGAATATGGGGATCTAACCCTGCACAGTCCACTTCATATAGGTATACTAGCAGGATAGACTTCTACAGGGAAGATAGGAAAGCTGGTTGAAAATTAAAGAAGATGTCAAGTTTCACCTGGCAGGGATTTTAAAAAATTAAAATATCTTCTAAAATTACCAATACTGTCATTAGAATTAATTCCATAAAAATATATATTAGGGAGAAAGAATGTGGGGAGGGTGGTATTCAGAGACTAACACCAACATGGGAAATACATGCAGCCCAACTCACCGATCTGAGAAGAGAACCCACAGACACTTCCATTTTTATGAAAGAATTGGTTCTCATTAGAAACTTAGAATAAAGTTTTATTTTTCTTTTTTTTTCCCCATCCTTACAACTCCTGTGTGGACCTGGAAGCATGTGCCTTATTGGGCTGAAATGGCAAAAATTAGCTGAACTATTACAAGCTGCATACACTTTGTGTTTCTCAAGTTCAAACAAACTTTAAAAATTAAATCTTTAGTTTTTTTTTTTATCTTTAGCTCTTATATTAAAAAATATTTTCTCAGAGAGCTTGGTTGACTCAGTTGTTAGGTGGCTATCTTTAGTTTAAGTCATGATCCCAGGGTCCTGGGATTGAGCCCCTCCATCGGGCTCCCTGCTTGGCAGGGAGTCTGCTTTTCCCTCTCCCTCTGCCTGCTACTTCCTCTACTTGTGCTCTCTCTGTCAAATATGTAAATAAAATCTTTAAAAATATATATTTTCTCAAATTACATACTAATTGATAAATAAGTTGTTTTCTTCTTGCACTTCCACCTTACCCTTTCCTCCCCTTTTTGAATACTATATTTAACTCTTTGAATAATATTTCTAATTTCTAAAATATCACACATCAAAACTGCAGTCTTTTTTTCTTCCTTTCTTTTTTTCTGCGGGACAGGGGTGGTGGTAGAGGAGGAGGCGGGCATAGAATCCTCTGTGGTTTCCTCTAATTCCTTCTCAGGTAATTTTTGGATCTTCCTCTGAATAGCCAAAATATACTTTTTTTCCCCTTCAGAATATGTATTTTTAAACCTCTTTCACAAAGAGTTCATAGAGAGTGACATGCTTTGGATTGTTTGATATTTATATCCATCAAACCTCCACATTCCACACTGTTCAGGTTTAAAAGTTGTACTAACAATGAATACAAAGGCTTAAATTGATAGTAATTATATCTGATATACATCTGTTGTGTCTCCTAGACCATTTGCCCTACTTCAGGCAATAATTAGTCATCATCATTAAAGGATCTGCCCATCTAGCACTTTTAGTGTCCACTACTACTGAGGAAACTCCAAGAGTAGTATGTGCTATTTAACCCCCAGCCTATTAGTGAGTACTATTCCCCTGGTCACAGAATGATCATATGACCAAAACCACCCAATGAGAGGGCATCCCAAGACATTGGTGAATATCATCAGAAAAGAGACTTGCATGTTTCTTCCGGACAAAAACATGCCCAGGATATCTAATAAAAATCTATATAATCACCACAGCAAAACCTACCTGTAAATGAAGCCAGTCCACTGAGGAAGGTGGGGCCAAGAGATGAGAAATCAAAAGAAATCAGACCTTCCTAACGTGACAGCCCAGAACACTTGAAAGTCAAAGAGCAGGCTAGACTTTTCAATTGAGGTAGCCGGTAAAGTCTGTTTGCCTGTTTTGTCAGTTTAAGTTGATTTTTCCTTACTTTTGACAACTATTATCACCATGCTTCAGTACTACACTCTTTGGTTACAATCTCTTATTGACCAGGCAAGAGTATTTCAGAGGCCTTTTAAGAGTATAATAAACTGAAAGCCATGTACTAGGAAGATTAGTCTGGCAGATATTTGCAGGTGTGGAGAAGCTAGACAATGCAGAACAAGGCTGGCAGCAATCTAAATAGGACTTGATGAAGGTCTGGCCTTAGGGGAGGGAGGAGATGGGACTCTTATCCCTCTCAGCTCAGAGAAATCCAGGACATTTCCTGAGGATACACAGCAATACAAAACTGATAAAAGAGCCCAGAAGAGTCCTACCTGTTCCCTTTGTGACATTCCAGTGTTTTTCTTGGGGTTAACAAGCAATTATGGAGTACCAATTAAGGACCTAAGAAGTGTGTGTTACATTGGGGACCAAAGGAGTTACAATTGAAATGTGTCTTTAATTTCCAAACTTGCCATTTCAAACATGTCCATTCTTCCAATTTAATATCTCCTGCTAATATTCAGAAGACACAAAGAAACTGGAGAATTATTTCAAATTTTATTCTAAAGATAATCATGTATCCTGACCTAGTTGCACAGTTTATAGGACACTTTCAGTTTCTTTACAGTAGCTAAATTATGAGTTTTCTGTTATTCAATTAGTTCACACTGACTCCTGGAAGCCAGAGTTCAGAGCTGAAAGCACGGTCAAATTCATGAGATATTTACATATATTCATCACAGCACACCCTTTAAGATGACATTAATTAGAGTAAAATATATGAATTTCACTGTGTTATGATTAGATACCACAATAATGTAGACTCTGCCACAAGGTTGGAGATATCTGTAGCAAGATAATGTTCTGAGCACTTAGAGAAGGCAATGGTAGGCTCCTTGAGAGGAGCATTAAAAACTGATGACTTTTTCGTTTCTCGAGGCTACAAAGAGGTCATCATCGTTCTTATTAATATTAACTGCAGTGCCCCCAGTGCGGTGCTCTGTGAGAACCCCTTGTCTGGGTGTCTAAATAAGAGGGAATATAATAAAGATCATTCCTGTCTATGCTTATTTAACTTCTCTATGAGCTTGCATAGAATTTCTTATAACTGGAAGAAATTTCTTAAAAAAAATGATTCAAGTATATCTGCTGTTTTTCTAAGGAATCATTATTAAGGAGTAAATATATCTGAACCTTCATTCAGTCCTTAAACTATGCATATAAATATATGAAAGAAGTACTTCTATTGGGGCACCTACATGGCTCGGTCAATTAAGTATCTGATTCTTGATTTCAGCTCAGGTCATGATCTCAGGGACATGAGTCCGAGCCCTGCTTCAGGCCCCATGCTCAGTGTAGAGTATGCTTGAGATTCTCTCTCTCTCTGGCCCTCAGCCTGTACTCTCTAAATAAATAAATAGCATCCTTATAAAAAAAAACATAAAAAAGAAATACTTCTATTATCCTTTTTGGCTTTATTTTATAGGTGAGAAAACTGAAGCTGAGAGGGGTTAACTAACTTGCCTAAATTTAAGCGCTAATAGGTGTTAGAGGTAGGAATACCCAGGCAAATCAATTTTCAAGTCCACACTCTGTCAGTGTGTGAAATTAGTGCTTGGTTTTAGCCCCCAGAGTGAGCATCAATACTGGCCCACTCTTCCAGCAGCAGTTAGAATAGGATGCCTGTGAGGATAGGAGCTGCTTCTTAATTATCCTCTGTTGTTATTGTTTTTTACCCACTCCTGGAACATAGTGGGGGACCTTGGGGAAAGCTAGATGAGCAATTGGATAGCTATATGGCAAGTATGATATCTTCCTTGTTCTTTACAACCACCTCAGAGTAGGAACTAGTATTCTCATGGGTGAAAGGATAATAGTGATGATAAAAGAAGCTAACAAATATGCCCATGGTCACAAAACCAATGTGTGGCAAAGAGGGTTTGAATTCAGGATCTTAACACTCCAAAACCAAGGTCTTTCACTTCAGCAGATATGGTTTTTTTTGGTTTGTTTGTTTGTTTTAAGGATTTTATTTATTTATGTATTTTAGAGAGAAGGAATGTGTACTCAAAGCTTGCACAGGAGTGGGGAGGAATAGAGGGGGAGGGAGATAGAAAAAGAATCTGAAGCAGCCTCCACCTTGAACCAGATTCCACACAGGCAGGGAGCCTGACCTGGGGCTTGATCCCAGGACCCTGAGATCATGACCTGAACTGAAACCAAGACTCAGGTGCTTAACCAACTGAGCCAGCCAGGCCCCTCTCCAGGAGATGCATTTGTGAATGAGTCTTTGACTGAATGATTCTGACTTGTATCACGTCAATTGCTTGGCTTCTCAAAAGCTACTTTCTTTTGCTCTAATTTTGGCAGGATTTATGTCTCTCCCTAGGGAGGAGGACAGATATGTGATGTATAAATATACACACACATAAAATTTGTATTTGTTCATTTATACTGCAAAATATAATTTTTCTTCAAAATATGATCCTAACTGGAAGTAAAAATTAGATTATATATACCAGAGGTTGCCTTGTATTCCTAGTACTCTTCAAAATATCCTTACCTAAAAAATGTTGACAAATGATTAAATAAGGAAGTCTTCAATCACTGGGATCTTTAAAATAAGATCTTTTAAAATTCAAAGTTAATATCCTATTGGTTTGGTATGCAGAAAAGTAGCTGAATAATGCTTCATCAGCTGAAATGGGAGAAAATTCTGAAGTTAGCTTCTGCCAGCTCGAAATTATGTGTGATGATTAAGTATACTCCAGTTTTGCTAAAAATTAAATATTGAAATAAATTGTGGCTTTTGATTTGTTAACTGAATGATGAATTGTTGTAATAAAACAGGAAATGATAATGATCATAGTCACCATTTACAGATTCCCTCCATCCTAGACATATATATTTTCTCATCCTTACCATTCTACTAAGTTAGCAGTATGCTCATTACACAAATGAGGAAGCTGTGGCTCCCCATGGTGAAGTGACCTGCCCAAGCCGGCAGAGTTAGTAAGGGTGGGTAATATGAACGTAGGTCTGTTAGTGTGCAAAGTCCATTTTTTTTTTAAAGATTACCCTTCATTGGATAGTACATTTTGATAGAGGTGGTAAAAAAAAAGCTTTCTTCTTTCCTTTCAAACAAAATCAAAACAAGAAGCAGTGAGAGATGTGGGGAAAGGAACAATCCTTTTGGGCTAGGAGAGGGAAATTAGTGATGACATGAAGAGATGAGAGAAGAAGAGATGGGACAGACTTCTTCCTAGTACTTGGAAAACAGAGACTTGACAAAAAGTCAGGAGAACAGATTTTAGGGATAGAAGCAGCTAAATACTAGCTAATCAGTAAATACTAATAAATCAACAAATCAGTGAATATTAATACATCAACCGATAAACAGCAAATCAATACTAAATGGCCGCAATGTACAAAATGTGTAACTGGACATTGAAACTTGGGTGTAAGTAAGATGGGTGCCTCCTGAAACAGATAAAAAAGGCTAAGACAATTAAAGAATTTGAATTAAATGATCAACTAGATTATAATAATCTTATAATAATAAGAAACATGTATTGAGCACTTTCTGTGTCCCTAGCTTATGCTAGAACTTCATATTAATTGACTAACTTAAATATCACAGCAATCATAAAAAGGATGTAATTTTATAAATAAGATTTTATACACAGAAATTTCCTCAGGATTACAGAATTAATAACTGGGAGAGCTGTAATCTGAACCTAGTTATACATTCTCCACCATTGTAAAGTACCCTTGCATATGCAGTAGTCTCTACCCTTAACACATATGCATGTCAAGTTAAAAAAAAAACAAAAAACTTTTCTGTGTCCTACATTGTGGTCATTGCTTAATGATGATGATCCCACACTTCAAAAGAAGACACTCCACTTTTCTCTGCTCTTATTTATTAGGCTTCTTTACACATGAAAAACTTGCTCACAGTAGAAATCTTTCCTCAAAGTCTAAAAATGAAAGAAATAGATCATTCTTAGGGTTGTTTACTCATATGAAGGGTGCTTTATACAATTCACCAATCTCTGCCATAGAAGTACAATAGAACATGTATTTTCATTTAAAATGCTAAGTCTTTGATCTATGATCTAAATCACATTAATTCAAACTCTGCCAATTTGAAATTCATTGACTTACAGAATTTTAAACATGAGTAAATTAGAAGGATAAGTAAGAGTTCAGTAGGAATATTTATCCTCCTTAGGAAAACACATTTGGGGCACTTAAAAAAAGAAAGAAAGAAAGAAAGAAAGAAAGAAAGAAAGAAAGAAAGAAAGAAAGAAAGAAAGAAAACCAAAACACAAATCTTGTAGCTGTTCAAAAACAGTATGCCAATCTTGAATGATTTTTGTATCATTATTAAAAAAAGACTAGTTGATACCCTTTTCCCTCTTTTGGTCTTACATATACCCAAGAATGATAAACATGTATTTTACCATTAATCTTCTTTACCTTAGACTTTTGTCTCCATAAATTTGTCTTAGGCTGGTGAATCTTGGATATATTTTAAGTGATTTAATAGAAGTGTTTTAATATCTGTTGCATTTCTATACACTAATAATGAACTACCAGAGAAATCAAGAAACAAATTCATTTAAAATTGCATAAAACGGAAAGAAATACCTAGGAATAAATTTAGCTAAGGAGGTGAAAGACCTATACCCTGAAAACTAAAATTTACTGATGAAAGAAACTGAAGAAAACACAAATAAATGGAGGGATATTCTGTCCTCTTGGGTTGGGATAATTAATAGTGTTAAAATGTCCATACTACCCAAAGCAAACTACATATTCAATGTAATTTCTTTCAAAATTCCAATAGCATTTTCATAGATTTAGAATACATATTTCTAAAATTTGTATGGTACCACAAAATACTTGAATATGAAACCTGAAACCATAAAGATCCTAGAAGAAAATAGAGGTGGTAAGTTCTTTGACATCAGTTTTAGTGAAATTTTTTTTTTTAGCTAATTCCAAAGGTCATGGCAACAAAAGCCAAAATAAACAAAAGAAACTACACCAAACTAAAAAGCATCTGCACAGTGAAGAAAACCATTAACAAAATGAAAAGGCAACCTACTGAATAGGAAAAGATATTTGCAATTCATATATTCAATAAAAGATCAATATCCAACATATATAAAGAACTCATACAACTCAGTAACAACAATGACAAAAACAAAACCCACCAACAGTCTGATTTTAAAATGAGCAGAGGACAGGGTAAGCAGAGGACAGGGCACCTGGGTGGCTCAGTTAAGTGACCTACTCTTGGTTTCTGCTCAGGTCATCATCTCAGGGTGGTGAGATCAAGCCCTGTTTCAAGCTCCACACTCAGCATGGAGTCTGCTTAAGTTTCTCTTCCCTCTGCCCGCCCTTATGCTCATTCTCTCTCTCTCTCAAATAAACAAATCTTTAAAAAAATAAAAAATAACATAAGAAATACCAAAAGTTTTCAAAGCCTGATTAAATGTTGTAATTTTCTTTTCTTTAAAAATCCATATTGACAAATGGCAAGGTGCAAACTGGCCACTTGGAGATGAAGTTATTGCAAGCAACTAGTAATCTGTTGGGAAAATACACATTTCTCCAGAAAGTTGGGAAAAGTGAAAAGAAAAGGAAAATCGTACAAGACAGGATTGTTTCTCAAGTCGCAGTTAACTTAGAAAAATCTTTTTAAAATGGTATTTTGTAGAAAACAGTTTCAAATTATAAGAATAGATGTGTACCATGACATTATTATTTAAGTTTGGAAAACATTGCCTATAAAATCTACTTATTGGATATTCACCACATATATTAGCATACTGGATGACTGAAGAACTCCTATAAGGAAAAAAACTATTTAGCTGTTTTTACTCTCATGTTTTCCCCCTTTTTTTAAATTCCACTGAGTTAACATACAGTATAATATTAGTTTCAGATGTACATATATAGTGACTCAACACTTACATATATCACTTGTTGTTCATCACAAGTGTGCTTCTTAATCCCCATCACCTATTTCCTTCATCCCCCCATCTATTTCCCCTCTAGTAACCATCAGTTTGTTCTCTATAGTTAAGAGTCTGTTTCTTGGTTTGCCTTCCTCCCTTTTACCCTTTGCTCTTTATTGTTTTGCTTCTTAAATTCCACATATGAGTGAAGTCATATGGTATTTGTCCTTCTCTGACTGACTTATTTCACTTAATGTAATACATTCTAGCTCCACTCAATCATTGCAAATGGCAAAATTTCATTCTTTTTTATGGCTGAATAATATTCCATTATACAGACACACACACACACATACACACACATACACATACATACACACACACATATGCATATATATACACACCACATCTTCTTTATCCATTCATCAGTCAATGGATATCTGGGCTCCTTCCATAATTTGAATACTGTTGATAATGCTGCTATGAACATCAGGGTGCATGCATCCCTTTGATTTAGTATTTTTGTATTCTTTGGGTGAATACCCAGTAGTACAATTGCTGAGTCATAGGGAAGGTCTAGTTTTAACTTTTTGAGGAAACTCCATACTGTTTTCCTGAGCATTTCCAGCACTTTCTGAGCATTTCCAGTTTGCATTACCACCAACAATGCAAAAGGGCTCCCCTTTCTCTACATCTTTGCCAGGGCCTTTTGTTTCTTGTATTATTGATTGTAGCCATTCTGACAGGTGTGAGAGGTGTAGTTTTCATTTGCATTTCCCTAATGATCAGTGCTGTTGAACCCAAAGGTAACTATGACACAGAATACTTTTCAAAGAATACCTATTTATTTGCCGCAGAGAAACAGTATGAGAAACACTGTCCTAATAAGTCAGACAAGAATTTCTGAGACTACTTGGGGCTAATATTTATAATACTTGCAACTGTGCTTCATAGAACTTAGATGGCCTTAGGCACCTGATTTAATTAAATTACCTATTTTAAAAAATAGGTAATTTACCTATTTTAAAAAAATTTTTAAAAAATTTTTAAACCGAAGTGTAATTTACATGCAATATTCTCTTAGTTGTAAACTGATCACCACAGTAAATCTAATTGCCATCTGCCGCCATATAACCTTAAAACAATATTATTGACACTATTCCTCATGCTGTACATTACACCCCATGACTTTATTTTAGAACTAGAAATTTACACCTTTTTTTTCCTTAAGATTTTATTTATTTATTTTTTTCCAGTTTATTTTCAGAAAAAAACAGTATTCATTATTTTTTCACCACACCCAGTGCTCCATGCAAGCCGTGCCCTCTATAATACCCACCACCTGGTACCCCAACCTCCCACCCCCCCCCGCCACTTCAAACCCCTCAGATTGTTTTTCAGAGTCCATAGTCTCTCATGGTTCACCTCCACTTTCCAATTTACCCAAAAGCACATACCCTCCCCAATGTCCATAACCTTACCCCCCTCCCCCCAGCAACCCACAGTTTGTTTCGTGAGATTAAGAGTCACTTATGGTTTGTCTCCCTCCCTATCCCATCTTGTTTCATGGATTCTTCTCCTACCCACTTAAGCCCCCATGTTGCATCACCACTTCCTCATATCAGGGAGATACTATGGCTGCATAGTATTCCATTGTGTATATATACCACATCTTCTTGATCCATTCATCTGTTGATGGACATCTAGGTTCTTTCCATAGTTTGGCTATTGTGGACATTGCTGCTATAAACATTCGGGTGCACGTGCCCCTTTGGATCACTACGTTTGTATCTTTAGGGTAAATACCCGGTAGTGCAATTGCTGGGTCATAGGGCAGTTCTATTTTCAACATTTTGAGGAACCTCCATGCTGTTTTCCAGAGTGGTTGCACCAGCTTGCATTCCCACCAACAGTGTAGGAGGGTTCCCCTTTCTCCGCATCCTCGCCAGCATCTGTCATTTCCTGACTTGTTGATTTTAGCCATTCTGACTGGTGTGAGGTGATATCTCATTGTGGTTTTGATTTGTATATCCCTGATGCCGAGTGATATGGAGCACTTTTTCATGTGTCTGTTGGCCATCTGGATGTCTTCTTTGCAGAAATGTCTGTTCATGTCCTCTGCCCATTTCTTGATTGGATTATTTGTTCTTTGGGTGTTGAGTTTGTTAAGTTCTTTATAGATTTTGGACACTAGTCCTTTATCTGATATGTCGTTTACAAATATCTTCTCCCATTCTGTCAGTTGTCTTTTGATTTTGTTAACTGTTTCCTTTGCTGTGCAAAAGCTTTTGATCTTGATGAAATCCCAATAGTTCATTTTTGCCCTTGCTTCCCTTGCCTTTGGCGATGATCCTAGGAAGATGTTGCTGAGGCTGAGGTCGAAGAGGTTGCTGCCTGTGTTCTCCTCAAGGATTTTGATGGATTCCTTTCTCACATAGAGGTCCTTAATCCATTTTGAGTCTATTTTTGTGTGTGGTGTAAGGAAATGGTCCAATTTCATTTTTCTGCATGTGGCTGTCCAATTTTCCCAACACCATTTATTAAAGAGGTTGTCTTTTTTCCATTGGACATTCTTTCCTGCTTTGTCAAAGATTAGTTGACCATAGAGTTGAGGGTCTATTTCTGGGCTCTCCATTCTGTTCCATTGATCTATGTGTCTGTTTTTGTGCCAGTACCATGCTGTCTTGATGATGACAGCTTTGTAATAGAGCTTGAAGTCCGGAATTGTGATGCCACCACTAACCCTAACCCTAACCATATGATACTCTCAATAGATGCTGAAAAAGCATTTGACAAAGTACCATGCTGTCTTGATGATGACAGCTTTGTAATAGAGCTTGAAGTCCGGAATTGTGATGCCACCAACTTTGGCTTTCTTTTTCAATATCCCTTTGCTACCTAAAGCAATCTACACATTTAATGCAATTCCTATCAAAGTACCATCCATCTTTTTCAAAGAAATGGAACAAATAATTTTAAAATTTATATGGAACCAGAAAAGACCTCGAAATTTGCACCTTTTGATCCCATTTATGTACCTCATCCCCCTCCCTCCTAGCCCCCAACTCCTTGTTCCTCTGGAAACCACCACTTTGTTTTCTGTATGTATGAGTCTGGGCTTTGTTTTATTTTGTCTTATTTTTTTAGATTCTACGTATAAATGAAATCACATGGTATTTGTCTTTCTCTGTCCGATTTCACTTGGCATAAAACCCCAAGATTCATCTATGTTGGCACAAAAGGGAATATTTCTTTCTCTTTATGGCTAAGTAGTATTCCATTTATATATATATCTAAAACAATACACACACATATATATATATATACCACATCTTTATCAATTCATCTATCAACAGATACTTAGGCTGTTTGCATATCTTGACTTTTGTAAATAATACTGCCGTGAACCTAAGGATGCATGTATCTTATTATTTAGTGTTTTTATTTTCTTTGAATAGGTACCCAGAAGTGGGGGAGTTGCTGGATCATATGGTAGTTTTATTTTTAATTTTTTGAGGAATCTCCATACTGCTTTCTATAATGCACCAGTTTATATTCTCACCAACAATGCCTAAGGGTTCTCTCCTCCATATCCTACCAACACTTATTATATGTTATCTTTTTGATAATAGTTATTCCAACTGGTATAAGGTGAAGAGATATCTGATTGTGATAGTGATTTGCATTTCTCTGATGATTAGTGATGATGAGCATCTTTTTATATACCTGTTGGCCAATCTTCATGTCTTCTTTGGAAAAATGTCTTTTCAGATCCTCTGCTCAATTATATTTATTTTTATATATTTTTTAAAGATTTATTTATTTTTCATTTGAGACAGAGAGAGAGTGCAAGAGGGAGGCAGAGAGGCAGAGAGAGCATCTCAACCAGACTCCTCCACTGAGTGCAGAGCCGGACACAAGGCTTGATCTCACGACCAAGAGTAGGTCACTTAACCAACTGTGCCACCCAGACACCCCATATTTTTTTGTTTTCTATTCTAGAGTTCCATAGGAGTCTATGGATTAAAATTTGAATGTTACATTATTTTTAACATTTTTTTGTCTGCCACTAAATCTCTCTTCAATAGAAGCTCTATGTGACTCCCCAGCCTAGTTTCCAACTATCACCTAGTTTCCAACAGGATCTATTCCATCAAAACTATTTTGCTAATTGCAATCCATTCATTTGTTCATAAAAACATTCACCCATGCCCATGTTTTTCCAAACATTGGATCAGGCCCTAATGGTATCAGTGATGAATATGGCAGACACAACCTTAAATGGGACAAAACATAATTTAAATAAGTTATTTAACGAAATCAATACAATGTTAGTTGCAGCATTGATGCAAATAAAAGGGACTAACTCAGCCTGGGTGACTTGGGAGAGGCTTTTTAATTAGAATAACTCCCCAAACTGAGCATAAGATGAATACCTGAGTAGACATTTCTTAGTCAAGTAAAGGTTATATATTCTAGGGAAAAAGGAATGGGCAGTATAGGGGTACCAGGAAAAGAGCAGAGGAAATAACATAAGTAGAGATAAGAGAGAGCCTGCTGTGTTCAAGGAATTGAAAGATATTCCCTAGGTGGGGTAGAGATCAAGAAGAAAAGTGAAAATAGGTGTTTTCAGAGTAGTCAACATGGAAAGATCTTGATCCAAATGTTTTAATCACAATTTCCTACCTTTTCCCCCTCAATTTCCAAGCATATTATAAATACCTTGCCGATTCTTCTAGTTTTTATTCTTAAAATGCTTTACCTAAATTCTATCCCCTTAAGGCTCATGCAAAAATCACCCATCCAACAGAAATTTTGCATTTCACAGAACTACTATATGTTTCTACCAGCCCCACCCATTTGTAATAGTCCATGGGGACTTGAACATAGAAACATAAACAGCAATGCATGTTCTTTCCTTCTGAGCAACCTAGGAGGTCTGAGGGTAAAGGCTACACTATAGAATCTTTGAAGTGAACGAGAAAGCCATCCACCAAAGGCCATAAATATTCCACACAAAATAATTAAAAATAAAGAGGGTACTGGCTTATTTCAGGAAAATTTTCCAACTTACCCATAAACTGACATTTTAAGAATGTCTTCAGATCCTAGGAGTTTATTGAAAGAAAATAATAAAGCCAGTGCACAATGATGTTTTAAAGCCTATTTATAATAGCAAAAAAGTTAGAAATAATTTCCAAGGTCCTTCAAAAAGGGATCGGTATTAAAAACTGATGGTTTATCCACACAAAGGAGAACCAGCAGCCATTAAAAATACTGATATAGATCTAAATATGTTGAGATCAAAAGGATTCCATGATGTATCATTAAATGACAAAAGCAGGTTGCCAATAAACTGGTATGGTATGATCTCAATTATGTAAAATTTTACAAATACTTCATCACAGAGAGATTTTGAAAATAATAGTTACCATAAAGATAACAACAGTTAATTCAGGATGGGAGATTTTCAGGAGATTTTGTTTTCTTCTTTATATTCTATTACGTTGTTTGATTTCTTTTAAGTCATATACATAGTTCTATGGGAAGAAAAAATTTAAAATCTAGTCAATTCTGATTTTAAAAGAAGAAAACTCCATTTTCAATGAACATGGATAGTCTAATATAGTTTTAATCTATAGCTCATTAGGTAAGCAGTTCTCAAATGTTTTTCTCCTGGGATATGACCAATGACTACCTCACTTGGGACTTCTGCAGGGAGACATCCTGTGGGATCCTGGGCCTTACCAGGAGGGAGCTGGCTATTCTTCCACTTCTCTCTCTCCCACTGATCTTGGATATGAACTGTTATATCAGACTATTGGTCTAACATGCCCATAGGGAATGAAAGATGTTCTACAAGATATGTGAGTCCTAGGATTTGGAAACATTGGTAAGAATGACTGGTATTAAAGGAAATAATAAGAGGATTTCTTTTCCCCATTTAGGATATAAGACCATAAACCTCATGAGAATTTGATTTTAACAGGTGCTTTAATAAATATTTATCATCCCAATGACAGGATTTTATACATCAAACTGAGTTCCATGAAGGCAGATCTGAAAAGAATCAAGTAACTATAACCTCTTATCTTATTTATATCCCACCCATCTGTATCTGACTGATATCCTAGGTCCAGTGCTTAACTTTCTCCTCTACTGTCCTCCATCTTTCAGAAAATCCATGATTTTTTTCCTTCACAATCAGCTACCAATTCTTCTTAATCAGGAAACCTTCGTTCAGGATTCCTCTTAGCTCAGAATGTGACCCTAAACTGGATCTCCCCAGCACTGACCTATTCAGTCTACTGTCTTCTCGTCTGTACAGCCATCTACTCATTTGTACCTCTGGGTAACAGTTTGTGGGGTTTCCATGTCTATTTCATTTCTTGAAACTTCAGCTTCCATGACAACTGCATATTTACACATTGTTGAACATGTCCTCTGCTTTCTAATCTGGCACTTTGCCTTATTATACTCTTCTAAAATACACATCAGTGATTGGTATGGGCATAACTCTGTACCCTTCAAAGTTTGTATGTTGAAAACCTAACCACAGGTATCTTTAAATGTGACTATACTTAGAGAAAGGGTCTTTAAAAGCGATTAAGTTAAAAAAAAATAAAAGCGATTAAGTTAAGACGAAGCTGTTAGGATGGGTCCTAATCCAGTCTAATTGATGTCCTTGTAGGAGAATACTGGAATACACCGAAAGATGCCAGGGGCACACAAGCCCTGACAAAAGACCTTGTGAGGATACAGTGAGAAGAAAGTCATCTGTAAGCCAAGGAAGAGGCCTCAGAAAGCATCAAACCTGCTGATACCTAGGCATGGACCTTCAGCTCTCAGAACTGTGAGAAAATAAATTTCTGTTGTTTAAGCCACTCCGTCTGTAGTATTATATTATGGTAGCCCTAGCAAACTGATATAATGATCTAAATCCCAATACTCTATTAATACAGAAAGTTAAGCTATAAGGAAGAATAATATCTTTAAATAAACTATTTCAAATTTCATTATTAAGCAATCTATTTTGATCCCTCCTCCACAGATTAGGCAAAAATTTGCCCCTTGGTATTCCATATAAGTTAAAAGGAAGTTGAAGCTGGAATCACAATGGACCTATTATTTCTGTCCTGAAAATAATTAAAATGAGGCAGACCCCTCTTAGTCATAGATGTTCTTCTCTGAACACTGAAAATTTTAGATAATGGAACTAAAAGACAGATTCTCAGCAAAGTAGTATGAAGCCATCTGGGGGCAAATTAAAGGGTTGGAAATAGTAGTAATCAGATCTGATATACTTTAAATAAATCTTTTAATTGGGAATAACATCTATGTGCAAACTTTTACAGGTATTAATCTTTCATGTTTGAAAATACCATCGCAAAAGAATCTGAATATCAGACTACTTAGATTAGCAAAGATTTAAGTTTACATATATAAGAGGCACAAGATAAATTTTTTTCAATTGAAACTCAGTAAAATAAAGAATTTCTTTCGAAGGTACCACTGGGAGAGTAAAGAGGCAAGTCACGGACTGAAAGAAGTCTAGCCACTCATACATCTAGAACTTAAGGAAGCCAATCCATAAGAAAAAGACAATTAACCAAATAATCAACTTTAAAAACGGGCAGGGCACTTAAACAGCCATCATACTATTCTTAGATGTAGGAGTAAAACAAATCAGAACCACAAATGGGTACTAGCATATCCTCCCCAGAACGTCTAAATTTAAAAACTAAGAATATCAAGTATTGGTGAGGATGTAAAGCACCAGGAATTCTCTCATACATTACTAATGGATGACTATCATAGAAAAAATATTGAGTGAAGGAAGCCAGATAAAAGGGAGTACATACTGCACAATCGCATTTACATAAGAGTTAATAATAGGTAAAACTAGTCTATGGTGATTGAAATCAGTAGAGTTAATTGGGGATCGAGTGTTAATTGGGGATGGAGGAGAGGGGACACACACAGGAAAGGAGAAAAAAGGAAATCTCTAGTGTGATAGTAATGTTCTGTATCTTCATTGGTGGTAGTTACATGGGTATATACATTTGAAAAAAAGATCCAGTGAGCTGTGCACTTAAGGTTCATGCACTTTATCATACATATGCTATACCTCAATCAATAATTTTTAAGTATATATAATTTGACAGATCTTAGTACTCCATATAGCAATTGTGAGCAATGTCTCTCTTACCATCATTTATAAATTATCAGTTACTGACTTGAGACATCTTGTTATTTTAATTCACAGGTAGCAATAGAATTGCTGTTTAAATTTTTGTATAATATATATTTTACCTATAATTAGATTATAAATTACATGAAGGGAAGCAACACTTCATCTATCTGCCTTCCTGAAGTACTGACTGTAAGACACCAAATGCATGCTAATTGCTGAACAAATAGTATTTCTTCCTATTCTCAGCTACTTGGAAAATAGATATCTTTATCCCCCTTTTCACAGATAAGCCTAAAGTCAACCAGCTGGTCAGTAAAGGAATAAGATTCAAGACCTGGTTTTTCCATTTGCAAGGCAATACTTTCCAGCAATACTATGCTGTACACAATCTATGGAATACTACATATATAAACTCTATACTATATATAGTATAGTATATATATATATACTATAGTATATATATATATATAGTATAGTATACTATATAGTATAGTATAAACTCTATTATAGTATACTATAACATAGAGAATATCTTACATTCTATTGTTTAATGTTTTGCTTTCTCTACTAGATTTTAAGCTCCTAAAGGGCCACAGTTGTTTCTATTTCTGTTTTATTCCTTGACTTTTTTTGCATAGGGAAAAAAATGCAATGAGTTCTAAATTATTGATCCATCATTACACAATGAAAGGAAACCAGTACATGTGGTATAGCCAGCTTCTGCAGTGATAGGAGCTACTGGATACATTTCAAAAGTATACTTCATGGCCAAAATCAAAGGCAAACATTTCTGCAAATATACAACAAGGATATTATCAAGGACAAGAGCAGCAAGCTTAGGCAGAACAAAAATGTGCTCAGCAGTGGTACAAACAAAATTCTCAATTTCCCTAAACGTCTCACAGATTAAAAAGTACTGAGGTACTCGTGTTTCTAAGAAACAAACATGAGATAGAGGTAAATGGAAAACAAGTAGGAGGACTATATTTATAAGTAGGAGGGGTTATTTTTTTTTCCTTCTTCTTCTTCTTCTTCTAAGTAGGACATTTTAAAACTGCCACATACTTATGTTGACTGGAAAATAGTATTTTAAATTTTTATTTATTCATCTTTCTTAAGAACTCTTACTTTGAAATATTCCCCTTAACTCTCCCTTCATGATCACTCGAAAATAGTCTCTCACTTTCCTCTAGTTTCTATACTATGACCAGTTTTAGCAAAAATTGTAGACTAAGCAGATCTTGCCTCTGGCTTCCTCCCACCTGTCCTTTTATCTTACCTCCCTCAGATGTTCTCCACTCCCCCCAAGTCCTTTCTCTAGTGACACTTGGTGATAACAGTGTTGTTCTGAGCTATACATTCCAGGGGGATTTGCATTTTAATAGGTTACTCTCCCACCTACAGGCCCTTGCACTTAGATCATCAGTGTGCAGTCAGGGAACAGAACGCTTAGCCTGCCCAGTGTTAAGCGGCTGCCTTCGGCTCAGGTCATGATCCCAGCGTCCTGGGATCGAGTCCCACATCAGGCTCCTTGCTCAGCAGGAAGCCTGCTTCTCCCTCTGCCTCTGCCTGCCACTCTGTCTGCCTGTGCTCACTCCCTATGACAAAAAAAAAAAAAAAAAAAAAAAAAAGTCAAGGATATATTGACTATTGAGGATATATATATTGAGGATATATATATAGAGGATATATATATAGAAGAATTTTTTTAAGTTTCTGCTTTCTTTTGAGAAATACAAAAAGTTGGCAACAATAGGCTTGCATTCTCAAATGTAACCATCAGCTGGAAGAGTGTAGAGGATACCTGTTCTACAAGGTTATAGGATCTCCAGGTTCCCAACACTCCCTATCACATCCTTAACACAAGGGGAGTAGTCAAATGCCATTTATCAGAGTCTGAGTTGTTATTTTACTGAGAACAAAGAAATATTTCTCAGTGTCCAGATAATCAATCAAAATGAGAATATAAAAGGTAGACCAAGGAGACATTTCTTTTCTTTTATTTATTTTTTAGAAGACTGATTGATTGATTGATTGATTGGGACACCTGGGTGTCTCAGTCAGTTGAGATGGCTGAGTTGGTTGGTTGAGTTGGTTTTGGCTCAGGTCATGATCTCACAGTTGTGGGATTTAGCCCTGTGGCAGCTCTGTGCTCGGTGTGGAGTCTCCTTCAGATTCTTTCTCCCTCTTTCTGTCCATTCTTTCTCCCTCTCTCTGTTTAAAATGAACAAATAAAATATGTTTCTTTTTTAAAAAAAATTTATTTATTTTAGAGAGAGAGCAAGCAAGCAAGTGGGGGAGGGACAGAGAGAATCCTAACGCAGACCCCCGCTGTGCAACTCCCAGTGTGGAACCCCATCACGGGGCTCAATTCCAGGACCCTAATATCACAACCTGAGCCAAAATCAAGAGTTGGAAGTCTGACTGACTGAGACAGCCACCCAGGCGAAACAACATTTCTTTTTTCTTACATCAAGTGTGCTTTATTCATTTACATTCTTTGACAGAACCATGTACACATTAAATTTGTGGCTCAACATTAGACCCTTGTCTTAGACTGTAGGTGTCATAACAGAATAGAGAAAGCTTCGTTTTGGCTACAATTCAATCAGTCAGTTACCACATATTTACTGTCTGCCATGTGACAGACATTGTAACAGACATAAGAAAAGATGACGATGATGGTAAAAATTATTATTATTTATAGAAAGCCATATACTGTTCTAATCATGCTCTCATCTGATCCTCACAACAGCCCTGTTAAAATAGAATAAAATTCTATTATTACCAATTCACAAATGAGAAAACAAAGGTTCAGAGAAGCAAAGTAACTTTATAAAGATCTGCAAAGAAGTGATCTGGCTGGATTAGAATCCAGCAATCTAAGTACAGAGCACAGCTTCTTAACCATTATATTACACAGTCTCTGATGTCATGGACATGCAGTGATAGCACCTTGCCCTCCTGGGGCTTTTTAAGAGTTCCTTGCCTTGTTCTCATAGGGAGACCATAAAGATACTGAGACTTTTGTCTCACCATGTTTTTAAATTTTATGTTTGTTTCCTGAATTTCTCCCATGTTTGTTCAGTTTTAATCTGGATCATTTACCAAATCCCTCATTTTCCAATATTTTAATTAATTTCTTATGAGATCAGACACTGCTGTATCCCTCCTTTTATCCGTGGCTGAATTTATAAATGCCAATAAGGAAATGCAAACAAACAAACAAATAGAACCCCCACTAATCCTCTCTGGCAATTTCTGTGTTTTATCTAATGAGCTCTAATATATTAGGATAAACAACCATTCCAAACTATTTGGTCAGAATTTAGAGAATCAATTTTTTTAAGCATTTGGGTGATTTTCTTTTCTTCAGTCAGTTCAGGTCTAAATAAGCTGCAAATGCAAACTCCTCTTGATTGATTTTTTTAGACTATCATAAGAGCACACTCTCTTAGGAAGTTCTGTATGGTAGAGGGTTCATAAAGCTTCTTTGGACTACCTCACTCCGCTGAAACAAAAGGCCAAGTAGCCATTTCCAGGCAGATATTTTGGATGATGTTTCTGGTTAATCCATGTAGAACCCTAAGGGAACTTGCTATAGTCTAATAATTGTACTGTTTACTTAGTCCGAGTTCTAGTTTGCTTTTGTGGATGAGAAAGCTCTAGCTTTCTGATTCTTCTCCTTGTCCCCATTCTCTAAATTTCCTGCCTGTTCTGACCTTCAACACTGAAAGAATCATACCCTAAAACGGACTCTTTTCTCCTTCTCCTCTACAACTTGAAACACTATTAACATGAACTATAAAATGATTTTGTGGGCTCTTCTCACCTGTATTCTTCTCCAATAGTAGCTTTTCTTTCTTAAGAAACAAAACTAAAGAGTAATACCAACATTCTACTTCATTTAACATGAAAAGAAAAAGTCTGCTGTTTACCACCAAGCAAAAAATCATTCTGTGATTTCAAGATAAATACAAATGAAAGAAGAATGGGAAGAAAAAGGAATTGTACTTAGTGTCCTTATTATTTTCTTCAGCAGTCACAAACAACTGAAATTTGGAAGAGTCACAGGTGATAGAGAATCCACAGTTTACCCAAGTCCCAAAGAGGTCTTTGAAATATTGAGTCCTATAATTCATCTTCCATAGTGACCTTAATCCCAGAGCCTCGTGCTTCCCAGCTCTCTACCTCCATCATTCAGGGGATTCCCACTTACCAATGAAGGTTAGGCTTCTCTAGTTAGGTATACTTTACATCTTACAAAACATTTTCCACATCTAGTTCAGTGCTATTCTTCCTAAGCTACATCAAACACATTTCCTGATTCTTCTCTTAGATATTACTATAACAGTGGTAAAAAGCTTACACATATTCTAAAAATTTTCCTCAAATATCCACTCCAACTCATACGTTTATGTAAGACATATTTATTGGGCACTTATTATGAACCATTTTCCATGATGGGGCTATAGTGGTTGACAAGTCAAAGTCCCTGCTCTCATGTTTCTCATGTGTTATGATGGATAAAGTATTAAACAAACAAGAGTAGTTTCTTTTTTTTTTTTTAAGATTTTATTTATTTATTTGACAGAGAGAGATCACAAGTAGGCAGAGAGGCAGGCAGAGAGAGAGAGAGAGAGAGAGGAGGAAGCAGGCTCCCTGCTGAGCAGAGAGCCCGATGCAGGACTCGATCCCAGGACCCTGAGATCATGACCTGAGCCGAAGGCAGCGGCTGAACCCACTGAGCCACCCAGGCGCCCAAGAGTAGTTTCATGCAGTAATAAGCACCATGAGAAAAATAAAAGAGGCTAATATGATGGAAAATGACTAGAGAAGGGAATTACTTTAAATTGTGTGGAAAGGAAAGGTCACTCTGGGGAAGAGGGGAATGTGGGGTTAGTCTTCTTTCTTACCTTGAAAATCAGAAAAAAAGCTCTATTTCTTCTAGAGGTAATCCTTTTCTTATACCTTGGAGTTGAGATTCAGTGTTGGAAGCACATTTACTTCCCCCTGCCACTTCCTGATTTTAGCATCATTCCTTTGATTCAACAATTCCAGTTTTTTATGCAACCCATACTGTTTAACTATTTTTTGGGGGGGAACATCACATTTTGTCTACTTCCATGGCATTTCCCTTAAATTCCTTGACCTCTTTTTTCCCTAAATCATTGGTTCTCCATTTTGTACCTTATCCTCCATCTTTAGCTTGAATAGATACATTATTCACAATCATCAAGAAAACAAAACCCTACTGTGTCAGTTCATTGGTTTATTTCTACTCCAATGACCTTCAGCTCTACACCATTTGGGCATACCATCTGCGAGCCACACTATACTTCATTTGTATACTATGACATTAACTTTGAATTAATGTCCTTGACTTACAGGTTCCCAACATTCCACTTGACATTAATCATATTCTTCATTTGGATCTACATAAGCATTCATCTCCAAGTCTACTTTTTCTCTCTCTTTTTTTTTTTCCTTAAGATTTTATTTATTTATTTGTCAGAGAGAGAGCGAGAATACAAGCAGGCAGAATGGCAGGCAGAGAGAGAAGCAGGCTCCCCGCCAAGCACGGAGCCCAATGACCCAGGACCTGGGATCCCAAGACCCTGGGATCATGACCTGACCTGAAGGTAGCTGCTCAACTGACTGAGCCACCCAGGCAACCCTACTTTTTCTCTTCTAATTCACCTCTAAGTACAGGCTCTATGTAGGATAGGTATATGTTCGAAAACTGCACCCTCCACTCAGAGCTGAAGAACTTTAGGGAAATTATTTAACTTACCCTAAGACTCCTTTTCCTTTTCTGTAAAACAAGGATAATATCACATGAACATATGTATAAAGACCTTAGCAATTCCTTGGCACATGGGAAGTGCTTAATGAATGGTTAAGGTCATTATTATTATTCTTGATCTACCTAGTCTGGTCTTTCTTACAGGTTTTAACCAGGGCTCAGTACCATCTTATGCTGCAAAATATCTTGCCAGTAATTGTCACTGGAAGTAAAATTCTATTTCTTTTTCTCTTTAGCTTCCATTTTACTGTTTACAACAGCAAAATTCCCATAACTGCATTGACGGGTTGTAGTTCATACTGATGTTATCAAACCTCTCAAATGTTATTCACTGAATCTTTTCCTCATTGCTAATTGACAGTCTACCTCATTTATTTGAGTTCCTATTTCTCTTTTATTAACCACAAAAATCCCTAAATGTCCTTGTTCATTCTCAATAAATGATCTAATCTCCTATTTTACTAATGTATCAGGAAGTTAAATTCAACTCTTCCTGTTGTCTTGAATTTTCTGCACAGGTCCTTGGCTGAGAACAACATAATAGTTGCCAAATACTCCCCCACTAAAGAGAGTTGCTAAACCAGCTACACAGGACTTGCAAAAGAGATGGCTCAAAACCAATTCTGCTAGCACAGGAACCATTACTACTTCTGAATGGACAGGACAATGAGGTTTAAGAAGCCACGAGAAATATCACTGGGAAGAATAATTGAAGTACTATTACATCGTGTCCTTGTTCCTCACATTCATCAAGTGAAAAACTTTTCAAAAGGACCCAAGGACACCTTAATATACATCCCAGAAGTTAATACAACCTGAGCTTTGGCACCTAATTTTTGCTGAGGAAGTCTAAAGGGAAGAGTTGCTGCATGGAGTAATGTGCACCAAGAGTAAACTGCCTCTCCACCAACAGGTGGAAAAGGTATACATTTCCTGGGAAATAAAATGGCCCTCAAGATAGAATGTTAGCCTGAGATCATCTTAAGAACTGCATGGAGGAATGAAGTGACCTAGTAAAGAGGTAGGCAGTCAGAAGGCCAAAGGATGAGGGTGAGATTCAAAGCAGGCAGCCAGATTCCAGGCTTTGTCTGGATTGTAGAAGCTGGAATTGGTACTTTCCCATGGGAGTAACTCTAAGGAACTCAAAAAAAAGATTTTCTTCTGAAAAACTCAACAAAAGAGACATGGAGCCTGAAATAATATATCTATCTCAATAGGATAATGACAACTATTCCAGTCACACAGAATGAGCAATTTCCCCTTAGTACACGCCCCACCTAAGGATATCCTGGAAGAGTAAAAAAATAAAGTGGGGTAACAAGTGAATAAGGGAGAGAGAAGAATGAGTCCATGCATCTTCCCCCACTGCAAGCTTCTAAACCTCAAGGAAACCTGAGCGGAGAGAGTAGGGACAATATAAAATTAAGCGTCATTTGGTTGGGACTATTAAATTTGCAAAATAAGGCTGTTCTTGGGAACTAAAGAGACCAGATTAGGTGTGGTACTGGACTAAGATTTCATCCAAATTATGAAAGAGTGAAACCTAGGAATCCAGTTTAAGGGTCAGTGAGAGAAAGAATAAAATCATCTGACTTCACACAGATCCAAGTCACTCAATAAAATAATAACACTAAGACCCATTAACATGAACCTCCTCAACTACTCTCCTATTCTTAAAATCCTACTCTTTGTTTACTTGTCCTTTCCTTATTTTTTCATGACCTATAAGAATAATCCTCTCTCCAGTAAGAAAATAAATTTTCACCAACTTCCTCCTCATGGTCTCCATTTATTCTCCAATTGATTTTTCTTTTAAATTTGATATTCCTCCTTTTCCATGATACTGCACTCCCTTTGTTGTCCTGTGTGATAATTGTTTAGTCTCTATTGCTGTTTGTGTTTTCTTTTTTGCTGCTCATTCTTGATGATCCTTTATGTTTTCTTTCTTTCTGTTCATAGTCTTTCACTATGGTGTACTCACATGCTCACTCTCTCTCCTAAAACACTTCTTATAACACCAACTTCTTATAACAGAACTTATAATACAACTTCTTATAACACAACTTAAAACACCAACACATAGCTACATTTCTAGCATTGGTGTTCTGTCTAGGCCTAAGATGCAGAATTTTCAAAGGCCTGAAATACATCCCCATTTTTTTTTTTTTTTCCTTCTGGAGTACACTGCTTCAACTTGTGTTTCTTTAATGAAATCCTATTTAAGGGCAGCTCAAATGTTACCTACTTTGTGAATTTTTCTTCTATTAAGAGGAAGGAACACACAACATTCCATTCTCCCTTATATGTACAAAGTAACAGATCACTTTTTTTTTTTAATTCTCCTATGTGCTAGGAACTGTATGGATACCTATGGTGTCTCTCCCTTTCTTTCTTTCTTTCTCTTTCTTTCTTTCTTTCTTTTTATTTCTTTCTTTTTTTTTTGTACCTTTCAAAGCACATTAACGCAGTCCCCTGCTACAATGAGAACTTTCTTGATCACTGCTAAACTGACTGAAAAAATGACCTGGGTAGGACAAATGAAGATGACACCTTTGAGAATATCTTTTCAATTACTTAAATTTAAAAATGTGAAGTGGGTTTAGCCAGAATGCATAGAAAGGCAGATACAGGACCTGAGGAAACCTAATTATCCCTTCTATATATCCTTACCTGTTTTCTTGAACATTTATTTGTGAATATTTTTTTGCTTCTTCAAATAAATTGGAAATTCCTTGAGAGTAGAGATTTTACGGAAGCAAAGTTGAATATAAAGGCTCTCTGAGTTGGGTTTTGGTCTCAACACCCAGGATAGTAGGAAAATTCTAAATTTAACTACGGCATTGAAGGAATGATAATTAGTCATACCTAAAATGCACTAATAGATATTGAGTTTATATACATATATGGGTCTTTATTTAGATACTTATAGGACTACAGTTGTTTAATGAATTTGGTTTGGAATCACAAAATGATATTAATAGACACATTCCTTTATGAGTGACTTATTGTAAAGAAAAAACCAAAATCTTTTGTATTGTAAAAATGAGCCATGGTCAGCTGCCTGTACTCTCCTGAGTTCTGATTCCTGATTTTTGATTGCTTCCATGACAACCATATTATTTCACCACCAGAATATCTTATAAACAGTTAAAATGAATGGAAATATATGCATGCTCTCCTGAAGTTAATTGTTGAGAAGTAAGGAGAGAGAGAGAGAGAACTAAAGTTATTCATTTGGTGAGCAAAAATTCTACATGGATAAAGAAAACGTTCCTGACTAAGTCCTCTCCACATGGGTCAAATTTCATATGCTATTTATTCTTACTTAGAGCTTACCTGTAATCATCCTCTAGTTGTTTCACAAATGGATGCCTTGCTTCTTTCCATGGAATATGATCTCTCACACTTCTAACTTTGTATTTCTTTCTTTTACTGAGTTCTTCCTATCTGTCAGGCCTTGGTATTCACTTACATGATGGGATTGGATTTCATCTTTATAAGAATCATTTTTAAGATGAGGAAACTTAGGCACCAAGCAGTTAAACAATTAATTCACATTTGATAAGAGAAGGAGATAGGTTTAAAATAAGGTTTAATGATTCTGAGCATGGCTTACTTTTCACTTTCTTAGATGTCTCTTAAAGAATGCATTATTCTGTTATTGTTGTGGTGAACTGTATTATAGTTGTCAATTCATTACCCTTCCCTGTATCCAAGTCTTTGGCTATGTGACTTTATAGTTCCTCCTTTAAAGGCTGAGACTTATTTTCTCACCCCATTAATGCTGAGCTGGACTGTGTGACTTTTTTTTTGCAAATGGAACATGGGATAAATGACAAATATTTCCAGAGCTTAATCTTTAAGAAGCACTGGAGGTTTTTATTTGCTCTATCATATCATTCTACCATCACCATGAGAATAGCATGCTCAGACTAGCATACTGAATCAAAGACAGTGGGAGACACTTGGAGCAAATCTTGGTGCAATTAATCACTTTGTACCAAGTCCAGCAAAGAGCAAGCTAGGTCAGACAATGCCTGCCTAGGCAACCCACAAATAAGTAAGCAAGAATAAATTATTGGTGTTATATGTCACTGAGTTTTGGCATGGTTTGTTATGCAGCACTGCAGTGGCAATAGTAACTGATACAGTTAATGATCATTCTTTGTTTTCAAACCTAACTGCCTTCACTAGATTATATAATCCAGAGTTATTCGGAGCCCTTGCAAATCACTTTGTAAGCCTCCAAAATAACTGATACAGTGTCTTATGTAGCACTAGTGTCCAAACATTGTTGAATGAATAAATGTGTATCTTCTTTTCTATTTCCCCAAAGGTGCTATATAAGGCTTGCAATAAAAATACATGGATCTCATGTAATCAAAGATTTATAAGATAAAATAATTTATACTGTGTTTTCTACTTATGGTACTTGTCACTGGAAGATCCTCAAGTTTTCCTATTTAAACAACATCAAGAATTGAAGCATCTAAAATACTAGTGTGACCTCTTTAGAAAGTCAACTTTGTATAGTGGAAAGAACAGAGTTTTGGTGCTGTATGCTCAGTTTTGTTACTTATGGGGAATGCCAACACGGGAAAAATCCAGACTTTTCTGAGCCCAAGTTTCTCATATATAAAGTAGGGTAATAACATGATTCCATATCAGTTTTAAATGCAGATTAGAATAACTGATATAGATAAATGCCTATCTGTAAGGACAAAAATACTATTTATTCCAAACCTACTATGTGTAATAGGTCTTTTACTTAAAGCCAACACAGTATAAACACAGCACAATGTTGCAAAACATTAATTCACTGATCTCACACAATGTATAATATTTTCATGAACCTAACAAATAAGAACTTCAAATAAATTTTTTATATACAGTTAAACTTGTGGCTGGATTTTCTGACCTTCACCAACACCAGAGGTGTTTTGTAAATATATTGGTATTTAGGATGTCATGTTTGAGCTTAGTTCCTTCTCCTTGAGTGTAGACCAGATTTATTTAAGTTTTTGAGAGAGAGAATGGGGGGAGAAGGTGTAGAAGGAAGGGGAGAGAGAGAATCTTAAGCAGGCTCAATGCCCAGCACAGAGGTCCAAATGTGGCACAACTGCAGGACCCTGAGATCATGCCCTGAGCCAAAATCAAAAGTAGAACATTTAACCAACTGAGTCACCGAGGCACTCACTTTTTTTTTTTTTCCCTGAAGAGAGAGAGAGAAAGCACAAGTGTAGGCTAGATTTATAACTTTCTTCTAACGAATAAAATATGTTAGTAGTGATGGGATGTCATTCCAAAATTATGTTATAAAAAGGCTGAAACTTCAACGTAACACCCTCTATCTCACTCTCATCCTCTACATATCACACTCTTGAATCATTTGATCCAAGGAGAAGCCAACTATCAATGGGAGGTCCAAATAATGAATAACTGAGATCCTTAACCTAAAGCCAGTGAGGTACTAAAATGATATGAATGAACTTAGAAGTAGATTCTCCAACCCCACTCAAACCTTGAGATGACTACAGCCATAGTTGATAATTGACGACAACCTTATAATTTCTAAGAAAGTTGTTTAGAGTACTTCCTGGTTTCTTCATGTTCCTGTTAATAAAATGTCAAAGAAGAAAAAAGAAGGAAAAACTTTTAAAACTGTAGGAACCAGGACTCAAAGGTTTTGAAAATTCTTAGACATTCCAGATAGCTAGCAATTTTAAAAATAAGAAATGACTTCTAAGCAGAGAGCACATACAAACTGTTGCCACAAAAACTAGCCCAGATATGAAGCCAAGAGAGTGACTGTATAGTTATTTAATAATATCAGAAAAAGCTATAGCAGTGCATCTAAGTTACTTTTGGTTAGAAAGAAGACACACTCAAGATACCAGTTGTCTTGCAGATCCTTTCAATCAAACAATAGTAGAATGGGATCCTAAGAACACTGCGCATTAGTAGTTTCAGTAGAAGCCTAAGGTAGAGAACAGGCTTATCTTGAAGAAATTAGGGATCTGCTTTTGTTTGCTAGTGTGATCTCCAATAAGATTCACACCAATAAGGTTTTTAAAAGAATTACATTTGCAAAAGCATTGCCAGCTTAAACTGAAAAGGATAGAGAAAATATAAAACGAAAAGAGAACCTCCGAATGAAATAAAATGAAAGGACTTTTGGTCCTCCAAATTCTACAGGCAGAAAGCAGGCTGAGAAAAAACTAGCCAACTACAAACATTCTACATGTCATCAAAAAGGTTATAAAAAGGACTGTGTCTTCCGTGTTGGGTGTTTTTTCTTATTCTTGTGCTCTCACCCATTCTTCTCAGATCACTCATTCTGGGGCAAGCCAGCCACAATGAGAAGACCCATATGATGAGAATTAGCACCCTTAAGGCCAACAGTCTACACCAAGTTAAAGCTTTCCAACACCTAATAGTGAGCTCTGAAGCAGGATCTCTAGCCTCAGTAGCGTCTCAGTGGCTGATGTTTGACTGCTCTCTCCAGAGATTCTAAGCCATTACACCCAGCTAAATTCCTGTGGATTCCTGCCCCTCAGAAACTGTGAGATATAAGCTGCTAAATGTTGGATGTAACTTGTTATGCTGCAGTGGATGACTGATACAGAGGGAACTCTTAAACAATCTGTATAGGTAAATCTTAGGTACCTGTATAGGTCAATTCTGTACATAAGAAAGCTAAAGTATCAAAATGCTAAGGAATTTTTCCCTATCCACACAGTTAATAAATGTCAGAATAAAGATCTGAATTCATATCTTTGTGTCTCAGAAAGAAAAAAAATTTTTTTTTTAATAAATAAAAATAAAAATGTAACTGAAACTGCATCTTTTATAAAAATAATGTTTGGAATGATACAGAAAGTCCAATAATGACATACAAAACTATCATCTGCTTAAGGAGTAGCTAAGGTGTTGGACAGGCAGGGGAATGTGCAAGAGATGCTTCAATCTATATACCACAGGGGCCAGGACATCTGGTTAGAAAAAAGAGGTGAGCCATTCCTTCTCTATTCCAGCTTTCCCAATTATGTTAATTGTAACAGAACTTAGCTTCCTGGCAATGCAGACCTAGTGAGGCATTTGACACACTGTAAAATTTAAGTTCAAAAGTAAAATTGTTTAATGAATGCACACCCTACTCCTTATTCATTATGCAAAGTCGGGTTGTAGAGTTTTTCAATATGTACTCTAATTCCCTTTAAGAAATGTGATTCCACATTCCTCATAGGAGTGCAAAGTGGGGGGAAGATATTCTGCTGGAAGAGGCTTCAGGGTCAGTTAGAAATTCTCAGTTCTGTTTTGAAAAGGAAGATATAATCCCCTTTTCTCAGCTATTGTGTTTTATTCTGTTGAGGGTTGATGGCTGTAAAACACTGCACCTCCCCTTCAACTTTTCCAAATAACTTGATTAGACAGAAATAATCTCTTATGCTTTCATGCACAAATTTAGGAGTGACCCAGAACAAACGAGTTTCCTTCATCACCATAGCAACCAGGACTATGGAAAAATGCCACTCACTAGGCTATGCAAGTCAGATTTCATTCCTTTGATGTTAATTAACAAATTGCTTTCAGAAAATCAATGAGTTCCCCTGTTCCCCTCTAAATGTTTGTGATATATTTTTTAATACTTCCAAAAGTGGCATAGATACAGATGCGAGAGACAGAGAGCAAAACAGAACACTACCTTTTCCTGGTGTTACACATACATAATTAGGAATGCAAGAGTGCATTTGGCCAAGAGAAGAATCCACTTGGACCTCTTGGGTATTGAAATGCAAACCTAAATTCATGTTTTCCTACTATACAAGTTTCCTTCCTCTCAGAAAATGGTGACTGCTTTCTTTTCAGAAAAAGAAATACAGAGAAGTTAAACAAAAGGGCTGCTGCAAATAAAGGTTGTTGCAGAAACCTGTATTTAGATTCCTCCCTTCTAATCTCCTCCAGGGAATATAAAATTTCTCAAGGGTGATTTAGGGATTTTTACCAAAGGTCTTTACACACCCTTTCACTCAGAAATCTAACTCCTTGAGGATTACTGAAAGGAGATACTCCAAGAAGGATACATAGATAAATATATGTGGATAGTCTTCACAGTGATGTTTATAATACATTTTTTTTTTTTTATTTGAGAGAGAGAGACAGTGAGAGAGAGCATGAGCGAGGAGAAGGTCAGAGAGCGAAGCAGACTCCCCATGGAGCTGGGAGCCTGATGTGGGACTCGATCCCGGGACTCCAGGATCACGCCCTGAGCCGAAGGCAGTTGTCCAACCAACTGAGCCACCCAGGCGTCCCTATAATACATTTTTAAAGTTGGAAAACAGTCTAAATGACAATGAAGGGTTAAAGTGATCTAGGTGTGTCTTTAGAGAAATTAGACAGGGTTTAGAAAATTTTAAATGAAAGAGCAGGTTAAAAAAGATTCTTGAAATGGTGTATTTAAGAGAAATTCAGTATCTAAGCCAAAGTTCCAGAAATTTTCAAAAAACAAAACAAAACAGAAAACTAAAACAACAACAAAAAAATAGACCTCCAATGATGGTTTTTCTCTTTCTTTGTATGTCTAAGGTTTGTAGCTCTTTTATTGTGTGTATATACATAATATATATTTATTGTATGTGTGTATATATACATATATATATATGACAGGATATGAAATGATTTTGACAGAAAAAATATGGAAGACTTAGTTACATGTAATAGGTGCTTAAACTGGTATACACCTATTTTATTAGATGACAAAAGTTCATTCAAATATGTAATATCACTGATGTATATTACAAATATGTAATATCACAAGAAGTCTTTCCAATCTATTCATTGTAATGAGAGCGATACAATATTAAAACTTTTTAATACTTTGAATTGGCTTAAGGTATTGGTAAAATTATTAAAAACTAACATTTTCAAACATACTGAGTCTTACAGAAAAACTATTAAAAGCCTTCATCTGTTTGTAAGTAATAAAAATAATTTCTGGATAAAATGATGTAAGGGTGAGAAAAAATGCATTAATGTGAACAGAGTATCTTTCAGTTCCAATATTGAACCTGAAAAATTTTTTCAAATAAAATTCATGAAGAACAATTATTTTCAGGTTAAGTTTGACCAGCAGAATCATTTCATTTAAAGGCATCTTATGAAAAAGACTAATATACAAACTAATTGAAATCGTTTATCTGGTTGAAGGGCTGGATGTGCCATTAGAAGACCACCCACTTTACTCTATGAACAGAGGTTGAAAACCACTTTGGCAGGCAATAGCTCCTATATTTCAACCTCTGTCCCTTCCTGCCTTTCTCTAATCAGAAAATTTTAAGCTATGTCAAGGTATCTAGGCTCTTGCAACAATAGCAGCAGGATCTGTTATATTGGACATGTAATTAACAACTTTGCACCTCAGTTTCCTTGGCTATAACATGAAAGGCTCAATGAGATTATTTCTATATGTGGCAGGCATTCTGTGAGATGGCCCCCAATGACCTACTTCTTGGTTTTCATGTGCTGTGTATATCCTTCTCTTTAATTCCCTCTCTTTGAGTGTGGGCTGGATCTAGCAACTCGCATGTAATGAATAGAGAAATGAAAATGATAGGTGGTACTTTGGAGATTATGGTATAAAAGACTGCGATCTCTTTCTTTCCCTCTCATTCATAGTCTCTCCTCTCTTTCTCTCTCCCATGCTTTTTCTTTCTTGAAAGGAACCTTCCAAGTTGTGCATAGCCCTCAGGAGAGGTCCATATGGCAAGGAACTGATTTATCTGGCTAACTGCCAGCAAGAACCTGAGACCTGCCAATGGCAACGTTAGTGAGCTTGGAAAGGACTCCTCCTAAAGTCAAGTTTTGAAATGACTGAATTCCCAGTCAACAGTTTGTAGCCTTGTAAGAGACTGTGAACAGAGGATCAGCTAAATGTGTCTGAATTCTTGACCCACAAAAACTTAAGGTAATAAATGCTTATTGTTTTAAACAGTACAGTTTGGGGGTAATTTTTTACATGGTGACAGATAACTACACACAACAGACAGTGCTTCCTTTTATTTCTAAAGTTCTTTTAACAGGTGTTTAATGAGCATTTGCGGTTGTCTATAGATGCAAAATAACGTTTAATATTTTAAGGAAAAAAATTACTGTGATTTTGAATTTTAATCACCTTTTGGAAAATTCATTATTCCTGGTTTTATTCCTCATCCTTTAGATAGTAGAATGAACTACAGATACTGAATCAGCCTCCAAATTCTAGGTGCTCCCCTCTCCTCCTGGTCTTTACAGCTTCTGATACACAAGAAGCTGACATTTCACATTAGAGATCCCATTGTTATAACTGCTGATGAGCAGTTGCATTCAGCTTTGAGCAGAAAAAAGTTCTTTTTTTTTTTTAAGTATAAATCTAGAGGTGCTTCAAGAATGAAAGTGAAACTGGTTAGGAAATATTTTGCCAAATCAAATTGTATTATCCTGAAGAGAAGCCTTTTTTATCCTACTACTTTACGTAGCCTACACACATAAATTGGGCCCACTAACTATGATTGATTAGGATCTTTGTGAATTATCAGTCAAAATAAATTCCATCATCATGCTATGTTTTACATAATCTCTGACTGCTAAAGAGATTAAACTTTATTTTGTAGCCCATTAATTTACTTACTATATGCCATTCCTTCAACCTCCCCTGCCCTCAAATTGTGTAATATCCTTGAAGAGAAAGGCAATACTGGGGCACCTGGGTGGCTCAGTGGGTTAAAGCCTCTGCCTTCGGCTCAGGTCATGATCCCAGGGTCCTGGGATCGAGCCCCGCATCGGGCTCTCTGCTCAGTGGGGAGCCTGCTTCCTCCTCTCTTTTTCTGCCTGCCTCTCTGCCTACTTGTGATCTGTCAAATAAATAAATAAAAATATCTTTAAAAAAAAAAGGCAATACTTTCTCCATCTTTTTAAAATGAAACAATAAGCATCAAAGAGGTATTTAAACTGCAAGTGTTATATGAAATAATGGGATTATTATTTTGTATACTTTTAGTGCCAATTACTTTGTTATCCTAAGAGGCACACCATTATTTGTTGAATGAAATAACATTCTAATATAAAATATAACTCTCTCTCCAAAAATCTCAGTCTCACTCACATCTGAAAGTAAACTATAACTGTTTCTATTAATATTTTTTCTTTAGAAATCCTAGTTAGAACAACCAACTCTAACATATCAAAACAACTCTAGTACACAAGATGAATTTCCTAATAAAACATGCGATAAACAGTATCAATTTAACCACATAAAAAAAATCCAGTCTTCTTTCATGATATGCTGCAATGTGCCTCTGAGTGCTTTTTCGTGGGGCCATATATATAGCTCTATCTGTCCATTTCCTATTAATAGTCATATCTGGGGAAGGATGAAAATTCCCTCCATGTAGTTCAATGTGGAACTAGAGGCGCCTAAGCGAAGTCAGTCTTCTTTGCCTTTGATCTGTGAGTGTGGAAGACATGAAGACAATTTCATGGTCTCTAGCTGATAGACCTGCTCTTTCGAAAAACTGAAAGGTGGAAGAGAGTTATGAAGGGTCTTGACATTGTAGGATGTCAGGAAAAACAGAAAGTCACATTAGCATGTGATTATGCTGACAATCAAGCACAGTAACCCAGCACCCACTTTTGATTAGACATCAGATGGTGGAATTGACAGACTCAAGATGCTTCATGAAGTTGTGCAATACACTGATGCCACGAATAAGCAAAACTGACATGAATTTCCCTTTTGGAGCATATTTAGGGATGCTTAATTTTTCTAAAGCTGAAAAGCAAAACTCAAGTATACTATCAGAGTAGCTTCTTTAGTATAACCTATTTTCTTATGAGAGGAAACATTAGAATTTCTAAGAGAAGATACTTAATGAAACAACACATACCAAGTATCAAATCTGAGATGGGATTTTAGAAGATTACTATTTAACTCTCCTTACTTTGTTTGGGAGCTTTAAAGAAAATTATATATACACACACACATAGACACACATGATTCTTAAATTGTAAACTGCAATAAGAGTTGTTTATAAATCACTTAAATTACATATGAAACCAAATATTAAAAATGTCTCCATGGGGTGCCTGGGTGGCTCAGTGGGTTAAAGCCTCTGCCTTTGGTTTGAGTCATGACCCCAGAGTCCTGGAATGGAGCCCCGCATCGGGCTCTCTGCTCAGCAGGGAGCCTGCTTCCTCCTCTCTCTCTGCCTGCCTCTCTACCTACTTGTGATCTGTCTGTCAAATAAATAAAAATCTTAAAAAAAAACAAATCTCCAAAAAGAGCAGCCACCAGTCCTTGCTGTGCATTAATCACCTGGGGAAATTTTACAAAGGAGACTCCACAGACCATATTAAATGAGAAACTCTAGGGATGAGAGCCAGAAATATTCTAAAATTTGAAGAATTAATTAAAATATATACCTGAAGGAAGAAAGAAAGAATTCAGTGCTTGAATCTACACTTCTTTCCAGAAAACTGTACTACCTCATTTCTGCCTTCTCTAAAGCCAGTGACTTCTTTCTGGACCATGGCTCCATCTTGTAATACAAGCTTCTCACATTCTGGAACATACGATCCTCAAAATGATGCTTCCTTCCAAGCACTAGAAACATTCTGGTTCCTATGGGTTTCTGAGAAACACATGCTTTGAAAGATCTGAGACTTTGCCGGATTTCTCCCTGGGAAAGTTCTGGTCTCTTCTGCCAGTATCTTAAGGGAAGAACTGCAAGGAACTTTGGGGTGAATGGAATCTGCTCACTAAGCTTATCTATAATCTCTCTGTTATTTGCATCAATTTAGCCTTCTCTGGGTGCTGTTAGATTGACCAAATGGCCTGGAGAAAAAAAAAAAAAAAGAGCTGAAATCAAAGTCAGATGCTTAACTGACTGAGCCATCCAGAAGCCCCGCAAAACTGGGTTTTTCCAAGCTTTGGATTCCTCAGCTGGGCAACATCCACCTGGGCCACTCCACATTGCCCTGGGAGTCAAGGAGAACCTGTGAGAACATGAAGTTGATGCTTCTTGCTGTATGCCAAAAGTAATAAAAATATCTTCCCTTTTTTTTTTTTTTCGGTGGCAAACTAAACTTGTTAATATAATAGAGCAAAATCAGAGACTCTTCACAGTTCTTCAGAGTGCTAATTAAGTCCCTGGACTCTACTGGACACCACATCACTGAGTCCCAAGTTCTACATCTGACTGGCTGAAAACCTTACTATCTATATCACATACTAGCTAAGTCATTAACAATGGGACTTACTAGTTACACTATTTACTACCTAAGGGAATTCGGCAATAGCCAAAGCAATAAAAATCATAGTAGTAGTAGTAATAATAATAAACATAGCATTAACTGTAATAATAGTTAATATTTGTCAATTGTATTCTACATACTATGTGTAATACATTAAATATCTTAGCTCATTCAATCACAGATGCCATAGGAAAAAGGAATATCAATTGTTACAATTTTTTCTCGCAGCATTATTATAAAGATCAAAAGGAAATATTGATAGTGTAGTGCATTGGGGGCTGTAAACACAAATCTGAAAGTAAATCTATTTTCTTCTCTTTATTCACCTGGATCTCATGCTGAGGCCTTTTATCTTCTTCTTTGCACTTACCATGTTGTCTGCCTGTAATGCTTTTCTCTTTCTTCTTCTGCAGGCTCCTCTTCATCCTTCATGATTCAGCTCAAAAAGGATTTTAAGAGGAACAGATTTTCTCTTCTGAACATGTTTCCTTCTTGAGCCAAAATATAACTTCTTTTGGCTTCTTGGGTGTGGAAAGTGTTCACCCTTCTTTCCAAACCCATCTCTCACTTATGTTCATGGGAGGCACAGTGACAAGTTTCGTGGTAAGAGGAAAAGTGCTCTTGCACATTCGTTTTCCTCTTTGAGGCTCTCTCTGAAACTAGCCCCCCGGAGGACCATACCTATTTACCTTCTCCACACAGTGAGGCACTGAGGGAGCTCTACCTTAGCCAAGGGAGCTGGCAGTGGTCTGGCTCCCCTGCCAAAGACAAAGGGAGTAATCAGCTCACTTTGGCTGGCCAGGAGGGTTCAGGGAATGAGATGAACCCACACTGGCCCGTAGACCTAGTCACATTCTCCAATCCAGCTTCACTGTAATGAAGCGGACAATTTTACTGCTATCGCACTTGTCTATTCATCTCTCCATTGCTGAATTAACAAGCATGTCCTGAAAAAAATACACACCAGCCTCCCTTACCTTTCTCAGCAATATTCTCAAAGAACATTACCTGCCTGTTTTTTTCATGCAGTTGAGCCGATGGATGGAGCCAATTGGTGTATCTTTGGTATCCAGCAGCTTTTGGTACACAGTACACTGTACTCTCTATTGAGTACTCCAAATTGAGCATGTAGTAGGTACTCAGTAAAAGAATGAATGCAAATAACTTCCAGAGATTCTCAGCACCTTCTTAGTTTGCCACTGTAGCAGTAACACCTGAATATTTGCCCCATTCCAGGGAACACAGAATACTTGATAGATCTGTACCAAAAACAGAGTAAGAAGATCACATTTCACTGGGGGACTGGATGTTTTTCTATATTCCTCTTCTACAAATGGCAAGTTATCGGTATGAGATTTAGGAATGTCAAACAGTCATTGGCTTCTAAGCCATGCTAGAATATTCTAAAAGATGAAAACCAATTTCTTACCAGGGATATTTCATTTTATGATATCAAATAATTTCTTAGTCATAAAAAACATATGGCGATGAGCAACAATTCTTATCTCTCCCAGAACATCACTGCCTGCCAAAACACTGAGAGCTGGACAAAAGAGGGAACACTTCAAAATTTTCCTAACAGTCTGTGTAGATTACATGCTCGGCCTTCGTGCTTTCTACCCTCTGAGACTAGAGCTACACCCTTAAGTATGTTACTGTAACTATGGAAGTGGGGTCTGCTGTGCTCAGAGCTTAACACTAAGCATTCCTCCTTGAACTTGGAAAAGTGAGAGAGAATCCTTAAATCCTAAGGTAGTCTGAGATTACAGTTTCCAAATTGCACTTTGACAGTGGCAATCTTAATTTTTAGCTGCCATTTACTAAATGTTACTACATGGCAGATGTTCTGTGTAGACCATCTCATTAAATCTTCATAACCACCCTATGAGGGAGATATTATTATTACTAGTTTACAGAGGGGGAAACTGAGTTTTGGTAACTGGCCCAAGTTAAAATGGTCAGCCCGGGATTAAAACCTTTATTTTGCTGATCCACAAGGCTAACCTGCCGCTCCCTGGCTAATTTCCTAAGAGTGATGTATCTTATCTGCAACTTTTCAAGAGTCCTACTGGGAAATGCCTTGAACTAGTTAGTTGAGAGCTGTTCTAAAAACGCAAGTTGCATCAAACTTGCACAACATATCTACAGAAGGCAGATCACATAGCATAGTAGCTTAGTATTCAGATTCTGTGATCTGACAGCCCCAGGTCTGAATGACCTAGAGGAAGTAACTTCCTCTCAAGAAATTCTATTTTAGCTACTAAAATGGAAATAATAACAGTATTCTATTTTTAGAGTCTTTGTGAATATTAAAGGCAAAAAGAGCTTAGAAAAATGACTGACACCCCAAAAGTTGTCCATATATGTTAGTAATTAAACTTTGAGGTTTAAATGAAGTAATTTCACTGTAATTCTGATGGTTTCTAGGTGAACTCTCCTGTGGATGCATGGTTTTTGTTTTTAGTTGTTTTTTTTAACAGTATCTCATCTGGCAAAATACATTAGACTGAAAGTTACAAAAGAGAAACCAAGACCTTCATGGAAATATTTTTTAAAATTTTATTTATTTATTCAACAGAGGGAAAGAGGGATCACAAGCAGGCAGACAGGCAAGCAGAGAGAGAGGGGGAAGCAGGCTCCCTGCCAAGCAGAGAGCCTGATGCGGGACTCGATTCCAGGACCCCGAGATCATGACCTGAGCTAAAGGCAGATGCTTAACCTACTGAGCCACCCAGGCGCCCCGGATCTTTATGGAAATTACATAGACTAGCAGTCCCCTTTAAGTGTACCTATTTTCCTGAACTCTACATTAATATGTAGAGAAACTGTAATGTCCAAGCTCATGATTTCCCAGATGGTGGCACTGGAATATTCCTAGGAATTCTAGAAAGTGTAACTTCTAGAATTGTAAATGGAAGACACATCAGCTCCTAACCTTGTTGATCAGAAGCTATCAAGGTCTGAAAATGGTCACGGAGAAGGAGAAAAAAAAATCTCTCTTCAAGGCTCAAAAAAAAAAAAAAAAAAAAAAAGATCCTGACACACGGAGACTAGGACACTTGTTATTCCACCAGATTTCTCCACACCTGCATGCATATAACACATCATTTTAAAAATTCACTAACAACATTTGAAATTGGATTCATTCTAACTTGGAAAAAAATACCAAGAAAACTGCTAGTTATCAGTGGCCAAAAAGGAAGACTTTTCTATACAAGGAACAATTTCTGGAGTTCTGTAAAATCTAATTTTGTCCTTCTTCTTCTTTTATTTATATTACAGATATTTTGCAAGTTCCATAAGATTCCATCCCACACAAGACAGTGAATCTATGTGTCACAGAAGACTGAATTTCCTCAGTATTTCACAGTTACAGAAACACCTGTGCTAAATACTTTTCTGTGTATCAGCTGTGAAAACTCACTGCTCAATAGCCCTCCAAATTTCTCATTTATTCCCTGTGGTGGGGGATTCTGGGCATCTCATAATGGGTTATTGTTAAATGCTTGGGAGAATAGTGGTTCAAGAGCTTTATAATGGATTTTTTTAAGCACTAGCAAATTTCACCTACACTCCTTATAGACACTTCTACCTCTTCTGAGATGCCGCCTTATCTGGAAATTAATTAAGCAGAAACTAGATGGGCACAAATACCGTAACATTCTGAAGCTTAATTAGCAAATGCTTTTTAACTTCACAACAGGTCTTACCCGTGTTGGTTACTTTGTTTCTTAAGAGAGTAGAAAGCCAAGCGGTATTATTCTTTGCTTCCTTTCTGAGAGGAAACAAGCATGGAAATTTAAAAATAGATCAAGGGATGCTCAGAGGGCAACTCCCTAGCAACCCTGCTGCTTTGCTGGTATGCTAACTCGAGTGGCCTGCATTCTGCCAGGTATGTCAGCAGGCCACTCCCACTGATAGCAGAATCATGCGGGGAAGGGATGGGGTATGGTCAGAGAGGGGACACACACGGGTGGGAGAAAGAGCCACAGATAATCTACCAAGTCGCCTGCAGTCTGATGAATGGAAGGCCAGTGACTGCGCTCAGCATTATTTCTCAATTGCACTCCCTACAGCGGCTTCTGGGCCATTCCCTGGGGGTCAAGCACAGAGGCTGGAGGTGGGGAGAACTCATGGTCATCAAAAGCCCATGAGAAGAGAAATAATTTCTGAAATGTCTGCTGTTTGACAGCCAAACATCATGGCTCTGCCTTTTCTTTATTAAATAACAAAGAAAAAAAAATGAAAAGGTAGAATGTTTATTGATAGTCTTTGTGCCTGATGCTGTGGAGCTTGTTTTTGAGGCTCTGATGTGAAGGGGGGAAAAATATTCTGCATGTCATGTAGCCGCAGAGTACAGGCGCCCTGGTGCACACTGTGAAAATATCATAGAAAAATATGACATCAAATTGTCTGCCGACAATGATACCATCTCTTATTAAAATAAAAAGAAGGAAGGTTGAGAGAGACTAACAATGCATTTCCTTTTCTCGCTCAGACTTCACACAAGAAAAGTTACCTGATGTTCAAGATGTTAAAACATGTCCTTGTGTCAAAAGTGGAATAATTAAGCATTTATTGCCAGCCCATTAACCAGATGCGACCCCCCCACCTTCTTCTTCTTCTTTTTTTGCTTGCTTGTTCAAGAACTCTTTTGAAGGAAATGTCAAGTAAATTACTCTTACTCAAAATATTTTCTCTTCCTCTGTCGCTCAGTCCTCCTTTCTTCCTTCCAAGACAGCAGCCTTAAGTGGTCAGTCATTCACTACTTTTCTGTACAAATGTTTTTGACTTTTTTTAAATGGTGACAAACATGGCAATAAAAATGTAAAATGAAGAATATGCTGAACTTTCATTTTCCAATAAGTCAGGTTAAGGAATAAAACCTTATAAATGTTGTTGAATTGCATGCTTTTCCTTTCAATTCATTTCTTTTTTGTGTTATTAAAGGTAACCATTTCCCAGAACTTGGTACATATCAATTTCAAGCATTTTTCTACAACCTCATTCTATATGCATGTATCTGTAAACAATACTGTTTTTCATGTTTTCAAACTTATGTGTTGCTATACTGTACAACTTACTTATTTTATTCTACAGCTCACTTTTGATTAATTCAAAATTATGTTTTGAGACTCATTCCCATTGCCACATTTTTTTTCAGTTCATATAATGCCTGCTTGAATAAATAGAACACAATTAATTGTATATTATTTTTAAATATCTAAATCCTATTTGCCATTTTTGGTACACTTATATGTGTCATCATTCTTGTTCAGGTGTACAGATAAATTCTTATCTGCTTGGGACAAATATGTCAAATATACAATGTTGTCACCTCCCTACATATTCTATGACAACCTACACTGTCACTTGCAAAAAATTTAAATGTATTACACTCTTATTAGGTACCACCACCATGCTCTATGTTTTACATAATATACTTCTCACTGTAAGGAAATGGACTCCATTGTAAGGAAGAGAAAAATGGGATTCAGAGAACTGAATTAACTGGCAAGTACAGAGCAGGCCTGATCTTCAAACATAGATCTAACTCCCCAAATCTATACAATAAACCACTGTTCTCTACTGCTGCCCACAGACAGAAAACTTATTCCACTGGTCTATCAACATTTTAAACTGAGCACCCTTCCCAGTAGAAATCTGCTGAGCATGAATCCAATAAATTCTTATTTAAATGCACATTATATGCATTTAGCAATACACCAATTAATTTATATCATGAAACTCATGAAAAATAGAAATTTAAAAGAATGAAACAAGATAAAATATTAAATTATGGCAATTAAAGTAACTAAAAATTATATATTTTTTAAAGATTTGAGAGACAGAGAGTATGAGCCTGCACACAAGCAGGGGGAGGGGTGGTGGGAGGGGGAGGAAATCCTCAAGTAGACTCCCTGGCTCCGTGCAGAGGCTGAAGCTGAACTGGATCCCAGGATCCTGAGATCATGACCTGGGCCAAAACTAAGAGTCAGGTACTTAATGACTAAGACACAGAGGCTCCCCAAATTGTAATTATTTATTAATGATCCAAAACACTATCTTTCTAAAATATGTTAATAAGTTTTATTAATGCCATTTATATTGTAGATAGTAGCATTACTTTAACAGATAGGCATCGTACTCCTTTTGTGTTTGATTAGTAAAAATTTAAGAATGAGGAAATCGTTGTATTTGGATATTAGGAAAACAAAAAAAACATATTGTGGGTTGATCAATTCAATATCTATTCTTTCTGCTGTTCCTTCCTACATTTCAGGGTCTAGAAGTATGAGAATATCATCACCATCATATCCTTAAAATATTTTTAATGAAGGCAAAGTGACTGAATATTCCCTTTCTGTTACAGTAACTCATAGGGTCTGGTTCCAAGTTTGTTTGTTTGTTTGTTTGTTTAAATCATGTGTTCTGAATCATTGTCATTAATAAAAAGAAAATCTCACAAATCATTGATTATGTTTACTAAATCATGATAATCATTTTCCAATCTCATCCACCAATTATGGGAGGGTATTTTTTAAATATACCTCATAAATTTCCATCTTCTTTAATGTCACTTTCAATTCAGTAACACTTTTAAGAACTTTGCTAAGAAAAACTCTAAGAATCTTTCTGAGAAACAAAAGTCCTTATGTTCAATCTCCATTTCATTACATAGTGTATTAAAGATGCTTCTATATTTCAACAGTCTTGCTTTAAAAAAAAATAAGCCACATTGTTGGTAACTTGTATTAATACGCACGTTTTTAGCTTACCCCTGGATGAAGTGGTGAATGAACTTTATGTCTGGTGTCTTTTCTATAATCTTAATCCTGAGCAGTTTTTTATTTTAGTCAATGAAACTTTGTCATCAGTAATTTCACCTATGGATATAATTCCACACTTTTCTGTAAAACATAGTCTGTATTAGAGAAGCCATGCAAGAGTGAAAATAACTTCTTGGAAACATTATTCCTTAATGGCTCCAAAAAAGTTACTTTTGTAAAACACTGTCAAATAAAAATTTAGCAAATACCATAATTTGGGACAAACTGTGGTATCTGTACACATAAAGTGCATAGATAAGGTGCCTGTGTAGCTCAGTTGGTTAAGCATCTGCGTTTTGTTCAGGTCATGATCCCAGGGTCCTGGGATTGAGCCCCACATTGGGCTCCCTGCTCAGTGGGAAGCTTGCTTCTTCCTCTTCCTCTGTAGCTCCCCCTGCTTGTGCTTTCCTGCTTGCTTTCTCCTTCTATCTCTCAAATAAAAATACATACCTACATACATACATACATACTGAATAGAAAACTTCCACAGTTCATAATTCAAAATGATAGTTGTTTCTTCAAATAGTTATTGATATCTAACAGTAAGTATGAACAAGTATATTTTAGTTTATATCCTATATTACTTTTTATATATTATTTCAGTTATTTTTACAGTAGCAGGGAGAGCAAGTATGTGGCTTTTTATTTCTTGCTTTTAAGAAACCTCAAAATAGGGGCGCCTGAGTGGCTCAGTGGGTTAAAGCCTCTGCCTTCGGCTCAGGTCATGATCTCAGGGTCCTGGGATCGAGCCCCACATCGGGCTCTCTGCTCAATAGGGAGCCTGCTTCCTCCTCTCTCTCTCTCTGCCTGTCTCTCTGCCTACTTGTAATCTCCATCTGTCAAATAAATAAATAAAATCTTTAAAAAAAAAAAAAGAAACCTCAAAATAGGCTTCTCAACATTCATCATTAATTACAATACAATTTTGTAAGGTGCTAGAATGAGCATTGCATACCTTTTAATATCCTATTCCTGAAACAGCTCTAGGATATGCCTTCAAGCAACTCTAAAGTTTGCCTTCATGTTCCAGATGGTTAATTTTTAAAGTCTCACTAATTGTGATGGCTTCACTCTACCAAAATTAGCTAATATTTGAAGGCACAACAAAGAGTGCAAGGTTGGTCCTTGGCAACAGTAAATATCAATTGTTACATCAGATATTCTTGATAAATTAAGTCTATGGACACTAACTTTTCAGTCAGTCAAATGTGATTAGATAATCATTATTTGCTTTTATACCTGGTTTTGTGGCTTCTGAAGATCTAATTCTATCACTAGAAGTGTCCTGTCATTTTCAATTGCTCATTTATGCTTCTGTTATTAGTATTTTATCATCTCCAAGCTATGGCTTTATTAAAAGAATCCATTTAGGCTGTTTGTCCATTTTAGTTTAGTTAAAACTTAGTTCAGTTAAAACTGGATAAGATATTCTGCAAATCTATTTAGCAGAGCACATGTAACCTGCAGTATGTCCCAATGTGTTCAATGAAGACAAGGAGTGGGGCTCCAACCACACCCCCATCACATGGACTTCGCACTCTTTCCAAGGATACTTCAGATTAAGTTGTATGTAAAATGTTGTTAAAGTTAATTCCATTCTACATATTTGTGTAAATAGTAAGTATAAATATAATTTCTAGTATTTTTGTCTTATGCCTTGGGGTATATGTAGCTGCCTCTAAATGTTGATTATATTAAATCCTATGCCTAACTTTAAGGGGCTCAAACCCAGGCTGAAATTCACTAATGCAGTCAACAAGCATTTATTCAATGCTTACTACATGCCAGGCATAATGGTAATTATTAGGAACACCAAAACAGTAAGATAGAGAAGGATCTGTTTTTCATGGGATTTACTATCTACTGGAAGAAAAGACAACTAAGTTAAACAGAAAATAAATAAATAAATAAATAAATAAATATTATATATATATGTTTGTATTATATATATGTGTGTGTGCCTGTGTGTTTACAATATATAACTTAACAATATATAATATATAATATATAGATATATTGTGATTAGTGACCCACTGGAAATGAACATGAGTGGGAGTACAGGTAAAGTTTAGATGGTATGGTCAAAGAAGACTTCCTGAGGAGACTTACAAGATGAGAGGAAGATGGCATTGTGAAGAGCTGGAAACCAGGACTCCAAACAACAATTAATACAGTTAGATCACAATAGGAAAGGGAAAGTCAATACTTATCTCTCTAAGGACACATTTTTAGGTGTGGTGGTGTCAGGACAATGAAACTTTTGGGATCCCATGAGGGTAGAAAGAGGAGTCACTGAAGAAAAGACAGTGGAGACCCTCTTTCTTGTAGCCCCATGGAAGCCAGGAAAAAGAAAAAAAAAAAAAAAAGGTAAAATCTGGATGGTATGTAATTGCTACAAAGATTACTTTACTACTCCTAGAAGAAATGCCTGGGAACTTCTAATACACTCGGAGTAGCTATGGTGGGGGATGAGGGAGGTCTAATGAGACTGCAAAAGTGGGTGAGAAAAAATAAAAAGTAAAGTAAAAGGTTATGAGAAACAGCTGTTTCCTATTTATTTACAGCAGACTGGATAAGATACAGGCTTTGATGTTAGAAAAATCTAGGTTTAAATGCCAGCTCTGCCATTTGCCACCTGAATTATCCTGAGATAATTTATTTCACCTTTCCAAGTGTCAGTTTAGTATATCTGTAAAATATGAACAAAAACATTATCTGTCCACAGAGGCTGCATGGTAAATATTTGATTAGTTAATACATGTACTGTGTTTAACACAGAACAGGGCACACAAAAGTACCTGAAGAATTTTAGCTATTAGCATTCTTATATCATGGGTAGCATCAAATATTTTTTGTCGCTTGGAAACCTGAGAGGTAGCAAACCTCTAAGTGAAGGGATGCATTCTTTCAGTATGAGCGATCTGATTTCACAAGTAAGAAGACATTGTTTCACAGACTGAGTCATGCCTTTTGGAAGTAGAATACTGTCATTGCAGAACAAAAAACACCAAATCACTGGGGGAAAAAAGGACACCCAAAGATACCGTTTGCAGTTTATTAAAGGGACTGCTGTCCACATTTACCCATACTCTAAAAAATGGTGATGCTACATACCATTCAGCTTTTCCATCTCTATAAATGACAGTGCTCAAAACAATGTGTTTTAAAGACAATAAAGAGGCATAGGATGGACATAAGGTTATAAATGAGCATTTATACACATAGTTATAATTTTAAAGATTCCTTAAAATTCCTTTAAGGTATTGCCCTTAACTCAGAATTTTTCTCTCTTGCCAGCTACCATGATCAAAATGTTACCACTAGATTTTGTCCTTTCATTCTATTATTTAATAGTTTATATCTTATAAATTATAAAACAGAATTTTCAGCCAAAACTTTACTAAGTAATCACCCATCATCTCATCTAGGAAGAGATAGTATGACCTTATAGAAATGGGGAAGAGGAGAGAGGTGCCAAAAAAGGCCAGCAATACTACAAGGAACCACATTTCCAATTGCATCCACCTTTCCATTTAGGAGAAAATAAGAAGTCTTCCAGAAATGCCTTATATCTTGGATACTCAAAACCCTTTGCTTCAGGTGTTTTTTGTTGTTGTTGTTGTTGTTTTGTTTGTTTGTTTAATTTTTTTTAATTTATTTGACAGAGATCACACGTAGGCAGAGAGGCAGAGAGAGGGGGGGAAGCAGGCTCCCTGCTCAGCAGAGAGCCCGATGTGGGGCTCGATCCCAGGACCCTGGGACCATGACCTGAGCCGAAGGCAGCGGCTCAACCCACTGAGCCACCCAGGCGCCCCTTGTTTGTTTGTTTTAATACTTAAGAAGAAATCTTACCTAAAACATCTGTTAAAATGGACCATAGTCCCCAGAGGTCTAAAGATACTCTGCATTCCCTGACACAAAGCAATTTAAAATTGTATTAGAAATGCATTTATGTAGAATCCAAATAATATGAAAGAGTTTTACATAAGGATTCTTAGGGGAGCCACAGATTGGTCCTCCCCTTCCCTCTTCTTTAACAAGGAATATATTATAGCTTTGTTTAAAAGTACTATTTTCCAGTTCACAAAAAAAAAAAAAAAAAAGATGAGCCAGTACTAAAAGTACTTACTGCGGCAGGTTTGAAGTTTCACTTAAGACAATCTGTGGGCTTGAAGAAGGGATAATCTTTTGTGACTGCTACTCATTCCATTGACAACATTCAAAAATAAAACAAAATATTTTTAAAATTTACTGATTTACAGTAGTAGGTTTTTGTTTTGGTATTAACATGAAAGCTGAATTAGTGGCACTTAGCACTATAAATTCCAAGAAGTTTAAATCCCAAACAGGAAGAAAAAAAAGAAAGAAAAAGAAATCCACGATCCAAAACAATTATTCCTCAGGTAGAAGTTTTAGCTGATAACAAATCTATATCCTTTTCTTTTTATATAAGCATGTAAAAAGTAAAAGGTTTTTTTTTTTTAAAGATTTTATTTATTTATTTGACAGAGAGAGATCACAAGTAAACAGAGAGGGAGGCAGAGAGAGAGAGAGGGAAGCAGGCTCCCTGCTGAGCAGAGAGCCCGATGCGGGACTCGATCCCAGGACCCTGAGATCATGACCTGAGCCGAAGGCAGCGGCTTAACACACTGAGCCACCCAGGCGCCCGTAAAAGGTCTTTTTTTAATGGTACTGTTTTGTTTTCTACTATAATAATAAAAAATAGAGATTATTAAATAATTATCATAGAAAATGATCTGAAAACATTTAGAGGAATATAAGAAAAGCAGTACTTTTGAGGAATGGTTTTCTTGATATCAACCAAAAGCAAAACAGTGTTATCACAACAGCTAAAATCAACCAGATTCCCCCATTCCAAATCCCACCAGCGTACCCCAAATCCCTTCATCTCTCTGAGATAAGAAAATCTAGATTTTTGGGGGCTAGGCTCCTTTTCCTTAGAGTTTTTGCTACTCTCTAGTCTATTAAGGTATATACATTTACTTGAATGTCTTCAGCCACAATTTTGACAGAGATAAAAATCATGAGGAAAGAGAGATGTGGATTTATCCTCATAATGTTTGAGTTTTTGCCTATCTTCTGAAAGTTTTATTTATACATGTTGGTTCTCCATTAGACTAACATTTCTGGGGAGTTGAAGTGCCCTACCCAAAACTACACTTCAATAAGAACAGTCTTCTTGCTAAATCCTCCTACTACTTTGGGTGACTATTCTTCCTCAAAGTACACCATGTCTGAAAATATGTTATTTTTTATTCACTTATAGTCTGTTTAAGAATTTCTTCTCTATCTGCTTCTCTCTGTTTTAATTTAAAATGAAGAGCCCCCTAAACTTAGGCAATCAATAGATAGCAGCATACTCTAATGGCTTTATTAGGAAGTTACAATCTTGTTTCCCGTTAGTCAGTAAGGCTCACCTATGCTTTCATGATGGCTGCGAGGACATTTTTGTAACTGATCTTTCTCTGAAATGTTTTACTTATTGAGAATTTGGCATCGATGAAGGTTCAAAGAAGTTACGTGCCCATTTACCAGAAAAGCTCCAGAGCTATCACTTTTGTTCTCACCCATACAGCAGGCTTAGCAATTTAACAATAGGCAAATATCTCCTTGCATAATAAGTGCTTAATCAAAATCCTCTGTTTCGGCGCAGACATCTCAGCCAAACTGGGCAATGTGGAATGAACATATGAACAGATACTGCGATTTCATTGCTTTCTAGCAAAACTGAAGAGTTGGCTCTTTCACTTTAGAAAAAGGTTTATAATGATCAAGACCTTTAGGAGTGATTTTAAACTATTTATTATAATCCCCTGATGAGAGCTGCTTTTTATTTTTCTTTCTAAGCAGTGTGACAAAATGAGCTGCCCTCTCAATGATTTGCCAGAGAGGGGGACCCAGAAAAGAAAGTTGAGCACAGACTGTGCCACTTTGAACAGGAAGCTGGGAGGTGGACTGCCAGTGCTGGTCTGCCCTGCTGCTCCCAATGGCAACAATGTCTTTTTAGCCTTATTCTCATATCAAGTGGGAAATTACAAACACATTAATGCCCTACAGTCAAATCCTTGCCAAAATAACAGATGGCTATACCACTAAACAACCTTGACCTTGCGGTCACCTGCCCTGTCAATCAGACAGAGGATCTCTTCTCTGGGGAAAACTCTGTCTTCTGTGCAACACAGCATGTTCAACCATTGTTGCAGATTTAATAAAACACATAGTTCATGCAGCAAATATGGGCACCCTGTCCTCCCTCATGTGAACTAAAGTACTGGCATGCTACATAAATTCCCTGAAGCATTCAACTGCTTCCACATAAACACTGGATGGAAATGGAAGACTGCTGAGCCAGAATCAACAGTTATATTCAACATCTGAAATCAAAAAGCCCTATTTGGGGGCTGACAAAACACTAGAGTGTCACATACCAAACAAATAAGAGCCTACCTAAATCACAGGGAATAGCCATTGTCTAGAGATTAAATATATATTATTAACTAATGTGCTCAGAAGGATCCATTAGGTGTGAAATCCTCCAAATATTTCGGAGAGCACATTGCATCCGGTGGTAAAAGACAAGAGCAACTTCCAGATGTTAAAACTCTGTAAGTATAAATGCTGACATCAAGAAGATATCTAAGCAGATTCACAGATGCTGACATTCAGAGCTCAGCCATGCAACTCTATCACAGGGTCACTGGGGACCTAGTGTGGTTTTGTTTCTGCAACATAGAAGCACTCTGTGAGATGAGCTATACCCGTATGAGGTGTATACCTGGGAATTGGGTAGGCTAAGTGATAGTATCACAAAGATTCAATAATTTCAAACTCATTTCACGAAGATTCAATAATTTCAAACTCATTTCAAACTTGGAGACCTACTCCTGAATGGCTACTGTTGTAACAAGTAATTTAGCATAATGAGCAATAATTTTGGTTCTTGATCTAAGAGGAGCTTGGGCTTGAGCCCTAACACTGCCACTTAAACTATCTCCACACATGTGGCCATATTATATAAACTCTCTGCCTCAGTTTCTTTAGCAGTCAGATGAGTAATACTTTTCCTCAGGTATCTCTGTGATCATTAAATGCAATGAAGTATGTGAAACCCTTAGCACAATGCCTTGTACAGACCCAGACTCATTAAATGTTAGTTATTATTAATAAATGTTCATCACTGCTATTAATAGGTTAGTAAATCTTGAGGAAATGACTTATGCACTCAGCCTATTTTCTCATCTGCAGAAAGAGAAATTGGAATAGATTATTATGATTAAATGCTTCCAGCTCTAGCATTCCATAGATTTGCAAATCCAATTTATTGCTGGTAAATATAGATGGCTCCTACAGACATATAATAGGACACTAATGCATTTTTACAGCACAAAATTGTTTAAGCTGGCATTTTATTTATGAAAAGGTCCAAGGCAATAGAGCATTAAATCCTTACCACAATTCTGTGAACCATTAAGAGATGAGGAAACTGAGACCCAAATGAATTAAGGGGTTGCCTATGTTCACACAGCTTCTAGGGTTAACAACCAAGGCAAAGAAGCAACAGAATGGAGAAAAGAGGGTGGGAGCACACGTGCCCACAGGCAAACTTGTCAAAGAAACTGGCAGGACAGGCAGCCATGATGGTGCCACCGCCTGGGCCCAGAAGGTGCCAGAACTCCTTGTAGGATGACTGAAGCTCAGGCTCTGCAGCCAAGGGGAAGGAGAGAAGCGATGGCGAGCTAATTTATTTAACATAAATAATGTATCCCTTAATTATCTGCCACATGATTAAGTAATTGTAATGTAAATAATTAAAATCAAGGGAAGGGGAAGATACGAAGTGTGGGGAGTTCTGTTTTTAAAAATGTACTTGTGAGGTGGAGGTCAATTAAGATTTCAAATAAAGGCTTCATTAGATCATTCAGTGACATTACAGGGTACTGTCGTGTGCCAGGTACTGTGCAAGCATCTGAGAAAATAACCACGAATAATCTGAGTTGTAAACTTAGAGCGATACATAGTCTTATGAGGAAGACAGCTATATAACCAAAATTTTGTATTTTAACTGTCACCAGTCCAAGGACGGGCGGGAAGGACTGGTGGAGGACATGGGAGGGAGCAACCATGTCCTCCTTGGGGCTTAAGACAGAGTAAAGAGAAGAGCCAGATGCCTGGGAGATAATTTGTGAAGGGGGCTTGCCCCGGGCCCTTCTATTCGACATACTACTATTAATTTTTTTTAAAAAGGGAATTATATCCTGCTGCTAAAGGATAATTTAATCAACTTTTTTTTATTGTTATGAAAGAAAGGAAGATCTTGTTCTTTGTGACTTTTAACACAACCCTTTAAGGATAACTCAAGGATGAAGCCCACCAAGCAAAACTAAAGTTAAGGAGTTGGGATTGTGGGGAGGGGAGGAAGGGCTAGGAGTGAAACTTGCTGTGTCTGCATCATCTCCCTGCCTCTCAGTACCTGGGAGACTTTCTTGGCAGCTCACATCCACTTCCTTAAGCTTGTTTCTTCTTCTGTGAAAAGCAGATAATGGTAATAATAGTAATGGCTGCTCTGAAATGCTATTGTAAGGATTAAGTGAAACAATCTTTATGCTGAGGCTAATATAGAAACTGAGAAATAACAAGTGGTCTAAATGTTTGACTATTATTATTACCAGTATTACTATTAATTACTACTCCTAGAGGGGGCATAGAAGGCTTAGAACATCTGGGGCTTGGGAAAAAAAAAATGACAACTCTTCTGAGAGTGAAACCATCTTTCAACATGGAGAGAAATCCCAATATACAATGTCTTCCATACAATACCATACACATTAGCTATAGTGTAGTATATTAAACTTAAGAGAATTTGAATTTTTTTTTAAATTATAGACAGTCAGAACTTCTACAGTCAGAACAGAAGTTCTGACTGTCAAGAACAAAAACCTCATTAGGCTTTTCTACTTATTTTGTTATCTGACTAAGTCATTTATCAAACATACAAATTTTTCTCATCTGAAAAGTGGGCTAGTTTTCTCTAACTCATTAAAAGAAATGAGTTCTGAAAACCAATATTAATAAAAAATAACAAATGTGAGTCTCAGAGTATGCCATTGTATATTCAACTCACAACAACAGCCTCGCACTCATGTCCTTCATAAAAAGCTGATTACTTCTTTCCACTAAGGTCTTTTAAAATTATTTTAATGAATCCTCCCATTTTATAAAATACTTAGAGAACTGAGTGGCTTTCTTTCTCATCTGGCTTCTTCATGGTCTGGAGTCTCAGTCTGTGGCTAAAATCAATTGTTGTCTTTGGCAAGCTAATTTTTTAAAAATCTGCATACAAGGAAAACCTGAGCAATCAGGCATCTGAAAAGATGGAAACTGTGAGGCTCAGAGTATCAAAATTGCAGGAAGCAAAGGAGAATCTCTCCACGGTGCTACAGTTGAGATGGATCCCTGCCAGCCATTTCCTGCCCATTTATCATTTGTGAAGGATTCAGACACCCATGGGAGATCTGGCTGGCCTACTGGGGTCAGGTGCCTACCCTTTGGCCAGAAGAAAGCAAGACACCTTGAATGAATATCACACAAAGATTATACATGGTGGGCAAAGTGTAGTTTTTCAAAGGAAAATTAAAATGCTGTTACCAAAAGAAGGGGGAATGGATGCTGGGCAGGCAAAAACAACAGATGTCCACTACAGCAGGTCTATTTGGTATGTCTCTGATGAGCCAAAAGACCAGAAACTATGCAGACACATACAGCTCACACACAAATTTTGTGTTCATTCTTAGAGAAAGTCCACTTCAGATTTGACTGACTTGGCTCCCCTTTAGATTCTCTTCTTGCTTTTCAAAAAATGCCTTCTTCTCTCTAATCTTATTCCTTTTTTCCAGTTTTCCACATAACATTTTTGCTACAGTTAGGGTATTTTCAATAAATATAGTCAGCTAAGTATGCAATCCTCCCCCATTCCTGCTATTGAATAAATATCAAATGGTGCCAAATGGTGCCAAAGACAGAAATATTATACATATTTTTCTAAAAGTCATTCTAAATTACCTTGCATTATTTTTAGTTGGGGAAAAAAATGAAAGTATTTTTGTTAAGTGATGATCTACTTTTATTGTCGTATTCCACCCTAAAGACATATCATATATCTTTCCACTAATGAAGTGTTTTCTAGAAAGTAGAATATAGTCCTCTGTTTCCAGTCTTTAGATGCCACAGATTGCTATGGAAACCTTGGGTTTCTTGATTTGTAAGTTTCTTCCTTTGTGAAAGAAGTAACTTCAGTTTAATTTACTAATGGATTTTTACTCAATCTATAATAACAAATCCAATCACACCCTTTTTTATTAAAAATCTATAATTGGACTTTTGAAAATGAAAAGGTTGTTTCTCAAAGACCCTGAAATGTAATATATACTAAGAAAAAGAAGAAAATATGAATAAAGCAACATATCAAAGCCAAAGCAGTAGCAACTTCAACGGCAATTTTTTTTTAAATATCATTTATCTTAGATCAAAAGATGAGCTTGATATTAATAGTAATCAGGATACCAAGAAAATCACAAAAATGAAACTCCTAAATTCATAAAGCGTTATACTTAAGAATGCAAGCATTTATTTGTTCTTTGTTGTGAAAATTCCTGGAATGTATTCAAACAGACAAATCCAGTGGTATTTTGACACATAACAAGGCTAAATGTGCCCTAGTTAACTTCAGTTCCTTTTACACTTTATTGGATTTAATGTAAAATCCAAAAAGCTACAGAAACTTTAACCTGAAGTAAAGTAAAACATCCTAACAAACTTAGTTCTTTATCATCTGACTCTGAGTTTAACCTCTTCGCAAAATCAACTGGAAGTTTTAGTGGAAAGAGAATTGGACCCAGGATCATGACTTTGACTTCTATTTTAAGTTCTACCATCCACGTGCTGTGTGTCTTTAGGCAAGTCATGCAGCCATTCTGAGTTGTGTCTTAATGGACCCTGCCCAGCTTACATCAAATGATGTTAGAATTAAATAAGGCTTTGACATTTTTAAAGCTGGACTCAGACATAGGGTACTAAAATGAAAAGAGCAAAATCATGACATCAGTCTCCAAAGCAGGACAGTAGGGATGTTCTCAGATTCTGGTCCCTCACAGAGACTTATAAATCTCTGTGATTTTTCCACGTGGTCCCAGGGAAGAAAAGGAAGACAAGAAGGTGGAAGTTCTACAATTTGAGCACAAGATGAGAACTCTGTAGGAGTAGATGTTATCAAAACAAAGCACAGGCTACCTCGCACGATGGTGAAGATTCATCCAGAAGTCACATAATTTATTCTCTAAGGTTTATTTCATAAACTTATATTTCCTTTCATCTGCCTCAGACAGAACAAAAATATGTGGCATTTCTGTTTTCCCAAGAAAGAATAATTAAGACTTTGTTTTGTGTAGTTGCCCAGTTCTTAAGAGAAAAAAATCTTCCTCCCTCCCAAACTACAAACATCTTCAAATTTCAACATATGAAGTACACCTCTTTGGATATATCTGTTAGAATTAAATTACCATCTTAATTTATACCACTGCTTAAGCCAAGCCTTGGTAAATTTACAATTCTCTCTACGGTGGTTCTACCTAGAGAACTGACTAGATAGGGAGCTACCATGCATGGCTCCATGTTTGCTCAGAGAGAAGCAGTAAAGAGAAGGAACATGAGGCTTGGAGTTGGAAGGCCTCAGCTGGAGTTTAGGTCTTGCCCCTTGTCAGCCACCGGGTCTTCACTGGAAGTTTCCAGCCTTGCAGAATAAAAATGCTACTACTTCTACTTTCTCAAGGTCATGGGCCTAAACTCAGGGAGCAGTCACTAAATAAATTAATAAATTAAATTTCCTTGACTGAGTGAAGAGTAACTGATCACTTTAGCATGTCAATTTTTAATTTGTTTCTTCATCTTGTGTAAAAAGTGTCTAATTTTTCTGACTTTAAAATAATACATGTTAACCATGGAAAATTTTCAAAATATGGAAAGTACAAAGAAAAAAGTAAAAACCCTCTTATTTCTTTCCCCATATACAATCACTGGCAACATTTTGTGTTGTTTCTTATTTTGTGGGTATGTATATGCATCTGTATGGTATAACGTGCAGTGTGTATGCTGAATTTTTTTCTATTAACATGATTAACATATGATTAACATATTGTGTGTTACTAATCTTCTATTAATTTGATATTATACATAGTTTTATATCTGTTACTATTCTTATAAACCATGAATTTAATAACTCCTGAAAAATCCATCCTATGACTCTGCCAAGTTTGTTTTTGTCGGCCCTGAATTTCATATTCTTAAAAGACAATTATTTTAGAAATAAACTTTAAATTTTTTAAAAAATCAAGCAAAACAAAAGTTTAAGGAAAGATATGGAGGTTCTTTTTAGTCCTCATTGCCCTACTGTCCTATCCAGAGATATATTCCACAGCACTTGTCTCTGTATTCTTGCAGGACTTCTTCTGTGTTTACAAGGATAATTTCTATATTTTCATTACTCCAGTCATGTAACAGCAGTATTCCTTGGGAGCCTGTTGGAAGGACAAAATCTCAGGTCTCATTCCAGATTACTAAATCAAATCTGCATTTTAATAGGATCTCAAGTAATTCATACACAAACTAAAGTTTGAGGAACGAGCCTAGATCAGGGATCTTTGGGGTCAATCCAGTTTGCTGCCTGTTTTGAATCACATACCAAATATGAATCATTATTATATTTTTAAATAGTTGAAAACAAATCAAAAGAAGATTAATATTTAGTGACACCTGGAAAGTATTTGAAATCCTAAGTTCAATGTCCATAAATAGCTTTAAATGAACACGGTCATGCCTATTTGTTAACGTATTATCTATGGCTGCATTTGCACTGCAATGGCAGAGACAGCGACCTTAGGGGCTACAGAGCCTAAAATACGTATTACCTGTCCCTTTACAGAAAAAGTTTACCAATCCTGATTTATCTGGAATACCTAGGAGAATAAACATATAATTCTATTTCTTTAATATGTAAGTATATGAGTAAATGAACTAAAAACAAGCTAAATATTTCTGAAGGTATACATACATTATATTTCATAATGAATCACCCATTTGTTGCTATTTATGCTGTTTAACATTTGCCTATTTGTTTATTTTCTGTCTCCCCACACTAAAATATAATCTCTGAGACCATCTTGTTTACTGAAAACATATATTACAGACACTCAAAACTCTTTGTTGAATTTTTAATGTCCACAATAATATCATAAGGTAGGTACAATTATTATTCATATATAGTCATATATATACACACATGAATATAAACAGGAAATTACCTGCCCAAGACCACAAGCTAATTAAATGGCACAAGCCTCAAACATTTTCTGCTAGAAATGGGTTTGTTGCTCAGCTTTTTTCTTTGAAGAGTTTTAATGGGAAAGTTAGAGACGAATTAAGAAATAAAGAGTGTATTTGGTTGGTTCATTAGCAAATGCAGTTAAGAGAAGCTGAGACTTGCCATATTTACACAGCTACCAGCCATCAGAGTTTGGATTTCAAAGCACTCAGTATAATAAGTTCAGACCCCACACTAGAGCTACTAGGCTGCAGGTGAATAATATGAGCCGGATTGCAGAGGGCTATTTTGTTGTTTATTATGAAAATTTGAAATTGGCTCAAAGATCTTTGTTCTCAGGAATCAGCTGCTAGTTTATGTCAGCTTCTTAGCTGACAATGTTAGTAATAAATTCATGAACATAAACTGGGAAGACAAGAGTTCTAGAAACATGCTTTGCCAGAGACGAGAATACAGGTAAACCCTGAAGAACCAGTGGAGCTATATCCTAAAGCCAAAAGGAACAGTGTAGCAGCTTTGATCTGAATTTGGAGGGCAAGGGGATAGAGAGTGAAGAACAATTCGTAAGATAAAGAATGTGAGAAAGGAAAGTGAGGTACCCTGTGCATGAATGTGGGGAATTTGGAAGGGACTGGATTTTTAGGTCTATGGATTTTTCTCTCATTTCTATTTGATGCCAACATCTCAAATTGCTGCAAATGAGGGCAGAGTTTCCACACCAGATACTGTTTTAATTAAGAAAAGAAGAACCCAGCAAGGAATTCTGCAATTGGCTCACCTGGATATCCCCAGGAGTAAACTCACTTATTTGAATTTGGCTGCTTGTACAAGCTTGTTAATCCAACATTTTGATTTGCACATTGTTTCAGACTTGCAAGGAACAAAATATCAGTGTTTTGGTGGCATAATATCGGTGCCATGGTGGGTCTGAGGAAACTATTTGTTTGTCAGGACCACTAAGATAGTAAAAATGGCTTTGCTGTTAAAATTCTTGGGCGTATGACAGGATTGGGGCTTCATGATTCAAGAGTCTTGTTTATATTGGCTAAGGGTATTTTCTTTAAGTGGCAGTTGCAGGAGGAGACCAAAACACGTTAGGCTCTAACTCACTCTTTGCTGCTCAAGTAATTACTTTGTACATGCATTTTTACATGTGTGGGTTAAAACCCGGTGTGGTACTTCCAAATATGCTTTTATCACACAATAACACTGAACTTATCATTTTAAAGTACTGAACATTTATTAAACATTTTTATTCACTAAAGAAAATTTCAGATAGAATGAAAATAGGTATTTTGCTTCTCTAAAAATAGTTATTTCCAAATCCATTTTTTTTAATTTATCAGGGAACCTCACAAGTCAGTTCCACACTGTGATCTCCATTTCTCGTCTATAATAAAGCTCCTTTAACTTGTGGAAGAAGAGTTCTTTTTTCTCCCAAGTTACTGGGCTTTATTTCTCTTTATTTTCAGTATCTCCTAGTTAATTATGCTCAGAACATGGCACTTTATCATCCTTGATTTATATTATCCTCTTTTGTTTTGATTCTTTTTGTTTCTCTATTTCATTCTATTTTATCCAAACTTTCCCAAATCTATCCTTCTCCATACCCTCAAAAGGCAACCATTCTAATGTGTTTATGTCTTTTGTTTGGTGTAGGGTTGGCAGATATAATACAGTACTCCCAGTCATATCTGAATTTCATGTACACTACAATTTTTTTAGTACATATCAAATACCATATGGGACATACTCATACTAACTATATGGCACATACTTACAATAAAAAATTATTCATAGTTTACCTGAAATTCAAGTTTAACTCACTCCTCCATTCTTATCTGCCAAGTCCGGCAACCACAGTTTGGTATAAATATGCACAACATGTGTTTATTATTTTGCTGCATGTATCTTACTATATTTTAACTCATGTCATGGAGTACCTGATGTTCTGTGTGGAACCTATAATAGGAAGAGCCTGGATGGTATACGTCCAGGTGAATTGAATATAACAAGTTGGAAGGGGGAAAGTTCCAACACAGAACTCCAGAAATAACAGAAAGACTGCTAAGAATTCCCACTTACTTCCAATCCAACAGGCAACTCTTTTGATCACTGTTCCTAAACATTCAGGAAGCAGCAATGCTAACAAAAGGCTCTTGAGTCCTAATCTTTTATTACTGGGGGTTGGAGGAATGGAGATGCGAAAGCCTGAGCATGCCTGGTCAGCCTACAAGTTCTTATTCAGGTGCGCCAATACGGCTTTGACATAGTTCTGATTTTATCCTTGCTCTTACGATACATTGGAGGCCTACAGTACTGTGTCCAATTTCTGTGGTAAAAGAGCAGGACCAAAGCTTCATAGGACCCTACAACCCACTGTCCTTAAAGTTAACCCCTTTGGACTTCTGCTTCATACTTAAATCCTTCCCTACCCCAAACTCCCACATAGCCTAGATAGACCTGAGACTCCTCAGAGATCCTCTGGTTTTTAATTTTTCATTCTTCAAATCCACACTTTCCTCTAGTTTTTATAGTTTACTTAGGGGTGACCTTGGGGGAGGAATCAACAAACCAGGCCAGTTCGTTGCCTCAACAAGAACACATTAGTCAGTTTTCTAAGTTGGATTTTGCCTACAAGTCTGTATCATTAACTACAGACTCTTTTTCCAATCATGCCAAGTTTGTGAAGTAAATATTTTCCAGGTCTCTTAGTAAATGCTCTAAATTCATTCTCTCATTTATTCTTCCAACAAATAATACTGAGCATTAAGGCATGCTGGAACTATGATAGGTTCCAGGGATACAAAATGAATTAAAGCATGACATAGACCTTGAAACATTTAGCTAACCAGTGTAAAAGGACTTTTTGGGGACACACAATAAAATTTCTTCGAAACTACCACATTAGTTATTTGAATTACAGTGGCAATTAGAATGTATTTTCTCCTATTCCACATAACTCAAAAAGATTATTTTTAATGAGCTATTATTTCATTTTATAGGCTTTATTTCTCATTGTTTAATTCTATCAAAATAGCATTTCACATTATTGAGGGGAGGGTTAGTTCATCTGCTGATTGCTATACCTTCTGGGTTCCCTTCTGTTCCCTAAGGCTGAGGCAAAACCCCAATTTACTAATGAACTGCCAAAAATTTCATTTCACAAATTCCTACTCATGTGCCATTACTATAAAGGCTTTGTAGTTATTACAGCAATGAGTGTATAGCCTGGAAACTAGGACAATGCTGCTTCAACAAATTTATTACCTATACTTCACACATTTTAAAGAGGAAAAGAGAGAATGCATGAAAGACAGACAGAAACACAGAGAGTTGTGTGTGTTCTCATTTGGCTTTGAACTCCATGGCACAGTACAATAAAGGACTGATTAAACATTTATCTCATCCTTGCTCTCTGCACTCATGTGAGCCTTGGTAAATCCCACCTCCTTCCACAGGTCATTCATTTATTTATTTACTCTGTAAATGTTAATTTAGTGCCTACTCTGTGGTAGGTATTCTGAAGTTGCTGAAGATACACCTATGGTGGTGGCTTTGTAACATATCCACTTATCTAGGCTGAATTATAGTTCCCAGAATTCCGTTTTCTGTTATTTCTGGCTCAAGTGGCTACAAGAGACATTTCTTATGAGAGATTTGCTAAGACACAAGTGAAGCAAGAACCATTTTGAATTTTACACTGTCAATGATCTGCTGGCTCACTTCACTGATGTAACCCAGCAGCTGGGCTTTCAATGGTTGACCTTCCCTGGATTTTCCTTAACCTTGACTTATAAGCCAGGAGTATGTGTTTATTTCCATCAAAAATAGAAGGCTGCTACAGGACATCCATGCCACTATCATCAGAGGAAACAAGAACTGACGGGTTTCAGTCCATGCTTGGGAGTTCCAGCCTACTCTTGATCTCAACTTTCCAACCATCTTCTACTCTTGTCTGCATGCTTATGGAATTTAATCTTCAGCAGGAGACATGAAGATAACAGTCTTACAGAGACTGCTTCACCAATTACCACACTGCATAAGGTCAAATGCCTGTAGCGAACCCTTTGTTATTACATAGATGTATCTCCTAGTGGTTCTGCTTCTCTGATTGAACTCTGAACCTTGACAGCTATAAATAAGAAAATTAAATTTCTGCCTTAATAGACATTACAACTTATATACAGAAGAATATATTTTCAAAATATTACATGACAATTAATTCATTGTATCTATGAAAGTCCTGTGAACAAAATTCAGTGACAGGAGATCTTCTAAGCAGAGGTCTTCTAGAGAGATTCTCAGAAGGCTTTCAGAGCAGAGATAATGTTCTCGTATACCCAGATTTCCTTAGATCCCATTTTATCTCCTTTATAAATGCCCCCTGACTTTAGCATACTTTTGCCTCCAGAAAGGGCAAATCTTATCTGGAGTACTGGTTCTTGGGCTACATGGGCTATATGGCTTAATCCGTAAGACATGTTGTTCTCTAAACATGTTTGCTTCTGTGATCCAAAATAGGATCTCCCTCAACTGTCGCTTATCCAGTATCTTTCCTTGTTCAGTGACTCTTTGGGACAGAATTAAAGTAGATGATGATAAGCTATTTTTTCATTTAGAAGTGAATATTCAGAAGCTATTAATTAAGTATATGTTTAATGCTTTAATAAAGGCCTAATCAATTTTAGAAGTGCTTATTCTATTCAACATTCTCAAAAGCAATTTTATTATCTTATCCTTTTCCAAAGCTGTACTGCCAACCAAAAAGAAATGACTTCTTCTCTTTATCTGAGGAAATGGCACTTTAATTGACATAGTTACCAACCTAAGCATTCCCTTAGCCTTATTTTTCACCCTCACATACTAGTTGCCAAGTCATTTAAAATATGCTTCTTTTTCTTTCTCTCCAGTTTATTTCCTTTTGCATCCCTTTATTTCAACCCTTTTTACTGCTAACCTAGTTGAGAACTATATCATCTTCTATCTAGGTTATTCCAGTTGTTTCTTAACTTTTCTCCCTCCAGTCTTGCCATCTTCAATTTGTCTTGTCCTCTCCTTCAGAAGGAACTTACATGTCCCTATGACCATGTAAGCATCCAGCTCAAAATTCCATGAGTTTTCCTAGCACTGAACATCAAAATATTTCAACTCTAGCAAAATTTAACTGAAAAACATGTTAAAAAGCAGATTGGCATTCCTCTGTAAGTCATCTATACAAAAATCTCAATTTCTTAGCATGAAGTTCAGGATTTAGTTTGACTCTTGCTCAGCTGCCCAGCCCTCCCTCATATACTCTTCTACTCTTAGAAGACCGTAGCCATTTATTGGTCAAGTTTTTTATGTACCTCCTTGCCTTTGCATATGCTGTTCCTACTGCTCAGAATGTCCCGGCTTCTCTCGTCAAAATTCTATTGTCTTGTCAGTTCACATATTATTTTCTGCAGCTTCCTTAGAATACTTGGCACAAAAAGCTTCGTCTTTCTCTAGGCTTTCCCCATACTCTGTATCTTAAGTATAACACTCATGGAATGGTTTACACCTGTCTACATATCTGTCTTCCAAATATGCTATAAATCCTTGAGAATAAGAAACGGTCTTTAATTTTTTAATTCACCAACATATTAGAGATGATAAAATATATTTGATGAATGGACAAAAACAGTTAATGTGCACAAATTCTAAAGAAGTCAAAGCATTCGGGAAAGGAGTTCTGCTCTAATGCAAAGTTTGTAACAAACAGGAAATTCTCTCTGTTGTCCCAAGAGACAGCTCTGCCCACCTCCAGTGCCATATACTCTCAACCACCCACTCAACAAAGTGAATTCCCTTCAGTTAACCAGAATCCCCTTTCTCAGAATGGAACTGACATTTTTCAAGCATTTATTTAGGGATACCATCTGACCCGATCCTCAAGCCCCAAATGGTTAATCATTTTAATCCTTTCAATCAAAGAAAAATTCTGGAAAATATAATTTCTTCTATCTCATTATACATGTAGTAATATACCTCAATACCCCTTCCTACACTTTACAGAGAGGTGCTCTGGAGAAGTGCCTGAGTAGTAGTTCCTGAAGTTGACCCTAAATCTGATAATGTCTTAAACTTTTAAAAATAGATTCCCAAAAGGGCGCCTGGGTGGCTCAGGTGGTTAAGCAGCTGACTCTTTATTTGGGCTCAGGTCATGATCCCAGGGTCATGGGATGGAGGCCCATGTCGGGCTCCATGCTCAGTGCAGAGTTGGCTTGTTCCTCTCCCTCTGCTCTTCCCCCTGTTCTCTCTCTCTAAAATAAATAAACAAATCTTTAAAAAATAATAAGAATAAAAATAGATTCCCATCAAACATACCCTACAATGCATTCAAGAACTGTGAGGAGATGGTCAAAACTTACCTGAGCAAACCTTCCAATCACATCTGATTCACTAGCAAAAATATTGATGAGGTGGTGATTAACTATACCATGAGTGGAATTATGATAGGGAACGTGAATTGTCTTTGGCTATGAGCAAGTGTTTCTCAATATGTGGACTTCAGACCACCTGCACTTGTATCACAAACATGTTTGTTAAAACTCATATTCCTTAGCCCCACATATTAGATACTTTATCAGAGACTCTGGAGACAGAACTCAGAATTCTCAAATGATTTGATGTTTTGTTATTTTTGTCACTGCTGTTCTTTGCCAGTTTAAGACCAATGCTAGTGCTCAAGGAAAAATGTAAACTGAACAAAAATTTTACTTGGAGTCCTTTCACCTCTCTAGTCACCTAACCCACTGCCATGGTCCTCCAACTACAAAATCTTTTTGCAGAATTTTCATATTGTAATAAATATTACTTGGATGTCAACATCTGCAAAAAGATTTTGCAACAAGAATTTCAGATGTCAGCTAGAAAAAAAATTCTTCAACTTTCTTTAGAGTCTAACAAAAGACTCATTATTATTAAAAATAGTCAACCGAATTTATTAAGTGCATAAAAATGATACCAAGTACCTAAAATCATGCTGGTGTAGAGGTAAAATTAATATATTTTTTAAAGAAGCTAAGGCAATGATGAGTGTCTTAAGTTGCTTCATTTATTTTAGGCCAGGTCTACAAGGGCAAATATGGAGCAATGAACAGTTATTTACAGAAGGTGAACACTACAGATTGCAAAAAATCTAATATTATAGTTTCTTTTTTCCTCCAAAAATGAGTTGTTATGAATAACCCATTATCCCTTCCTTTGCTTCTTTTGTTTTGTAGACAAAAAAAATTTTCTTTCATACAATTTACATATCCTCACTGGGGACTCAACACTTTAGAGGTACTAGCTATGAACACAAGTCATAATGTTAGGCAAAAACTGAATAGACAATGTACTAAGAAATCAAATGTTTCCAAATGGCTGCTATTTATCTGAATGTCTCCAATTTAATATGGGGGTTTTTTGATACTACTTCTTCAGATAATAGTAGTAAATTTACACATTAGGGTCTTACAGGTCTGAACTTTTGCTTACTACCTGAAGTATCTATGTTTTCATAGCAAATGCCATTATGTAAAAATTTTGGAGAACAGTGGCCCTTCTAATCAACATGGTTAAACAGCAAGCACAATAACTATATATATATGTGTTCCCTCTAAAGAAAGAATAATGAAAATGAACTAAGGAATCTTCAGACAAAGAAGCAAATAAAATGAATGTAAAAAGGAGGGTACCATGACCCCATTCTAATTAATGACTTTGACAATCATTACTTGTTGTCAAGGGACATTAGTCAAGGTTCAGCCTTTAGCCCAGGCATTTACCACTCAAGGATTTACCACTCAATATGACACAGTAAAAGTGAAGAACTCCTCCATCTCAATTATCTATTATAAACAAACTATCAAGTCACTGTGAAAGAGTTAAACAAATCTATATGTTGATATTTGCAGCTATCTCTTTATGCTACATTGAACTGACTTGAGGTTTATGCAATATAAACTTCTGGGCAGTTATTTCTGAGATTTTAAAATTGGGAAACTCTCAAAGGAGATAAAGATTCTGATGTACTGCAGAAATGCTGGGTATTCCTATCAAAACAGTGAAAAACAGAGAAGCATTATTTCCAGTCCCCAAATTAAGGATGCTTTTTAAACCTTCCATTTCATCAAATTGCATGGCTGGATAGGAGAGTCTTGCTAAAATATTGTGATTAACACAAAGGAAGCTTAACAGACAATGCTATTATAGGTGAAAGACTGCTAATTGCCATCCTCCCAATAACTTATTGATTTTAATCAAATCTTCCTAGAGCAGCATGCCAGCAGCAAATGGATAACTAGATAGAGGGAAAACACAACAATGGAAGGAGTAATATGGAAGAAATTATTCATGTTTGATTTGTATAAAATTGAACAAATATTCTTGATCAGCATTTATACAAATATAGATTCGTCGGGAAGGTGCTATCTAAATTGCTTCTCTCACAGTGTATTGAAAATTACCATAACTGTTAGCATTTTTAATTATTTTGATCTGCTGAAAATAGATTAAACTGAATGGGAAATTGGCTTATTAAGGCTTATATATTTGAGTTAATATGAAATGTTCTCAGCCACTGTGCCTTCAGAATCTTTTAGTCTAAAAGACATTCACTATCTCTGCTTAACAAAGGAAGGAGGCAAGGTGGTGGATTTAATCCTCAGAAAGTAAAGATTTGTTTTGGGGTAGTATAAGCAAAAACCTTTTAACTCCCATCACTTCATTAGGGAAACTCAACCACATGTGGCAATGAGAAAATTTCATAAAGAACTGGTTTGTTTAAGAGATAGCACTGAGTTTTCATAAGAAAAAAATCTTGCTAGACTAAACTTAACACTTAAAAAAAATGGAGAACCCTTGAAATCCATCTTGTATTACAAGAGCAGTTTCTCAGTGTGAGATTCAACACAGCGCGAAACATTGAAGAACTCACACTTTGCTCATTCACTGATGAAGAAAAAGAAGTACAATGCTGGGCTGCAATTGTATTCTCTAGGTAGAACCCATGGCATCCATGTCTTTAGGGAAGTCTTATTCATCAAATTGGTAACACCAGACCGAAAGATAGATTGCAAATACAACTACACTTCTCTTAAAAAAAGAGCATTCATGCATCTATAGAATTTAAGAAACAAAACAAATGGACAAAAGAAAAAAAGAGAGAGAGAGACAAACAAAAAAAGAGACTCAAATAGAGAACTGATATCTACAGGAGGGAAGCTGGGTCAGGAGAGGGAGACATAGATAAAGGAGATTAAGAGTACACATATCCTGATAAGCCCGAAAATATATATACAGAATTGTTGAATCATTATATTTTACTGCTGAAACTAATATAGCACTGTATGTTAAATAAAAAACAATCAGTCAATCAAATCAGTAAGTATGGGGTCTTCTGGTTATCGTTATATCAGTCTCTCCTCCTCTCTTCCATTATTTTTCACCAATACAAAAAACAAAAGTAAAATAGAGTATTTAAGTAGTTTTTCTTAAAAATCAAATAGCTTACGCCTGGGTGGCTCAGTTGGTTGGGCGGCTGCCTTCGGCTTGGGTCATGATCCCGGTGTCCTGGGATCGAGTCCCACATCGGGCTCCTTGCTCGGCGGGGAGCCTGCTTCTCCCTCTGCCTCTGCCTGCCACTCTGTCTGCCTGTGCTCGCTCTCTCTCCCTCTCTCTCTGACAAATAAATAAATAAAATCTTTAAAAAAAAAAAAAAAAAAGATTTCAACATCTATGCTAGAACTAAGTGTTTTAATAGCTCAGTGAGGGGTTTGTGAATTCAGCTGTACTGGCATTTGGGTCTGGATTAATTGTTGTAGGAGACTATTTTGTATATTGCAGGATGTCCAGCAGCACTCCTGGTGGCCCCCACCAACTAGATCCAGTAGTACTTCTTCCCCATGTGGAACAACCAAAAATGTCTCCAGACATTGCCAAATGTTCACTGATAGGTAAAACTGCCCCTGAATGAGAACCAGCAGATTAATAGGAGGGTGTACTTTGTTTTTTTTGAAAGTGATACATTTCAAATCATTTTCTAGAAAATTTACATTTCACTGTAAAAAATGCAGATGTACTGTATTCACAAAACTCCTGCATCTACGTCAGCATTTTTAATGCATGAGATTAATTGACTGTGTGAAACAGGTAGTAGGAATTTATCCCAGTGATAGCCTGAAAGGCAAGAAAGTGTTATGATTGTAAGATGCTCCCTTCTGTTTAAGGATTTAGTAAAATACATCTAGTTTAACAATGGCAGGAATTTGGAAATAGTTACCAACTGATTGGTAGTGACTGGTGGGAACCATGCATTAAGATGGATTCTACATCCAGGCTCAGCAGAAAAGAGAGCTGTGATGGATTAGTGATGTCTGCCTTGGACAGGGCAAGGGAAGTAATTAGACATATTTCACACACTGGCCCACTCCTTCCAAGTCATTTTAATTGGCTTATCTTCCAGATTATTTTAAGCAACTGATAAGACTATGCTATGCTGCTTTCTGTTTTGCATAAATAAACACATAAAAGAAAAAAATGCATAAAACAATGGTCATTTCTAAGTATTACTGAAGCATTTCCTCAACCCAAGGTACTATTTTAGGCCCTTAGAGACATGCTACTAGATTAAAACCAAAACCAAAACACACACTCTTTTGCATCAAAATAAATGGCTTAGTGGTCTGGTCTCCAGTGAAAATAAAACAGTCCATTCCCCTATTTTAAAAAGCAGTCACAAAAAGTATTGACTTCTTCAGAACATATAGTTTCTTCTAAAATCTGTATAATTCTTTTCTAGTGTTTTTCTAGTACTTCTCTTACCATCTGAATTGCCAAGAACAAAGATTAGATCAATTTCCTTTGCATTTAGAAGGTTATATGGAGTTAGTCTATAGAAATACTTTGAAAAGTGATTGAGGACAAGGCAACTTGTGTGTTTCATTAGGGCTAAAAATGGCTATACCATCAGAAAAGACGAATACCCAACTTTTGTAGCAACATGGACGGGACTCGAAGAGATTATGCTGAGTGAAATAAGTCAAGCAGAGAGAGTCAATTATCATTTGGTTTCACTTATTTGTGGAGCATAACAAATAGCATGGAGGACATGGGGAGATAGAGAGGAGAAGGGAGTTGGGGGAAACTGGAAGGGTAGGTGAACATGGGAGACTATGGACTCTGAAAAACAATCTGAGGGTTTTGAAAGGGCAGGGGGTGGGAGGCTGGGGTACCAGGTGGTGGGTATTATAGAGGGTACAGATTGGCATGGAGCACTGGGTGTGGTACAAAAACAATGAATATGGTTATGCTGAAAATAAATTTAAAAAATTAAAAAAAAAAGTGGCTATACAGATGACAAAAGTTATAGAACATACACAAGAATACCCAGTCCTATACAGGATATGTCAGTGATTCTTTGGAAAGATTAAAATGACACCATCTTCATTATCTCTCCCACAAAAATAAGTTATAAAAGTAGTTGTAAATAATTCCTTTAGATCAATGCTGAAGACATTAAATACTAATTTACAACATAATTTTGTAGTTATGAATAATCCCTTCTCTTAAACCTTCCCATTTCCATAGTTAAGACTAGTAGTTGTTAGGCTAGTAACCACTGTTCATTAAAAAAACACAAAAATATTTCCTTAGCAATTTGGGGTCTCTTCTGGTTCCATACAAAATTCTGGATTATTTGCTCCAGCTCTTTGAAAAATACCAGTGGAATTTTGATCGGAATGGCATTAAAAGTATAGATTGCTCTAGGCAGTATAGGCATATTAACAATGTTTATTCTTCTGATCCAAGAGCATGGAATGGTCTTTCATCTTTTTGTGTCTTCTTCAATTTCTTTCATGAGTGTTCTGTAGTTCCTCGAGTACAGATCCTTTACCTCTTTGGTTAGGTTTATTCCTAGGTATCTTATGGTTCTTGGTGCTATAGTAAATGGAATCGATTCTCTAATTTCCCTTTCTGTATTTCCATTGTTAGTGTATAAGAAAGCCACTGATTTCTGTACATTGACTTTGTATCCTGCCACATGACGAATAGATAAGGAAGATGTGGTCCATATATATACTATGGAGTATTATGCCTCCATCAGAAAGGATGAATACCCAACTTTTGTAGCAACATGGATGGGACTGGAAGAGATTATGCTGAGTGAAATAAGTCAAGCAGAGAGAGTCAATTATCATATGGTTTCACTTATTTGTGGGCATAACAAATAACATGGAGGACAAGGGGCGTTAGAGAGAAGGGAGTTGGGGGAAATTGGAAGGTGAGGTGAACCATGAGAGACTATGGATCTGAAAAACAATCTGAGGGGTTTGAAGCGGCGGGGGTGGGAGGTTGGGGGAACCAGGTGGCTGGTATTATAGAGGGCACGGATTGCATGGAGCACTGGGTGTGGTGCAAAAACAATAAATACTGTTATGCTGAAAATAAAAAAATTTAAAAATCAAAAATAAATAAATAAATAAATAAAAGTTCTGCTTACTTTTCCTTAGTTGCTGCACAAATAATTAGAATTAAATTAATGAGCTTTTCCCAAATGAGGGTTCCAGGCTCGCTAGTGAATAGAATGACTCTAAGGTCACCAAGCTTTGAAGGGCATGATCAAATTTGTGTCTTGGCATAAGAAATTGTAAATGACATGTGAATAATCGAATCTGCACATATTAAATCCTCAACTACTATGAGTCTGCTATAGATAAGGCTGGCATAAGACTTTATTGACTTGATTTCTTTGTTCAGCATTAATTTAATTTCCCTGATACAAGTAAAATAATGACGGGCATAGTGAGTGTCAACCTGAGTTTACTGTGCCCAAGGCTAGGAAAACCTATCCCAAGACAGAGACTGGGTTTTATGGGTTGACGGTTTCAGACTGTTTAAGGAACAGTAACTCAAGGAGAGGAAAACCTTGCGAACTGACTTACATATGGATATAAAGGGCAGGAATAGCCCCTTGTAATGGCTGCCTCCCAGATGAGAGGTAAAATAGGGCTTCTAAAAGCAATGGCCACAAAAGTTCACTAGGAAATGTGACTGTCCCATTTAAACAAGTCATTGGCTTATAGACAACAGACCTGCCTAGAGAGTTCACTGGCTCAGCACAGTCCAATTACTAAGCCTCGAGCCTGTTGGCTGAGTAGTCCACCATGTAAAATCAAACTGTTTTCTGCCCACTCTGACCAGTTTTTTGAGAAGTGATTGTTTTGTTTCCTCTTTGTTGTTCCTGACCACTTGCTACTTTAGACGCTCAGGGCTTAAGGCCCTATAAAGATCAAATTCTCCCAAACAAGTTCAAAAAGCTCTGGAAATATTCTTTATCATCCCCATGTAAATTTGACATCTGCAGTAACTTCAAAAGAAAGAATATACTTCACAGAAAAAGAAAAAAATACACTTTACACTAAGTAGAAAAAACATTAGAAATAATGAGTAACTTCCTTCATTTTGAAGCATACTGACAAGTCACTTAAGCATCTTGAAAACAGAGCCAAGGTTAAAACTCAATAGAAAAGACAGAACTCACTCAAGACAACCACATAGGTTCCCTGGTCAAACATCTTGTGGTACAGAATGGGGTCCTCTGAAACTCAGTGTTGAAAATTAATCTGAAATAAAATCAAGGACAGAACCACCAAAGGGATTTTAAAAGTGTATTTAGATGCACTGTGCAACTGAACTACTAGTTGGGTATATAAAGGAGTAAAACAAATTACACGATTCGTTATCAGCTCGGAAGATTTGGAGAGAAAAGGCTCCCATTTGAAAGAACACTTTGGGGCTTTTCCTTCCACAAGAAACATGTTTCATGTCATCCAGACACTAAGTAGATTTCTTTCACAAAAACTGTTACATTATCTGGGTAAACATGTCAATCAAAGACTACAACTAGCAATTTACAGCAATGATGCTAGATTTAACATCTACAGAGCAAGATTCCAGTGGGAAATAGTGTTTTTATTTACCTCTTTGTTAGTTTAAAAAGGTTTTTATATAAGGAGCTTTGAAAAGCAAGTATTTATGTTATAACCAAAACAAATCTCTAAAACTTTGAGGTTTTATTATTGGATTGCTTTCTCTTTCAAGTTAAGAAATGATTTCTCCAAAACATTATTTACAAAATTTTTGAGGGTATTTCAGAACACTTTTTTGTATAATAAACCTTTAGGAGAGTGGTGACATGGCATCTTATTCCACTTGCATGTTAGAAGTTTAATCATTACTTATTAATTTTCCTATTTTCATGAGATTTTCTCAAAATTAATATTCTATTAAGGTAGCATCTGTTAGAGGAATTATCTTGGTTTTTTAAAGCAAATTTTAGCTGATTACCATGAATCTACATAATTAGAATTAGGTCTAATTATGTAGTGTAAATACATGTAATATATTTATAACATATAATGACATAATTATGATTCACAATAATGTTGAAAAACTCCTCCTTAAAATTAGTAAGAAAAATATGCTGCACAACCCTTCTACAATTTATTAGCAATTTTACAATGTATGTTTTTCTTTAGCTTCTAAAATGGAGCTTGGTAAGAAAATATAATTAAAAATAAGTATATTTTGAAGTTATTATCCCAAAATACCCCCAAACCTTCATTAGACTTCTAAACTGTAACTATGTTGTAACCTGTTTAAGAAAGCACATATTAAAATGTTAATCCTAATAGGCGTACATTTACAGTGCACTCTGAAACAAATTCTAAATGTTTAGAATGTTTAGCCAAGGTGAATGCAAGATAGTTCTAACTTTGGCTTATAAATCATTTATCAAAATGACAGAAAATATAAAAAAGTATGATGAATTTTACTTATATACTGGAAATAAGAAAAGTTGGGGGTGCACCTATACATTTTATATGCTATATTAACACACATTTCAAAATTATAGGACACAACTGTTCATTTAACTCACAAAGTTGAATGGTGTATTTGATACAGTATAAGAGGGCTGACAATTTCTTTTCTGTGAAGGCTCAGACAATACATATTTTCAATTAGGACAGACATAGGGTTTCTGTCCCAAATATTCAACTTTGCTGTTGTAGCTCTCCAGGAGCGATAGACAATACTTCAAGGAATTGATGTGGCTCTGTTACAAGAGAACTTTATTTACAGACTTAGTAGTCCCTGGTTTTGGCCAGGGAGGGGCACATAGTTTGTTTACCCTGGGGTTGTACCTTGGGGGCTCAAAGAATAGATTCTGGACTTAGTCCCTTACAGCATCTTTTTACCACTCAATAACTTTGTCTCCTCAGCCAACTTACTTCAGTTTTCTCATATGTAAAATGGCAGTAACAATCCTTTCCTATTCATAAGGTTGCTGTGAGGATAAAAATGAAGTAATTTATGTAAATCACCTGCTATAATAGGGTTTGTGTTCTTTTTAGGAAGAATAAGTTTGTGTTTATAGATATATAGTGCATATATATAAGCAAAATATTTGGTATTCAACATTAGTTTTAAAAATTTGATATCATAATTTTGTACACTGAAGTCTGAGAGGCATTGGTTAAGGTGTTGAAGCAAAAATATCTACACTGATAAATTATCTTCACCAAAATAGAAAAGAACACAATGTCCTGACGAGTCTGATCTTACACATAAACCATGCACTAAATAGTTCTGGCATTGTTGTGAGGATCAGTGAGCACTTATCCAAAATGTTGTGATAACTAACTCTGTAATATTGAAAAAAATGAGCTTATAAATTATTGATAAATGGCCTACGCAATGTCACTGAGTTTCTACAAAAAGGAAAAAATGTTCTTTGAGCTGAAGAGTAGAGACTATAGTAGAGCGACAGGAGCTTGAGGGTGAAGAGATTTGATTTCGAAGACCAACTATAGCTAAGCTCTGGCAAGTCAACTGTCCCTACACCTTGGGCTTCTCATCTATAAAATAAGTAAGCTTTGTGAATCCTCAAAACAGTAGGCTCTATCAGACATCAGAGTCCCCAACTTCCTCCCTGAGGGTCTGATATACCAACCTGGGGGCTGGGTACAAGGAGGAGACAGAAGGCATAATGTGGTGTCCACAGTTTCAGAGTAGCTCTGGTAAGTATGCATTAGGAACATGGGACCAGAGAAGTGAAAAACAAAAAACGAGATCATCCTTCATATCCCTTTCAGTATGAAGTGGATGAAATTCAGCGTCTTTCCTTGCCCATTTCCTCTGGACCTTTTTCCTGTATCTTGTTCTTTCAGTTCTGGGTCTGGAATCCTTCTGTGTGTCCATAGCTACCCCAGCAGTTTCAGTCTAGCCTTTAGCTGCCTCAGGCAGCTTCTATGACCTAAACATTTGTGATCCTTTATCTACTCATCAAACTTCCCCTCTCCTTTACCCCATTCTCTCACATTTTTCTAAGAAACTATTTCAACTTAGAGTGTAATCTTAAGGTTTAGCATAAAGTGTTAACAAACTCAGATAATCTATTTGTATTTTCACAGCAGCTGTCACATTATAAAAATGAATAATAAATAAATGGGAAATTTATAGACACTCTACTCTTGGGGAAGAAGATTGGCAAGATTTTTTAAGGAAGTAAGATCATTTATCTATTAACATTTACACTTTGAAGTTTTGCTAACAGAAATTATTTTTAGTCCGGAATGCTGGGCTCCTCATCTAATGTGGATGTTGTCTGTAGACCTGTTCAAGTATCCTCAGACCTTGACACCAAAAAATATGTCCTAGTAACCGGAACCAGTGATAATGTTGGAAATGCAAAATCTCACCCCCCCATACCACTCCTACTAAACCAGAATCTGCATTGTAACAAGAACACCTGGTGGTGATTCTTAGGAATATTAAAATCTGGGAATAGGGAAAAAATTGAGAAAAGGTGATGTATGATATAGGAGAGAGAGAACATTAGTAATATTTCCTTTCCAAAGAAGAGGATGAGGCAGGTAATATCTAATCACAATGGGTTGAATTTCATAGATGGACACATAATCACTCCAGTCAACTATATATCTCCCTAGCTTTGGGGGAATTCTTTACCATCCATTTACCCCTGGGGCAATGGAATATACCAAGAGATAAATACAGATTGTACCTGTACCTAGCTGCTTATAAACTAAACCTATTTCTCCTCCTTGACTTGTCCTATTTGATTTCATGCCTGTTTAAACCACTTTGGGGTGAAGAAACTTGATGCTATCCATTTTCCCTTCTTCCCATTCCCTCTGTTCCCTAATCCCCCAATACATAGTACTAATAAAGTGTAGTCCACATACTTGGTGCTAAAGAAAAATGTTTGTTAAACCTTTAATAAAGAATCATTAAAGACAAGTCTATTATAAAAGTTGTTTCTTAAAAAAAAAAAAAAAAAAAGTTGTTTCTTTTAACTACCAGGAAACAGCAAGGCAAAGACATACACTCCACTGATGTAGAGCGGGAGGCAGCAAACTAAGCCCTCCACCTGTTTCTGTAAATAAAGTTTTATTGGCACACATTAAATAAAGTTTTATTGGCATACTCATTTGTTTACATATTGTCTGTAGTTGTTTTTGTGCTACCATGATGCACCTGAGTAACTGTGACAGATACTGGATGGCCCCAGTGACTAAAATATGTACTGCCTGGTCATTTACAGGAAGTCTGACAACCTTATGACAGAATTTGGGCTTTGGATCCTTAAAGTCATTCTATACGCATTCATTTATGGTATCACTGCTGACCTCCCTGGTCTGGTTAACTCAGCAAGAATCGCCTAAATTGCACAAGACCAGGATTTACTTGAGGAAAGAAAAGGCCTTTCAGGAGAAGCAAAAGTAGCCAGCAGAGAGTCTCTTCCCTGGTCTTTCAAGCCAGACTCCTTTTCACAGAACATGTAATACCATTTTGACTAGGACCAAAGTTTAACTTGCACTTTGATGATCAAAACACATTCTCCTCCCCCTTCTCATTTAAACTATTTTTAATTGAGAAAATTTTGAGAAAGCACTCATGCAATTTGTCCTATGAACCTTAAAATTCCCTCATCTCCTCACTGTTCTGCCTTCCCATGTGTGCCTACAAATCTTCTGAATCTCCAGAGGAAAGGAAAAATTCTCCATGGGACCTCTCTCTCAAGCTACCTTAAATTAGACTTCCATATTTCAACAGTCATTCAAAATACCTTGTACCATCTCACAAGACAAAAACTTTTAATGTTTTACTGACATACAAGAACTTTGTCCCTAAAACATAATTAAAATTTATTTCACATTTCTTACCTTTGTAAGTATTATCACAAATATCACCCCATTTATCCCTAAGGGGTTGATCAGAAAAATGGATATCTAATACCTAAGATTTAATAAAATGTTAGGAATACCTCACTATATTTTAGTATTTAAGTTAGCATCATCTTTACCATTACTATTACTGATTTGCTTAGAATACACTTCTACTACAGCCCAAGACATTCCCAATCTGCACTTCCCCAGATAAAAGTTTCCATTAAAGGAGAAATTTTCTATTTGTCAACCGAATGGAGGTTGGTGGGGCAAGATGGGATCAAGCTCACTCCTTTCTTTTCTGGGAGCTTGGATGAGGATCATGGCTGTTCATCCCCACCGTAAATCTTCAACCCTAAGAAGACACATAACTATTATAATTGGGACAGAGCCAGCCCTTGGCCCTTTCTGCTTCTCCCTGTCCATATTTGAAATGTCCTGAGTGCAGACATTCTCAATGTAAACTTTTAGTCTGTTACAAATCATTCACCTTTCTGTGTCAAGGATTTACTAAAAAGAGAGGACAAGCATTACATGGAGGTAGTTTCATTATTTCATTATTCATTAACATGGCCGGTGTTGGTTATGTGATTCTTTGTGATGCACTTTAATTATTTTAAATGTTGTGGACAGATCAAATACAAAGATAGCAGTGAACTTGAACCCAGGTATTTCCTGTTGCCTGCATACTTGAGCAAATTTTGTTATTTAATGTGGTTAGACGTGAGCTATATATCTACTACTTCTTATACATTCAAATAGGTTACAATGAAAACAAGTGTCAGGGCAATTGAGCCTCAAATACAAGCATTTATTAGCATCTAGGCATAGAACAATCATGAATCTGAATGTCAGGCCTCCAACCTTTTAGGTGCCCCAAGAGTACACTGCATAAACTGTATCATTAAGGCAGGTGCTTTCTGTAGAATCTAAGCTAACCACAGAGTCAGAGTCAGAAGACTTGTTTAATCAGCAGCCCACTAATCTGGGAAGACAGTCTACTGTTTTCTCTCAATTCTTAATTTTCGTAAAAGCAGAGAATACTCTATCATATTTTATCACTGCACATGTCTTGAACATCATAGATTTCCCAATGGCATCTTTCTATTAACATTTCTTTTATTATTTAACAAAACCCCACTGTCCAGGTGCATGGGTGGCTCAGTCATTAAGTGCTTGTCTTCGGCTCTCAAGTCATGATCCCAGAGCCCTAGGATGCTCTGCACTGGGCTCCCTGCTTGGTGGGAAGCCTGCTTCTCCCTCTCCCACTCCCCACGCTTATGTTCCCTCTCTGTCTCTGCCAAATAAGTAAATAAAATCTTTAAAAAGAAAAGAAAACAAAAACAAAAACAAAAAACCCCCCAAACCCCACTGTCGTTCATAAATAAAGATAGTTGTTCTTGTGATAGCTGCCTCTGGAAATGTGGCACATTTGTGTAGGATATGTATACCTGATTAGGACAACTAACCACCCCATGTCCTATATATTAAATGGAACATAAACATATACATCACATTGTCTGTACTGAAATTTTTTCAGTATTAGTTTAGACTAGATAACATTTCCAGTGTTCTCAGCTCTACTGATTTGATATCCATTCATTTGTTTGTTCAAAGAAACATTCATTACACTTAATCCCACAATGGGGTTAAAAAAATGAAAGAACCTTGTCCTTCAGGTGTCCCATAGTAGGGTTTCACTACTCAAAGTGGGATCCATAGAGCAATAGCATGAGCAGATCTGAGATCCTAAAATGCAGAACCTCAGGGACCCGCTCAGATCTCAATCAATTACATCTTAACTAGTTGTCAGGTGCCTCCTTGCATGTGAATGTTTCAGATGCATGGTCTAGTGTAACAGAGCTCCTGAAATATTAGAGTGCATCTAAATTACCTGGGGGTGGGGGGTACTCCTTTAAATTGCGTATTTCAAGCACCCTTTCTTTAGGGCAGGATATGGCCCAGCAGTCTGCAATTTAACAAGTAGGCAATTGTTCTGCAGGTAGTTCTGAGAAGTCTTTGAGAAACACTAGATGGTTGGAGGGTAATAGAGCAATTTTGGGGTAAGGAATGGTGAGGCAGAATATATATGTCAATACTGAGATGAGAGTATCTTGAGTTTGAAACTACTGTGCTTTGGGTTGCTGGCACTGAATACTTTCTTTTTCGTGTCTGAATGGAACAGATAGCTCATGTAATTGCTGCTCCAGCTCAGAAGGGTCACAGACTTAAATATCTAGTTCTGCAAGAGGTCTTTTTCATAGCTAATGCATCTCAAATAATTTAGGCCATTTCTGTGTCTGATAAAATGGATTTTTGACAGAAACAGGGAGGTCTAAACATTAGTCATTACAGACTGCTAATCACAGAGTATTAAGATACTTGTTTATTGTTCTTAAGCATCTCGTTCACTTTGCATTTTTCTAAAGTAAACTGCATTCATTTATGTGAAGGGAGGCAATAGAGTGGGTCTACCCTAAATAGGCATATGAGTCCATCCACTAAAACTGAACAAATGAATTGTGCCCTTACGTTTTTTAACAGATAAACCTAAGAGGAAAAGTTAATGACACACCCAAAAGCACCTTTATATAACCAGGACTGAGCTACTGCCTTCCGATTCTATCTCTAGTCTTAGTTTTTTGAGCCATGTGAACAAGGAAAAGGTTTTCAGGTAACCTAGATTGCTGCTTTTATAAGCGCTTGTTACAGCTGTAGTGAAATAAAAAGAAGTGCTGGGTGGGAGGAACACATTATCACCCATAAAAATGAGCAAGAAAGGAATCATTTTATGCTTACATGCTGGATAAGAAGTGAAAAACCCCAACAGAAGTGCAGTTCTAGAAATTTGCTAATTTGGGGGCCATTACATAGAGAGGGAGTTCTCACCATAAGACAAGATCTGATATGAGGTGGTTGCCTAGGTGACCCTGCATCTTAAGTAGTGTTGAAGAGGATCTTGGGCCCTTGGCTCAGCAGTTCCTTTTCAAAGAATTTATCCTGTAAAATTATACAGACAAGAGTGCAAAAATGTATGCAGAGGGCTGTTTATTACAGTTTTATTTGCACTGGTGAATAATTGGAAACCACACAAATACAGATTGGTAAAATGCTGGGTAAATAGGTCATGAAATAGCCGTACAATGGAATACTATACACCCATTAAAAAGAAAAAGAGATCTAGCTTACTGATAGGAAAGTATGCCCAATTACTAAGCAAAAGAGAAAATAGGTTGCAGAACAGTGTATACAAGTCATAATATGTAAAATGACCAATATGAAAACAGGAAATAAAATCTCAAAGAATACACAAAAAATATTAGTAAGAGTTAGTTTTGAGTAAGTCAAAATTATGGGTAAGGTAATTTTTATATTCAAATTCATACTTTTATATTATCTTATTTCATAATCAAGTATTATTTTTAACCTCAGAAAAAATTATATTGTAAATGGTCCTGACAGATCACCAGTCCTATCCTATTTATTCCAATCTTTCATTTTCTCTTTTTACAGATGAGCAATCCAGGGTCTAGAAATTTTCCTGAATTCTACAAGTGAAATAATTGTTCAGAATGCCACATCAATAGCCAAAACCCACTGGAAACTTCAAAAGAGCAAAAGTCTGCCTGGCTGTTTTCTGCCTTCTGACTCTTTCCTGGCAAGGACTTCCAGAGTCTCCAGTGTTGTGAGAGGAGCGAAAGGAAGCAGGGAGATCAGCATCAACAGATGAGAAAGCTCAGCCAGAGATCTAGAAGGGGTAAACTACACCGTGCACATTCCTTTCAAATTAATAATCTGGCAGCTAATTTTTGAACTAACTATAATTTGTATGTGGCACCTTCTGTCAAAGCTGTCAACACAGAGTTGCTTTCATTTCACACTGGCTTGCTAGCTGGAAGGTTTGGCATTGTTCCAGGTGTTCACCCTGCTAACATAGGCTGCCATAAACTTGTGTTCTTTGGCTGAAACCATTGGGTAATTTCATGAGAAAATGCAGGTGACTATTTCTAAATACGATTTCTATTTAAAGAAACCACGAACCCCCACCCAACCTCTACCCCTATACCTCTCATCCAAAAGATATAACCAAAGTTCAAAATCTCAGAAAAGCATCCATTAGGAACATGGGGGAGGGGATGGCAATGAGGGGTCAGAAAATGGTACTATTGGCCTGGAATGTAAAACCCTGAATGCCTGATAAAACTCTCTCAATTTCCTCTTATACCATATACCGGGCTTGGTCACTAACCATGGTTTTGATGAAAGCCACTCTTATCCCCCTTTTGCCTTTTTTCATTACTTATATGCAAAATAAAATAAAATAAAATAAAGTCCAAGAGTGCAATGAAAATACTGCTTGGCTTGAGAGCTCATGGGAGATTCATATTTCTAGTACCAAGATTGGTAGGTAGAACTAGAAATCCGATCAGTAAAATATTTGTACTTCAAGAACCTAAAGGATAGCTATAGTTCTCAAAAAACATCCTGTTGTACACATATTCTATGACATGTTAATAAATTTTAAACAGATTAAAATAGGTACATTTTGAAAAGGCAGGCTAAAAAAAGTTAAATGGATTATTTGTTTTCCATTTTTTTGTTATTGTTGATCTTACTGATTACTTTATGCAGAAATTCTCAGAGTTTTGAAAATGTCAATGTAATTTCCAATGAGGAAAGTGAGTACAATATTTAATATATTTTATTAGTCTGATACATTATATTTAACTTGAACATTTTATAGGTGTAATCCTCAATAGAAGAAAAGAAAAAAATCACAAAACAATAAAACTCCACAAATTTGGGAACCAATGTTTCCTTGGAGTAAAGATAACATAATTTATCATGCTCATATTTTGGAGTAAACATGGCTAATAATTTCTTTATTCTGTCTGGTTTCTCCAGAATATTGTTGCCTTAGGCCTCAAAAAGACTAATTTCCTTCTGAACACTAAGATCGGGCAAAAAAAAAAAAAAATGACCATCATTATGACTACCATCTTTAAAACCAATCCTATTCATTCAACAAATATTTATTGAGCACCTACCACATGCACAACATTATGGTAGGTATATGAAATAGAACACCATCCCTATTCTCTTACAATCTAACTGCAGCAATTAGACTACAATATTTCCCAACAACCTAAATACTGTTGGGAAATATTTTTCTATGAATGTGTGGCATTCCTATATGCTCAATAATTACTACCTGCACATAATCATCTTAGGAATGCTTGTACAAGCAGGCACCCCTGGAAAGAAAGAGAACAAGCCCCCCAAGCGAACACATGTATATACATTTTCTGAAAGATATAGACACACATGACATCTCTCCTTAAAGATATGTGCTTACATTCCACAATAATAAAATATAATCTCTCTCTTTGCAGGGAGAATGGGCGGATTTGAAAGCAACCTTTATATGAGAGTAGAGTCTCCTAATTAGATCAGAGTCTACTCTCTTCTAAGGTACTCTACTACATGTTTAGGTTCCAACTGATCCTCAACGCATTGCCTAGAGGAGCTGGGTCTCAGGGAACTGGGGCTACAATGACATCCTGATTGCTGCTTTTGTTGTGAATCATAAACTTTATTTCTGATCTTAGTTTCTGAGACTCTTCACACTTCCTGATTTTATCCACATAAGAAACAAGTTGGCACATTTAGGACTGAGTGGCCAAAAAAGATCTAGCCAAGTTGAAATGTATCATAGATTCAGTTTTTTTCAAGTTTATGTATGAGAGAGACCCTGTGAGCTTCTGTTTTTAACCATCATGTGGTGATAATATACTAATGTAATGCCACTAGACTAACAGCTTCATGAGCATGGGGATTTTTATCTATTTCATATTCACTGCTGTATCCCCAGTGCCTAGAGCAGTGCCTGGTACATAGTAGTTACTCAGTACATTTTCAATGAGCCAGTGAATGATGGCTACAGGTATATCACCTAGAAACCAAGATAAAAAAAATATTCCGGATGGGTAATGGTGAAAAATTTGAGGAGAAAAACTACTTTAGTGACTTTGGGTGAAAAAAGGCAAGAACTATTATTTTTTTAAAAAGACTTTATTTATTTATTTATTTATTTGACAGAGAGAGAGAGAGAGAGTGCGCAAGCACAACAGGGGGAGCTGTAGGCAGAGGGAGAGGGAGAAGCAGGCTCCCCACTAAGCAAGGAGTCTGATGTGGGGCTCAAGCCCAGGACCTCGGGATCACGACCCGAGCCAAAGGCAAATGCTTAACCAACTGAGCCACGCAGGTGCCCCAAAGCAAGAAGTGTTCTTAATACCTGGGTTATGAGTCTGTATTAAAAATAATTTTCTTTAGATGTTTGGCTTCATTTGGAACCATCATACCAAATAGAGTAAATGAATTATACTAAAAAAAAAAAAAAAAAAAAAAAAGTGACTTCCAAACCAAATACATGTATATACACCTGCAGGCATTCCAACTGGATTTTTTAAAAACTCAAAAGGTAATTACGCCATTATCTATTTTTTTAAAAGGTTTTATTTATTTATGACATTGAGAGATAGTGAGAGAGGGAACACAAGCCTGGGAGGAGCTGGAGAGGGAGAAGCAGGCTCCCTGCTGAGGAGGAAGCCTGTTATGGGGCTTGATCCCAAGACTCTGAGATCATGACCAGAGCTAAACGCAGACACTTAACATGACCCCAGGCGCCCCAATTATATCATTATCTGTTACTGGAAATAGTGAGCTGTGAAGAGACAGTGGAATTCACATCTACTATTACCTAGTGTTTCCTTGCTAAGAACTAATATATCAAAAAAGTAGCCAAGAACAAAAAAAATAGAAATATGGAGATTAATAACTATTATGGTCATATAGTAGAAAGAGGGAAAGAGATATATTGATAAGTAAGAATCTGTATCAACTGTCACTTTGTGCTCAGACTCCAAAAATTACCCTAAAATATATTAGTATACTCATGGATTGTATTTGGTTTGAAGGTGTTAATCGCATGCTGGCTACTAGCAGGACTGAAGCAACATGAGATTTAAAGGAAATGGCAACTTCTTACTGGACTTGAAGGTGCTGATGCTATGATTGTTTTCTGAGGTTTCTGGCCATGGCAAAAATATGTTTAAAAAGAAAAGAAAAGGAAAAAAAGGTACTAATGTGTCAAGGATTAAAACAATTCATTTGCCTCATTCTTCCTATTTCTGTAGGAGTTTACTTCTTGGGATTTTTAAGAGCAGGAACAAAATGCCTGCATTCTTTCAGGCAGTCCAGGGTGACAACAAAAAGTAACAGTTACAATTTACTGAGCACCTACCCTATCCCAGGAGCTATGCTCAGAGCTTCATTAGTACTCCCACAATCCTACATGGTGAGAAGTGGAATGTGCCCATTTTACAAAAGAAAGATCTGAGGCTTAAAGAGGTCAAACAACTTGCCCCTGGAGAAGAAACTTGAATCAGAGAAACTAGAATCCAAATCCAAGCAATCAAACCCCAGTTCTGTACTTAAAATCACTACACTATTCAGTTTCAGGAAAAGCTCGTCAAGCAATGAGTGAGCACGCTGGAGAGTGCCTGCTGAGTGACCTGGGACTGCGGGAATTAGAGGCGGTCCGTTCTGAATCAGGGTTTAGCATGAAATCAGCCCTGGTGGCATAAAGGCTGAAGATGATTAATGGCCAAGAAAGATCTATGATCTCCTTCATGAATCAATCTGTACTCAGAATCTCATTTTATTTGCTGTGTGTCTTCCTTCTTGTCCTGTATGTAGGTCTTTTGATTCCTGCTTTGAAGATCCACAACTGAGTGACACTTAGGGGAAAAAAAAATTCAGCTTTGTTTCACATCACTTTTTGGCGATCTGTATTGGTTTTCTCTTTCAAAACATCAATGAAAACTAGGAATCAGCTATGTACTGGCACTAAAAACTTAGAAGATGTCTGGACACTCTTCAATGCCATACTGAGCATTCAGATATTTAAAAATATTCTGACATTAATACTTTACCTACTTAGCTCCAACCTAGCTTTTTTTTAAAATTAATTTATTTTCAGCATAATAGTACTATTTTTTCACCACACCCAGTGCTCCGTGCAATCCGTGCCCTCTATAATACCCACCACCTGGTACCCCAACCTCCCACCGCCCCCCCCGCCACTTCAAACCCCTCAGATTGTTTTTCAGAGTCCATAGTCTCTCATGGTTCACCTACTCTTCCAATTTCCAACTCCCTTCTCCTCTCTAACTCCCCATGTCCTCCATGCTATTTGTTATGTTCCACAAATAAGTGAAACCATATAATTGACTCTCTCTGCTTGACTTATTTCACTCAGCATAATCTCTTCGAGTCCCGTCCATGTTCCAACATAGCTTCTAACTTTCTTTGTCTTTGTTTTTTTTTTTTAAATTAAAGTGCCTTTTTTTTTTTAAAGATTTTATTTATTTATTTATTTATTTGACAGACAGAGATTACAGGTAGGCAGAGAGGCAGGCAGAGAGAGGAGGAAGCAGGCTCCCTGCTGAGCAGAGAGCCCGATGCGGGGCTCGATCTCAGGACCCTGGGATCATGACCTGAGCCAAAGGCAGAGGCTTTAACCCACTGAGCCACCCAGGCGCCCATAACTTTCTTTGTCTTTGAATCCCAACCTGAGTCATATCAGAACTGGGTTTTCTCTTTATCTACACATTCCTGACACTTGATTCAATATGTTTGCTCAAACTATATCCCCTCCAGGGGGTTCTCCTCTTCCTCCTTGCTACCAATCCCAGACCAAATAACTTTTAGTCCAAGCTTACTCTGAATTCCTCTACAACAAATTCCTCTGATGATGCACATCCAGAGGGATTCTCTTTCTCTCAATCTTGCAATACATATTGATAGACCATTTCTGGATGGTTTATATTGTATAAAATGTGACTGTTAAAATCTTCCCAACTGGAAGAGAAAATAAAGAGGTATGGCCATTAAGGAACCTCTAATAAAGATAATCACAAACCACATTTTAAGCAACTGAAAACCATCCTTATATGATATATTGATATGTGCTATAGGAGTTCTAACAAGAAACAGAAGTACTTTGTTAATTGAAAGATTCAATTCCACGATTCATACACTTGTCTGGTAAATACCAGTGAAACTGAATATAGAAGTCTTGCAGTCAGATTAGATTTTTCTCAAATTGCATTGTCTTTTCAGAATGTCATAATGCATAGTATATGAAGGTCCAAGAAGCTTTTCAATAAAAAAGAGAGAGAGGGAGGGTGGGAGGGAAGGAGAGAGAGAGAGAGAAGGAAGGAAGGAAGGGAGGAAGGAAGGAAGGAAAGAAGGAAGGAAGGAAGGAAGGAAGGAAGGAAGGAAGGAAGGAAGGAAGAAAAACATCTGCAGGACTTTTTAAACTCCCCAATTGCCACACTAGATTTTACCATGTAACATCTCCTTCATGAAAACTGATTAACAGCATTTGGAACAAAGTTTTAGCATCATATGTACAACCATACTGTGGTCCCTAGGAAAAGATGCTGAGAAAAACAGAATGCTAAAAAAAATTCTATTCGGTTTATGAACTCTCTATACAAATTTGAAAGTTAAGGGGTGAGGTCACTGCTTTCAAGCACCTGTGGGTAGGTGAGGATTTCAATGGTCTTAAATAATGACTGTGCTGCCTCACATATAATTTATTTAAATTTTTCATCTGGCTTTGAGGTTGGAATAAAACTGGGAAAGGTTCTATCCCCAATGAGTATTTGGCTACAGAAGAGCAAAGATCAACAGTTAACTTTCCTAGAACATCTAGCCACTTCTTAAAAGAACTTCTTCAGTTGAATGTACTGCCTATTATAAAACAACTAGACCATGGTTTGAATCTGTTCCAGGTGAAGTAGTGAAGTAATTCGGGGTTTGCCGAGCTGAGGGCCAGACTTGATTATACAGTCCTCAAAGAACTTGGCACAGAAGGGATTCTTGGGAGAAAGTGTTCCTTCTCTTCACCTGTTTGGCAATACCACTGGGCACCACAGATTTACTTTTCAGGGTGGCAGACCTCAAAACTAATAGTTAAAGTGATCTGCACAGAAGGAACCTCTAGCATTTGGCCAAGGTAGTACAGGGTTGTTAAACACAGCTTAAGAGTCAGGTAAAACTAAAAAGCCCTGTTGTTACTACTTTGTCACCTGGGCTAATTTCTTCACTTCTAAGAAACACTAGTTGTTTGTTTTTGTTTGTTTTTTAAAGAAAGCTGTTGTAAGGTTTAATTGAGATAGTACGAGTAACACTTAATAAATATTAGTATGATTTTTATTGCTATATTTACTACTTTTAGTACTGCTACTTCTTTAAACTGCCACGCTAAACACAGTGATAACTGCTAATCTGTCAGATGCCAGGGCTGTGCTAAATTTGAAAGACGGAGCAATGAACAAGATAGAGCCACTACATTTAAGAGCTCAGGGTCTTGTGAGGAAGGCAAGTAAGGAAACCCAAAATTAAAATACACTCTTATAAGTATTCTAAGTGAGGTATTCCCAGGATATCACGGGAACACAGTAAAAGCCAACCCAGCCAAGGCAGGATCCGGACAGTACGCCAAGAGGTAGAAGCAGCTGAGGTAAAAATAAAGGTGAGGAGAAATTAGCCAGTTGGGCAAAGCTACAGACTGGTGGGTGGACAAGAGAAAAAAATATTTCAGGCTGGCCGAGGGAACCAGCTGAAGACTAAAGAACAGACGCCCCTCCCATTTCTTGGTTCTTCAAGAGGAGCTCCCACCCACTGAGGAGACTGCATTTTTACCAATCCCAGGGGAGAGGCAGAGGCTGAAGAGAGGGAAAAAGAAAGAGTGCGAGAAAGAATACGAGAGAGAAAGAGACAGAAATCAACTTTTATTTGTATGATAAATTAATTTAAGGCTGAACTAAAATTAGCAGGCTAATATACTCTATGGAGGACTCATATCTTAAGTTGTGCTGCCACAGAGGCCTTGTCAATGCTGCTTGCAAAGGACACACACAACATAGGTCGAAAGGCTTATTTATGGTTGGAATTTTTAGCCAGGGCATCTTACTTGTAATCTATCAGCAGAGCTGACTTGATCTGACTGTGGTTTTCACTTACTGTTGTTCTTTTTAAAAAGTTATCAATTACTGTTAGTTTCATCACTGCTGATTAAGTTTGTGTGCTAATTGGTTAACCCTAGAATCTACAGGTTACATTACCTGTGGCTTTCACTTAAAATAACCAGACTTGATTCAAAGTACACATTCAAATATGAGCCACTCAAATTCCTCTTGCTGAAGCAGAAGTGTTAGAGTAATGATGTACCACCCATGTGTTTGTAACACTTCTGTGACACTTAAATAGCTTGAGAAAACTGTCAGAGTGAGTGCATATTTTAAATTCATAGGACATAGGTTTATAATTGCAGTGTAAGTTTAAACTCCTAGGACACTGCATTTGTAAATAAGGTTGTACTTTTTTTTTTTTTTTTAAGCAAAGTAAATGATACCTAATTCTTCTGTATCACTGGCAAAATTGTGTTGCTACTGTTTATTTTGTGTCTTTGAACTAATTGTTCATCAGCAATTTTATTTTCCATTCTAAAGTACCCTTGGGTGCGGTTGCAGGGAGTTGGCTTTTGGTGCTCTTTGCCTTGTCTAAAAATGGACTGTGATCTACAAAGTTTGAGAATCGCTAGTGTGAATATGAAGTGAGGAGAGCTGAAAGAGAAGCAGGAACTCCTCTTAGGAAGAGGTGGTAAATTTTATCATCACCTGGGGTGCATAAGCTGTCAGCAATTATATTAACCTTTCAGGTTAACCTGCAGCTTAGGCAGAAATGAAGAATGTGGGAAAGAACTGCATAAGCGACTCACAATCACTCATTTAGTTTCCCAGCCTTCTCTGTGTCTGGATTTAATGGATAAAATCCTTCCCAATTTGCACCCTGCTTCCCAATATGCCACTACTTGGATTGCAATCAATATTCTAAGTAAAACCCCTTTTATTTTCCCTTAAAAATCTAAACATGATTTGAATGCCAATAATAATAATAATAATAATTTATAGATCAGAAATGGTCAGAAACCAAAAAATCATGCCTAGATATAATAGATATTAACTATGCTATTATGTGCCTAGAAAATCTTATCTGGAGAGATATAAACCAAATTATTAACAGTGGGTAATTCTTGCAAAGGGATTATTGGAAGCTTTAATTCTCTATGCTATATAATTTTTTATGTTTTTTAATGCTATATAATGTTAACAATATTTGATTTTTAAAATAGAGAGCATCCATTGCTTTATAATAAAGGTATGTGTGATATATATTTCTTTTGTTTTTGTTTTAAGATAGACAGAGTCTCAGTCTAGCCCTCGCAATTGAAAAATAGAAAGGAAAGAGATTGAGCTTAGAATCTGTGCTTTGTAGACTATACTCATTCACAAGCCATCTTAATGCTTCCTAAGGTACCCACTAGCATTTGCACAGTTGTTTACTTAATACTTTAGCTTCATTCCAAGCAATAAAACCTGGGAAATCATGTCTTTGATATGCTAGTTATATTTTTTAAAAAAAACCTATTCTTCTAGGCAGTGCTGCAATTATTTTGCACATCTTTCATGGAACTGCATTTTCGAAACCTTTGATTAGAGAACTCCTGAGATTCTTTTCAACCCCAAGATTGTATAAGTTCTGGAAAGAAAACAGTGGCCACCCTGGTACTTTGCATTACACTGTTCTTTAACTTTTCTAGTTTTACAGGTAACACTTAATAACTCAGGAATGTGCAATTTTCCAGACTATTCTCTCGATTCCTGAATATTGCACAGTGCAGGGGTAGCACTAAAGCAAATACTTTTAACCCTGGAGGCCATATCCTGTTTCTATCACTCCTTTCCCCCCTCCCTCCTTTGTTTTCATCTTCTTCTACAATGCTTTTCACAATTTTTTAAAAGATTATTTATATACTTGAGAGAAAAAGAGAGGGAGAGGGCAAGTGGGGGGAGGAGCACAGAGAGAAAGAGAATCTCAAGCAGAATCCCCGCTGAGCCAGAGCCCCACAAAGGACTGGATCCCAGAACCCTGAGATCATGACCTGAGCCAAAACCAAGAGACAGGCCCTCAATCTACAGAGCCACCAGGCACCCTGCAAAGGTTTTTATAGGTAAAAGCCATTCTCCGCTCCTAAGCTGTACAAAATGAGGCTATGAGTTGAATTTGACTGACAGGCCATAGTTGACCCCTCGGAAGCTGCAATGGCTTGCTCTGCAGAATTTGGTAAAAATACAGTACTTTGTACATAGTGAGTATTCCATACATATTTACTGGTTTGATTTGGGAAGGTATTGGTATTCATAAGCCTAATTTCTTCTCCTTTTTGGCTTTAGTGAGAGTTTTGGTAGTGAAGAATGGCTAATATGAAATGGCAGTTTTCTAGGAATTTTAATTATCCAGGTCATTTCTGTCCCCCATCTCATACCCACGAGTATGACAGATACCTCAAAACTCTTCGTGGTTCATCGCTTCTGTTGGCACCCGGAAGTTCAGAATCCCTTCATGAGGCCCAGTGGGGAAATGGAGGAGACACACCTTTACAGAGGCCACAGCTGGCTTTTAAAATACATTTGAGTTTTAACAATTTCACATTCATTTCTGCTAATGATTGGGGAAGTGAAGCTTTCCTTTGAGTCACCTTTCCTCTTCTAAAAGAGTCTGCATTTCACCTTTATGGGAAGCTCTGGGCTTAGTGCTTCATCCCACATCAAAACTCACCCCTGGGATTTCCACCTTCAAACAAGTGAAACAAATGCATTCCCGCAGGGGGGCGTGCTGTCAAAGAGGAGTGAAGTTATCCAGATATCAGAACTATTCAGATAGGATTGCCTACTTAGAGGAAATCAGTGGCTAATAGAGAATACTTGCAGTGGGGGACCACTTAGCACTCAATCCCACATGCGTCCCATCTCTTTAGAGCCAGCCAGGAAAAAAAGCCCCTCTAGGTTTACATGAGCCAAGAAAGTGTGTAATAGACTATACAACACAGCATGTGCTAACCAATATATTTTGATTACCTTTATCTTAACTTTCCCAAATTAATGATCACTTTCCCACGACTAACTCATATTTCCTATAGAAATTGGCTGGAACAAAGCCTTCCTTCTCTCTAAATCTTTTGTATTTTACCATTTACCTAAAAGAAAAGATGGATAAGGATAGACACTTCATATTAAAAAAAAAAAAAAAAAAGATAAAAAGGAAAAGGAAAGAAAAAAGAAAAAGAAAAGAGAAAAAAGTAGTTCCATTAGCAACTTTGGTAAGAAATTGCTCCACATTGTTCCTCTGACAAGTAATTTTTCCCAGCATGTGTGCATCTTAAAAGTATTGCAAAACAATATCTTAAAATGAACTGATTAGTATGCATGCTCTGTGGTCACATTTAAGTTCTATTTATAAAATCTATTCTGTTCCAGGCTCAGACAAACAAAACTGAAATGCAGCTGTGTAACACATTGATAATTTTCATTAGTTCTAAAAGCCTCAATAGAATTTGCAATTTTATTCATTACATCTAAATAATCCTGGAAAACCCGTTGTGAAGGTGACCTTTCACTTTTCCCCCTTCCACTTTCTCTTTGTGATTTGTCTGAGTGTGTGTGTATTTGTATATGTGTTCGTGCATGTATGTATGCGCACGTGCATGTGTGTAAGAGAGAGAATCAGGGAGGGTTGGGCAGGGGGGATTTTTACAAGAGTGAAGCACAAAACGGAACAAGAAATCAAGTCGGCAAAAAAGAAAAATGAGGCACAGGGAATAAAAATCTCCCACATACATCTTGAAAGCCCTTTTAACTAGGGGCATTCTGCCATCATTACCCAGATGTGAACAAACTCAGATTTCTGAAGTCACTATGTATTACTGTAGGCAAATGTGGATTATATTCTAATTCCTTAGGAGTCAGTACTCTTTTCTGATCTAAAGAGAAGGATTTTCCCAGAGTGTGAGCCAAAGGACAGACCCATGAGAAAAATACAGTGCCATTTCTTCAATTCAAACTTGCTCTTGCAAAGTAAAACAAGGCCAACTTTGGAGATGGCTCCTCTTCATGTGAGTGATTTTTTGCGTGTGGATCTTCGAAAAATAATTTCAAAACCCACACTTGCCAGAATGCTGGAAGCCAGCCATGAAACCACAAAGAAGTCTTTAGAAAATTAAGATAACAACAACAACAAAAAAGAACATAACATGAAAGGTAAAAAATAAAGGCAAACACTTGCTATTTAGTAGATATTGAGATGATGCTTCAACACTGACCAGGCAATTAAAATGATAAAACCTTATGTGTAAAGAATGTGAGGCACCTGTCTTAGATAAATATATGTGTGTAGATACAAACACTCACATCAAGAGTTTATTTCTAATTTGGGACTAAATATAACGGCAGTTATGAACTACCCATTATGTGCAAGTAACATCTTCCTTATTAGTAAGGCTAGCCAGGGCCTTGGCAAGGGTTATTTTGTCTGTGTTTCTAAAGGTAGGATATTAAAAACAACAACAATAACAACAAATGGTGGTGGGTATGGGTAGTGGCAAGTGGCAATTCTGGGAAATAGTAGCTTAAACAAAGTTGGACAGCTTCTTTACTGCTCAGAATCCTTCATCTCCACAAGAGAAGATTCAATATGAGGCATTTCCCATAATGACAGGACCGCAAAACCTTTCTGTTTTGTTTTCTGTACAGAGTATCCTGTAGAATGAGTGTTCTGGGGGACATTTTTTTGGGGAAATGCTATTTTATGTAAATAACTGCTTTAGCAACCACTGTCAACTAACAGAAATTAAGGTTCAGATGAAAGAACACTGTAGAACGATTTATACTGAGAAGGGAGAGAATCAAAGCATGGAGGAGTCCTTCTAGATTCCCCAAAGAGACAAAGCTGGACTTTTAGATGACTCAAGGAGACTTAGCATGGAAGAAAGATGGACAAGAGTAGAAACCTGCCCTTTACTGAAATTTATAATTTGCCCAATTATAAGCCTTTGGCACTCCAATTTAAGACAGAAATTTGAAACCAACAAACTTGAAAGGTGCTAGAGGTTTCCTCATCAACCATTAGATAAATAAACACCCTCCCACTACAGCCTTACAAGTTTAGTACAAATGTGGCTATATAACTATAGGAAATCCCACCTCATTTCAAAATTACTACAACTTATCAGAAGACAGGTAGCCTACCCTGTTAGAAGATTTTTAGGCAAGAGAATGGTACCAAAGGGAACTCCCATCAGTATTTGAGAGTATGGAAAGAACACCTAGGAAGGAATACATTGGAGCTGTAGAACTTAAATGTGAAGACCTATAGAACCCAGTCCCCACAAGAAGTTTCACAGATTCACCTGCATATCACTGTAGAAGTTGAGAGATTTTTCCAACTGCTTTACCTCATGAAGATTCATAGGCTAGGAAACTTCACGCAGTGTGGCCTGTATTCTGAACATAGCTAGGACAACAGACACATTTATGAATGTTGTAAAATAATTAAGCCCTAGCAGTGGCTGGCACATTAACATTATGGTAAGGATTTATTGAGTTTGGAGACTTTACGAGAATCAATTATAGGGAATAAGACCGTGTGGGCCTACAATTATGTAACAGGTTTCTGTAGTCATGGTGCTAACTGGGCTAGGCAGAGCTAGTAGAGTTTGATTGCTTTTTTACAAAAATTGAACAAAATACCTATTTTAAATATATTATATACATAAATTAGATAATAAATTAATATTCTATCCACCACTTTAAGAAAAAATTGTCAATCATACATCATTTTAAAATTTTAGGTCAAGTGGGTTATGAATTATGTTAATGCCATTGGCTTGTGTTGGGTCCACTTTCACCGATAAATGGAAATATCTGCTATTCTTTTTCAACATCAGGTGAACCAAGCTGTTATTTACAAGTAACAGAACTTCTGAATGATTTGACAACTTATGGCACTATGATTTCAGCATTCGCTCTTATTGTAACTTCAAATCTGCTTTAATAACATCAAGGAAATGTTCATTTTCTTTTTGTTTTTTTTTTTTGTTTTTTTTTTTAAAGGTTTTATTTATTTATTTGACAGAGAGAGATCACAAGCAGGCAGAGAGGCAGGCAGAGAGAGAGGAGGAAGCAGGCTCCCTGCTGAGCAGAGAGCCCGATGCGGGCCTCGATCCCAGGACCCTGAGATCATGACCTGAGCCGAAGGCAGCGGCTTAACCCACTGAGCCACCCAGGCGCCCGGAAATGTTCATTTTCTAAGGAGTAATGGTGCTCCAGCTGAAAAGTAGTAACTCTGGAAAGCATTTAGGTGTGATGAAAGCTATGAAGGCCAAACAGCTTCCATGATAAACGCTGTGAATTTAGGACAGGATACCATGCACATCATTAGAGATGATGCTGACAAAATAAAAAGCAACTCTAATCTAGCTACAATTTGAGTTTGCAAAAATTGTCTTACATAACAAGGTGAAGAAGGTGGAAAAAATGCCAGTGACATGGCCACAGAATCAATCCTCAGCTATAGTGATGACAGATTTAAGCACCTTGAGAATTCACTCCAATTACTTTCTATTTGTTACTTGGGCAAAATTAATGTTGAATTATGCCAGTTTTTAATTATGAGACCTTTTCAGGAATATATCTTTGGCACAAAATGAGATTATCCTGCACCAACAGTTCATTTCTTCTGAAAATCAAACTATCAAGCCAACCCAACAAAGACATACTTGAGTGCTTTCCTGTCAACGAGAAAACACTAAAATAGCTAACATCCATTGCTTATTATATACTTAGCATATGCCAAGACTTTATATTTACTCTTTCATAAAATTCCTAACAACCAATCACTGATGTGTCTACTGGTATTATGGGTATTTTTTAGTGAATTTTCTGAAGTTTAGAGAGTTGATAGGTTTGCCCAAGATCACAGTTTCAAACATATTCTGCAAGTCCAGAGCCTCCACTGTTAACCACACACTACATGAAGGCAGAGTTAAAATGCAAATACCTTAGAGTTTACCTAAGTTGCCTATTTCCTGGACTTGCCTTGATTCAACAAAGCTTGTTTTTGATGTGTTTATAAAGCTAAGAAAAATGGTAAATTACTGTGCACACTGTTATTTCTTTAATTCCATAAGAGGAAGATAATAAGGATAATGAGGACTGTTCCTTTGTAATTCCAGTGTGATATTTTTATGGGTGGTTTTCAAAGCACATGGTATGCAATTATAGATAATGTGGATGGCTCCTTGTTTCCCAGGCATGTGCCATCCACTGGGCATTTGCTGAGAGTGCTTGATATGTATGCCACAGGAATTGATGTGGACATTTCATTTGCCTCTCAAGTTTGAGAGCCCTTAGGATTTTGGCAGTGGCATGTACCCTCAAATGACTTATAATGGAGATCTACAAGGAAGAGTCTCCATTATATTTTAAATATGGTCTTCTGCTTCTGACAGTATTTCCTCCCTTTTTTGGACTTCTTCCCTGTACTTAAAATTGCCATAGTAATCAGGAAAGTGACTCTTGGAACTGTGGCCTACTAGCTTGCCTTATTTATTCTCTTGCTATGACTTTCATCATAACTTTTCAGAAGGCACACACCAAAAGAGAACTCTTCTCCCTGCCAAGGCATTTAAGCTCAGCAGAAGCAGATGTCCAGCAGTGTAATTTCTGCCCAAGTGTCACTGATATATTATTGAGAAAACATCAAATCTGATGAGTACTGGAAAAATTAGAGCCTATTCCCACAGTCTCTCTGCTTGACCTATACTCCTGAAGTTAGACTTACTGTAACCTTCCAGGCCTCATATTCCTTAACCTTTACCCATGCATTATAGAAAAAAAATCTTTTTCCATGAATGCTGTTCAACAGTGTTTTTGCTTTCATGTGTTTTTTAAAACTATGTTATTTGTCTATTTTTCTTGTTTTTCCCACACTGTGTTCTATCCTTGTCCTTGCCAAAGTAATCTAACATGCATTTTTCCATATTTTTCTATATAACACATTTCAATCACTGCTTACCCCTACAAAAAAGACATAATATTCTATAGCCTGCTCTGTATCTTGATTACTCACAAGCTTTTAGTACTCGTTATTAAGTATTTCTCATCTCAATTGTTCTTTGGCTCTTTATCATAGATGTTTATTGCTTTGATATGGAATGAGCTCTGATGGCAATAATCCATACAACAAAGTTTATTCATGACACTGTCTATCAACTAATGCTAACCAGTGGGAAGGAACAGATGCACAGGTAATATATCTGCTCCTAAAGCACATATAATTTAATAGTTAATTTATTTAATCATTTATTCATTCAGTGTCTACCATGTACCTAGTACTTTTCTGCAGTTACACATCAGAAAAAGCATTTGCTTTTATAAGTCTCACTTTCTAGTAATGTTGCAGGAAAGCTGATCATAAGCAAGTAAACAAATAAATTCAACAGTGCCAGAGAGTAATACGTGCTCTTAAAAAAAAAAATAAATAAAACCAGAACGATAGGCTAGAGAGCAAATGGCATAGTCAAAAGACATAAAAACTGAACTAACACCTAAGTGATGGAAAAGAATCAGCCATGCTGGGGGGCCTGGGTGGGTCAGTGAGTTAAAGCCTCTGCCTTCGGCTCAGGTCATGATCCCAGGGTCCTGGGATGGAGCCCCGCATCAGACTCTCTGCTCAGCAGGGAGCCTGCTTCCCCCTCTCGCTCTCTGCCTGCCTCTGCCTACTTGTGATCTCTGTCAAATAAATAAATAAAATCTTAAAAAAAAAAAAAAAGAATTTGCTTAAAAAAAAAAAGAAAAAAGAATCAGCCATGCTGAGGTCTAGACTTGTGAAGAGCATTAGAGGCACAGAGGCCTTGAAATAGAAATGAACTGAGAGCATATGAGGAGCCAACAGAGGTCAGAATGTAAAAAGCATACTAGATAAGGGGGTAGTTGAATGTAGGAAAGTACTGACATGGACAAGACCCAGATCATGACAAGTTACTAAAGAAATAGCTCAGACAACTAGTGGCTGTTAAATACCATGAGGATAATTCAAAATGCTATGAAGATACACACGAGTGTGTATGCGCTTGTGCATATGTGTATGTGCAGATGTGTGTATGGATAATCTCTATTTTCATGGAGGAGGTCATAATGGAGATGTGCTTTAAAAGATGAGTGGGGGTTACCTGGGTCATTCAGTCAGTTAAGCATCTGACTCAATCTTAGCTCAGGTCTTGATATCAGGGTTGTGAGTTCAAGCGCCATGACGGAACTTACAGAAAAAAATTTTAACTAATAAAATCTTAAAAAATATATATTTTTAAAAGGGGGGGGCACCTGGGTGGCCCAGTTGGTTAAGCGACTGCTTTCAGCTCAGGTCATGATCCCAGGGTTCTGGGATTGAGTCCAGCATTGGGCTCCCTACTCAGTGAGAGCTTCTTCCTTTCCCTCTGCTGCTCTGCCTGGTTGTGCACTCTCTCTCTCTTTCTCTCTCTGTGTCAAATAAATAAAATCTTTAAAAAGATTAATTAATAAATAAAAGATGAGTAGGATTTAGAAAAATTAAAAATAGGAGTGGAAATAGATAAAAGAATACAGCAGCTTGTGGGAAGAGCCTGTGCAAGGGAAAATAGGTAGGGGTATAGAAGGGAGTTCTCTGCGACTAACAAGTGGTCCATTGCAAATGGGTGAGCAAGAACCGGGGAATACAAAACTTGTAAAGGCTACGAAGGGGACTGAATGTCAGAATAAGAAAACTATTGAATAATTACTATGGAAGGTTAAATCATTGAAGATCTGAGCACAGGGAAATAATCAGAAATGAGATTTCAAAAGATTTCTGACACTTGATGGTTGAATTGGATTGAGTTGATAAGGCTGATGGTGAAGAGTAGATAGGAGTCTAGATACGGCTATTCAGAATGAACTTGAGAATTAAGCCATAGACAACTGGAGAGAATGTAAAAGAAAATATAGTTGAGAAAAATATTAGACATGGATCTATTGCATAATTTCTTCTTCCATCATGCTCATCAGACTCTCTCTTTTACTTCTAGTGACTGTGAAAACATCACCTCCCGGGAAAACCAGTTGTGTGGCTGCACAACTCCAAGTATTTAAGTTCTTTCTTAGGTTGAACTGGAATGTGTTTCCCTGTAAGATTCACTGATGCTAATTTTACCTTATATAGGAAAGCAGACTGTGCAGGCTTCTTCTACAATACTTCAAGCTTTCCTATATTTGAAACCAACTATCATGTTTATCTTCTGTCATATTCAGGTTAGCCCTCCTCCAGTTTCTCTGCCCATGTATTTTATATGTTTGTATAAGATGTGCATTATACTTTCATAAATAACTAACATGGAATGATTCTTTACATTCCATTAACAATGACAATCTATTTTTCCTAAAGGCTTTTTTTTTCTCATTTGCAAAAATTTACCTTATTTAACTTTCTCCTGTACAAGTTCTAGGCACTTATTATACAACTAGGGAAAAAGAAAATGGAATCACCCTGCCCTATACAACATTATTCTAGGCCAGGGGTCAGCCTGCAAGCTGAGAATGGTTTTCCCATTTTTAAATGGCTGGAAGAAACCAAGAAAATTTTGAAATATATAATAATTTTATGAAATTCTTATTTCAGTGTTCATAAATAAAGCTTTACAAGAATGTGCCCATCCATGTATGTATTGTCTATGGCTCCTTTCATGTTTCAACAGAGACTAAAAGGCTGGCAATGCCTAAAATATGTGCTATCTAGCCCTTTATAGAAAAAGTTGGTTACTATCAATTCTCAGGCTTGGTGTGTCGTCTGTCAACTGTTTCATCTGGGAGCTTGTTAGAAATGTAGAATCTCGGGCTCTATCCCAGACCCACTGAGTGATAATCTACATTTTAACTGAGTTCCCAGGTGATGACTACATCCCTTCAGGTTCAAGAAGCAGTGCTGGAGGAGTGCTCTGCAACTCTGGGTTGTGTTAAGAATCACCCTAAGAGTTTACTGAAGTATCAATTTCTGGGTTTCACCCCCAGGAAGTAGATTGGGGTGAGACCTGAAAGTCTGCATTGCTAATAATCTCCCCAGAGATGCTGACACGGCTTTTACCTGTCACACTTAGGGGACTCTCTTCCACTCATGTTTAAATCCTTCCTCCTTTGAAAGATTTTTCAATCACCAATCCAGCCAGGACAAATAATCTCTCCCTTCTTTCAGCTCTTATACATTAAATGGGGCTCATTTTACATTTATATAATATTATTTGGCCTGAGTAGATAACACAATTAGAAAGAACTTTCTATTTTACTGACTCAATAGCCTCTTGCAGTTTCCCAAAACGGCCAAGCACATTCTCACCTCAGAGCTCTTACATCCAGTCTCTGCTGCCTAGCAGGCAGTTAGGTCACTCCTGGTTTTCTTTAAACATCTCCCTTTCAGCAAGCAATGCATACTCTGACCTCACTTTCGAAAACTGCTTTCCACCCCCACTCCATCACTCTTATTGCATCTTGCTTTATCTTTCTTCATTGAACGTAACAACACTTCACATTATGTATTTATTCAATGCATCTTTCTTCCAACTATATTATAAGTTCTGTGATATCACTTTGTTTTCATTCATTCAATATCGATTTATTGAGCATATACTGTGTGCTGGGTACTATTCTTGTATTAGAGGACACATGAGTTTACTTAGGAAAATGGCTGTCATTAACTAGGCATTCGATGAATATCTTCTGAATAAATAAATGCATGAATTCCCATTTAATCCACTTAGAACAGCATTATGGTTGATAATTCATAAACTGCACATATCCTTTACTGTTAAGCATAGTAAGTTACAAAAATATCTAATCAAAGCTAATATTCATTGGGTTCTTATCAAAGCTAATATTTGGGCAGGCACCCAAAATACTTACCACTTTTATTTTCATTTTTAAACTTATGAAATGTGAAAACTAAGGAGGTTTTATAGCTTTAAAAAGGTTAAATGTGTGCACAAATACAGGCAGAATAACATCAGACCTGAAAGGATAACCATCACCTATTCTCCTTCCTCACAATAAAACCTATGAAGAGACCGGCAGGCTTGTGTGGCAACTGAATGACACCAAAACGTTTATCTGTAAAAATTTAGGAAGTCACTCACTACTCACAGTATTCCACAAAAAAATGAAGGTAGCCATAACAAAGATACACACACACGTATTTAACAGAAGTAGAAATGAATAATTAGGTCTAGGTAAAATATGACTAAGAACTAGTAAATAAAGATTAAGAAAAAATACAGCTATGGAAATCATAGGTGTTATCACTGATCTTGTTATTTAGCTCTGTACGTCATGGTATCTGATAGGAGGTGAACTGTTTCTCCCCTACAGAAAAGATATGTTGAAATTCTAACTCCCTATACCTCAAAAATGTGAGCTTTTTTGAAATAATGTCTTTGCAGATATAATTAGTTAAGATGAAATCATACTGGAGTAGGGTGAGCTCCTAATCTGACTAGTGTCCTTTTAAGCAGATAGCTACATGAAGACAGGAGACACACAGAGAGAGCACTGTGCAAAGATGGACACAGAGACTGGAGTGATGCATCCTGGGATCAAGGAATGCCAAGAATAGATGGCCACCACTAGAGGCTCAGAAAATGCAAGGGTATTCTTTTTCTCTGCACATTTCAGAAAGAGTATGGCCCTGCTGACATCCTGATTTTAGTTTTCTAGACTCCAGAAATGTGAAACAACATATTTCTGTTATTTGAAGCCATGAGTTTGTGGTACATTTTTGAAGCAGGCCCTTGGAAAAGGGGGAAAAAAAAAAGTTATCTAGATGTAGATTTATCTAGAAAAGCACAATCCAAGAGATAGACTTATTTTAGGAATGAAATCTTCACATGTGATATTTAGTGGATTCCTATAGAAAGAAAATGAATTTGCAGTGATTTGGAAGAAGAAAGACACTCTGATAGCACAATTACCTAACAGAAACAATGAGACAAATTCAGTTGTAGCAAAGGCTAGCATTAAAGGTGTATGATTTGTTCTTGGAGGGGCCCTGTGCTTGGTCTAATGCTCTGCTCTCAGTGTTGTGAAATTCTTCATAGTTTTTGAACAAGGTCTCCACATTTTCATTTCTCTCTGGGCCTTCAAATATGGTAGCTAGTCTGGGTTCAAGTAAGAAAAGAGTATTAGTATTGTACAGGGATTATTGAATACATTAATAAAACAGTGTATGGAACCTAAAATACTACAGAGACAGTATTTCAGATCAGTGGGGAAAGAATGGACATTTCCATAAATGTTGCTGAGAAGTTGTTTATCCACATGGAAAAAAAGAAATAATTTGGAACCCAAATTCATACCACAGTAAAAAAATTCAATTCCAAGGACAATAAAAGACCTAAATGTGAATACAGATACCACTGAGAACACAATATTTGGGAGACTATCCTAGTGTTCCTGGGTACAGGAGACTTCTTGAATGAGTTGTATAAAACCAGAAACCATAAAAAAATTTTTTTATAAATTCATCTACATTAAAATTAAGTACTTCTTCTCCATGTACTCCTCCTTAGCAGGGATCTGAAATTTTAAGTAGTACCTAGGAATGTCAGGGCCTTGGCTTTAGGAGTACCCCAAATAGGCAGGGTTCATATCCAGAGCTGAGCTTTCTGACTAGTTTTCCCTCCTTATTGCTTACCCTTCTTTTGTGGAACTTTTTTGCATGCCTAAAAGGACTGAGGACCAGTGGAAGAGAATGGTCAGTGTGTTAGGAATCAACTTTGGGCTGATTAATCCATAAATGTGGCTACATACAGAGAAGATTGATCTAATAAGTAAATAGACTAAGAGCAATGGGAGCCAGATTTCTCACTACTGGAGAAGAGAGTTAAGAACATGTAATAGGAAAGACTAGATTAAACTCTGTGGTGTTTGATTAGCATCAGAAAATATCAGTATAAACTCTAGATTTTTAACTTGTTTACCTGCATATATAGGGGTATGTGTGTGTGTATGTGTATGTATGGGTATGCACTTACACATACAGACCTGTATTTCCCATCTGTGTTTAATAAAAGAACCTAGAAGCAATGATACTTCAGTAGCAGTGAACCTACTGAATACCCAGATCTTGACTTCTAAATACCATTTTTCACTAAAAGAACATAGACTCCATAAAGAAATGGCTGACTTGACAGGGAAAATATGGGCCTACAACAACTAGTTGAGCCAGAACATAAGGAAATGCTCAAAGAATGACAAGAACATGTCGAAGGTCACAGAAGGCAGTTTGAAGGGGCCTCCATCAGCCACGTCTTTGATAATTTTACCATGAAAATAAATAGTGGTAGTAAGGGATTGTAAACCTTTGACTAAAACAGGAATAAACAAGTCTGTGCTGATACAAGTAAACAAATACAAAATAATTAATTAATTAAATAGAGGGGAAGGAAAAGCTCTACCTAGCAGTAGCACGCTAACTGCTAAATAGAATTAGAAAATCACCATTTGGCAAGCACCAGGGTCATAAGTAAGTCAAGAAAAGAATCATTAATGGATCCTAAATCTGGTCAGGAGGATGAGGAGCAGGATTAGTATATAATTTCAAACAATGTCCTCATAATATACTCCTAAATGACTTCATCAATTTAAGGACACTATCCAAATTAATTAATTGTAGAGGTGAAGTTTTTGCCATTCAACATCCTAACCAAGAGACAAAAGTTAACATCCCCACTACTGGGACAAATCAATGTGGTGTGCCTCCCGATATGATGCACTGAGGATAGCACAGTATGACTTCTGTGGAAAGCACAGTATGACTTCTGAGTTATACACCTCAACCTGTGGAACTCAGGAATGACGAGAAAATATCACATTCCAAACTAGGGGACGGTCTACAAAGACAGAGGAACTGTTCCGGATTGTAGAAGACAAAAGACACATGAGAACCAAATGTGCTCCTGGTGTAGATCCTGGGTTTAAAAGCAATACTTAGTTATATCAAAGTTGGAATGGTATCTCTGGACTAAAAGTGATATTAGATCATTTTTAACTTCTTGATCTTGACGGATGTACCAAGATTATTCTTTTACGTAAGAAATACACACTGAAGTATTAAGAGGTAATGGGGCATCATGTCCCAACGTACTATCAAATGGCTGAGAAAAATGAATTCTAAGTGAAGAGTACATTTGATCTCTGCATATAGTTGTGCAACTTTAAAAGTAAGTCTAAACTTACTTCAAGATCACTGAAAAACATTAAGCTCTCTTATAAGACATAGCTGCAGCTATAATTTGGAAGAAGATATTTGCAACACAAAACTGAAATTAGCAGGCAGAGAAGAAATTCCTATGAGTTAGTTAAAAAAAAAAATAACACCCAAATGATCCAATCCAATAGAAAAATAGACAAAATGATCATTAATTTCACGTAATTTTTTAAATGGCCTATGACATTTGAAAAGATGTTCGACCTCATTAATAATCAGAGAAATGCAAATTAAAACAACAATGGAACATCATTCATCCCCACTAAGACTGATAAAAATTAAAAAGTGAGATAATACAAAACACTGGTGAAGAAATTCTGATCTTTTTTATAGAAGTGAAATTTGATGCAGCTAATTTGACTGTAGCATGACATCACTAATAAAATACCAAGTTAAATAAAGATTATATTGGTAGATTATACCACTGTAATCAAATGTACCAACATATTTGTCAGCAATGTGCTTCCCTACATTTTACACCCCACCTTGTCAAATTTGGACTTGGCCACATGACTTACTATAGCATATAAAATATGAATGGAAGCATATCGTGTTGTCTAAAAGTAGAAGCTTTTACTTGCTCCATTCTTTTCCCTCTGGTACAATCATGGTGACATTATCATTTGGGGCATTTCTTTCAGACTGGTTCTGGATCAAAGAAGACATGGAGCAGTTCCCCAGCCCACAAATAATGAGTGCGTAACAGGATAGAGCAATAAACTTCCATTACCATAGCCACTGAGATCAGGTATCGTTGTTACTTAATTACATATCTAGCATCTTCTGACTTAAACTTACATATACTTTACAACCCAACAATGCTATTAACAAACATGTATACTAAAGAAATGTGCAAATGTACACCAGAACATATTTTTCAACATATTGAATGCTGCACTGTTTGTAAAAGGAAAGAAAGGAAGGGAAGAAGGTAGAGAGAGAGAGGAAGGAAGGAAAGAAGGAAGGAAGGAAGGAAGGAAGGAAAGCAAGAAGATAGGAAGGGAGGGAGGGAGAAACAACTTGAATCTTCATCAAGAGGGAAATGAATAAGTAAGTTGTGGTATAGTCACACAATGGGATAAATGATCTATAGTTATACACCTCAACAATGCCAGCTCTCAAAGATAATACATCAAGAGAAAAGATTAAGACAGAAGAGAACACATAATGCATAGTTTCGTATTTTTAAAAAAGAGATAAACAACATATTATTTTTTAAAGCATATATGGTGTAAAAATTGTAAATAAAAGCAAAAAATGAACATAGAATTCAGGATAGCAGTTACTATGAGACAGAAAAAGAAAGAGGTGAATTTAAGAAACATAAAACAACTCTCAGATATGATAATGTCCTATTTCTTAGCCTTGAGTAGGTATATAGTGATCATTTTATTTTGTTCTTTAAATAATATACACATACATGTACATTATACAATTCATGTCTAAGATATCTCACAATAAAAAACAGGGGTAGATCTTGTTGGATGAGGGGACTATAAGTTCCCTAAAAAATCTAAACATCAGTATTTTCCTTCATCTTATTTCTAAGTATTAATTGTCAATGCAATTAATTTAAGTTTTGTCAATATACACAGAGCATCACTTGAAGGAGAATTTTCCTCAGCATTTTTACTTACTAGCAAAAATTTCAAGCAATCCACATCATTCCGGTGATTTCTTTAATTTCAAGGAAGGTGTGTATGTGTGTGTGTAAATAATTTTTTAATTTAAAGTTTAAATCTAAAAATAAATAGAGATATTTTTATCATTTTAAATAGCAGAACCAACCTAAAAGGAAGGGTAGCAACTCACGTATTATATTGTGTCACAGTATTCATTGACTAGAGCCAGTTCATAATGTAGTGAAGATGTGCACAGATGGAAACCACTTCAGAAGGCTGTCAGAGAAATCACATGCGACTCACACACCCTTTTACCTAAAATCCATAGGGCACTTGCTGTATTAAATGCAGAAATAATGCAAGTGGGAAAAAAATGGCATAAAGACTTGACAAAATGTGGACAGCTTTTGTTTGAGGGACCTTCTCAGACTAAGTAGAGTAATATCTTCTCATCCCACTATGGCCGATTATTTTAAAAAAAAAAATCACAAACAAAAACATAAAGCAGATGATTGAAAGATAAGTTGATGAGACTGACCAAAAGAAAATGAATTTATTTTCTATCTCAGAGGTCATGACCAAGTCCTATTGCCTAGGAGAGATTCAGAAAGGAGACCCTTCAGAGGATATTTTAAGTGAGAGTCACATCAGATTCTTCAACAGCCTCAGAGATTAATGCAGTTATAAGAAGTATTACACAGTAATACAGATGTTCAAATAGGAGAAACACGTGATCAGCACAAAGGGAGAGCATACAAATGACCCAGTTACCAAACAACCAGAAAAGGGCTAGTAATATTTGCTGAGAATGAATGTCTCAAGATCTGTGGTCAAGTACATGCTCAAAATGAGAGCTGATCAGGTCAACATCTTGGTTGGTGGCTTGATTACTCTGTAATTCAGATAATAAATAGCAATTCTGACTTGGAAAGGAAATGCTGCCAAGAATTTAAAGGGCTGGAAAAGGGTCCCAGACTGATCAGTTGATTCATCAATCTGCCTGTCCATCCATCCAACCATCCATCTACCAACCAATAGTTCATTCATTAAATTATTCATTTATCAAACATTATCTGAACATAGAATTCTGAACTCTGAACATTGAACTCTGGTAATTCAAAAAATTGTCAGTGAATAGAGACACATTCCCTGCCTTCAAAAGAGTTTGTAGTCTAGTGCAGAGTTTTTCAAACTCAGAACTACTGACGGCACAAGATTAATAATTCTTAGTTGTGAGAAGCTGTCTCGTGTTTTGCAGTGAGGTTCACCCCAGGACCTATTCACTACATTACAGAAGCATCCCATCCTCTGCCCCAGTTTTAACAATCAAAAATGTCCCCAGACACTGTTAAATGCCCCTGGATAGAAAAACAATCCTGGTTAAAAAAAAAAAAAAAAAGAATCACTGGTCTTTAGCAGAGGAGACAAATGTGTTCATAGGTATTTGAAATACAGACTAAAAAGCCTGATAATTAAGAAATATTAAACAAACAATGACAACACAATGGAGACACAAAGTGACAGTGAGGGAGCCAGGGGACAAAGTGGAAAGAGAAAAGGGGGGGTAGCACAAAGAAGGGGAAGGGGAGACACGTGCATTATTTGGTCCAAGTTAACCCACACTTAGTTTATTTAACCTCTGATTATAAGAAGCCTAAGGTATTTGAGTATTTTCTGTAGTATTTTCTTCTCAAATTTTCATTTGAGCAAGTATTAACATGTCATTGAAATATTTTCAGCTAGAAAGTGACAAACCATTCACTCATTCATTCATTGAGCCAACAAACAGCTATCAAGCACTGTTGCAGATATGGCGCTAGGTTTCCCAGGACATGAGATGAAAAAAATACAATGCTTTCATATGAGGATATGAAAAGTCTAATGGAAAACAATTTAGCCAAAAAATAATTTCCAATTCTTTATAAACTAGCTTTCTTGCTAAACAACAGACAATTTTAGAAGTTACTGCCTAACCCTTTCGCTAACTTGCCTGCTAGCTGACTCTGGAGCTCACAGTCCATAAATGAAGAAGATACGTGAACAAACAGTTACGAAATTCAGTGTTAAGCACTTTGGCGCTGGTAGATAAAAACTGTGAAGGACTCCAAGAAAAAGGCTATCATCTTTGCGGATCTGGAAAGCTTTTCTGAAGTCATAACACCTAAACTGCCCTCAAAGGACAAGTAGAAGAAGTTCATTATTTGGAAAAGTGGTAACCAGTAGATGGAATGGCAAAATGAAAAGACGCAAAAAGTACCAGAATGCTCAAGAAACAGTAAGAATTCACCATTGACCTATGACCAGAGTGATAGGGGTATTATTAAAATGACTTGTTTTCTAATACTCTGTTAATAGCTAGAAGCAGGTAGTTCAGTTCAATAGACACTAAGAGATAAGCAGCAACACTGGTAAAGTGCATACACCTGCCTCCTAACAAACAGGCCTGTACATATACCCAGGAACAAGGAAACCCTACTAAGAATACACTCCTCGCAAATACTCTGGATGGCCAAGATAAGCTTGTCAGATTTTTCTATTTAGTCAGTGCCCCAGCACCTGTAGAAGTACCAATTTTGGCACTGATTTTGAAAGTTCTTTTGTCTACTCAGACTGGCAAAACACAGGCTGATAGATGGAATGTAATTAACTGAATTAATTCAATTCTCTTCTACTACATTTGAATCTGGACTGCAGAACATGCACCAAAAAACAACAGTACCAAGATCAAAGATGGTGTGTGGCTTACTCTAGGGGGGCAAACGTCACGACCTGGGGAACCTGTGAAGACTTGCTGAAACTCCTCACGCAAAGGGCTTCAAGAAAATCAATGACACTGGTATGTTCACACAGCACGCTGTGCGACTCATTCATCTCTACCACAGTTGTCTGCTGCTTCTTTCACTGTCACCGGAACAATCAGATCATACCACTCATATACAGAAGGGACTAATTAACAGGCATTTGGCATACCACAGTGCCTGTCACAGGAGAAGAGAAAGACTCCTAGAACTGTTGTGCACATTCACAATCAGAAGCCCAAGTGGTTAAGCATTGATGCTGGCCTCACCTTCACACTCCTCTTCCAAGCACTGCTGGATACAATCAGTTCCCAGAAGTTTTTCAGAGCCAACATATTTGGAATCCTGCAAGTATTTGCCGGTTAAGAAAACTGATGGACAAGAAAGCAACCAGAGCTGGTCTTTTAAAATGCATAACTCTGGGATGCCTGGGTGACTCAGTTGGTTAAGCCACTGCCCTAGGCTTGGGTCATGATCCCGGAGTGTCAGGATTGAGTCCGGCATCAGGCTCCCTGCTCAACAAGGAGTCTGCCTCTCCCTCCGACCCTCCCCTCTCTCATGTTCTCTGTCTCAAATGAATTAAAAAAATAAAAGTAAAATAAAATAAAATGCATAACTCTGAGTAGGCTGAGTGAGGGGAAAAAAAGAGAGGAGCTACTGCTAAAGGCCAAGGATTCAAGGTTAGAGTCATCCTTGACTATGCTGACGTTATTAAAGAAAAGAACACCGTCTGTGATGTGAAGAAATGTCTATGAGGTTATGGATTGGACTAGCCCTTGTTCACCAGCCTAAGAATTGCAGGAGGAGCACCGTCTTATGTTTATTCATCACTGGCAGATGCTAATACATTTCTGGATCGACATTTGGCAGAAATATGAATAAACACAGAGAATTCACAATCAGATATCAGAGCTAGAAAGCTGAATACTACTGATGGATTGATTATGTTTTCGAGCTATTTAGATAATTGGACATACTAAGTACAGAGCTTTCTGCAATGATAATGGACCTGTCCCGTTGTGGTCTATTTAACAAACACTTGGACTATTTTTTTTTAAAGCTTGTTTACATTCCTGTACATCCTGGCTTTATTGATATTCTGTTCTTTGAATTACAGTGTCACCCTAGCAACGCTCCAGAGAAAGTTGAGGAGGGCATTATCATTGTTAACCCATGTTTTCAAAGCGAAAGAAAGCAAACCCCTTCCACACTGAATCAAGAGCTGGTCTTTCTTTTCATATTACCCCTAAATATGCACTCACGTTTGCTTGTTGGTCAAAGATGGGAGTAGCAAGGAGAGAAATATCTGTATCTCCAGTTTTTAAATGCAAGTATCTTCCCATGTAAGTACTTACTGCAGATCACTGCTTAACAGGCTCTTCCCCAGGTTTTCCAGGCCTCACATCCTGCCAGCCAAGTCTCAGCTCAAATGGCCCCTCTCAGAAAGTTAGCAATGTACCTCAAGTAGATTCCCAAGGAATAGGCCCTATTTGGTTCTCTTCACAACACTTACTATCTGAATTATTACATCTTGTTGTTCTCACATTATTATATAAACTCCTTAAGAACAGAGGCCATCAGCTACCTTCCACAACATTCTGTCCCCACAGTCTGATACTGTGCCTGGGAAGTAGCTGGTATGTAATAGTTGTGTATACATTTCATGCACTTTTAAGATTGTAGACTCTGAAGCAGAACCAGTCCTTCCTACAAAGCATGCATGGCCAACTTGTGTCTATGGGCCCAATTTAGTGGGTGATTTTCATCCTCTTTGCAATGTGGCATCTGGTGCTTTAAGCAGCAGGATTGTGCTGGGCCACATTATTTGGACAGTCCGTTTTTTTACAGAAATGTATGCCTAGCTCAGAGTAGATTTTTATGGTCCCCATTAACAAATTCTATAGCTCTTCTAACTTTCTAAGATCTCCCTGTTGACCACTTCACTACATCTTGCCTAAGAAAGGAGTGTTAGCATTGGCAACCAAAAGTCTTATAGTGCAATGTAACCTACAGATGATGGGTTTTGTTTTTGTTTTTGTTTTTGTTTTGATTTTTGTTTGTTTTTTTAAGATTTTATTTATTCACTTGATACAGAGAGAGAGATCACAAGTAGGCAGAGAGCTAGGCAAAGAGAGAGAGGGGAAGCAGGCTCCCTGCTGAGCAGAAAGCCTGATGCGGGGCTAGATCCCAGGACCCTGAGATCATGACTTGAGCCGAAGGCAGAGGTTTAACCCACTGAGCCACCTAGGTGCCCCCAGATGATGCTTTTTATTCTCACTTCTAACATTCCCATAGATTCATCATGTCAATTCTTAACTAAATATAACATTCTCCTTGAAATATATCTCAGGTAAAACACGTTTTGCCCTGAAATGGTATCCACATACCCCATGAATTGTGGAGATACTTACATGGGTTTTGTATAAAGAATAGTTAAAATTCTGGGTTGGGGAAATATAAATAGTATTATTTACTTCAAAGGTATATAGCTTGATATTCCCAATCTTTAGAGAAGTGAAAGATCCTTTTAATTATCAGATAGTCCCAGGCAATTCTGTCTCCTGGGTATAAGCATAACAGTTAAATTCAAATTCCACACGATTTCCCTATAATTCATAAGCTGCTTTATGGACTTGATAATGACTTATAGTTTATATTTTTTAATATTTTTAAAAATTGCTAACAGTGAGAATGGTTAGATTGTTCAGTCTTGATTTCTTAATTTATTTATAACACTTCTTTGGTCTTTCATCTCATGAAACTTTTAGGTAGCTCTTTTTCCCAAGTAGGAGCACCAGCAACAACTTCCTTAAACAGTAGGAATGGAGGGGATGGCCTCTCTGAGTAAGTTCCATTTTGAATCTTTGCCCCTTAGGTGTTTTTGGAATTTGGTTTATTTTTCAAATGCACATACAAAAATAAAATAGAAGGAGAAGGCAGGAAGCTATAAATGCTGTTTGAAGAATTGTGACAGAGTCCCAGAACATTTATTTGTTTTGTTTTGTTTTCACATAATCAATTTATAAAAATTGTTAGGGATTTTGGAGTTGTGGGGTGGCACTCTCTTAATCCCAGTGCTCCTTAGAACTCAGACCGAATGCCACAATTTGGGTCAATCTTTGTTATGGTGTTAAGAGGTGAGTTTCAGAATTTTGATTTTTCTTCCGTTTGTTCTCAGTAGAAGAAAAGACAAAAACAAAAACAAAAGACTTACAAGCTGACCCTGTAGAAGATATGGAACTTGTAAGTTGCCTTGCTAATGAGAAATGTTAGACCCTCTTCAGTGTTGGCTCTATACTTTGAATATGGGAATGGAATAAAAGGAAGTTGACTCAAAGGTAGAGGAGGGGTAGGTGGGAGCCACAAGGAGTGTGGGAGTTTGAAACTAGTGCATGCATAGAGACCAAGCTGCTTTTACTTGGATTATATATTTGTCTGAAGTGGTTTGTTACAGGCTTCTTTGGGGTCTGAAGTGATAGACTCGAAGGGGAAGAAGTCTGTGCTAAAATGTAGATCACAGGCACAGTGCAAACCTCAATTTCTTTATGTATAAAATGAGGATAATAGATATATTCATCTCCCAATATTGATGTAAGGATGAAATGACTTAATAAATGCGAAGTCCTTAGTGCCTGCCACAGTTAAAAACTATTACCTATTATAATCACTGTATTATGAAAGACCCATCTGCAACCCACAGACTAACATTTAGGATTACTCCTGCTCATATGCTCAGTTAGGTTACCCCTCCTTCATGATAAAATTTATTTCTTGTGTTGCATATGCATAAAAAAATTATCCCATATTAAATGAAAATGGAATCCCTCAAAGAATTTACAGATTTAATAATTGTGCCATTTTCCTTGAAAAGATGTTTTACCCAAAGAAACAACAATAACGAAAACCAGAAGCTATATACCAAAGTTGTTCAAATGACAACATCTGAGTTGAACTTTGAGGAATCATCCTGACTTTTTTTATTCAATCACCTTAGTTTTTTCTTTCCCCTAAACATCTGAACTTTACATTGGGTTTAAATATGAATCAATAGAAGATGAATGAAATATTAGTTTCATCTTTTCACCAAACTTTCTCATTTAACAGTATTTTCAAAGAATCATTTTTAAAATTACATTTTTAAGGCAATTTTCCCACTTGTATTATGTTTTTGAAGTTCATTGTTCTTGGGAGGTAAAAGATTCCAAATGCTATAAAGCAAAATGTCACACTGCAAGTTGTAGGCAAGGGTAATAAACTTGACTTTTCCTTGTAGTGCATTTCAATTAGGTACTTTGCTACCTGGGGCACAAGGATTACTGGATTTCCTTTTGCCAGTGAATCCTACAACTGTTGAATCATGTGCATATGAGTACCAATTAATGACAAATAAACAAATAGAAAAGTGTGGTCTTCAAGAAAGCAAATTATATGGATGAATAACCTTTTAACTTAGATTCCAGCAGTCTTATGAAAAATCCAACGTATTTAATTTTTCCCATATAATTTTCTTCTCTCCTCATTGTATAAATTAAATTCTGCTTTGTTCTGCTATTAATACATGTGAGAAACAAGAAACCTATTGTCAAGTACTTATGTTAGCAAAGTCATGGGCTGTCACAAAACATTTTGATGTAAATTAATGGTGGTTTGTTAGTAATATTTACTTATTAGGTTACAATTTTGCTTTCAGATCAAAATATATCTAATTGCCAAAGAGCAGAATAATCCATTAGTATGAAATCAGGTCACAAGAAAGAACTGATAGAACCTGCAAGACTTCCCAGTGGAATTGATAACTGAATGATACTATGGACAAAGAATGTGAATCCCCTAACTGATAAAAATAAACTGTATAGAAATGAACTTGTAAAGCACAAAAGTCAACGAGCAAAGCAGCTTTAGTTGAAAATGAAAAAAAAAAAGCATTTTATGATTTGCATGAGGGATTAATAATAAAAAAAATCTCTTTCCAAAAGATGAGGCATCTGATGTAATTTTGTATCTCAGGATTATAAGATAAAATACACAATGAAAGTTCATCTAAAAATTTGCTTACATAAGGTGATTCGCAATCATGTAATCCTTTCCAACTCATATAATTGCAACATTGGAAATATTAAGCTTACAAGTCTCAAATATTAAAATTGTGGAAGATTCGGGAGCCCACTATATATCTAATAAATTAGAGCAGAAAAGTACTAAAAGTATAAAAACTTTAAAAAATATACATTGTTGCATGCAAATGAAAATATTAACTCACTTCTCTAACCCAGCCAAATGACAAAAATCATACACTCCACATATACAGAGAGAACAAAATTCTCCATGATTTACTCTTGCCTCTAAAAATATAAACATATGTATGTTTGTCAGATTCTCCAAACCTCTATCCTCAGGTCAGAGAAGTTGACTCATGATGATTTAGTTGAGTCAGGTTCACATATAGCACTTTCTCAGTTTGTAAAGCACGTTTAATTTTCCATACAATTTGATTTCATATTTAAAACAATCTTATGAAATAGCTGGCATCAGCATTAGCAGCATCATTTAAATGACAGAGAGAAATGAAGTTGGTTGATACACGGTGACTTGTCCAAGGCCATGAAACTAGGAAGAGTCAGAATTTCTCACATCAGGTTTTCATATGCTTTCACTGTGCTGGAAACATAAATACAGACATATATGCACAGGTACTTAAATAAGATGTATGAAATTCTAACTTAAGCTTCTTCTTCCTTTTTCTGAGCTTCCATTTGGAATGTTGTTGTACTGATATACATGGGCATTTTAAAATGCTTGATTTTTATACTAAATTAATTTCTTTTTTTGTAAAACTTTCAATGAATATTGTATGAACCTGAGGCGAAGATACAGAATCAGTTTTAAGATTATTTTGCATAACACATTTGCACAATGTAAGTAATACTACCCAGAAGGGAAAAGAGCATTTGATAACATGGTGCGCTACCTTTCAGGATTTCATCTTTGGCCTGCTCTTGGTGTCCTGTACAACCGGCAAGGCCATCTTCTAAAATTTAAATGTCTCACACACATTAGCTGAGGGAATGATGAATTCCATTTCGAAAAAAAAGTACAGTGGGTTTCAAATGCCACTTCTGAACCATTCCTTAATTGCCTATCTAAGAAAAGATTCAATTGAAAAAAAAAAAAAAAAGATAAATTTAACATTGAATAGCTGGAGAATACTTAGATATGTAGGTGATACTGAATATCTTTTAAAAACCTTTTTAAAAAAATATAAGCGTGTCTAATTGTATTAACCATGAACTTTTATGAAAAAAGAAGAAAAAAAAGCTTATCAATTTTTGGCATCAAGAGAAAAAATTCTGCCTTGGGGCAGATTCTTCCTTTTTTTATGCAAAATAGGAGGGCTGGAGGCAGTATGTAGGAGGTAGGCTTTCCTGTCTGAGCCAGTCCATCACTCACTCTTCTTTTCCTCTGCCTCCAGAACTAATACTGTTAACTTGGATGCCTCTATTGTCATTACTAAAAGGAGAGGTAAGCAGCTGAATACTGTAACTAGCTTAGGTTCTCACAGCACCCCTACTTTTCCTTCACAGAACTTACTTAACACAATTTCCATGACATAATTAATTGTTAATCCATCTGTTTCCAGATGGGAGACATGTCTCACTACTGTAGCTCCAATAAAGAAGGCACTCAGATATCTATCTGTTCAGTGAATGTTGTGAATCATCTTAATAGACACTTACACAACATCTGCTTTCTGGTTGTTGTTTTTTTTTTTTAAATTGAAACTTCTTTTTAACTTGTAACTCTTCTCCCTATCACCATCACCACCACTGAGTGTCTTCTCTGTATCTCACTCATCTTTTACCCCTGCCCATGGCAAATGCTTATAAATATGGCATGAATGACGACTCTTCACACTGCATAGATGGATTCTAAATGTTCTTTATGGGTCCTTAAAAGTGAGTTTTAAAATCCCAAACTACCCTCCTCAGGAGTAGGGTTGATATTTTTTAATCTTGGATTGTGTAAATACTGGTCTGAATTTAGCACTTGCTCCCTCAATACAGAGCTAGTCTTAAAATATTCTCAAGTATCATCAGCATAGCCAAAAATACTGTTTAAAATCAGTTCACACCCCCTACAACATGGTCTAGGGGGAATCTTAGCTTCTAATTCCCATTCAGCACATTCTATATCACTGAGTCAAAACTAAGCCTCTAGTAAATTGTGCACAAAGGAGACCTAAAGAGGTGATTATTTCATTTTCTGCACTTTTCCCAATTACTATCTTCCCCACACAGTCAGGGGTACAGTTCTCTGAAGTGAAAATGGCAATGTCTGTACTTCCCATGATTTAGAAACCCGTGTGACCATAATGCTGGTTTGCATCAACTCTCTGCTTTGCAAGTAAATTATCATTCTTTACCAGCTTGGTGGTTAAGCCTCACAGTCGGTGAACTTATCAAAAGTGAGCATTACCTTCCTAACTTAACTTAACTCCACCTAGAACTTACCCTGGGGAGAGGGACCTGGAAGCTATTTGCAGCTGGAAAGATACTTGGAACAATATCCATGCATGGAAGTTCAGAAGTTTGGTTAAATGCATGAACGTCATTATTCAACATTTTTAATAGTCCTAGATATTAGGCTCCTACTGTGTGTCACTGGTACTATGTATGTAATATCTCTTTTAATTTAATCCTTTAAAACAAGGTTAAGAGGGAATATTATAAAGAGTGGGGGAAGTTAAGTACATTTCTAGAGCCCACACTGAGAGAAAAATGTCAGTGTTGAGAGAACAAGGATTAGAATGTATGTCTGAATGACTCCAAAGCTTCTATCTCTTCCTACTTCACACCTGTTTTATATATATCTATATCTATAGATTATAAGTGCTATAATATATATATAGATATATCTAGATATCTATATCTATATATATCTATATCTATAGATTATAAGTGCTATAATATATATATATAGATAGATATAGATCTAGAGATATCTAGATATCTAGATATCTAGATATCTAGATATCTCTAGATCTATATCTATCTATATATATATATTATAGCACTTATTTCTGTACATACAACCCACACTACCACATGACTGATTTAATAAGCATGGGTGACTATCACTGCTACTTAATTTCTATCACTGCCAGTAGTCTTTAAACTAGGTTTCACTTTGTGAATCCTTAGGCTCAGGGAAAGAATGTTGTTGGGACTAGAAAGAAGAATGGATAAGAAGTGCCTGCAGTTTGTTTCGTGAGATTAAGAGTCACTTATGGTTTGTCTCCCTCCCTATCCCATCTTGTTTCATGGATTCTTCTCCTACCCACTTAAGCCCCCATGTTGCATCACCACTCCCTCATATCAACTGTGGGTTACTGGGGGGAGGGGGGTTGGGAGAAGGGGGGTGGGGTTATGGACATTGGGGAGGGTATGTGCTTTTGGGTAAATTGGAAGGGGAGATGAACCATGAGAGACTATGGACTCTGAAAAACAATCTGAGGGGTTTGAAGTGGCGGGGGGGTGGGAGGTTGGGGTACCAGGTGGTGGGTATTATAGAGGGCACAGCTTGCATGGAGAACTGGGTGTGGTGAAAAAATAATGAATACTGTTTTTCTGAAAATAAATAAATTGGAAAAAAAAAAAAAAAAAAAAAAAAAAAAAAAAAAAAAGAAGTGCCTGCAGGTAGGAGCTGGGCAGGCAGTACAATTCTGATGATTCATAATAACAACAGTGACTAGAATTTCTTGAGCACTTGCTGTATGTCCAACATCAATATAAATGCTTTTTATACACTACGTGAATTAATTTGTAATGTACATGTATGAGATGTCAATCCCTTCCTTCACTTATTCTCCAACTGAACAAATATTTAGAGTGCTTAGTATGTTCTAGGTACTCCTCTAAGGACTAGGTAAACAGAACTAAACAAGCCACAGAAGGTCCTTGCTTACCTTCCATGTGGGGGAGACAAAATAAACAAGGAGACAGATAACTGAACCAAATAATTTAAGCTAGTGATATATGCTCTGGGAAAAATTAAACAAGGTGATGTACCAGAAGGTAAATGTGAAAGAACTGTTTTGTTGGTCTGACAAGGGAATGGTGGAGGCTGAGCTCAAGTCTGAAATTACAGGGGATGAGCCACAGGAAGAAGAGAAAAGAGGGCTTCAGGCACAAAGCCATACGGGGAAAGTAAGTTTCCTGTGATAGAAAACAGAAGGAAACCCAGTACCGTTGGAGCTGGGTCAGGGAGAGGACAAGGCTAAATCTGTAGCATTACAGACCTGGATAGGAATTTAGTTTATTCTGAATGAATGGGAAATCATTAGACAGTCCTGTGTAGATCAGTAACATTATCTGATTTACCATTTCAAAAGATCATCTGTCTATTCAGCAGCCACCAGTGCTAGAGGGGGCAAGGAGGTATGCAAAAATGAAAACAGGGAAGAGGAGGGGCACAGAGGCATGGATTTCCATGAGATGGTGATAACTTGTTCTTGAGTAGTACCTTGAAAATAGGTATTATTATTCTTCCCTTTCATAAGAGAGGAAATTGAGACTTTGAGTGATTTAGTGATTCACCCAATGTTCCACAGGTACTGGTTTGGGGGCTAAGATCACAGCCTGGTCTGTCTCCAGGACTCAAATTCTTGCTATACTGTCTCCCCTAATGGAAAAGAAGAGAGCCATTTCTGCTCCCTGGATGCCTTTTGTACAGAGTATCCCATCAAACCAAAGCAAGTAGCGTGTGGCCACAGCAGAAGTTTTTGCATATACCAGGTAATAGAAGTTAACAGTACTATTAGAACATTATCTCCATTTACTGGTTAATAACTCAAACCTAAAATAATTTCAAGTGTACAGAAACTGCTTTTCTTATTTATTCTCCTCTCCAGAAGTTTCTCCTAATCAGAGACAAAGGGTAGCCTGATCTTTTAGGTCAGCAGATGTATTTGTTCTTTACATTTGTTGTCCATTATCACAAGTAGAATGCAGGGTACTGTACAGTTACCACAACTATAGAGAAAGTTGAATATAACTGACTCTGAAAAGTCTTCAGTGTAGGAGAAAGAAATGAATTGTGCCTGAAAAAAAGCACATGACCCAACTCTCATCATTTACACTGATGAAGGCTTATAACCTCTCGATTCATATTCTTCATTTCCTGTGCAGTGGTCCTTCAACTTCTCAGCCTCTAGGTCTTCTGGGTTATACCCTTTTAAACCTCAGTATCCAGAGCTGGCTGCACAAGTCATTGACCTCTATGGTTCTTATAACCAATCTCTCTTTCATTCTCCTAAGTGAATGATTCTTTTCTGCAAGTACAGTGCTTTCTCTAAGCCTCCAAGAAACAGTTAATGCTGGTGATTAATTCCCCTTTCCTATATACTCACTTCAAAGACACTCGCCCTTAGTGGGTTCCATAGTTTATTATCTCTTCTTTGAAGCCAGAAAAGTTTAGTTTGCTTTAAGATAATAGTTCTCTCTCTTGAATATTAATGAAGAAGCTCAAGTTTAAAACACATTAGCCTAAGTATCATAAAAAGCAATTGAGGCTGCATAATAACCTCAACTTTATTCTGATACATCATTTGAACCAGGAAGTATTACTGAGTGCCTACTGTATGCTAATCACTATGAAGTATATTTTTAATTTTTAAGGCTTTATTTAGAGTTAAGAATTAGGATACATATTTAATTGGTAATTAAATGTATTGTATAGTAAATGCCAAATGAAGGGTATGAACCATTACTGAAATCATCACGGGGAACTCTTGATGGAATTGAGACCAGATTGGGATTGTCAAGATGGATTGGAATAGGGTAGGGCAGGCACTACGAACTGCAACCTGGATCCCATCTCTCTTCTGATTAAAAAAAAAAAACTCCAGTTAGAGACAGTATTTCCCTGCAAGTTAGGTCATGTGACTATATTTTAGTCACTGAGATGTGTATAACTTTTATATCAAGCTTTTAAAGGATGATATTTGCCTTCTACCTCCTCTCTTTCTCCATCCAAAAAGCTGGAATGTGGTCATGGTAAGCTGATAAGCTCCTCTGACAATGCAGAAAAAAACAACACTTCTAGAAGATGATGTCACAGTCAGATAGGAGTAATCCTTAATGAATGACCTTATAGAATCCCAAATTCCTGGACTATCTACCTACCTCCAGATTGCTATAGCAGAGTTAATGCAACTTTTATATTGTTAGAGCCCCTCCATTGCATTCTTTTGGTTTATATTGACTCAGGCTATCCTATATCTTATAAAGGGACAAGGAGATGAAGCAGACAACTAATGTTCATTGGTTTGTATTTAGATAAGTAAAGAAGGACTTAGTAGAGTGAATGCATGTCAGGGGTTAGGATTACTAAGCTAAATAAGATACAAACCGTATAACCTAAGAAGCTATTCAATAAGACAAATAATTGGTCAGAGGACCTGTGGATCTCCACCTTGGAAGAAGAAAAGTCAAGATGGAGAATACAGAACAGAAGAAAGTGAAGAAGGAGAAAAGAGAAGGAAGAGGAACAGGAGAAGGAGAAGGTGATCGTGGTAAAGAATTATTTCGAAGATCTCTGTATACAATCTACAATGTTTATAGTTGGAGTTTGCGTGGGGGAATTACTAGGTTCTGGAACAAACAGTAGATGATAAAATCATTCTTACCAGGTAGTTCTCTAAAGTACTGCTACAATCAGATTCTACAATGCAATGTGTTCAAATTCTGAGTAAAAAGGATTTCTTACAAACAAGCATTTCATTCCTGTTTGGTTTGAGCAGTGAAATAATGGTTAAAGAACTCAGGGGAAATGATAGGAGACAAGCTTGCAAAGTGATTTGGATGTCAGAAAAGGGACTTGGGCCTCTATAAAAAATGAAAAGCTCTGGAATAGTTTCTTGGGATAGGACTGGCAGAATCAGAGCAATTTCTTAGAGTGGTTTATTAATCTAACAAATCTTTATTGAAGTTTTACTACATGGCAAGCATGTTGAGATTAATTTGATTGTGGTCATACAAAATGGATAGAGACTTCTCCAATAAAATCATCCTCATGTCAGAAGACAGTGAGTGAACATTCTGAGTAATTAAAAATTTTGAAGCTCTAATAATTAAAAATTAAAACTAAGTGTTTAAGAAGGAGTCATGATTATTTTAACCTAAAATATTATTTTCAATAACCACTGATGCTACAAGATAAGTCATGTTTTTACAGTGGCTTCCAGTCGCTACTGGGCACATTTTCTTATGCCCTGGTTCACAATGGGGCCAATTTCTATGTTGGGTTCAAGTGTGAAGCACACCCAAGCCTTTTGTTTAGGAAATATGCAGCCTCTCTACAAAGGAGACAGAAAGAGACCACTTTATCTCTATGTCTCTCAGTCTTACTTTCACATTCTTTATTCTAATGCCTTTGCTGCAGTCTCTACAAGTGTCAGTTCATCAGATGCCTTTAACAGAAAAAGGTAGGCCACAGCTCCTGTTGTTCTCCTAGTTAATGCTAGTGACCCCAGTAGGTCATCTGAAGAAAGAAACACTGGGATGGTACAGTGGGTTGGAGTGCTCTCCCAGAATTCAAGTCTACATAAAACCTCAGAATGTGACCTGATGGGACAGTAAGATCTTTGCAAATGTTATTAGTTAAGATGAGGTCATAATGGAGTAAGTTAGAGCCTGAATGCAACAACTGATGTCTAAGAAGACACACAAGACACACAGACACAGCAGAGGCAGAGACACAAAGATGTGAAGATTTAAGCGGAGAATGGAGTGATGCATCCCCAAACCAAGGAATGCCAAGGAATGCTGGGAGGCACCAAAAGAAACAAAAAGGCAAGGAAGAACTGTTTCCCAGAGCCCTCAGAGGGAATATAGCCCCATTGATGCTGATTTCAAACCTCAAGGCTCCAGAACTGTGAGAGCACACACTTCTGCCATTTTAACCAATCCAGTTGTAATAATGTGTCACATTTGTTACTGCAGCCTTAGGAAACCAAAACAAAGGTGTATAAAGGATTGACCTGGACACTCCCAAGAAAAATAAGTTTAGCTAATGATGGGTCAGGTATGCTACATGGGGGTTTGGACACTATAGCAGAAATGGAAATAAAGGGGCTAAATTCAGACAGAATCAATGCATTTTTAATATAAAAATTTAAAAGACTGCTGACATTAGATACTGAGAGAAGGAAGAAGTAAAAACAAAGTGAATGGGGACTGGGATAGAGAATTCTGAGCAGAGAATTAAAAAGCTCCTCTGAAGATGTGGACCTCCTTTGAGAGAGAATGAAGATGGAGTGCACTGAGTAACAGAGAGATGGGCTCATTCTGAGATTTGAGGTTCAATATTTTTTAAGGCACTCAAGTATTCTAAAACTCAAAAAATAAGAAATAGTAATTTTAAAAATAGTGTTTGCTTTTTAATATTTTACTTAACAGATTGTATATTTTTAGCAATGTATTTGAAGATAGCATCATACTTCTAAGTAAGTTTTTAAAAATGTTAGCTCCAGGTTAGGGTGGCTCAGTTAGTTAGTTGGCTCAAGTCATGATCCCAGGGTCCTGGGATCTAGCCCCACATCCAGCTCCTTGCTCAGTGGGGAGACTACTTCTCCCTCTCACTCTGCCTGCCACTCCCCCTGCTCTTGCTCTCCCTCTATCTCTTTCTCTCAAATAAATATATAAATAAAATCTTTAAAAAAAATGTTAGCTCCAGGTTAAATAATTCTCTGGCTGTGGACCTTAGGCTCTATCTACCCTCATCCAGCATGGACCTGTTAAAGACCTTTCTCCTCAAGTCAAAGTCAGAGAATCAGGCTGTTGTCTGTCTTTGTGCTCACTTCTATCTTTCAACCACACAACCAATTGAGAATGGGTAAGAAAGAGGAAATGTGTCTACTATTTATGTGTATAAAACCGCCTCATTTTTCTAGGTCACCTTACAGAACTGGAAACCTTAGTTGGGAGTTAGAGGCCAAGCCACAGTGACCTTAAATAAGGATTATTTTTTTTTAATAGCTCAACTTGATCAAACATCAAAAATTTGTTTTGGTGCCAAAAGTGACAGCAATGTTTTCCCAGGATAAAAATGTGTTTTTAGACAACAGCTGAATGGGAACTTGCATTAGCAGATAAAGTACTAATCATCTCAACTCTAGGACAGCTGTTCTTGTCAAAGACATATTCCTAAATAAACAGAGTTCAGTGGTGTACTCACAAAATAGTCTATTCATATGAGAAAACCAATCACAGGAGATCATTCAGGAAAATTGGCAGTGTCTGGCTAAGCGAGCTCCAGGCCTCTGCCTACCTGCAAAGTGAATCATTTGTTATACCCTGAGAAGGTACAATCTTCAGCTCGGGGCAGGGGTCAATAGCAATGCTTTGTGATGGAGGTACACGTTTATGGCTATATGCGCTCTCTACCTGGTCTATGAATAAAAAGACAGAGCTACCTCAGCATTATCATTCCCCTGACCTTCATGAGTGGAGCTGTCCCAGCAGGGGAAAAAAACAGCAGGGGAAGAAGAGGGAAAATTAAAATGTTAAAAACTATATTATAGCTCGTTTGTGACCTTTAAAAAAAATTAGAAGAGAATATTTGGTTGGAGTGGATACAACAAAGTCTGACAGCTGTATAGTTATAGATTTTTTTTTTTCCTGAGTGGCTTTCTACCAAAATCTTAAACAATAAGCAGACCCTGCATGTTTCTTGCTGGCTGACAGCCAGAGAAAATTCAGAATTTTGATCAGTGCTTAACTACTGAAAGAAATTTGCCTTGAATTTCAGAGCATTCCTCTCTTCTGTAAGCTATTTGCAGGGTTTGTCAAAGAGTCAGTTCCTATTAATAAGGCAATGCAAAATGCTGCAGATTCAAAGTTAGGTAACGATACTCTTTTCCCCTAAACGTCCGTGTTGGTTTGCTAAGTGAATTCAGCATGACAAGCAAACATCTGAAGCCACCTGTGTTATCATAAGAATACTTCAAGAAAATCTGTGTTAAAAATGATGGCAAGTGTCAATATATTCCCACTACCTCGAGTATTCAAATTTAAAAACCAAAATATGATTGTTGTTAGAACGGTGTGCTGAAGCCTGAAGACACAGTGTTGCTAGTACAGGATGAAAGAATTTTATTGCCCCCAAGAAAAGGAGCCCTGAGGTATCCTAGGAGTTTTCATCCTTGAAAACAAACAAACAAACAAACAAACAAGGAAACAAATCCTCCCAGGATTAAGTAATTATTTCTTCTGCTCTAAAAAAAATGATCTTTCTACTTGGTGGAGCGGGAAGAACACAAAATATTTTTTTAATGTCTTCACTTTCTTTGACATCTTTGGGTAATCAACTTTTGGCTCATGCTGCTTACTTTAATTCTCAAACATTTTATTATCTCTCTTTACTCTCTAAAGGGTGTTTTATTAGGTTACTGATACTTTTAAATGGTTGTTTAATTTCCACCTTTTTATGGGTTAGATAATCATAAACAAATCTGTTTAACCTCTAGGCTTAAGCTCAAGGAAAGGTAATTTGAAATAATATTTTTGAATGATGGACTGACCACACATAAGAAACATCATTATAGGTCAGTCAAAATTAATATGGAGATTATCAGGTGTCAAAAGTTCTTTTGCAGAAGCTGCAGAATACGTTTGCAATCTGACTTTGTGGGATATCTATTACAAATGAGAAAAAACCTCAGTGGTTTTTGCAGAATCCCATTTTCTTAATAGGAAATTGATGAATGACAGCATCTGGCAGGAAGAAAAAAGCATATGGTCTAACTAACTCTTTCTGTAGAGGTTAAAAACAGCTTTGGAATTTCTCTGGTTGCCGTTATGATTGACAGACCATCAAATAAATCATTCACTTTTCTTCCCCCCTCCATTGGTCCCATGTACTGACAAAGACACAGGGGGGAAATCGGCAGTGTGGTGCATGAGAAATTAGACATGCAATGCCCATTGCCCATTAACATAAATGGATTTTTTTGCACCTAATTCCCTACACACCATGCAAAAATCTACCCGCAGGACATGGAGTATGCATGTTTTCTTGTTCTTTCTATTTATAATTTTTAATTATTAATTTCATATATAATTGGTTTCTTCAGAGAATGAAATGCCTAGTAGGCTATCTAAAACACTGTTTCAGAGTCTTGGGGCTTGATGTTGCAAAAAGATGGGCTGATACTGAACGATGTTATGGTATGTAATACAAACAATGAAAATTAGGCTGAGAGGTCTTGCATGGAGTTAGGCTAATTAAACAATTCTCAGTGTTTAAATCTTGCTACCTTCTCCAAGGTATACTGCCAATCATGTCATCTTGGGGGATTGCTCTGGTCTGCCCTCACATCTAGGCTCACTTAATAAATGAAAACCTCAAAGAGCTTATCAAATATTTTTGCTATAAAACTAAAACTGTTTTGGTGTTTTCAACTCTATTTCTCTCTCTTCCTTTTTCCAAGTCAGTTTAAATACCCACATGGGAACAGTGATAAAAGGAGGAAGCTTGTCTAATTATCACATGCTCTATAACCTCCTCTTCTTCATCTGTCCAATTCCAACCCAGGCTCTGTTTGTGTACTTCCAGTGACTAGAAATTCACCATCTCATGAAGCATCTTATTCTGTTATCAGTCAGTTCTATAGGGTGGCTGACCTCCAAGGTAGCCCCCAGTGATGCTCCCCTCCTGGAATTTTGGCTCTTGCCTATTAGTGGCCACCTCCTGCCACTGAGTTGGGTCTACCTCTATAACTGATAGGATACTATGGAAGAGACGGTATGTGACTTCCAAGACTGAGTCAGTTGGGAGAGATCTAAATGTACCAAATTGCTATCTCCAACTTGTGGAGAATCCAGCCTGCACAGCCTGAGGACATTCAAACAGCCCTAGGGAGAGGGCCACAGGTGGGGAGGCATCTGTAAAGAAACAATGAAGATTCCTGCCAACAACCAGCAACCACGTGCCAGCCACATTGGTAAGTCACCAAGCCTTAATTAAGCTCTAAGAAAACCACAGCCTTGGTCAACAAATTGACTACAACTTTGTGAGATACCCCAAGCCAGAACCACCCAGCTAAGGTACTCCTGACTCCATAATTCACAGCAACAAAAATAGCAAATGTGTACTTTTTTAAAAAGATATTTAGTTTAGGACTTTTTAATACAGAATATGTAAATGACTAACATAAATTGTATCTAAAGTCTTTTTATTATTCCTACTTCATCCACTGAAGGCTTAAAAAATCAGTGAAATCCCTTTTCATATGATAGCAAATTCCAGATTATCATAAATCTTTGATTCTCATCTTCCCTGGGTAAACCATTCTCCGTGTCTTCAGTACTTTGGTCCTCTGCTCAAATTTCTCACTCTAGATCTTCTTTCTGGGTCATCTCACTCATAGCCTCTATTATCCTCAACTCTCACACGCTGTACACAGGTATTTCTGATTGCCTCTAGTTCAAACCCCTCCTAAAGTACCTCAAACTCACAAGATCGACTTAAACACCTCATTTAATTAACATTTTCATCCAAACTTGTTCTCTAAATTGCTTGGTCTATTTTGCCTAAATACACTGCTAGGCTTCCAAATTTCAAAATCATAAAACCAACATATCTTATGCTCCTCTTTGTAACAGAGAATTTAGAACACATCACTCTTTTGCTTAAGATTCTCTTGAAACTCTACTGCCTTCAGGATAGAATGGATCTAAACTTATAAGCATGACAATCAAAGACTTTATAATCTGGCCAGTGCCAGCCTTTTCTATTACTTTCCATAACTCACCCCAGTCATACTGAACTATCTGTTAGTTGTTTCATATGCTAGGGTCTTTGCATTTGCTGTTCTCCATGCTTTGAGTGGTTTTTTCTCACCCTTACTCCCTACCCTCTGGGCTCTTCTACCACCTACAAGAAAAGGCAGAGTGACTCTTTAGAACTTGCCTTCAAAGTAAAGCCTTCCCTGTATCTCTCTCCCCTGCATTATTTCCTTTCTATAACTCTTTAGAGATCTTCCCATGTTTTATACTGTGTTTGTTTATGCAGGTATGCTCTACTAATCTCTGATTTCCTAGAGAGTAAATGTCTTATTCATATTTAGATTTATTCAATCATGCAGCTATTCAAAATTATTTACTAAGTAATTTCTCTACTATATGCCAGTGACTACTGTAGATTCTGACAATACAGCAGTTAACAAGACAGACAAAATCCTTGTCCTCAAGAAGCTTATAGTCTATGTATGTGTGTGTGATGGAGAGGGAAAGAATGTCAGATGGTTATTAAACTAATAAACTAAAGTAGGATAATGAGTTCAAGAAGAATGAATGTCAGTGCAGGTGCATGTTGGGATTTTATAAATGGTGATCAGAGAAGGCCTCTCTGATAAGGTGACTTTTGTACAGATATCTGAAGAAAAGGAGAGAAGCAATGATAGCTGGAGCAAGAGTATCCCAGGCAGAAGGAAGAGTGTGAGGGTTCTGAGGCTACAGAATAGTTGAGGTACTCAAGAAATTTCTAGGAGCCCTGTGTGACTAGCATGAAGGGGGGAAAAGAGTAAGAAAGGCCTTGAGATCAGAGGAGTCACGGGAGGGATCCTGCAGGCTCTTGTAGCCATGGTATGGAATTTGAAAAGGTGCCCCATAAGAAAAGTGAAGATATATGTGTATGATATTTCAATCAGTAAATTCCATAGGGTTGTTTTTTTTTTTTTTTAGCAGACAAAAGACACTATTGACATATTCATATTATAGCTAATGAGTGCTTCTTCTGTAGAGTCCTATTCTTGAGCAATTTGGCCTAGGCAGTATACAAGTAAACCTTATATTTACCTTTATCAAGTTTATCTTATTGAATAATATCATCAAGAAGCACCAGGGTAGCTAAGTTGGTTAAGCATCTGATGCTTGGTTTAGGCTCAGGTCATGATTTCATGGCTCATGGAACTGAGTCCCACATCAGGCTCCACACTCAGTGGGGAGTCTGCTTGAAGACTCTTTCCCTCTGCTCCTCCCGTACTGGAGCACACATATTCTCTAATATAAATACACCTTTAAAAAATGTAAAATTAATACCATTAGAAATTGAAGATATATAATGTTCTAGTTCAGTTCAACAAATACTTAATGAATATCTAATATAAGCCAGTTCTTCCTTAGGAGCACCACAGAAGTTTAGCACAGTATTCCAGATCTCTTGCAAGGGTGACTTTCTTTTTGGGGCACCTGGGTGGCTCAGTGGGTTAAAGCCTCTGCCTTCCACTCGGGTCATGATCCCGGGGGTCATGGGATCGAGTCCCACATCGGGCTCTCTGTTTGGCGGGGAGCCTGCTTTCCTCTCTCCCTCTCTCTGCCTACTTTGTGATCTCTCTCTCTGTTGGGTAAATAAATAAAATCTTAAAAAAAAAAAAAAAGATGACTTTCTTTTTATTTCTTATATTGCTAATTTTAAAACATTTTTTGAATTGTTGTAAAACAAATTGTTGACTGATTTACATTTTATAATTTCCATGGATGGTCTCAGATTCTTTTCACTATTGTACTTTGTGTTTAAGACAGTTAACATTTTCTTTTTTGGGACATAAAAATATTGAGTTGGTGTCAGAGACACTGTCTGTGCTCTATGGGTATCTCCTCCCTTTGCCATATTCCTGCAAAAACATTCAGTGTGCTATTACTCCCAACAATCAATAACCACATCTCTTGTAGAAAATACCTGGAAATTCACACCCCACCTCCACCCCCAGCTACATCAGGTGGCTTAACCAAGGACTGATTAGACCAGAAGTATAGAATGGCTCCTCTGCCCTGATAGGAACAGTTCTGAATGTGATCGACACTGTCTACAGAAGTCCTTTGTAAAATGAGCCAAAGTACTCCAAGGAACTTTGCTTGATATCTTATCTGTGGTTGACCTCTTTCCCTTCTTAGCCCATTCGTTCATTTCCCAGCCAGGTCTTCCTGGATGCTTTCCAAGTTGATGTATGCATGATAGATTTCCATGCCTTCCTCCAAATTTCCCCAATTTTTTTTTTATTAACTTACTATAGAGATTTACTTTATTAACACTTTTTTCTGATGAAGCCATATTTTTTTTTAAGACTTTTTTTTTTTTAATTTATTTGACAGAGAACACACGTAGCACAGAGGCAGGCAGAGAGAGAGCGAGAGAGAGCGAGAGAGAGAGAGAGAGAAGCAGGCTCTGCACTGAGCAGAGAGCCCGATGTGGGGCTCGATCCCAGGGTCCTGGCCGAAGGCAGAGGCTTTAACCTGCTGAACCACCCAGGTGCCCTGATGAAGCCATATTTTAATTCACCTTATACCTGATCCTCATTCCTCTATCCAGTCCTCAAGAACACCAAAGAGAATTTACACTATCATTCTCATTATTCTAAGAAAGAGTTTTTAGTTCGATGTTAAAAGCTGTTAGTGAGGGGCGCCTGGGTGGCTCAGTCACTTAAGTCTCTGCCTTCAGCTCAGGTTATGATCTCAGGATCTTGAGATCAAGTCCTGCATTGGACTCTCTGCTCGGTGGGGAGCCTGCTTCCTCCTCTTTCTCTGCCTGCCTCTCTGCCTACTTGTGATCTCTCTCTCTCTCTCTCTCTCTCTCTCTCTCGTGTCAAATAAATAAATAATATCTTTAAAAAAAAAACCTGTTAGTGAGAAAATGCTGAGCTTATTATTCTCAATACATTTTTTAAAAAGATTTCATTTACTTACTTATTTATTTTAGGGACAAAGAGAAGAAGTGAGCAAGGGGAGAAGCAGAGGGAGAAGAAGATAACCTCCAGCAAACTGCATGCTGAGTGCAGAGCCTGACATGGGGCTCTATTCCATGACCCTGAGATGAAACCAAGAGTTGGATACTCAAATCAACTGAGCCACTCAGGCTCCCCTCACTACCTTTTCTAAGTACTCAAAGAATCCTCCTAGAATTTTGGACTTCAAACCCAGTGAAATGAAGGTAGTGTACAAAAACCCTTTCCTTACTGAAACCTAAGAATCTATTTTTTACCTACATATGCTTTAGAAGTTCTTTCTTTCTCATCAATCTCTATTCTCTCAAGATTTAACTAATGAGGGGCACCTGGTTGCCTCAGTCTGTTAAGAGTCTGCTTTTGGCTCAGGATATGATCCTGGGGTCCTGGAATCAAGTCCTGCTTTGGGCTCCCTGCTCAGCAGGGAGCCTGCTTCTCCCTCTGCCTGTCATTCCTTCTCACTCATTCTCCCTTTTTCTCTCTCTCAAACAAATAAATAAAATCTTTTTATAAAGAGATTTAACTAATGATAGAATATAAAAAGGAGAATGAAGAGATCTGGGTCCTAGCCTCTGACATGCCTAGAGTATATAATATTAGACAAGAGACATACCCTCTTTGGATCCCAATACTATTACATATATTAACAAAAAAAAAAAAAAGGAAGCTTGGACCATATGCCCAATTGTCCAAGAATAAATAGATGGTTTAAAGGAGTATACTATTTTCACTCAGTGGAGAGCTGTTCAAAACTAATTTTGATTGTTATTATTTACTTCTAGCCTAGTTCCAAATATGTTTTAGGCTATGTAAAAATATTTATTAATAATAAACATAGGAATACTAACAATATAGGCAGAATAAAATTATACATATATGTTGACTGTAATTATACAATATTGGTAAATCGGTTAGAAAAAGATTTGAAAGGTACATGAAACTCTGAAAAACATACTTGGAATGAAAAGATAGTGAGTCATAATTTTATTCTTAGTAAGTTTCAGTAAATTTTTAGAATATTGTTACATCAAATAATAATAGTTCTCTTTTTTTAAAGATTTATTTATTTATTTGAGATAGGGAGGGACAGAGGGAGCTTGATCCCATGAGCCATGAATTTATGACCTGAGCTGAAAATATGAGCTGGACACTTAAATGATACTTACCTGACTGAGCCACCCGGATGTCCACAAATAATATATTCTTTGTAAAATTTTCTGTATTTTTGTAAAAAAACATTCAGAAAGTCTTTCAACTGCCAAGTCTTACTCCTTTGGGTATAAGGTAACTACTATCCTCATCTCAGTAATACCCTTCTAAAGCGTTTTCTATACCTCCATATACATGTAGGTGAATATGAATAGAGAGAGTTATACTGGTACCACTGCTATTACTTTTCATTTTTAAACAAAGATGGGGACACATTTGTATGTACTGCTTTCTGCTATCCCTTGTCAGTATGTAGTATCCATCCTTTTTAATGCCAGCAGAAGACTACAGTATGGATGTTCCATAAACTATTCAATTATCCTCCAATCCATTAAGACATTATATGCTTTTAACCTTTTATATTTCTTTTTCTGTAAACTGTGTGTTCACATCCTTCATCCATTTTCCTTTTATTGGTTTGCTTTTTTCTTACTGGAAATAATTTATGAATTTTAGTTATTAATCTTTGGTCTATTACATATTTTTCAAATATCCTCAGTGTGTTTCTCACCTTGTAATGTTCCTTATGCTATTATTCCATCATATATAAGTTTTAATAATCTATACAGCCAGAGTGTCAGTAAAAATGGCATTGCAGGCAGATCCAAGACCCCATCTCCCACAGAAAAACCAACAAATCAAGTGAAAATAGTCAGGATCTACTTTGTCAGAAGTCTATAAAGAAGTCAAAAGTTTATAGCAGCCAAATGAATGCCTGATCAAGAAAACAGCAAGTAACAACCGGTAGAAAAGCTTTGTGGAATTTTTAAAATTGTATTATGTTAGTCACCATACAGTACATCAGTGCTCGCTTCGGCAGCACATATACTAAAACTGGAACCATACAGTACATCATTAGTTTTTGATGTAAATTCCAGGATTCATTGTTTACACACAACACCCAGTGCTCAATGCAATACATGCCCTTCTTAATCCATAGTCATTTAAAGGTATAAAGGTTTTTTATTTCATTTGGAACAATTATTAGTCTCAGATATATCCCTAAATGGTGTGCAAGTATCAAGACAAACTGTTAAAAATTTCTTGTACATCTGAAGATTCTGTCAATAGGACATTCAGATAATAGAATGAATTTCTCTAACTTCATCTGTATGCTTGAGATTGAGTACTCACAGCCTTGCTCTATTACTGAAGAAAATGACTTCACTATTACTATGTGTCATATTGGGGCTTTTTCATGAGTAATAAATTATGTATTGTTAGAGGTCAACATGTAAATTATCTTGTTTTATTTTTAACGAGGGTTTAATTTTAAGACCACTAATAATACTAATAATTATGCAAGTTGATATAATGCTAGATGTAATCAAATATTACCTCCTTCATTGTCTCGGTGGTACTGAAAACGGCAGCCAAAATTCCCAGTGTGGGACCATCGCTGGTCCCAGAGGAAGCAGAGCAGATCCTATTCACAAAGAACTATATTGGTTCTGTTAGGAGACTACTGAAAGGACTGATTCATGTTGCTTGTTCTTGTGTCACCCAAATCATAATTCATTCAGGGTTGCAAAGCAGCAGTCGTTCTTCCAAAACATTGTAAGGCAAATGAAATATAGCCATAATCTCCTGATGTAAAAGACTGGTCGAGATATACAACAGAGCAATGAAAACCTGGGAGGAAAATCTGGGCAGAGAGTTTCTTTGAGAAATTTGGGTATTCAAAAGATACCTGTGTATACTTTGGAATTTAGAAAGCCAGATCATGCCAGCTCTGTCTGTTATCTAGGTTCAGTGCAAGCAGGAAGTTAGAGCTAAGACAGAGTAAGAAGTGGTATAACTAAATACTAAAGAGGGCCAGCACAGATCCAACCTGCAATGAATGGAAGAGTTTTTCCTTTCTTTCTTCTCTCTCTCTTTCACCTTCTGGCCCCAAGAAAGTATCTGTCAAACCTACCTGACAACAAGCTAAAGGAATGCTTATAGTGACAGATGGTTACTACACTTATCATGGTGAACAAAGCATAATGTATTTATAGTATTGTAAAATCTCTATATTGCACACATGAAACTAATATAATATTGTATACTGAGCATTCTTCAATTTAAAAAAGGAACAAATGTTTTCTATAAGCCATACAGGCTTTATAAAATATTTGAGCACTGGACTTACCAAAGACTAATTCAATTCAATTGTCTCAAGTATGTTCAGTGAGCTAAGGAAAAAGAAAAGAGAAAAAGGAATTTAAAAACATTAGAATAATGCATGAACAAATAGAGAAGACCAATAAAGATATAAAAATTATAAAGTGGAGCTAAGAAATTCTAGACCTGAAAAACAAAATAACCAAGTCAAAAACTGATGAGAGGGATTCAAACAGCAGAAGTGAGCAGGCAAAAGAAAGGATCTACAAAATTGATGATAGGTCAACTGAAATCATCCAATCTGAAAAACAGAAAGAAAACTAAAAGAACAGAAAGAACAAAGCCTAAGAAACCATTAAGAATACTATAATATACTTTTATTGAAATCCCAGAAGAGAGAAAAAAAAAACAGAAAGGCTATTTGAAGAAATGATGGCCCCATTTCCCCAAATTAAAGTACAGATCTATACGTCCAAGAAACTCCATGAGTTCCAAAAACATAAATGCAAAGAGACCCATGTAAAGACACATTACAGTCAATTTATTAAAAGCAAAGGACAGAGAGTCTTGGAATCAGCAAAAGAGCAGCAAGTCATCATATACAAAGAATCTCCAACAAAACTGACAGCAGAATGCTTACCAACAACCATGGAGGCCAGATGACAATATGATATTTAAAAATATCAAAAAAAAAAAAAAAAAAAAGGAAAGAAAAAAAAAAATAAAAACCTGTCAGGCAAAAATACCATATCCAGCAAAACTATCTTTTTCAAAAAAATGGAGAAATGAAAACATTCCCAGATAAACAAAAACTGAAGAATCACTGCTACTAAACTTGCTCTACAAGAAATGCTAAAGTTAAGTTCTTCAGTTTGAAATGAAAGGACACTAGACAGTAACTCAAATCTGTATGAAGAAATAAAGAACTCTGATAAAGATACTAGAACCCAAACTTCTTGGAAAAATTATCAGAGTTGATGACTATTAAAACATACTATGGTTCTAATAATTATTTTTCTGACAAGTTTAAGTCTCTGCACTTGGTAGACAATCAAGCTCATTAAGTTACCAGTTAACTATAAAAAGTGGAAATTTCTGTTTCATGTCAACAATTAGCCACTTTTCTCTTCTTTTTTACTGTGGATATAATGACAGTTGATCAACAGGATAAATACAAAAGTCATTTCTATATGATGTGGTTCAAAAAATTAGTATAATGAAATCAATGTGAGCACAGTAAATACATAGGAATATGCATAATAATGATACTTTGTTAAAAATAAATCATATCATGGGAATATAAAGCCAAATTTATTCATTTTTCTTTAATAGTCTCTATACTTCATGCAAAATAGTCTTTCATATACCAAATTTATAAAAATATTATTCCAAATTTTCTTCTAATTATGCTATTGGTTTTCTATTTTTTATTAGTTATTCTTTTAGCCATAAGGAGTTCGATTTTACATCTTGTGAGTGAGAAAATGAATATTTTCCACCAGTTTATAGCTACTTACACTAAATGCTATTCCCTTTTCCTAATAGTTGAAATGCTTTAAAACTCCACATTAACTATATTTTAGATTTTCCAAAATCATATAGGACTATTACTGATTTCTATCTTCTGTTACTGTTGTCTATTTGTCTGTTATCATGCTGGTCAGCAGTGTTTTAATTACTACTGTTTTTGCAGCATGTTTTGCTTCTTGTAAATCAAGTTTCACCATTTCCTTCCTTGTTTTCTATTCTTGCACATCTTTTTTGATAAATTCCAAAATCATTTTATCAAGTTCCATTGAAATATTCATATAACTGACATAGAGACTGGGAATGTACTGAATTCATAGATTTCTATTAATACTGAGTCTTCATAACCAGGAATATAACGTATTTTCTTTGATTTAAAATATAGTGGTAAAGAATGCAAGTTCTGTCTCTTTCTCCCTGTGTGATTTTAAGAAATTTACTTAAGTACTCTGTGAAGATTCAATAGTCTAATCCATATAAAGCTTTTAGGAAAATGCCTAAAGCACTGTAAATACCTTATTAAAGTCCCTTTAAATTTTACATCAGAATAAAATTATGTAGTAGCTTACCAAAATAAGGTGGGGGGAATCAAGTTAGTAACCAGTTATTTTCTCCATTAAACCCCTAAATGTCCATTTGTGGAATGGTGCTGAAAGGTGTCCTGTTTTCTAGGCTTTGTTTGCATGCTACGCGGGAACAAAAGATGTGCTCAGGCATCAGCTAGGTCTGGATTTGAGTTGTACCCTGCTACAGGTCTTAAGTCATCTACTCTTCTTTTTAACAATATCTACCTTGCAATGTTTGTGGTAATTAAAAATATTACCTTGGCACAATAATATTTATCAAGAACTTAGCATGTTCCAGACACTTTACACATTATCATTTCTTACCCCAACAATCCAAACTGTTAATATCCTCATTTAAAGATGAGGAAACTGAGGCACAGAGTGGTTATAAGACACTCTTCAGATAACACAACCACTATGTTATGCAATTTTTCATTTCTCCACGTAAACCAGGTGGTTTATATATAAACCAGGTTATATATATTTACACACACACACACACATACATCCACATACACCAAAGTGCAATAAAACTAAATGAAGGAAAGGTCCTGCTTTGTCTCTGGCCATGTATATACATACCAGATTACTGCGTCCTTTTGAATGATTTCAAGACTAAGAAACTATTAACTGAGTAAATGTCTAAAATGGGGAATTCCTAACTCAGTGGATTTATGAATTCTAGTGCTATGGCCTTGTCTTAAACACACATTTATGTTTACTGTCTATAGATACCAGTATCTTTAGTCTATGATAGCATTAATTAATGAGTTTGAAAATCTCAAATAAAAAAATCCAATTCTATAATACAGCTCTGTTATATAGTTGAGTATTTTAACTTTCCTATTGCCATAATGGCTGTACACGGAAGCAAAGACATAAGCTGAGACATCAGAGCTACTACCATTTACAATAAAGGTAATATTTTATTACATCTGGCATTATAATTATTAGTATTATTAGTGGTCTTATAATTAAACCCTCATTAAAAATAAAACAAGATAATTTACATGTTGACCTCTAACAATACATAATTTATTACTTATGAAAAAGCCCCACTATGACACATAGTGATAGTGAAGTCATTTTCTTCAGTAATAGAGCAAGGCTGTGAGTACTCAATCTCAAGCATACAGATGAAGTTAGAGAAATTCATTCAATTATCTGAATGTCCTGTTGACAGAATCTTCAGATGTACAACAGATTTTTAACAGTTTGTCTTGATACTTGCACACCATTTAGGGATATATCTGAGACTAATAACTATTCCAAATGAAATAAAAAACCTTTATACCTTTAAATGACTATGGATTAAGAAGGGCATGTATTGCATGGAGCACTGGGTGCTGTGTGTAAACAATGAATCCTGGAATAGTACATCAAAAACTAATGATGTACTGTATGGTGACTAACATAATACAATTTTAAAAATGACTATGGAAATATTGATGAAGTAGATTCTAATTTGGACTAAGGACTAAGAGACTATACTCACAGACACACTCAAATTTGGGAATACAGAGTTGAAATCATGCAAAATGGTGACAAAGTTAACATAAATCTTAAAAAGAAAAGGAAAAATAATGCAACCCATAAGAAGTAAAAAATAAAATAATAATAATGAAAGAAACCCTCTGCTAAGATACCTGTTATACAAAATAAGAATAATCATTCTAATAGTATTTCTGGCATGAAAAGTGAAACACAGATGAACATCAACAGACCCCTTTAATATGTAAACTTGGAATTTCTGGCCAAAAAATATCAAAGCCTCAGAAAATGTAAATCTATTTTTTTTAATGTAAGCATACAAGGTTTTTTTTTTTTAATATGAAATAGTACTCTTTCTACAAGCTAAGAAAATTTGACCAATATATTATACTTTGCTTAAACACCAGAGGTAAATTCTAAAGTTTTTCTTTTGTCTAGAAGATTATGTGCTTACAAAAACTAAATATGTATCTTAGGTGACTATAAGTTAAAGCAACTAGAATGGGATACCTTATTCCAGATACTGCAGTCTTGCCACTGTTCAGTCATATGACTAATTTATATTATTTAAGTATTTTCTTTCCCTTTCTTAATGCACCTGGCATCTTATTTCTGGCTCTAACTGCTGACATGTACTGGGCATAATGTCCAAGAGCCCATGATAGACAGGACAACTCCTAAACATTTTTCCTCAAAGGAGCTTTCAGAATCAGAGCCCATCAAGGCATAGAAGGGTTTCAAGACTATTTTTGCCAATATCCATTATTTTTCACATTATTCTAGGTTATATTTCACGTACTATCCAATTCCCTAAAGTGCTTACATCCACTTGGAGTTTATCCAGAATTCCAAGTTTCCATCAACCAAAATAATTTCATAGAGTGTGCCAACATCACTTGCTAGTTCCTCTTGGCCTCTTTGAAGACGGCAGTAAAATGAAAAGAAAACTACTTCCTATCTCTTCACTCAGCCTCTCTTTCCTCCCCCCACCCACTTCTTCAGGACCTATTCAATCCAAATAATTTGCTTCAAATATTTATAGAAAATATTAGAAATTCCTTTATGCTTGAGAGAAAATCTAACCAGCACTTACCTATACATTTGCAAATTTTATATAGATTATAGATATGTTCTGTTAAGCCCTCTGCATGAGCCTTCAAATGCATATTGTCCTAGGTTTATGGCTCACTTTATCTTTTTTTCTTCCAAATGTGATGCTTCACCTAATATATATTATTTTTCAACAAATGTCACCATATTTAGTGTGTAGATTTTAGAACATCAGAAAGCTTCTCTTTGAATCCTGGACCTACTAATGCTTAGGCAAATTATTCAATTTCCCCAAGCCTCAGTTCTCTTGTAACAAAATGAGAAAAAAATACCAACCTATAAGGTTGTTAGGAAGATTAAATGACATATCTATATACAAAACTTAGCATCTGGAACAGAGCTAGAAGTATCAGCTATTATTCTTATCATTTCCAAAAATGTCAGGAAAATATTGCATTGATGTCAACATATTAAAAACTGAATGAATGCCTACTTGATCTACAGTTTGGACTCAGTATCAGCTCAAAAATAGTTTGGGTCACATGAGTAACATGAGAATATGGTTTCCTTGGAAGCAGGAAAACAACTCATTTATGTCTAGTTCCATAGCCCAACATAAATAGGCTAAATATAGCTAGATAAAATGCTCACTTGAAATGACAATTTATTTACAATGATAAAAAATTCTCAGTTCTTAATATGGCATTGGAGGCCCTTGTTGCTAAGACTCTGGAAACCACATGATTCTTGCTAGAGCAACATGTTACTTCATCTTCCCACCTGTACAGCACCCTGGCCACGTGGCAGGCTGACTCCACCCACAATTCAAGTGGAGAGGCCTTGGACAATTAGTGTTAATTCTACATGAAGGATTGGAGTGTCAGTTAGGCCTAAGTCCGCAAGAATGGAATTCCAAATTACAGTGCTAGTTTCAGGGATGAGTATGTGATATGTCAGCTAAATCAAGATAAAACGCATATCGCTGTTTGATCATTGAATTCAAAAGATCGCTCTTTTTCTCAGGATGCAAAAATGAGAAAGCATGGAACCTTGTTCTTGACAGCCATTCTTTGACAAAAAAAGGAGAGCCTACCATAGCAAACTGACACTCTAGAAGGCAGAGCACAGAGATATAAATTGTAAGAACCTAGTTTTGTTTTTGTTTTTGTTTTTTTAAGTTGATACTACTGAGTCACTGGATCAATACTTACCTATAGTGAAATTAACCAATACATTTCTTTTAGTCCACTTGCATATTCTGTTACTCGCAAACATTTGTGAACTCATAAGTGCACCAGTTTTCTCACATCATTTCCTATTAAAACTTTCATAAGCATCATGATCCAGTTATACTTAGTAGCTTGTCAATCCCCAAAGACTTCCCACACATTGTTGCCTCTGTGTGCTTTTAGAAATACTTCCATGAATCAAAAATGCTTTTCCCCTTTATTCTACTTATTCTTGCAATTCTAGCTCAAGTATATCCCCACTTGTAAATCTTTTAATAAACTCTTGAATCATGCCAAAAATATAATGAATTATATTTCTCTCCATCTCCCTTTCTCCCCACCTGCAAACTGTCTGTCATGTATGGGTAGAGCTGACACCACGTTGGTCTCCGTGTCTCCACTATATTTAGGACAAAGTTTACATTCAGTAATCTTACGGAATTTAATCAAACCCACTGTTTTAGGTACATATTTAAGGAAAAATATAGTAACAGTGTATCTATTTGATTGCTGATGCTAAAAAATTAAGATGCTTTGGACATCTATGTGTTTGGCACTATGTTGCAGGGTTTTACATACTTGATTATCAGTTTTCATCACAGACCTGTAATTCTTATCTCTATTTTACAGATCAAGAACGTAGGACTCAGATAAGTATCCCATCTAAAAATCACAAAGTTTGCAAGCAAAGAAACCAGAATTAGAATCAAGGGAGGAGGTTTCCAATGGGATAAGATCACTTAGCGGCTATATATATATATATATATATATATATATATCAGAAAGCTGATAGATAGATAGATAGATATATTCAAAGAAACTTCAGACCGGGCTGACTTTGTCCATTTAGTCAAAAGGCTGGCACAAAATAATGTTTAGATTTATGCAGTCCTCCATTTGTTAACTAAGCCTATTTTAAATAACTGAACCTTCAAGAGAGGAAACATATTACTGCAACTATGTTAACTGTTATAACAGAAAAATATAATCTGAACTCCCATCACTCTTTATTAAATAAATATGTATTCAGTGTCTTTTATGTGGCATTCAAGGTGCTTCAATATATCATATATATATAAACAATAATAAATATAATAAATATAAATAATAATAATAATAAATATAATAAATAATAAAAATTTCAACATAAATTTGATCAGTGCAGGTAAGGTTGTTAGAGATTTCTCTACACATGAAAAGCTAGTACATCAAAGTTAAATAACAAAGTACTTTAAATGTAAATACAACTTTTTGATTGTAAGGCATCTTATTATTTGGCTAAAACAAAAATATCAATAAATAAGGGGCAGTTTTATTTAAACATTCATTATAATGATTTTGGAAAAGAAATTCACAGAGATTAGAGATAGAATCATTTGCTATTTTCCTTTCCTACCTGCCAGAAGGGGTCAACTGCTGGAGTGATCTATGGAGGAGGCTTCTCAGTCATGTCAAGCATAGAGTAAGAGAAAATTTCAATCTAATAGTCAAAGCAAAAGATCAAGATCTATAACATCACTTTGATCCTTACCTGGGGAAAAGTCCAGGCTGATTGCTTCTGTCACACTCCCTTTCTTTTTCTGTACGATTTCTAAGATGGGCAAGGAAAAGAATCAATGTCTTCTCAAATGCTCTTTCTTCGGATAACTTATTAGCTGGACCCTTTTTTTGGAAATTAGTTTCAAAGTTACAGGAAAAGGATTAATAAATGCAAAATTTAGGCTATTATTTAATCTTACATGGAGGAAGAGAAACTGAAGAGGAAATACATTTAAGATTTGAAATATAAGACTGAGAGATACCTACCAAAAAAAAAAAAAAAGTTTTTGAAGAAAAATTTCTATGAGTGCTCCCAAAACATTAGTTCATTATCAATAGAATTTTCCCCTTTCTCCTAGTTTTAACAGGAATGCTAAGCTTTTATTTTGAATGATCCTGATTGCAAACCAGCTGTTTGATTTAATCATTTCCTCTGGAAAGATGCCACTTACTTAACAAGGGTCAAAGTGTGATAGAGGAAAGCAGAAGGCAGATCTAGCCAGAAAATAGATGCCCGTCACACACTGCAATTGAGGTTTATATGCACAGATTTAAAATTGAACAAAATTGCTGTCTCTCAAAACTACATTTGTGGAAACAATTTCCTTTCAGTAAAAGCCCAAGGTCTGATATTTGGCTTTTGAGGATAATGTCCAAGAACTATAGATTCATTGGTCACATCTAAAGAGTATTCCCCAGAGGGAGAAATTATCAAACAACCTTAACATTTTATCTTCATGCTTAAATGCACCATTTTCTTGTGGGAAATTTCATCCTCATTATAATGAATTAATTATTAAGGGAATGAGTTTGGAATTTAATGTGAAAAAATTAGAAAATTTAATGTGAAAAAATCTTTTTGAAAAAAGATTTTTCAAAAAACCACAATGTTGTTGAGATGGGAGAGAAACAAGTGTTCTCAGAAACAATTAGAAGTTTCACTAGTGGACAAATTTTCAATACATATCAACAGTATTTTAAAAAGAAAAACCTATCTTTGACCTAGGAAACTCACTTCTAGAAATTTAACCTAAGGAAAAAAATTAGAAAAGCATCCAAACACATATATATTTCCACCCAGTGGAATACTATACAGCAGTGAAGATAAACCAATTATAGATACATACCTGAACATGGATGAATCCTGGATGTACTATTATGAGAAAGAAGCAAATCCAAGAAGAACACACACAGAGTAATTCATTTCTCTGTAAAAATCTAAAGCAGACAAAACCAAACAATATATTAGTTAAGAAAAACTAGATAGCAAAGTATATATGAAAGCAAAATATCATTAAAAACAACACTGAAGATAATTAAAATCTAAGAGTAGAAAAGATATTCAAGGAAGACATATCTACACAACTAAGACTTAGGATACAAAAAAAGAAACACCTAAGTTTCTTGAACTTCTGACTCCTGTTCCATAAATGACATTATATCCCTGTCATGACATGTGTACTCAATAATGTGGTTTTTGAAAACCAACCTCATCATCTCAAGGTTTCAGGTAAAAGAGACCATCCTCCCTTTTAAAAATTTTATTATTGTTTTAAAATATTTCACAAGAAAAACATCTATTGAAGTTACAAATGTTAATTCTTCCTCAACAGGTTTACCCTGCTACTTTGTTGCTAAATGATTATTGTAATAGCTCTTGTTAGAGGCAAAGGGATCAGAAGATACATATAAAACATAATGGGACATGCAATGGTAGGTGCTATTTAATCGCATTTTAAATGACACTGGTAGAGTAAATAGTTCATATGCCTTAACTGTTCTATACTGTAAATATAAAAGATCTAGACAGATTCAAACTTAAAATATGTCTACTGTTGATATCATCTGTCCTTTGAAAGGCAGGAACAGTCGGAATCAAGGCAGGAAAATTTGAAACATTAAGATCAGGGGCTAAGTGCTATATGTTAAAATAAAGACATAAAATATAAATGAAATGAGAATTGTCAGGATAGTAAAATTAGTTTAAAATAGTCTCAGAGGGGTGCCTGGGTGGCTCAGTGGGTTAAAGCCTCTGCCTTCGGCTCAGGTCATGATCCCACGGTCATGGGATCAAGCCCCACATCGGGCTCTCTGCTCAGCAGGGAGCCTGCTTTCTCCTCTCTCTCTCTCTGCCTGCCTCTCTGCCTACTTCTGATTTCTGTCTGTCAAATAAATAAATAAAATCTTTTAAAAAAATAGTCTCAGAAAAAAATCAAAAGAATATGAAATAGTAAATTACAACAGAAATGAAATATAGGGAGATAAAATTTGATTTTAAGATATAAGTGGGGAATTAAAATACAAGTTAAGTGAAGTTACAATGACTAAGCCTTAAGTATGAGTCCATAAAAATTCTAAATTATAATTGTAGAATGTAAAGTGGCAGTAGAATTCCTACTAAGAACAAAGAAGAAGGTGGAAAAGGTAACAAAAACTTATACAATGGTGAAAATGTCCATGCAATTTTGGAATGGTGTAAGATGAAAAGCTGAAATAGAACAGGAATAGATAAAGGAAAGTAAATAATGACAAAAAGAAAAGGGACTTGAGAAGAGTCACAACTTCAGTGTAGCATGAAATTGAAACATGGCAAAAGGATAATATGAAATTCTGAAAAGGCAAATGACAAAAGTACAAAACCCCAAAAACGGTTAAAAAACAAGGCAAAGATGAAACAATTTGGGGTGATTCTGAAGAATTAAGTTAACAATTCACTGTTATAAGTTGAAACATACAAATGAGAACAAATGATTGAACTCTACAAAGAAAATGAGTAATAAAAAGCTTCAGGAAGACTTTTTTTTTTTTTTTTAAGTTGAATAAGGTGAAAATACATCTCATTGAAAAACCAAAAAGAAACACATGGAAACAAATGCTTGCTTTAATGGTAAGTCAAAGAGCAATAGAGAAATTGAAGAAATGCTTTTGAAAAGATAAAAGGCCAACAGAAATCTCAAAGGAACAGGAAAAAAAGAGGTTACTAAGAGAAGGAACTGATGAAAAGACCACCTTTCTCAATTATTTATCTGCTTTCTAAAATGAACTATTATGAGATACAGGTACAAAGAATACTACTAAATTGGAAAAAACATAAAATGATTAAAAAGTTTAAGGATTTTTAAAATATGAGCAAAAAGTAAATTTAAAAAGCATCAGATGCTCTAAAGAGAATAAAATTCTACAAATGTGGATAAGTGAAATATTATTAAGTTATTAAGCATCATAATTATAGACAAGTAGAAATTTGGATCCAACTTTAAATCTTCAAATTCCTCTATTGTTGTAACTGTACTTTAAGGTGATCTAGAGATAATAAGACACAGACAATTTATATAGTAAACCAAAGTGGACAACATAGAAAAGCACACTGGGAATCTACAGAAATGAAAAAATAGTTTATTTTTATTTGATAAAATATTCATGAAAAAAGTATTAAGTGAGTAAGAGTAGAAAATAAACCCAAAAGATAATTCCATGGGGAGAAAAAAATAGGAAAAGAGCAGAATATGAAACATACCCTTCACACTATGTTAATTTTTTTAATTCAAAATTGCTAACATATTGTTAAATTTAAGTCACAGTTCTTTGGACCTAGACTAGAAAATACCAAAATCAGTATGGAAAGTTAACATTTCTGAGATTGTGGAAAGTAACCATTGAAAAAGTGCCTAAGGAAAGATGACACAAAATTAGAAGAAAAAGCAAAGCAGAAAATGAAAAGAAATATCATATATTAATTTGATAAGAAGCAAGGGAAAGGATGATTTATAACTATACCTGAGATGTTGTAAGGCTATATCTCTACATGTAACATTTTGAATGACTTTTCACAACTTTATATAAGCTATCTGGAGTTTGTCAATGGGATGAAGTCACCATTTTAACCAAGCAGTTGGTAGAAATTGCCAAAAAGTCATCTTTGAATTCCATAAGCCCTGAAGACAGAGCTTCACTGAGTAAAGGCAGGAGTTGCCTTTCAGAAGTTGCCTGACAAGCCAAATCAAACTATATCTTCATTATAATTTAATCACAGTTATGTTCAGTTTCTACTGGGTCATTCTGGCACTATAAATTGACAATAGAGTCGGAGTAGACCCCAAGTGGTTTGACACTCAGTCCATGACTTGCTCTTCTTCTTCTTCCTTTTTTTTTTTTTTTTAAGATTTTATTTATTTGTGTGTGGGGGATAGAGAGAGAGAGAGAGCACAAGCAGGGGGAGTGGCAGGCAGAGGAAGAAGCAGGCTCCCTGCTGAGCAAGGAGCCCAATGCAGGACTCCATTTCAGGACCCTGAGATCATGACCTGAGCCAAAGGCAGACACTTAACTGTCTAAGCCACCCATGCATTCCCATTGCTTACTCTTTTCTAATACATATAAAGTTAGACAACAAATGGGACATCATCCCTTGAAGCCCAGGATCTAGGCAGTGGTATGTATAAGGAAATGAGATTTTAGAGACACATGACTCTAATAACTTATTTTTAAAGCATTCTCATCTACATTTATTTTGATCTTTTTAACAATCTTATGAGATATATAGAGAAGATCTTATTATCCCAATTATCTGTAATAAGGAAAGAGGTTCAGGAAGGTAAGAAAGCTATTCAAATTAGTGATGTGCATGGCAATAAAAATTAAAACCTAGGCTTTCTCTAGAACTTGTAAACAAACTACCCCAAAATAATTTACTAATTTCTCTCTCTCAAAGCAGCATATTATGGTGGAGAGGAAGCAAGATGGCAGAGGAGGAGGAGAGTGAAATAGCATTAGGCCCCAGGAGTTCAGCTAGATAGTTATCAAACCATTCCGAACACCTACAAACTCAACAGGAAATAGAGGAGAAGAGCAACAATTCTAGGAACAGAAAATCAACCACTTTCTGGAAGGTAGGATGTGCAGGAAAGTGAATGTGAACCAATGGGAAGATAGACCACAAGGGGAGGGGCCATCTCCTGGCAAGTGGTGGAGCAGCAGAGCACAAAATCAGAGCTTTTAGAAGTCTGCCCCACTGAGGGATGTTGCTCCAGGGGCTAAGTTGGGAGTAGAGCCCTTGTGGGGACAGTGTGGTCTCAGGACTTGCAGGGTCACAGAAAGACGGGGGATGTCTGAGTACAGCAGAGCTGCCAGGTATCAAAGTGGAGAATCCAGCTACAGAGATGGAGCTGGAGATGAGAAGGGAGCTCTCAGCTGCAGGTTATCTTAAACCGTGATCCAAGGCACAGTTGGGACCCTGCTCTTTGAGCAGGCACCTCACAAGTGCCAGATCTAGAGAGACCACCTGCTTCCTTCCCTGGGACTAGTGGTTTGGGAGAATGCTGCAGGAATCTGCTGGGTTTGGAAACCCCAAATGCGGCCGTGAACCAGATATAGAAATGCTCGGTCACAGGACTGGTGAGCTCAGAGTGCAGCCGGAGGCCAGGGAGACAGAGGGATTGACTGCTTTTATCTGAGGACACGCTGAGAAGTGGGGCCTCAAGCTCTTGGATCCTATGGGCCAGAGACTGGAAGGCTGACATATTCATTACCATCCTTCAGAGTTGTACGGAAAGCGTTCAGGGAACAAAAACTCTAGAGAGCAAACCTATACAGATTACTTAGCCTGGCCCCTGGCAAGGGCAGTGCAATTCTGCCTTGGACAAAGACATTTATGAACACTTAAAAAGGCCTCTCTCCCAGACGATCAGCAAGAACATCCAGCCGAGACCAAGTTTACCGATCAACAAGAACTACAGAACTTCATAGCTAGGGAAAGCAACACATAGAATTCATGGCTTTTTTCTCATGATCCTTTAGTCTTACAAAGTTAAATTTTTAAAATTTTTTTTATTCAATCTTTTTAACTTTTCCTCTTTTCTCTTTTAACATTTTTTAACTATTTTATCTTATCAATACCTTTAAAAAAAAACTTTTTAAATCTTCATTGTTATAGTTGTATTTTATACCTTCATTGTACTTAACCTTAGTTTTTGTGTACGTATAGGTTTTTTTTTCATTAAAATTTTGGGATAAAATTTCTTCTAATAGATCAAAATATACCCTAAATCTAGCTCCAGCCTGATTACATTCTCTCCTCTTTTTTTTCTTCTTCTTTTTTTTTCCAATCAATGTATCTTATCAAATCCTTTTTTTAGAATTTTTTAATTTTCATCTGACATTCATATTCCATCCCCTCATCAGGTTTACCCTTACCCTTATTTCTGTATATACATAAGTTTTTCTTTCTTTAAAAATTTGGGAGGTAGTTTCTTCTAAGAGACCGAGACCAGAATACACCCAAAATCAAGTGGGTGGCTCTCTTCTATTCACCAGTCTAATATTTTATATGTATGTGTATATATATATATATATATATATATATATATATATATTCATTCCCCCCTTTCTTCTCTCCCCTGTTTCAGGTCCCTTCTGATTTGGTTAGCATATATTTTTCTGGGATCTTAGCCAACCTTTTAGTATTTTACTCTCTCATTCATATATTCTTTGTGGAATAAAATGACAAGGCAGAAAAACTCACCACAACAAAAAGAACAAGAGGCAGTACTAACGACTAGGGACCTAACCAATATGAACATTGGTAATATGTCAGAATTAGAGTTCAGAATGATGATTATCAAGGTGTTTGCTGGACTCGAAAAAGGCATGGAAGATATCAGAAAATCCCTTTCTGGAGAAATAAAAATCCATTTCTGGAAAAATAAAAGAACTAAAATCTAACCAAGTTGGAATCAAAAAAGCTATTAATGAGGTGTAATAAAAAATGGAGGCTCATACTGCCAGGATAAATGAGGCAGAAGAGAGAATTAGTGATATAGAAGACCAAATGATGGAGAATAAAGCTGAGCAAAAGAGAGACAAACAACTACTGGACCATGAGGGGAGAATTCAAGACATAAGTAATACCATAAGATGAAACATTATTAGAATAATTGGGATCCCAGAAGAAGAAGAAAGAAAGAGGGCCAGAAGGTATATTGGAGCAAATTATAATTAAGAATTTCCCTAATATGGCAAAAGGAACAAACATCAAAATCCAGGAGGCACACAGAACCCCCCTCAAAAATCAATAAAAATAGGTCCATACCTCATCATCTAATAGTAAAATTTACAAGTCTTAGTGACAAAGAGAAAATCCTGAAACCAGCTTGGGACAAGAGGTCTGTAATATACAATGGTAGAAATATTAGATTGGGAGCAGACTTATCCACAGAGACTTGAAAGGCTAGAAAGGACTGGCACGATATATTCTGAGCACTAAACAAGAAGAATATGCAGCCAAGAGACTATATCCAGCTAGAATGTCATTGAAAATAGAAGGAGAGAGAAAAAGCTTCCAGGACAAACAAAACTTAAAAGAATTTGCAAACACCAAATCAGCCCTACAGGAAATATTGAAAGGGGTCCTCTAAGCAGAGAGAGAGCCTAAAAGTAACAGACCAGAAAGGATCAGAAACAATATACAGTAAGAGTCATCTTACCAGCAATACAGTGGCACTAAATTCATATCTTTCAATAGTTACCCTGAATGTAAATGGGCTGAATGCACCCAATCAAAAGACACAGGGTATCAGAATGGATTAAAACAGTAACAACAACAACAAAACAACAATAAACAACACCCACTGATATGTTGTCTACAAGAAACTCATGTGGACCCAAAGACACCTCCAGATTTAAAGTGAGGGGGTATGGTAAATTAGAATTTACCATACTAATAGACAATAAAAGAAAACTGGGGAGGCAATCATTCTATCAGACGAATTAGATTTTAAGCCAAAGACCATAATAAGAGATATGGAAGGACGCTATATCATCATTAAAGTGTCTGTCCAACAAGAAGATCTAACAATTTTAAATATCTATGCCCCTCACATGGGAGCAGCGAATTATATAAAACAATTAATAACACAATCAAAGAAACACATAGACAATAATGCAATAATAGTAGTGGACTTTAACATCCCCTCACGGAAATGGACAGATTGTCTAAGAAAAAGATTAACAAGGAAATAAAGGCTTTAAATGACACACTGGATAAGATGAACATCACATAAATATTCAGAACATTCCAACCCAAAGCAACAGAATACACATTCTTCTCTAGTGCACATGGAACATTCTCCAGAACAGATCACATCCTGGGTCACAAATAAGGTCTCAATCGATACACAACTACTGGGATCATTTCCTGAATATTTTCAGACCACAATGCTCTGAAATTAGAACTCAATTACAAGAGGAAAGTTGAAAAGAACTCAAATACATGGAGACTAAAAAGCATCCTACTAAAGAATGAATGCATTAACCAGGAAATTAAAGAATTGAAAAAAATTCATGAAAACAAAAACACAACTGTTCAAAATCTGTGAGAAAGAGCAAAGGCGGTTTTGAGAGGAAAGCATATAGCAATACAAACCTTATTCAGCAATCAAAAAAGGTCTCAAGTACACAACCTAACCCTACACATAAAGGAGCTGGAGAAAGAACAAGAAAAAAGGCCTACACCATGCAGGAGAAGAGAAATAATAAAGTTCAGAGCAGAAATCAATGCAACAGAAACCAAAAGAACAGTAGAACAAATCAATGAAACTAGGAGCTGGTTCTTTGAAAGAATTAAGAAGACTGATAAACCCCTGGCCAGATGTATCAAAAAGAAAAGAGAAAGGACCCAAATTAATAAAATCATGAATGAAAGAGGAGAGTTCACAACCAACAACAAAGAAATATGAACAACTATAAGAACATATTATGAGCAACTACACACCGGCAAATCTGGCAATCTGGAAAAAATGGATGCATTCTTAGAGACATATAAACTACCAAAACTGAACCAGGAAGAAATAGAAAACCTGAACAGACCCATAACCAGTAAGGAGATTGAAGCAGTCATCAAAAAATCTCAGGACAAACAAGAGCCCAGGGTCAGACAGCTTCCCAGGGGAATTCTACCAAACATTTAAAGAAGAATTAATACCTATTCTCTTGAAACTGTTACAAAAAAATAGAAATGGAAGGAAAACTTCCAAACTCATTTTATGAGGCCAGCATTACCTTGATCCCAAAACCAAAGACCCCATCAAAAAGGAGAATTGCAGACCAAAATTCTTGATGAATACAAATGCAAAAATTCTCAACAAAATACTAGCCAATAGGATCCAACAGTACATTAAAAGGATGACTCACTATAACCAAGTGGGATTTATTCCTGGGCTACAAGGTTGGTTCAACATCTGCAAATCAGTCAATGTGATACAATACATTAATAAAAGAAAGAACAAGAACCATATGATACTCTCAATAGATGCTGAAAAATTATTTGACAAAGTACAGCATCCTTTCTTGAACAAAACTCTTCACAGTGTAGGGATAGAGCATACATATCTCAATACCATAAAAGCCATCTATGAAAAACCCACAGCAAATATTATTCTCAATTGGGAAAAACAGAGCTTATCCCATAAGGTCAGGAACATGGCAGGGCTGTCCACTATCACCACTGCTATTCAAATTAGTACTAGAGGTCCTAGCCTTGGCAATCAGACAACAAAAAGAAATTAAAGATATCTGAATCAGCAAAGAAGAAGTCAAACTCTCACTCTCTGCATATGATATGATAATTTATGTGGGAAACCCAAAAGATTCCACTCCAAAACTGTTAGCACTCACATAAGAATTCAGTAAAGTGTCAGGATATAAAATCAATGCACAGAAATCAGTTGCATTTCTACATACCAATAGCAAGAGAGAAGAAAGAGAAATTAAGCAGTTGATCCCATTTATAATTGCACCCAAAACCTTAAGATACCTAGGAATAAACCTAATGAAAGAGGCAAAGAATCAGTACTCAGAAAACTATAAAGTACTCCTGAAAGAAACTGAGAAAGACACAAACAAATGGAAAAACGTTCCATGTTCATGGAATGGAACAAAAAATATTGTGAAAATGTCTATGCTACCTAAGCAACCTACACATTTAATGCAATCCTGATCAAAATACCATCAATTTTTTCAAAGAAATGGAAAAAATCATCCTAAAATTTACATGGAACCAGAAAAGACCCCAAATACCCAGAGGAATGTTGAAAAGGAAAGCCAAAGTTGGTGGCATCACAATTGCAGACTTCAAGCTCTATTACAAAGCTGTCATCATCAAGACAGTATGGTACTGGCACAAAACAGACACATAGATCAATGGAACAGAAGACAGAGCCCCCAAATGGCCCCTCAACTCTATGGTCAACTAATCTTCAACAAAGCAGGGAAGAATGTCCAATGTGGGGGGGGGGCAGTCTCTTCACCAAATGGTGTTGGGAAAATTGGACAGCCACATGCAGAAGAATGAAACTGAACCATTTCCTTACACCACGCACAAAAATAGACTACAAATGGATGAAAGACCTCAGTGTGAGACAGGAATCCGTCAAAATCCTTGAGAACACAGGCGGCAACCTCTTCGACCTTGGCCATAGCAACTTCTTCCTAGATACATCACCAAAGGCAAGGGAAGCAATGGCAAAAATGAACAACTGGGACTTCATCAAGATCAAATGCTTTTGCACAGCAAAGGAAACAGTTAACAAAACCAAAAGACAACTGACAGAATGGGAGAAGATATTTGCAAATGACATATCAGATAAAGGGCTAGTATTCAAAATCTATAAAGAACTTATCAAAGTCAACACCCAAAGAACAAATAATCCAATCAAGAAATGGGCAGAGGACATGAACAGACATTTCTGCAAAGAAGACATCCAGATGGCCAACAGATACTTGAAAACGTGCTCCACATTACTCGGCATCAGGGAAATACAAATCAAAACCACAGTGAGATACCACCTCATATCAGTCAAATGGCTAAAATTATCAAGTCAGGAAATGACAGATGTTGGTAAGGATATGGAGAAAGGGGAACCTTACTACACTGTTGGTGGGAATGCAAGCTGTTGCAGCCACTCTGGAAAACAACATGGAGGTTCCTCAAAAAGTTGAAAATAGAGCTACCCTATGACCCAGCAATTGCACTACTGGGTATTTACCCAAAAGATACAAATGCAGTGATCCGATGGGGCACATGCGCCCGAATGTTTATAGCAGCAATGTCCACAATAGCCAAACTATGAAAAGAACCTAGATGTCCATCAAGATATGAATGGATAAAGACGATGTAATATATATATTATATATATAATACTACACGTCTATGAAAAGAAATGAAATTTTGCCACTTGCGATGACGTGGATGGAACTAGAGGGTACTATAAGTCAATCAGAAAAAGACAATTATCATATGATCTCTCTGATATGAGGAATTTGAGAGGTGGGGCAATGGGTTGTGGGGGGTAGGGATGGGCAAAATGAAACAAGTTGGGATGGGAAGGGAGACAAAACCATAAGAGACTCTTAATCTCACAAAACAAACTGAGGGTTCCTGGGGGGTGGGGGAAGGGATAGGGTGGTTGGGTGATGGGACACTGGGAGGGTATGTGATATGGTGAGTGCTCTGAAATGTGTAAGCCTGATGATTCACAGACCTCTACCCCTGGGGCAAATAATACATTATATGTTAAGAAAAATATGTTTTTTTAAAAGCAGCATATTATGGTTTTTAACAAAAGAGTTAATATCTTAGTCTAAAGAATATGCATTTGCAATATCTTAAAAGAATGCAGAATTGCCCTAAGTAGATATCTGTTTTAAGTCTGCATTACTAAGGACTATCTTTCTATACCTATAATTTAACCATTATTCTTTTCTTGGTCAAGAAACTAAAATCTCAGGTTGTCGTAATTACTGATCCCTGGATGTTCTGGTCTCTGAACTCAGCTCCAGGTCTTCCTCCTTACATGGCCATTTGAGTCCTCACTCACATGCTTTACATTTGGTGCACATCACCATGCTCTTGAAAGCAATTTTCTTATAGCACAAAGGATTTCTTAAAATGTTACAGTATAATATAACAACTTTACACACTGTTTAAGAAATAGAGAAAAGGGCAACTTGCTCTCATTTGCTTCTCAAATGCCAAACCCATATACAGTAATATAGTTTTATGGAGTATAGGGTTTTTTTTTCCCTCTTCTTAGCATTAGACATTACATTACTTTTCAGTGGCATAAATTGAAAACAAAATCACATTACCTGACAAATTTTCAGCAATTTGCCAATACTAAATGTTACTGAGTCCATTAGTACTTGTATATTGAGTTTGTTTTATATGAGTTTTTTTCCTCCCCTATAGCTACTGGTAGAAGAGAAATGCAAAGTGAAAGAAAAATCAGTTTCATCGGCAAATAATGGAGCTTTTAATATAAAAAGAAAACCTAGTTCTACATTGTTAATTTTGTAAAAACCTCACAGTGCATGTTTAGGAAATTCCCCAAATTACTTCTCTGGACATTTGGAGGATTTCTAGAAAGCTGAATGAACAGAGAAAACTTTTTTTTTTTTCCCCTCGAGACTTTCCTTACAAGAATCCTGTTTTTGTTTTGTTTTGTTTTTTTTTCTTATTTGAACACAGGCTTCATCTTCATATGTTGGACTAAAGAATTATCAAGGACAATTATAGGTCAAGAACTTATATATTCCAGGAAAAGAGCGGCATCATTAATAGAAACAGTTTAAAATTATATTTGGATTAGGGCAGGGTAGGGAAGATGATAATTTAAGATTCAGAGAATGAAGCCTGCAGAATACAGAGGAAATAGAAAATGTGGACCACATATTTCCACTGGGTTTTGTCCATAACTGATAATTGGCTAAGTAAGATAGCAGATACTCAGTGTTTGCTATATGAGTGAACGGATGAAGAAGAGATACATATGTCAAGACATTCAAAATGGTGAATTCTAATGGAAAATGAGAGAAAGAAATAAACTACGGTTTTTATTTTTTCTTTGTTATGATGTGAGGCAGAATTTTTAGGGATGGTCCACTGCAGTCTTAAAGTAATGCTCAGACACCATACCAAGAAGTAAGCAAATAGGATAGTTCTAACAGTGATGTTCTAGTAAGCATTTTCACTAGATGGAAATCAAATTATTTAACCTGTTTTGTTTACCAAGAGCAAGAACCTGGAGAGACAAAGTCCTGGAGAGAAAAAGCTAGGTATTTTAATGGAGAAACCATGAAAAAATGTCCTCCAAATAAACAAGTTTATTATATATTCCCAGTGTGTTCCACAGAGAAAAATAATGTTAAAAAATATAAGGAGAAAACAGTTCCAGTAGAACATATGCATTAATAAGATCCATAGGTATCTTCTAAGATCACATATTCTTTGGATTGGTAGAGGGTTAAGTCTGTTTGTTTTGTTTTTGCACATGCTTTTAATACTGTTAACAGTTATAAAAGCACATTCTTTAAATACCACTGATTATATAAATTTAAAACAAATTTCCAAAACAGGACATGAAATTTAGGGGTGAGATTTTTAATTTTTTAGGAGAAAATGGTATTTATATCTTTATGTGATTAGTAAATGAGCAAACTAGGTACCAACATGGGTCTATCTAATGCTTAGGAATGGGTACTAAGATGCTGTGATATTTTAATAATTGCATAGAATACATGACTGCTTCTTATAGCTGTATATGAGAAACCTTAAGCAGACACAATAAAAAACTATGCCAGGAATAGAATATATAAGTTAATCTGTTCACTGAGCCTATTGCTATAAAGATATAGAGCATAATTTTGAAAACTGTTTTAAACAATGTCATTTGTACATTTTCTTTTCAAAAATTTCAAATGAAATAAACCAATTACAGGATTATTTTTTTCTCTGTGTTCAAGAAGTTGCTTTCTTCAGGGAGTTTTGTGTTTTTTTTGTTTTTGTTTTTGTTTTAATTTCCATTTGCCAAACTAATTGATGAATCCAAAAGGTGATAGTTCAGAAATCACAGCAGATCCTCATGAGGTTCTGCCAGATTTGAGGTGTTTAGGGGGAGAAAGCTGGCTCACATTTCAGGAGGTTGTTTTCCTTCTAACAAGGTTATCATGGACATGGCTAAGTAATTCAGGCAAGGGGAGAGGCATAAATGTTAAGGCCATCTTATAAGATCACAAGGTTACAAAACACCCTTGAGGGTGAAAGTCTTCAAGGAAAAGATGTCCCACAATCAATCATCTTGGGAAAAGTTTAAAACATAAACCAAAGCCAATGACAAGGCGTTAAACAGAAAATGAGTAGTAGAGGGAAAGTCAGCCAGATCTATCGAATCAGAATCTCTGGGGAGTCCATGCTTTAAATAAGTTCCCTGGGCCATTTTTATGCACTCTAAAGTGAGAGAAGCACTGCCTTAGACCTCAGACAGAAACTTGTGGTGGTTTTGAAGCAAGATCTCTGAGGCCAGACTGCCTGTTTTTGAATCCCAGCTCTTATGAATTATGTGACCTTGGCCAAGTTACTTAATCTCTCTGTGCCTCAGTTTGGTCATTTGGAGGCAGGAAGGGTGGGGAGACCTGTAACAGGACCTATTTCAATGTGGTCCCGAGGGCTGTCCTAAAGGTTATTCTAGGAAGTAAATAAAATATCTGTGAAGTGCTCAAAATAGAACTTGGCACATAATAAACACATATAATAACTAAATAACTACTCAAAGAATTAGGTCTCTAATTTCCAAAATACCTGTTCTCATACCTAAGTACCCTATAGAATTCACTGAAATAGACAGTTAGTTCTACCCAGTCTTTATTATGAGTGGGGAGAGAACCTAAACATTTAATTTTACTTAAATAAATAATATTTTCTTGGATTTCCTCTATATATTTTCAATTTTTTTGTTGTGATCTTTTAGAAACCCTGAGATAGTAAAAATATATTTAGATATATAAATATGTAGATAAATAAATTTTTATTCAGAATGCAAATTCCATGCTTAGAAAAAATATATATATACATTTCAGAACAGAATTTTTGGAATTTTTTTTTTTTTTAGAGTTTTATCTTCTTTTTTTTTTAAATTTTTTATTTTTTATAAACATATATTTTTATCCCCAGGGGTACAGGTCTGTGAATCGCCAGGTTTACACACTTCACAGCACTCACCAAAGCACATACCCTCCCCAATGTCCATAACCCCACCCCCCTTTTCCCAACCCCCCTCCCCCCAGCAACCCTCAGTTTGTTTTGTGAGATTTAGAGTCACTTATGGTTTGAGTGAAGTTTTTGAACACATTTAACATGCACACACTTACATTACCTGTAAGAAAAAAGAGTTAATGTGTACCCCTGACACCTTCATATTACCTTTTTGTCATCTCCAGGGGTATTTATAGTCATGAAATTCCATTATCTGTGGTGAGACTAAAGTGTTAACAAATACCCCATCTATACAAGAGTCTTTATTCACAGAGTTGCATTTGAGAGTTGTATCCCTGGAGACACCACTTTGAGTCAAGACATTGCTTCTAAGTTCTTCTAAAAATATTAATACATCACCCATTATTTTTTTTAAAAAACTCTAATTAAGGAGTATTTGATTAAAAAAAAGAAAGTGCTGACTACCTGGCATAGAATTAAGATGTTAAAGGCATAGGATGTAACAGAGATGTTTCATTTGTAAAGTGAGCAGGATATCAGAGAGTGAGCAGGAAAGCGTGAATATTCCCCAGGAAAGCTACAATCTAATATTTCAGTTTGTGCACGATGTGATGCTTGTGGCTATAGACAAACCTGACTACTGACACTTGTCTGGAAAGAATCCCTTCTTTCTATCTATCTTTCTCCCCAAACCCGTCATTCTCCCCTTCTGGATTAGTTCTACTTATACACAGGCAGAGGAAAACCTCACTTTCTCTCTTCTTTTATACCTTAGGACAAGGCATTCATCAGCACCTGTGGAATAGCTATTGTTACGGGGACCCATAGCTGTAATACAATTATGGATTTCAACCCACTCTTTACAGTTTCTTAGGGAAGTTAAGTACAATTCAAGAATATTAAGTGGCTCTAAAAAAAAAAAAAGATGAATTGTGGAAAAAGAATCAGTTTCAAAAAATAAAATGCACTTCTAAAAATATTTCAGAAAGCAGAAACTTCATTGATTTTTAAGCAGCTTTCTTCAGAAATGCTAGGGAAAAAGTCAATTGGTTTTTCTCTGTTTTATTTTACTTTGCAAAATAATGCTGATTTGAAAAAAAGTCATCACAATTGCCTAAAGTTCTGTGAAATAATGATGTGGTGTGGCTTCTAGCTAATGGTCCCAGTATATTTGTAAATCAGAAGATTTATTCTAGAAGTTGTTACATAAATATCAGCAGGGTAGATTTCTTTCATTTATTTTGCATAATTACATTCAAAATGGATAGTTCTAGCATTTTAAAACCAATGCAACCGCCTGCAGGAGAATGTCTTTTTATATTCATGGAAACATCAGCATATTGCGAAGACATGTCTTGTTGGTCAAAATTATTTCGGATATCTACTTACCATCACAAATGAGAATTAAAGGAAGAAAAACTCTGCATGGATAGAAAATCAAAATGGCACTGGAGTAACAGAGAGTGTCCTCTAAAGGAAGTTCCTGTTTCTGCATGTGTTCATTACACATTCTCAAAGGAAACAGAAGGATTCATCCTTTGGAAGATATTTACCAGGACATTTTAAGATTAAAAAAAAGTACAAGAATTTACAACCAAAAACCAAAAAACAAACAAAAAAACCACCTTTCTATTTTTCAGCTAACTCCACCCATTAGCTCTCACTCTTATAGACGCAGAGACTCTCGTTTGACCCTAGCAATCCATCTTATAATTAATTTATAAGAACATAAATACTGTCAACCTACATGGACAAGATCAATCTTAAGTCAATCAACAGTGCCCCTTAAGTGACGTCTACCTTGAATTTCTCTTAAAAGGTGAAACCAAGCTTTTAGTCCATTCCTTAAGATTTATAAATATGATTCTACATCTAAAGGGAAATTCATATGATTATGATCCAACATTCCAGTTAGTTTCTGTCAATTTTCCTCTCGATATTTTTCAGAGGATCATAGACCAATGAATCTAAATTGAGATCATTTGTGAAAAGAAAGCATAACATGTCTCTATAAGTTTAATTAGTTTTGTCTTAAAAAAAAAATGTTAACTTCCACTTTCCCTACAAAATTTGGGGGCATGGTTAACCACTTAGTTGATGTCAGTATTTGCCCACTGATTTGCTGGTGACAGAGACTATCATGTATTTCTCAAGCTGTTCCTATCTCCTCCAGATTCTAAAAAAAATTTTCAGAATTTTTTTCTTCATCAAATTTCTTATCAATTTGTCCACAACTTTTGATAAGCTTATTTTCATTTCTCAGGCTGAAATGTATTTACCTGCCAAGTAAATTGTGCTTAGACCCTATGACTGCAGGCTCTCTGAAGAGAGTATGTAGTACTGGACATTGGGAAAGAGTTGAAGGCTTTTTTAGCATTTAATTCCAAACATATTTCTCAGAAAGTTGAAAGTCAGACTTTTAATAAAAATTCATCACTAAATGAATGTTAATGAGAAAATAAATGGTGTTTTCAATTATTCTAAGAAAAATACCTAAAACAAGGAATAGTCTCCCAGTTCAACAGACTCTCTTCCTTGATTTCTTCCTAGCAAAGTTCACAGCTGTCAGAAATGTTTCTATGGATATATACATACAATAGTTTGACATCATAAAACACTGAAGATGCAGAAATCAAGAAAGCCTTGAAAAAAGATCTGGGGGGAAATTCCTTAATTACTACTGAATATAAATGGGTGGTTTCCATTGGATGGAATAAGCTCACCCAAGCCAACTATACACACACACACCCAAGACTGCTTCTAAATTTAATCAGATTTACTGGTGTTGACTAATGTAGGAAAGACGTTAGGATTCAAAGCCAATGGCCAAGAGGGAATTCTTGAGATGTCCTTGGTGCAAAAAGATGGTTTTACTAAAGTACAGGGAGAGGACCCATGGACAGAAAGAGCTGGGCTAGGGTCATGAGAAGCGGCCCATTATAAACTTTCAAGTTGGTTAGGAGTTAGAGATAGGGTAAGTCCCCAAGGAATTTGGAAGCAAGGTTTCCAGGACCTTGAGGGGGCTAGCTATTGTTGGGAAAAGGTCATTTATTACTGTCTAATAAAAACTGTAGTATTAAGACCCTTCACATGTATATCGGTGGGCCATCCATATGCTTGGGGGGTGACTGAGAACATGTATCTTGGGGGTTTATCAATTAAAAAGAAATTTGTAAAGGAATTTTTATTTTAAAATAGATCTACAGGATCCTGGGGTGGAGGGAGAAGTTTGGACTGTCTTTTTCCCTTAGCAAAGTATTAACATCAAGGCAGTTGTGTTCCTAGAGGAATGTCACTCTGCCTGTTTCAAGGACTTGTCAAAGGGCTGTAGGTAGTATGGAAATTTAGTAATTTTTCTTCTGCCTTTGTTTGCCATATCATTGATGAATTTCTTAGCATTCCAGGATGATATTTGCATCTTAGCTGGTATGAAGTATGTTAAAAATTTTTTTCTGAATTTTATTCAAAATGAGAGATTATTTTACAGCACCAACTGATAAAGGAAATGTTAGTGTGTTTGATAATTTATGGATTGGCTTTTTTTTTTTTCCTGATTGAGTTAGAGATGAACATTCTTCCATCTAGAACTCTGAAAAAATAGCAATATAAATATCCAAATGGCAGCTGAATACATACATGCAGATAATTTTTGCTTAAAGAGTCTACTGTTCTCACAAGTTTCCACTGTGATAGTTAGAACATGCATAGAGAACTGGGCTTCAGAATATTTCTTGCATTAATAAATGGGATATCAAATTATCTTTTCAGTAATGTAGGTTACTTGATTTACAAGAGGGTAATAGTAATGCCCCTTTTTAAGCTTTTAGTTAAATACAAAGAATCTGACAACTGCTTCGATTGTGTGTTAAAACACATTTTCATAACACTTCCTGACGGTGATCCAGCTTCAATGAAATTTTTGACTACTGAAGTTTACACAGAATACTGACAGATAGCAACTGGTCTATGCAGTGAGGAAAAACAGGAACCTGAATATTTTAGACAAGTTTCTATTAAGGTAGTCCCAGTGTTACAAACAAGGGATGCTTCAACATATACAGTATAGGTTCCCTGAATTTTCTATGCTAATTCTGTAGTTCCCTTCCATTTCTAAACAAAGATCTTCTTGATGATTTCACAACTAGTTCCTTCATAAGTAGCAGTTGGAAATGCTTTTAAAAAAACAAAACAAAACAAAACAAAAAAAGAGCTCACAATGCATGTAGATCAGGCAGAAGAGCTCAAGCTTAATATGTCCTCATTAAGAGGCTATGATCTATTTACCCACATCTGCCATTACTAGGAAAATGCAATGTTTAAAACGCAGACTGTTGGTTTATTTCATTTTGTGCCCATAGGAAGCATTATTGCAGCATGTCCAATAAATTGCAACAACCTTATTTTCCTCAGATTATTATCTATATATTACTGTTGGTAATACTCTGAAAAGAAAAAGAGCAAATGGGTCTATTCTCATTTCGATTTGCTATTCCCATGATTAGCAATCAGAGTAACAGATGCAAATAAAGACATGGTCCCTGAGGGTGTTGTCCATACAACAGTTAAGATAAGTTAGTAATACCAATAAGAAGACTCCTTGGGTAACAGTCCCAGAAGGATCTATAGCAATGTTATGGATTCTTCTTGGCATGTTTTGTCCACATTATGGTCAGTAATGTCTACTCTCCTACACTTAAATTGAAAAGAAATATGGTCTGGATTTCTCTTGCACATCCTAAAAGGAATGTGCAAGAGGAATCTCTTTTTATTACGACTACTCGTTTTATTCCTACAAGCTTCCTTTCTTGCAAGTTCACAATATAGTTTTATCTAATTCTATTTCTTTTGACAAAAATATGTAAAGGGTTATATACAGAAATCCACCTACTTACAGGCCAGAATTCTCAAAGTGGAGAGAACTGTTTATGATATTAACACTTAACACAAAACTGTAAGTAATGGAGTATTTACTATACCTCATTGGTATACACACCTATTTTCTCATTTGGTCTCTTAAGACACTAACATGGAGGAGTCATACTTCTATTTTGTAATAAGCTAATTACATATAATTATAGATTCCTAATGAATAGTTATTATTTAGACTGCCAATTTACTTGAGTAGTTACGAATTAGTAATTGTCACCTTATCCTTATGTATTTATTAATAATAATAGTAAACCAACTAAAAATATATAGTGGTTTATGTTGTGCAATTAGATATCTCAAGTAAATGTTTTCATACCAGACCTGACAGATCAAAGAGGAACCATTATTTTTTTTTTTAAACATATATTATAATATAAACCAAGAACAATTTTCTTAGGGACACAATCTTTCAGTTATAAGCAGAATAAAACTGTATATATTCTGCAACTTCTGAAAGTCTAATTCATGGAAATATTCATATAGCTTTGTAAAGATGTATGAACAAGAGTGTGTATCAAAACATTAATTGTAAAAGAGAAAACTTAGGGACACATAAGTGTCATCATTAAGACTGTTGGGAAATAAATTATGAGTCATCTAGACTATACAATATTAGAGGAAATATGGAGTGAATAAGTGAAGGTACTTATATTTTAAAATTTATGCACTGGTATGTAGGTATGTATATATATATTTGTATATATGTATATGTGTGTAGGTATGTGTGTATATATATATATTTGCATTAACAATAAGCCAACAAATATATATACACTCACATACATATTCAGATAAACACACATATATAACAATAAGCCAACTATACACACACACACACACATATTCAGATATAAATGTAAAAACATTAAGACTATGATCAATTTTACCCCAAGTCCTATGAGTTTAAGCTAGCATATTCAATTTAAGACATTAATAAAAATAAAGTTTTCTATTACATTTTTAAAATAAAGTTTCTGGATGATTTAACCTTTTCCTCAATTTCCTATTATTTCTTAACAGAATAAATTCTATGATCCACCAGACTTTCACCTTTTAAAAATCAAGAAATGATGCTCCTATTTTCTCAGTATTCTTCCAGTACCTACTAGAGCAATTGTGAAACCAAAATAAACCCTCTTTACATGTATCTTGAATGAATCACATGAGAAGTTAGAAGACCATTCTCCCCATTACGACAATCAGCTGGGTATAGCACAAAACAAGACTAAAGCCTTGGCTAAGATTCCCAAAAATGTGTGCTATTCTTGGTAAGAAGCAAGCTCACACAAGTCACTGCATACTGTGCCATTAAGAGCTTCTCTAGAGTCTATCCAAATAACAAGGTCTCCCTCTGCAATGGCACTTCTCCTGAGAACCTGAATAGGGCAATACTCTCTGCCCCTACCCCCAGGAATATGAAACATGGAAATGCACCCTATTAGCCCTGAGAGTAAATATGTTTTGGTATTTAAAAATTACCCTTAAAGAATGTTTTGTTTCTAGCCAAGATGGAAAAATAGAGACTAGAATTAATCTCATTTAGAAACAACAACAAAAAGAAAATAAATGAAACAATGATTTTCAAGACGCTAGATACCAGGTAATGAAGGGTAAAGCTTCCTGAAAACAAGGGGAGACTGACAATTGCCCCAGTTTACTGTGGTGAAAAACTGACCAAACTAGCACAGAGAAAAGGAAACCAGGCAAAGCCTAGAAGACTCTGTGAGTTAAGGAGATTGTTCTGTGAGTACAGGGAGACTAAGGAAAACAGAGTTTGCAAGTTACAGTATTTCAGAGAAGAGAGCTACACAGAAAAGTAATCATGAATCTGTAGCAGGTACCCCTCAAGTACTTGGCAGGGATGACTGGTGTGCAAAAAAATCAGCTGTAGCCAAGAAAAGCACTGACTAGAAAGGAAAAGGATTAGAGGAAACAGTACCCAGTGCTCAGATAGAAACGGAAGAATGTCTGTTCCCAATACACAAACTGGAAAAAGCTCAAAATTCACAAGGAATTATGTAGAATACTCAGAAGAATTTACCTCTGTAGTGAAGTATAATCAGCCTTAGGCTAACAAATCTATAGCCTTGTTAATCTGCTTAACAAATCTTAAAAACAAGACCTAAACGGATCAAACTGTTCCTGGGTAACTGAGCTACATCTCAGAACAAATCTCAAGAATATTTATAGGAATACAAAAATATCCAGCACTCAACATGATAAAACATGTTGGAAACCAATAAAAAAGTAACAAATATGAAAAGAAGTATAAAATATGACTAATAGTGAAAAGAAAAATCAGTCAACTGAAATTGGTCCCAAACTGACACAGATGTTAGAATTAGCAGAGGAGGACATTAAAACAGGTATTATGCAGTATATATCATAAAAGTAAGGAAGTGAATGATATTAAAGTCGAACCTACATCAAAATTATAGATGTGAAAATAAATTTCTGAAATCAACAATACACTGATACTTAATAGCAACTGGTTATTGGAGAAGAAATAACTAGTAAACTTGAAAGAGCAGTAAGTCACAAAAAACTATACAGATTTTTAAAAAATTTAAGTAAACCAAAAATCTATGAACTGTAAGATAACCTTAAGTGAACTGATATACATGGAACTGGATCCCTGAAAAAACAAAGGGAAGAAAAAAATTTGTAGAAATTACTATATTTGATGTAAACTATGAACCCATAGATCTAAGAAGCTCAAGAAATTTAAATATAAGAAATATAAAGAAAATTATATAAAAGGCATAATAACATTTCCAACATCCAGTAATAAAGAGAAACCCTTAAAACCATCAAAGACAAAAGACATTACTTCAAAAGAACAAAGATAAAGAGACAGAATATTTTTTCTTAAAAACAACATAAGCAAGAAGACAGTGGGGGGGGGGAACCTTTAAAGTAGTAAAAAACAAATGTCAACCTGGAAGCTTATACCCAGCAAATATACTTCACAAAGATGAATAAAGACTTATGCAACTACTATTGAAATAATTCATCATTAAAGGAAGTCCTCAGGAAGAATGAAAACAAAACTAAAAGGAAATACAGATCTATACAAAGGAATACAGAGCATTTCAAATGTCTAATACAATAAACTTTATCATTCCTTAAAAATTGGGAAACTGGTTTGGAGAGTTCCTGTGACTGACTACTAGTAAACTGCAGAGCTGCTATTAGAGCTCACGTAGCTTTTGCAAGTCATACAAGTACGTCCACGGACTCTCCTGTGGGTGTTTCAGGGTGCGTTCCTTCAATTAACCAATGTAGAGCAATTATTTTCTGTTTTTTTTTATCTTTTGAAATAATAATTTCTCCAGGCCACACTGACTGTGTAAGATAATTCTCTGAGCTATGCTCAATTAATAACTATTTGAATCACTTATTTAATACAGTTCTAGTGTCTTTTCAAGATGTGCGTTTCTCCTACAAATGTAAAGTTCCATTTTGTAACACCACCCTGTCTGGCACAACACAAAATATATATATGCTAGTTACTGAATAGATTTGGATTTCTCTATTAGTCGGAGAACTATTTGAAAGCAACACCATGTCTCTGCATCATTTTATTCCTAGTGCAATTCTTGGAACATAGCTAATACTCCATAAATACTCACTGACCAAATCAGTGAATTAAATGAAATTAGTGCAATTGAATTGCTAAAAAAATAGTTTCTATTCTTCTTAGTAGATTCAATAGTTAATATAATTCTCAATAGTCTCCCCTTCATTCTTCCAGTTTATTTTTTCCCTCCTCCCTTCCTCTTCTTTCCTTTTTTTCTGAATTAAAATAAACAAATAAACAGATTTTTAAACTCTTTTATCTGAGCCTGATCTAGAGAATGCTGGACAGTAAAATTTTCTTTGGCTTTGATAGCTGGAAGAGTAGGAAGAGGAATAGGCCAGTCAGATGACCTGAGTATTTTGGTTCATATAAAATTTAACGCTGATGGTAAATTAACAAATTACTCATTAAGTTTACAAACAAACAATAATAACTCTTAAGTCTTAAATTATCTTAAAGTAAAGTAGAAGTACAGTTAATTTTTCAGAATCTACAGCAGAGCTATTTACATTGTAAAAATTTATTCCAGGACCCTTGCAGACAGAATGTTAACTCAAAGAAAATAGTCGAAATTCAAAAGGTAAATGATTAAGAGATACAAATTCAAGTTACTTTTCATATTGGTTTCAGTATTAGTCTAAAACATTCCCTCAGCAGAGCCTTTGGACAATTGTGAAAAAGAAAACAGGCAATCATCATCTAAGTTTTTCCAAAATATAGTGTGTAGACTATCCACATTAGAATAACTGAAGATCCTTCTTAAAAAGGTAGAGTCCAGCATTTTTCTTCCTTCCCTTCTCCCTCCCAAATGAACCAGTCTCTGTTTGGGGACAGGATCTATGTTTTAAATCTCTTTTGAGGACCTCTTATATGTTGCAAAACTTTGGAACCCATGAGAAACTACCTAATATTCATATGACAGTGTGGATTCCTTTTCCCATAAGCAAAGGAAAAACCAAAATCTATTGGTTCATATAATTGATAATTCAAGGGGTGTGAGTACTGCTGGATTAAGTGATGAAAGAGCTCAAATAGATCATGGTTTCTTTCTCTCAGTTCTCCTTACAATGAACTTGTTATCTTTTCAGTCAGGCTCTTGTCCGGTGGTGACAAGTTAATAGCAACTTCCCCAAAATGAAATTATTCTTACTAAGTAAAGTAGCTTAAAAGAAAAAAAAATTGGATGTGGTGAAAAAATAATGAATACTGTTTTTCTGAAAATAAATAAATTGGAAAAAAAAAAAATTGGATTTTAGTCGATTTTGATGTTGTACCTGGCCAGGCTTGAGCCACCAGTCTAGTCTTTCAGGGAAAGATAAATTTAACTTCACTGAAGCACATCATAGAGAGGATGGCTGTAATATTAAATATCTTCCATATCTCTTTCTCTCATATACATGTATATATATGTGCACACACACATACACAAAACAAAGAAACATATAAAGAATGAAAAAAGAGAAACTGCAGATTCCTAGGATAACAAATGTACAAGGTTCCATGCTAAATTTCTCCCTAGATAAAGGACTGCATGTACATTCCATGCCATATCCTCTTTAGGAGTTCAAAAATGATTTCAGCATTATCTCAGGAATTATTTGGGGACTGGGAAGCACTGCCAGTGCCCCAATTTTAGTTTAGATCCTTTTCTTTTAGAAGAATATAAATTCCTCAGAGTATAAACTATTTGGGAGATTTCACTGAACATTGTAGTTAAAAAAAAAAAAAAAACTAGGAAAAAAATTGATAACCTGAGAAGAACAAAAGAAAAATGGAAAACAGAGATCTAATATACTGGGTAAGAAATGATGCATCATTATAATAATTTCTTCTTGACAATCTAATTACAATTCCCAAGTGTTTCCCTAATATCAACACAATCCTTTTTTTGAAACTAAAAATTATTTTGCAAATGAACCAAAGAAATAATAGACCATTTTGAGAAAAGAAAACCATGGAATTAGTTTACTTAATCTCAATTGTTCCAGTCACCAGAATATTTTGGTTTCTTTAAACGCCCTCCAAGAGACTTCTGATCAAAATTTCCTTTGTGTTCAAATATTTTGTAGACACTATTCTTTTGAAATGTATGTCTATGTTTTCTCATTTGAAAACTATGTATTTTGTCAATTATATTTAAGTATACAAATTACCAACTGTTCCAGGGAGCAATTTCAAGTCCGTCTATGGAAAACAGGTAAAATATTAAAATAATGGGGTTGATTTATTAAATAGTTCATATATGTTCTCCAATTTTAGAATTCTAATTTGTATAAATGAGTTATAATCTATCACTGAAATGGGTTTATTCTCCACAGAGAGGTTTCTTATGATCTCCTGAAATTTGGAAATGCTATTAACATAATCCAAGCCTCTTTCATTCGAGATACATTTTAGCCTACATCCTGAGATTTTTAGCTATGTGTAAGGCCTAAAATCCTGGCCTGAGAGGGTTCAGCTTGGTTGATGTCACAGATAAGCAACCAAGCAGTGTAATTACTGTCATGACAGAGGTACATATAGGGTACTTCTACTGTATTCCGATAGGGCTGGCAAACTGCTCTCCAAGAGCATTAACATGAAAAAAGAAGGAAATCAGAAATTAAATTATTTTGACAAGGAAAAAAGATACTTAACTCAAAGAAAACAGCATGTGTAAAGGTCTAAAGGGAAGGGTAACCATGGTTCATTGAGGAAACTATGGGTCCCTCTACATATCTGAAGCCCACAATTCCTAATATCACCTGAGAGGTGTACAGTGGCTAGATTACAAAAGGTCTTGATTACCATGTTGGATTTTCCTGAGACAGGGATAAGGGTGGGGGTGGTGGTGGAAAGAGACACACAACAAACACCAAAACAACACTACTAAGCATTCACTATGTATCATGTATTGTTCTACATGTTATTTAATCCTCACAGCTTTACCATGAGAAAAACTGAGACATGAAGGTTAAATAATTTTGTTTCACGATACTCAGCCTGTAAACATTAAGCTTGATATTAAACCAATTATATGACTCTAGGAGACTGAAATCATACTGTCCCAATATATTAGGAACTGATCTTTAAAGGATATATTGAGAAGACGGCAAAACCAGAGGCAAATATATTTTAAGAATAGAGGCTGTAGATAATAAGGAATTAAATAGAGGGAGTAGCTTGCAGTTGCCTCAGAGCAGAATGGATGAATTCTACAAATATAGAAGCAAAGAAATTTGGCAAGAAAATCTGGGAAAGAGAGGATTCCAGAGGACTACCAGGGTAATAGTTTCAGCAATGAGGAGGGAGTGTCAATGGGGAATAGGCATGCCATTTACTAAAGGTAAAATTCAAAAAGAGCTATAATGTTGAGACGGGCAAATTTATAACTTCAAGTGGAAAAAATGAATTTTTAAAATATTTTATTTGAGATAGAGAGAGAGTGAAAGAGAGCAGGAATGGCAAAGGGAGAGGGAGAAGCAGGTTCCCCACTAAGCAGGGAGCCTGATGCGGGGCTTGATCCCAGGATCATGACCTGAGCCAAAGGCAGGCACTTAAACAACTGAGCTACCCAGGCACCCCTGACATAATGAATTTAATTCATCTGTGGATATCCAGGAAGTTAGGCTAGCAACATGTTTTTAATGACTGCCTCAACTTCAACTTCTAAGTGATGTCTTATAACACCAAAGAAAGAATGAGAATCTTTCTTTCATCTGTTCTCTTCAATACAAGTTGTAACCAAAATCAATCTATTATGACCCATACCTAAATTCCCATGCCTGCACTTTTCTCAACTTGGCTTATCACAAAAAGATAGATCTTCTCAGTTCTATTCTTGAAGGAAGCATGAATCATACTCAGCGGGGGGAAAAAAACAGCACTGGGAGTCTTAAAACGTTCAGTTCCTCATCTCTCCCACATCTGTAATTCAGTGACCTGTTCTCGCTTGAAAAATATTTACAAATGTAAGATTTTCTCTTAGTCCTTTTAGTTGGAAACTCCAGCTATTTATTTTAAAAGGTTTTGTGGTGGTATTTACTGTATTTCAAAAACTAGATAACAGTAATATAAAAATTTCTTTTACAGTTTTGGTCGCTCCTTAAGGAAAAAAAAAAAGCTTTGTTTCCTTAACATTAAACAAAATAATTGCCTTTACGTTAATTTATCTTCAGTCTTGACAAATATTTTGGGTTTATTTTTAACTCCTGGTGGCAGTTATTATTTTCTTGCTATACAACCTGTCCTTATGTAATACTTTATCAGTGTATTTCTAAAACAAAAATATAATCAACCTTTTCTCTATAATTTAATAGTCTGATAGTACCATATTGCTATTAAATAAAGTTCAAAATTCTTAAGTATGGCATTAAAGTCCTTTATAAATTAGTCCTCTGTACCTTCCTATTTCTATCTTTAGCTACACTCACAAATATACTACATGTTGCTCCCTCAGATGTACCACACTATCTTATGCCTTGGCTTTGCTAAAGTTACTCCCACTGTTGGAATTTGTTTCTCTGGCAACACACACAGATACACACTTACCCCACTGGCATTTCATACTCAGCTAACAAAGTCCAATTTAAATGTTAATTGACAATTTCTCTCTGAAGCCTTCCTTGATGCTCTTTAGCAGAATAAATTATCTTTTCATATTCCAATATCACTTTATATATATATATATATATATATATATATATATATATCTTTAATACCTCTTCTTACATTATATTATAACTTAGGTTTTCCCAAACTGGGGTCCCAAACTTGTATTCTCAGAGGGTATCTTCAAATTCTTTTTGAAAATAATTTTTCAAAAAAAAGTTTATTTCATTAATGATTTTAAAATATTTATATGGAAAGCATTTCTAGATCATCCAGTTGAACATTTGTAACTAAGAGCTATGCTGGAGTTTCCATTTACCTTTTTAATCATGTTGAGCACACTGCACTATATTGTCATATGCTAAAGAAAATAGCATAGGATAAGCAATATAAAAATGTTTTCTCCCAAGTGAAAGCCTAACAAATATTTCCTCATTGCCATACAAAGAATGGTTCACATATTTAAAGGAAACAGAAGTAACAATGTTATTTATCATTTTGTTTGCTTTATAATTATCCAAAAGTTAAACACTATATATTCAATCAGGTTTTACTTATGTACATATTTCATTAACCTTACACAAAATTAATTCATGTCTTATCTTTTTGTTACTTTTCTGTTTAATTTAAATGGGCTTTAAATTACTCAAGTTTGAGAAATACTATATATATATATATAGATGTGTGTGTGTATGTGTGTATTTTTTTTCTTTCCCACTATATTGGAGAAAGTGATATGAATACAAGTCAAGGACCTGTGTTTATTTAAGTATTTCTACATATAGTACAATCCTAGGAATAGAGTAAGGGGTCAAGAACATAATACCTAACCACAAAAGACCATGAAAAGTCAAAGCAATCTGGGAATAAAAAAGCAAAGCTGGGGGCATCACAATTCTGGAGTTCAAGTTTATTACAAAACTGTAGTCATCAAAACAGTATGGTACTGGCACAAAAACAGACACATAGATCAATGGAACAGAAGAGAGGACCCAAAAATAGACCCTCAACTCTATGGCCAACTAATCTTCAACGAAGCTGGAAAGAATGTCCAATGGAAAAGACAGTTTCTTCAACAAATGGTGTTGGGAAAACTGGACAGCAACATGCAGAAGAATAAAACTCATCTACTTTCTTATACCATACACAAAAACAGATTCAAAATGGATGAAAGAGGGCACCTAGATGGCTCAATTCATTAAGCCTTTGGCTCAGGTCATGACTCAGGGTCCTGGGATTGAGTCCCACATTGAGTCCCATACTGGGTCCCCTGCTCAGTGGGGAGTTTGCTTCTCTCTCTACCCCTACCTCCCAGTTCATGGTCTCTCTCTCTCTCTCATTCTCTCTCAAATAAATACAAATAAATAAATACATACAATCTTTAAAAAAAAAATGGATGAAAGTCCTAAATGTAAGACCAAAATCCTAGAAAAGAACACAAGCAGCAACCTCTCTGACATTGGCCATAGAAACTTCTTATTACACACATCACAGGAGGCAAGAGAAACAAAAGCAAAACTGAACTATTGGGACTTCATGAAAATAAAAAAAAACTTCTGCACAGTGAAGGAAACAATCAACAAAATTAAAAGGCAACCTATGGAATGGGAGAAGATTATTTGCAAATGATATATGTGATAAAGGGTTATTATCAAAATCTATAAAGAATTATCAAACTCAACACCCAAAACCAAATAATCCAGTTTTTGAAAATGGGCAAAAGACATTTTTCCAAAGAAGACATACAGATGGCTAAAAGATGCACAAAAAAGATGCTCAAAATCATTTATCATCAGGGAAATACAAATCAAAACTATAATAAGATGTCATCTCATACCTGTCAGAATGGCTAAAATTAACAGCACAGGGAACAAAAGATGTTGGTAAGGATGTGGAGAAAGGGGAACCCTCTTACACTGTTGGTGGGAAAGCAAACTGGTGTAGTCACTCAGAAAATGGTATGGAGGTTCCTTAAAAAGTTAAAAATAGAACTACCTTACAACTCAGCAATTATACTACTAAGTATTTACTCAAAGGATACAAAAATACTGATTTAAAGGGACACTTACACCCCAATGTTTACAGCAGCCTTATCAACAATAGCTAAATTAAGGAAAAAACCCAAATGTCTATCAACTGATAAATGGACAGAGATAAAGTTGTGTGTGTGTGTATGCATGTTTTTTTATGTGTATATATACATTAAAAAAAACACACACAAAAAGGAATATTACTCAGCCATCAAAAAGAATGAAATCTTGCCATTTGCAATGAGCTAGAGTGTATTATAGAGCTCGAGTGACTTGCAAAACAAGTCAGTCAGAGAAAGACAAATACAATATGATTTCACTCACATATGGAATTTAAGAAAAAAAAACAGATGAACATAGGGGAAGGAGGGGGAAAAAGAGAGAGAACCAAACCATAAGAGACTCTTAATTACGGAGAACAAACTGTAAGTAAACGGAGGGGAGGTGGATAGGGGTGGGCCAAATATGTAATGGGTATTAAGGAGGGCACTTGTTGTGATGAGCCCTAGGTGTTACATGTAAGTGATGAATCACTAAATTACTCTTGAAACCAATATTATACTATATGTTAATTAACTAGAATTTGAATAAAACTTGAAGCAAAACAAAAAAGTGTAAAAACACAAAATTTACAATCATAACTATTTTTAAGTGTGCAGTTCAGTAGTGTTAAGTATACCCACGTTTGTGCAATAGATATTCCTAACTACTTTTTGCGATGCTGAAGGTCTATACCAATTAAATAACATTTCCTAGTTGCTAGGAACCATCCTTTTACTTTGTCTCTATGGATTTGACTACTTTCAATAGCTCGTATACATGGAATTACAGAATATCTGTCCCTTTGTACTGGCTTATTTCACTTAGCAAAATATCCTCAGGGTTCAATGACATTGTAGCATATGACAGGATCTTTCTTTTTTTTTTTTGGTAAAGCTGAATAATATTCCATTGTATGTACTACATTCTATTTACCCATTTATCCATTACTAGACCTTTGGGTTGCTTCCACCTCTTCCTATTTTGAATATTACTGCTATGAACATAACTGTGCAAATATCTCTTCAAGTTCCTGCTTTCAGTTCTGAATATATACATTTTAGGATAAGAGTTAAGTAGATAACATCATTCCCTGAAGGCCAAAAGAGCCACTTTTAGCATTCCTTAGATCTTCAAGTTGCTTTTATTTCTGGAGGCACTTTTCTGAAATCATACTGAAAATATTCACTTGCAGTGTGTTTGACATTAAAGTGATTTTAATGTGGTGAACAGTTATTGTTTATAACTTTTAGAAATTATTTGGTTATATGTCACTGACTTAATTTAAGATTGGCAGTGATTCTTCAACAGTAATTGTGCACACCAGGAATTCTTATAAAGCAAGGCCATCTAACCTGCAAAATGTTTTATGTTAGGAAATTTTGATGATATTAAACTTAACAACTAATGGAATTGATATGCTATGTCATGAACACTGAATTAAGCATGCATTGACCTCAAATTCAGTTTTTTTCTTCTCCAGATTTAAGACATATATATATTTTTTTATGTCTCAAGCATTTTTTTAAGTCCCTAAGTAAGATCACAGGTTCTAAGCACCCTGTATTTAATGGATAAAACACACCTGAAGATCAAATATTCCACCTTTAAAACTACATAAAAATTAAGCTTCAAAGGTATAATATGGTCTATAAGAAAATAAATCAAATTATATGTGGTCTTTTCTGAGTGTTGTATATATAGAGTGTTACCTTGAGGAAAAGAAATATTTTAAAGTTAAAATATGTGCTGGGGTCAGAAAATGACCAGAGAAACTTTTTGAAGTTTTAATAAATTGAAGTTAGGAGAATCAGAAGGCAGAAAAGATGATGTGGGTGGCTCTATGGGTCTAAAAACTTCATAAAAGCCATTCCAATTTGGAACAGTTTCACACACATTTGTATGCCAACATTTGAAAAGGATTCCTCTTGCCCTGAATTTATTTGCCCTCCAAACCCCAAATTTCACAACTTATTCTTTAGCAAGAGAGGAGGACATCTTTATTTCAAAACAAGAGAAAAACAGAAATATTGCTCTATGAAATTTCAATTAAATATATGTCTTCAGAAGGCATTTAACTTTTGAAACTTTCTCACTCATGTAGATACTTGTTTAATGTGTCAGGAAAACATGATCTGACCTTCATACCCTAAAAGAATGGTTGTCCAGTAATTAGTGCTATAACTGCTACTTGCAACTGTTTTCAATAGATAACTGTGAGGCTTGTATGTAAACTAAACTCACTTTCAGTGAGAGTCCTTTAAAAACATATAGCACGCAATCACACCGAAATATTAATTTGCACTCAAACATTTGATGCCACAAGACACTCCAATTATCTCTCACTGTTTAAGCCAGAAGACTTTTCCAGGCTTAAAACTAGTCTCTGAAGAGATTTAATTCAATATTACTTACCCCAAAGCAGCAAGCATGTTCTTTTTTCGACCTTCAGGTCAATGAGAGTGACCCAACTGAGACCCAATCAAATCTGAATATGTACCCCCCTAAAGAACTATTCACAAGGTTAATTGTATCTTGCTTCTATTTGCTGAATAAGGAATCAATTAAAGAGAATAGCAAAAGAAGCCATAAATGGCTATCCGAACTATATAGAAGTGAGCCATATAGAGAAACAGGCTGCCTTTTGCTTCTAGTCTTCATAGATCTCTGCACAGAAAAACATAAAACAATGGCAGGGGCATTCTTGTGCTTCTTATCACCATTGTAATTAATAAGTAGTTTATTCTTGCATCAAATTATGTTATTTGAGAATTCACAGAGGCCAAAAGAGATACCTAAAACAATTTTATTATTGGGCATATGGCAACATTTGTTGGGGCTTAAATGCTATCATGGTCAGTCAATTCACTACTTTGCAGGAAGATAAAATAATAACGGGTTTAGTTGTAACAACCTGGTATGAGGGTGGGAAGAGAAGGTTTAGGTGAAAGTACTGGTATGTATTAACTTTCAAGGTGTATGTATGGGTAATGAAAAAATACCTATCAAAACAACACAATTTATAAAGAAAGGTAACAGAAGAAAAAAACATTTTCTATAGGAAATACAAAAAGGGCTGGAGCACCTCAGTCCTTAATATTATGCTCAATTATAGAATATAATAATGCAAAAGAGGGAAAATATTCTTTAAGCCTTAAAATAACGACAATAAACATTTGAAGGTTTACTACGGCCAAACATTATCCTAAGAGTTTTATAAGCAACTTTTCATTCCTCACCACAATCCCTGAGGCTCAGAGAACTTAACTCCTTACTCAGGGTCACAAAGCAAGGAAACTGAATGAGTTTGAATCTGAAGTATTTCAACCAGTTCTTCATATGTAATTTAGCTTTACATTCTATCCATCTATTATCCATGACAAGACATGCAGACAAAACAACAACTCAGTATAAAAACAATGAGCATGAAAGCTTATAATAAAGTGATAGCTTGTGTGGAACAGGCAATTATTGAGGTTTCAGTTGAGGATGAGTACTGAGACTTTAGAAACAGAGGCAACAGTAAACCAGAGCCAATTGTTAAGGCTTCAGTCAACTGAAGGCCTCTATGAGTTTGAAATTAGAGCCAAGTTTCTCAATGCAGTTGATGCGTGTTGATTATCCAGAGTTTCCAGTATTAGCAGCTCCTTGGCTTACTGGGGACAAAGCAAACGTGACATTTCACCAAGATGCCTGGGAAGAGATGAGGTTGGAGACTTTTGGCATAAATCTTGGTTTCCTGCATATGGCTATAATAATGAAGTGTGGTTCTGATTTTCATATCTAAAATGTAGCAATAATGTCATTTAAGGGTCAGAAATTGTGTTCACTCTGAGGGCCTTCCTTCACCTATCAGTCCATCCACCCTTCCTTTAGTTGATCCTTTATGGGGTTGAGCTCTGTACTGAGGCCCTAAACTTGAGTGTAACTTGTGTGCATGTGTTGGCAGAATACTAATAAACCTGAACTTGTTAGTTGTAAACCTCATTCTGATCATCTTCTAATTTTAAAACTACATCAAGAAGTCTGCCTAAATCCTTTGCTCTTGATTAGGTCACACATTTAGTTCCTTCTGAATGTATAAATGCCATGTTTAATCCAATCTTTTCATTAGAAAGACTTGGAGCTGTTTACCTTTTTCTTCCAACAATAGGCTCCAACCTACTCACTTTCCCTCCCCAAATCTCATTGTTTGGGGATTAAATGAGACCAAAACATCTGTTCTTCTCTTCTGTGGAACCTCTGATATAGTCTGCCTCACAGTAGCTCTATTGCTTTTCCCATTCAGCAGTTACTACTCACAGGATGTTAAGCTGAGACCTGAACTATCAGGATCAACATTTGAATCAGGATTAGCTATCAAAGGAAGGCAACAATTTACTAGGCCTCAGGAGGGGAATTGGCTTCTCAGAACAATTCTTCCCTCAAAAAAGCATGACTAACACACTGAAGGGAAAAACAAAGAGGCACAGAGCATGTCAGACTTGTTAAATAGTGGTGGTGTGCTGTGATCACTGCCTACTATGGGAAGGCAACACAAAAAGATGCAGCAGTGCAGTATTAAGTGAGAAAGACTGAAGCAAGAACGCAGCTGTTCATCACCGTGATATAGTCTCAAATTCTGAGTAACCAATTAAAGCTGCAGCACTTCCTTTATGGTAGACCATGTCTATTTTCAGTTTTTTGCTTTTTTAAATCTCCTAGGTAAGACCTATTGAGTTCTGTAAGAGAAGTCATTATGCTCTCTGAAAGTGCTCAAGTTAAAAATATAAGTTAAGTTTTATTGAAGGACTTGGTCCAGTAAGGGCTTCTCAAATGTGACATATACCTAAGTTGTATGTGTATTAGTGCATCTTTTGATTGCATACTGCTGAGGCAAGCAAAAGTAAAAAGATGCTAACAGCTCTTAGTACCAAAGGGAAAAAACAACAAAAAAAATCAAAAACAAAACAAAACAAAACAAAACACACACCAAAAAAAAAAAAAAAAAAAAAAAACCCTTTTAATGTATTTGCTCTCCCTGATACAGGTGCCCTTATCATCACCGAGTTGTTTTTATTAAGTACCAATTGTATACAACTGTGGTTGGAGCCAAGCATAAAATCTGTAACCTATACCCTCTTGAGCTTGATCACTAGGCTCTTCCAAAAGAGCCTAGTGATCCTTTGTTGTCCCTTCTATGAAGCATGCATTCCCAGGAAGTAGTTAGCAGGAAGCAGCTAGTATTAATGGATTCTTTGAAGGACTTCCCTGGAAGCTAGCCTCCTGCTGAGGTGAGTGATTTTTCCCAAAGGAAACTAGGCAAAGACTGAACCCGTTTCCAAGTTCTTTACTGTATCCTTAAACACGCCTGAATTAAAACAAGTCATATATACCTGGACAGATGGTACAGTGTTGCTTCAGTTCATAAGTAATGGAGCATAATTCAAAGTACACTCCACTGGCTCAGTCTGATCCCCATGAAGTCCTCTTCCAACTCTTGACAAACTTGACAAGGCAGGCATTTCTGACTATTAATGTACTTCTCTTCTGCTAGTAAGCCTAGGCCATAGAAAGAACTTCCTCAAAGTGCATTAAATAATCACTAGACAATTTTTTTCAGAGGCCCAACATCACTGCCTATATTTTTTTAATATGATCACTATGCCTTCTCATTTGGGGGAGGTGGGTCTCGCTCTCCATTTCTCCCACTAAAATCCTAATTTAAACTAACATCATCTGATGCTTAGATCGCCCCATGCTTTCAATTCTTCTATTTCAATGGCCATATAGATTTTTTTCTCAGCATTTTATTATGAAAAATTTCAAACATACTGAAAGTTGAAGCAATTGCACAGTAAAAACCTATATACTCACAATGTAGGTTCTATAATTAAATACTCATTCTGTTTGTGAAAATATATATGTTAGGTCAATCACATTATTCTCCCAATGAACACATTCTTACTCTACTCAGAATAACATCCAAATTCTTTGTCATAGTTTACCAGGCTCACCCTGAGCTGATTTCCAACTTCTATATGGCCTCATTTTTCACCCCTCCTCCCCTCCATTACTGATACCTGGGACAGGGCCATTCTTTACATTCTTCAAATACAAGTTTTTCCCTGACTCAGGGCTTTTACTTCTGCTCTTCTACTCGACCTACCCGTGACCATCTCCTTCTCTTCCTTCTAGTCTCAGCTTAAACATACCTCCGCAGAGACCCTTTCTTTCCTTAACCTTCCCATCTGAAGCACATCTTCTGCCCCCAGTTACTCTCTCCACAGTACCCTACCTGACTGCATTTACAGACTATTTTCTGAAATTCCCTTATTTTTGTGTTCATTTCCTATATCATTTCATTACAATGTGAGCTCTTTGAAAGCAAGGACTTTGTTTTATTCACGTCCAAATCTCAGTGGCTTGAGCAGTACCGAATTCACAGAAGTTGAACAAATGTGCTGAGTAAATTTATGAGCATCATGAAAAGGCAATCCTTCTTTTGCGCAGCTAAGTATAACCCAGTATATTGTGCAAAACAAAATGTAAACAGAAAAGTCTTAAGACCTAGGACACATAGCTACTCAAGTAGTAACTGTCTTCAGCAGCGCGGGCTTGGGGGGGGGGTCACTTCTTAGGCTAGATCCAAACAGGTACCAGTTAATCAAGATGATTTATTGAAAATGTGGCACCTTAATCACTGCAGACATAGTTAGAGTGGGCCTATATCTAGGATACTTAACAATGCTAAGGGAAGAACTAAACATATAGGTAGGAACTAGAAAACCACATGAACTAGAAAACCACAAAATATGCAAAGATGCTGAACTGGTGGCATTGCATTTTCTGTAAAATATTTCTAATCTATTGCAACTATTTTGAATATATCCTTTTAGGTTCCATATGACATTTCTTCTAAATATTCTGGAGTATTTTTTCTTCTTCATAACCTTCTTCCTAGCACCATGGAAAGCTTCAGGATAAAAAGAGAACTGTGGTGATTTTCCTACTAATTAGTTGCTCTTATTAAAAAGAGCAAGATAATTGATTTTAGGATGCACTACCCCTTATTAAGACCTAATTAAGCTGTATATCAAAGACTAATTAAATGGCATTATTCCATCTCACTGATGAGTCTTGATGCTTGGTGAATAGATTTGGGTGGTAGATGAATACTCTTGGAATAGATTTCACAGCCAGACAGATAAATATAGACTAAGAAGCTGAGTAAAGGGAATTTTCGATTATCTAAACCTAACACACTTATTGGTATTTCTTCAGCCTGACAGTCTAAAATGCACAAAATGAAACGTTTAAATACAAACTCAGCACTGTGGTAGGATGAAGAACAATGAAAGAGCTTTTTGGAAAACTGAACATTTAAATATGCCATTAATTCTTCCAGTGAAATGGTGGACTACAGAATTAGAGTCATTTTTTTTTTAACTCTTTTTATGAGTCAAACTACTCCGTCAATGAACTTAGATGAGAGCTTAGTTACACTGAGAAAGAATATCTAAAAACCTGAGATCATTTTAAAGGTTGCCAATCACCATCTTTGCTAACTTATTCTGTGGATCTCAGCGAGCGGAAATACGGAGTAGTAAGAGATTATTATCATGGTAAGGAATTTGAATACAGTAGGAGTCTAGATATTGATGAAATTGTGGTCCAGCCAAAGAGAAACTGCCCTCAAAAAATATTTGGAGAGAAGAGCTATTAGTAAGATAAATGTTTTTCAGAATTTTATTCTACACCAGAAATGAGTGTTTTCAACAGCAAATCAATCTCTGCTAAGTCAATATTTTACTTGACAAAGAAGATCATATACCAACATTTCAAATGTTATGTAAATCCATTCATTGCTTTAATCCCATCAAGCTAACCTTGTACTGCCAAGGCAGCATCTTCAAGACAGTGTCATTGTGACAACAGAAACTCATCATTCCATTTAATCTATGAGGTCACAACCTCCTTGGATTATGGTAGATAGTTACACAAATTCTTTGGTGCTTCGAAATGCAAAAGCTTTTGAATAAATCACAAGATATTTGCGGAAAGTAATGATTTTACCACACAGCTAAGCTATATTTGATTGTCTTTAATAGTTACCTTCACTAACAGTATAATAATTTGCAAACAATAACATCAGTCATATGTCACTTTTGCACTCATTACTGGGCAAGGTATAACCCCCAGGACCAATAATCTATACTACTGAACATCTAAATTAAATGTCACTCTGAGCTAAGTGCAGGTTATTCAATTGAAACTGAACTTTCGCAACTATAACATGTATTTTGAATTATCTGAAGGACATCTACCCTTGAACTCTTTTTGCATTAATACATACAGAAGTGGAAATAGCTGCAACATCACTAAGAAAGCTGTGCAAATAGAGAACTGAAATCTCTATTACAGGAAAATGAGTAAACAATTTATTTTTAGCTATCTTTACAGAACTCATGGGCAAGAGATAAAGGGTTTGACTCAAGTATTTCAAGGTTGTCATTCTAGGTACTTTGTTAGATTTAATAGAATTTATAATATTTAGAATACCTTCTAGATGGAGCTTCACTTTTTCTTCCATTTCACATAAAATTATGGATTTTAACATAATTTTAGATAATTATACACTGCACATGAATGCTGAAAAACAATCAATTAGTGACAACTATAATTCTTTCTTTTGTTTTGCATTCTAAACTTATTTTTTCTAATAGAAGTGGAACACGAAGGAAGAATGAAGATGGGGGAGGGTTAATTTATCTCTAGGGCTTTGTGTCTCAATGGGAACAAATCTTTCATAAGCCTAAATTATGAATCCATAAATCTAATCAACAACATTAATAAAAGAGTAATGAGACACATTCATTAAGTTCTTGGAGATCTTTACAAGAAAAATACTATCAATATTAAGGGGAAAATATCAAAGGATCATAGAAGACAATGGCTCTGACAGAAATTTAAAGGCAATACGGAAGTGCAATCCGTGAGTCCTCTGACAATTGGTTCACAATCATTAAACTGAACATATCCTCATCTAACTGCCCAGGAAATGATTGTTGTGTGTTAACCTTGAATCTGAGCTCATTTGGAAACAGAAAGTCTCAAGATACTAAGGAAAAACATTTCTTTGCACAGCACACAATACCTCAATGTTAGAAAGAGAGCAGCCCTTTCTACAGATGATACACTAGAAAATGAGACAGAGGCTTTAAAATTTTGACCTAAGCTTTGAAGTACAATGGTATTCCAGTGCATTAACAATGGATAGTGTGTCCCAGTAAAATTAGCTAATCAAAATATGCTTTTGTTTAGGGGAAGTGACATTCATTTATGAGCAAATTGGGGAGTCCACATGTCCAAATAACAATCAAAGTATAATGTGAATGATCTCCTCATTGCCACTGGCTTCTGCTTTGTGGCAAAGATAGATGAGAGCAGAGTGTGTGCTTGATTTGGGGGTTTTCACAGCTTGTGCCAAACCAACGGCCAGCTTAGCAAATGCAAAGACTCACAAGCCTTATCAATAATAATTTGAGTGGTTGCTCATTCTATCCCTGAGATGTGACCTGAGGCAAGTAATAAAACTATAAAAAATATAAGATATGATATTAGAAATGCACTTTAATTTCTTTATTTTAATTGCTGAGTAGAATGATACTATTTTTTAAAACACGTGAGAATCCTATTTCAGACCCAGGCTCCTTTGTAAGTTCTTCTTTAATCTTTTCCTTTCTTCTCTTCTTAATTACTTGTCTTATTTCTCCTATTATTGAGCTATGAAGTTGAATTTTAGAAAGCTGGAAAAGAAATATGGTCCTTTAGCAGAAATAGTAATACTAAAACCTCTTCAAAATAAGAACTTTTACCATTGTTTTCTTTTCAAAATTCTCTAACAGCACTCCCCCAACTCCCATCTGGCACTACGTTGGTATTTTATTTAGGTATACAGAGATCTGCCATCATGACTGCTGATCTCAAAGAATTTATGGTCTTTGTTGCTTAATGCAAAGCCTCGCATACAGAAGGTGTTCAATAATGATTGAATGAATGAGTGAATGCAAAAATTATAATAGTCTATAATGAATATCCAAAAAAATGGATTTCTAAAGCTGCTTGACATTGTTTATGGTTGGAGTAAGTATTTCCTTACTTTGGAAATTGAGAAGCATTGTAAATGTATCCTATAGCCAAGAGAATTCCAAATTTTTTGAATGTGACCCACAGTGCAAAATGGGTTTTGCATTATGACATTAGGATCCACTACTTTCACAGACATACACATACCTAAATGATGAGCTTGTATACATACATACACACATATCACTAAAGCAATATGGTAGGCAGTATTCTAAAATGACTCCCAATGAGTTAGGCTCTTGTATAATCTCTTCCCCTTAGTAGGGACAATGCCTATGGATATGATAAGTTGCTACCCCTGGGTTAGGTTACACTATAAGAAGAGGTGAAGACATTTTTAGCCATAATTAAAGTCTCTTGCCCCTAATCAGCTGAATTTAAGTTAATCAGAAGGAATATCTGGATAAGCCTGAGTTAATCAGGTGAGTACTTTAAAAAGAGGGTCAGCAGGTCATGTCTTAAAGAAATAGAGGATATTGAAATATAAAGGGTTCTAGTACTAATTCCGGTATGGGATGGGAGACATTCTCCCATACCACTAAACAATTCTCTGGACACTACAATATTTGTTTATCCCCCAAATTTACCTCAATTTTGACACTATCCACTTGGAGATAGCATCAGGTTCCATAGTCCTACAAGACTGCCTCCCCTGCTCCCCGCACACACACACTTCAGATGTAAATTGCAAGCCCAGGTTGCCACCTGTGCTTCTGACTGACCTGCTACAAATTGGAGATCCCCAAGATCCCTTCCTTGGGCTTTAGATACCATCCCAAATCCAAGATATTACCTGTATTTCCGACTGACTGGCTGTCAATCTGAGGTTCCCACAACCCCCTCCTTGGGTTCAATTAATTTGCTAAAGCTGTTCACCAAACCCATAAAACTTGGTTTTTCACTAGATTGCCAGTTATTATCAAAAGAAAGAAGTCAGAAATAGTCAGATGGACAAAATGCATAGGGCAATGTATGGAGAAAGGGTGCAGGGTTTCCACACCCTGCAGGTGGATCATACCACTCTTTAAGAATCACCACATGTGGGAGCACCTGGGTGGCTCAGTGGGTTAAGCCTCTGCCTTCAGCTCAGGTCATGATCTCAGGGTCCTGGGATTGAGCCCTGCATCAGCCTCTCTGCTCAGCGGGGAGCCTGCTTCCCGCCCCCCACCCCGCCTGTCTCTCTGCCTACTTGTGATCTGTGTCAAAAAACAAAAATAAAACACCACATGTTCACCCCCAGAAGAACTCTGAATCCAGTCATTTGGTTTTTTTATAGAAGCTCCATTTCATAGGTATGACCGATAAAATGATTGGCTACTGGCAACTCATTCAACCTCTAGTCCATACTCCAGTTCAACCCCAGAGGTCAGGCAGTAGGGTGGGCTGAAACTTCTAATACTCTAATCTCATGGTTGGCTCTCCAGGCAACCAACCCCCATTCTTCGGTACAGTCCAAAAATCAGCTACTAACACAACAAAAGCCAATTTTGTGCTCTTAACACTTCGGGAATTCCAAGAATTTCTACCAAAAATGGGACAGAGACCAAATACATATTTCCTGTTATAAATCACAGTATCACAGAGAAGAACCGTTAATATAAGACGTAGTCCCCACTTACATGTTTATTGTGACCTGAGACCCTGAGCAGGGGCTTCAGCTAACCTGTGCCCCAATACCCAACCGACTGTGAGATAAGAAATTAAGCTGCTAAATTTGTGCTAATTTTTAATTCAGCAATAGAAAACCAATACAATCCAACTGCATTTTTCTTTTCCTAAAATGGTGGTCACAGTCAACTGAATTGATAGATAAAATAAATATGAGTCACAGCCCACATTTTGAAAATTGCAGTTATACCTTAAAACCGTCTTTTCCATGATACCAAAATATTTATCAATAGAGGTTCATTCTTTTGAGTTAAAGAATTTTATGTTCAGAAACTCTTTTAAACATTAAAAGCCATTAATCAGGTCTTGGTTCACAGTAGTGAACAAAATGTATATGGATTCTCACCCCCAGAATCTTAGTCTAAGGGTTGGAGATATAAAAACAAATGAACAAAACCAAACATATAATTAGAGTAACTCAGTAACTATTTAAGCACTATTTCAGTGAATAAACATGTATTTATTTGGGGGATCATGATGAGAGATAAAAATGAACATTATATAGTATGTATTTTGAAGGGCTACAATATCTAGTAGGAAATATAAAAATCTGTAAATAAATAAGTATCTTATGATAATTATACACTTGGTATCAAGAGAACAAAACATATAGCAAGGAGTGACAAACTCTAACCAGGGAATTCAGGGAAGGCTTCAGAAAAGATGTGACATTTTATGTGGCACCTGTAGGTGGGAGAGGTCTGCAAAATATCTCCGGTGTCCAAAAACTTTCCATGTACGTTGTAACACTTTTTAGAAGATCTTGCTAAGAAGTTTGGGCTTCAAGGCTGAATTTGAATTAAATTACTGAAGTTGGCTTTTTGTTTGTTTTGAAGAGTTTGACATAATATTGTAACCCTGAAATACAAACTGAATTACATGGAGTTGGCACTACTAGCACAAACAGTAATGTATCAGTGACAAGTCAGTTAAATTCTGCAGGGGAGAGGAAGGGAGAGATGGAGAATTAGTCCAGACATTTTGGTTATTCTGTAAGACAGGCCTGAAGCAGAAAATTATAGCTAACGAAATGGGTTGAAATGATAATAATTATCTGGGTAGGAGGAGTCCAAGCAAGGCTTTAGGAACTGTCCTAAATCAAGCACCCATACTCAACTTTATAAAACATGCTGCTCTAGAGCCCAGTCTGGATTGTTCATTACTGTTAACAATAACACTCTTCTCGTATACTCCATTATTTATAACTTAGCAAATGCTGGGAAATGAAGAATAACCACAGAAACAAGGCCAAAATAATTATCAAACAGTTTATGTCGTGTTTATGGGATTTGATTCTTGAGTCTTTTTTACAGCCTACTTATCCTTGTTTTAAAAACAATTCTAACAACAGTTCTTGTTTTGCTAACCAGAGAAAGTCAAAAGCATTGCACTGTGCCTTTCAAACAATGCCACCGTCAGCTTTCAAAGGCATTATTTACATTTTATTCTGTAAGGGAGAATAAAAAGTCTTTGATGTGGGGATAAATTAGCTTTATCTGTGCTCCAGAGAAAAAGTCTTATATGAAAAAAAATGGACTTTTTTCTGGAATTAATTTAATGACTTACTTCATTGGAAATGAAAAAGAAAAATATTAACTGATTCTATATTTGGCTCAGAGTACTGTTTTCTCTTAATATTCCATTCCTTTGCAATAGAAAATAGGGCCTCATGAAAAACTTTGTGATCATAATCACCCCCAACAATGATGTTTGATGTTATCAATATGCTTTCTTCAGGTTTTAATAATGTTTAGAGAAGTCTCTATTTCCATTTTATTGATTTTTTTTGAAGAGGGACTATTTTTTAGAGAGGGTAGAAGAACACTATTTCAGAAAGAATCACTGTGTAAATAATTCACACCATAAAAATAACCCTATTATAAAAGCTTAACTGAGGTTCTTGTTTGTCCTCTTCAGATCAAAGGCAGTTCTAAAAAAAGAGCAAAGATACTTATTGGTTCCAAGTATAATGATTGCTAACATTCAGACATGTTAGAAAGCATGGACAGCTGAATTAGACCTCTAACATCCCAATGTTCAAAATTTTGACCTCTATCAAGAGATGTATAGCTAAGCCTGAAATTTGCTTTTAAAATAATCCCAGTTGCTCACGGCCTCAGGACCATAATTCATTTGGTATTTTTAGCAGATTTTCACTATTGAGAAATGCAAATATTGACTATGAAAAAATGAAAGCATTAGTATCATTTAAATTTGTGCAGTGTTCTGGCCATATGAAATTAATCATTAAAACCATCTTATGTTATGCCATCATATTATTTTCATAATAAATGTTAAAATTTCTGTATCTTATTCTGAATCCAAATAAATGTAGACTGTGGAAAAATGGTTACAGAATCTTTCTCTACTTCTGTTTTTGTTTTTGTTTTTTTCCTAATCTTTAACCATTAATTCATGGACCAAGGCAAAGCAGTTTATATCTGGACCCAAAGATTTAATTACAACTCAGTGAGAAACTAGCATAACTTCATTATGGTGAAAGAAAATACAAGAACTGTAGCTCGTAAGAGATGTTTTATATATCTTAACAATCTGTCTTCACCATGTAAATTATTTGTGACATTTATTCATTCAATCAAAATTTACCAAACACCCAAAGCTTAGGTGCATACAAACAAACAAATCAAAGAAAAACTTGAGAAGTAGGAGATATATACCTATGAATATTCATAGATACACAGTGGTGGTAGTACTCTCCAAGACAGTCTAGTCTGCCTAAGTAAGGTACCATACCAATGGATTACTGTCATGCCAAGGAACAATTTGTGAATTCTTTACAATGCTGAAGATCAAACCAAAGTGATTATTTCACTTTATGACTGCTTTGATATAGTATTTCTGGCAATTTTTTTCTCCCTTTGGAAAATTTATTTTAGGATAGTTGGCAAAAATAGCCTCCCATGCCTCTATCTCATGGCAATCTTGCCCTCATTGTAAAGTTTTGGGTCTACTACTTACGGTTAGCTACCAGGGAAAGCAGATGTATGAATCTGTCCAGTAAATAAATTTCTCTGTGCCTCTCATCTGTGAAATGAGGATTCTATTATTACTTAAGATCGTTATTTGGAGAATTAGGTAGAATAGTATTTGTATTGCTTTAAGCACAGAGTCTGGCACACAGTAAGTGCTTTATAAGTACTGCTTAGATGTAGTAGTACTTCTTATGATAATAAGGCACCTGGCCTCAAGTAGTTCACAGTACGGAAACCAGGCATACAGACATGGAAGTAGCAGCACTCATACACTTAATGAAAATGAATCCAAATATATATATATATATATATATATATATATATATGGAGAAAAAGACACCTATCATCTTTTTTTTTTCATTCCACCACCTCCCAAACTGTCTCCTGTAAATAGATTTTAGCTGCCATTTTCCCCTAAAAGAAATTCATAAGTGAAATATAAATAATAAGAGAAGTTAATTTTTTACTTTAAAACTACCAAGAACTTTGGTCTAAATGACTTAAATTCACTCCTTTACCATGTGACTTTTCACTCTTCCAGTTAATAGGATAGAACATATTCCTTCAGCCCTAGCAACAGATCCAGCCATGGGATGTGCTGTGGCCAGCAGAATGAGGCAGAATGAGGCAGAAATGGCAGTGTGATGCAGTGGATGGTTCCAAGCTTGATGCCTTAAGAGGTGTCTTTGTTCTACTTGCCCTCTTATGGTTCTGGCATACCCACGAGATGATCATGTGTAGCTTTCTGGTCTCAAGAGAAGGATGAGACAGATGGAGTACAGCCACCACAGCTGAGCCAGCAAAGCCCAGACCAGCCAATGCCCAAGCAACCTGCAGAACTGTGTGCCAAATAAATGTTCAGTGTTGTATGCACTGAGGTGTATGCCTGTTTGATTCACAGTGTCAATGTGGAAAAGTTAGCCAATACAAATAATTTCAACCTGTTAGGGTTTTAAAATTAATTTTTACTTTTTAAAAAAATTACTTTATACTTTTTCAAATCACTGCCTCTAACCATACTGCCTGATGTCCTCTTCCCATTATCCCATTACATCTCACACATCCTGTGCAAATTCTGTAACTACTCTTTTTAGTCATATATTAAAAAACAAATAAAAAAATAGTGTGGTACTGGCACAAAGACAGATATGCAGAACAGTAGAATAGAATAAACAGCTCAGAAACAAACTTTCATATTTATGGTCACATGGTTTTCAACAAGGGTGCTAAGACCATTCAACAGGGAAAGGATGGTCTCTTAATAAATGATGTTGGGAAACTAGATACACATGTGCAAAAACATAAAGTGGGACCTTCACCCTACACCATATACAAATATTAATTCAAAATGGATAAAAGGCCTAAATATAAAGGCAAAACTATTAATATATTAGAAGAAAACATTAAGGGGAAAACTTCATGACACTAGATGTAGAAATGATTTCTTGGATATGACTCCAAAAGCATAAGCAGTAAAAGAAACAGAAATCAGATAAATTGGATTTCATCATAAAAGGACACTATCAGCAAAGTAAAAAAGGCAAACCACAGAATGGGAGAAAACTTTGGCAAATAACTTACCCAATAAGGAATTAATATCCAGACTATGTGAAGGAGTCTTAGATATCAACAAACAAACAAAAAAATCCATTTTTTAAAAACAGGCAAAGCAGGATGCCTGGTTGGCGCAGTTAGTTAAGCATCTTCCTTTGTCTCAGGTCATGATCACAGGGTCCTAGGTTTAAGTCTCGTATCAGGCTCCCTGCTCAGTGGGAACCTGCTTCTCCCTCTGCCTGCTGCCTCTCCTGCTTGTGTTTCACTCACTCTCTTTCACTCTGAAAAATAAAATCTTTAAAAAAAAAAATAGGCAAAGAACTTGAACAGCCATTTCTCCAAAAATGATATAAAAACAGCTAATAAACACATGGAAAGATGCTCAATATCACTATCAGTAGAAAAATGCAAGTCCAAACCACAATGAGGTATCAATTTAGACCCACTGGGATGACCACTACCAAAACCAAAACAAAACAAAACACACAAGAAACTAACAAGAATGTTGGACAACTGGAACTTCTGTTCCTTGCTGTTGGGAATGTAAAATAGTGCAACTTCTGTGGAAAATGGTATATCTTTCAAAGCAATGCTTCAAAGCAATTAAGTACAGAATTACTTTATAATCCAGCAATTCTACTTTGAGGTACAGACTGAAAAGAACTGAAACCAGGGACTCAATCAGGTATTTGTACATCCTGGCTTATAACAGTGTTATTCCCAATAGCCAAAATGTGTAAACAATTCAAGTATCCATCAAGAGATGATTGGATAAACAAAATGTGGTAAACACTCAGACACACACACACACACACACACACACACACACGCACCCCACATATACCCATAACAGGTTATTCAGATGAAAGGAAATTCCAACCCATGCTACAACTTGGATTAACCTTGAAGACATTGTGCTAGTGAAATGAGCTAGACATCAAGGGACAAAAACGGTTTGATTTCATTTACATGAGATACTTGCACTGGACAAATTCATAGGGACAGAAAGTAGATGAAGGTAATGAGGAGTTAGTATTTAATGAGTACAGAAAAGCTCTGGGGACTGGATGGTGGTGATGACTGAACAACAATGGAAATGTACTCACTGCCACTAAACTTTATACTTTCAAATGGTTCAAATGATAAATGTCTTGTTACGTATACTTTACTACAACAAACACCTTATAAGCATACAAACTCATCTCAGACCAGTTTATATCTATGGTATCATCCAGCAGAATACTGATCTCCTTCTCTCTGTCACTAAGTAAATCTCAAGCTTAGGGTCCTGAACCTGGGGTAGGGTGAAGAAGGCTGGTTTTTATTTTTGCTTTTGCTCTTCTTTGTCTAGCTGTACAGGGTTAAAGTCTAGACTATGGGAGGAAAGAGATACTAGGGTCAAATTTAATGGAATAAACCATTAAATTTCTGTTGATTTTTAAATTCAGTTGATTTAGGAAAGGAGATGTTTTATGTTTCATTCGGTTTGATCGGATTTGACTACTGCTGGTTGCCTCTACTGCTGATTTTCACAGGGGAAATGCTCTCCCAAGATGTCTGTCTCAGCTTTGCTCTCACTGCAGCCCTGTGGCAAAACTGCTGATTCTGGAACTTAGCAAGTATTCAAGAAGGGAGCAAGATGACAATCTCTCTTTAATGTTATCTATAATTTATTCTAAAATACTTCAGTAGAGACAGCAGGATATAATGGCCTCTGCACTGAATTAACTCTCTTGGAAACATTAGTTTACATTTGATCTACTATAATCAGAAATGTGTTGTCCAATGGAGGCTAGCTAGTATTTGAAGGTTTCAATCAGAGATCTACAGATGGCTAAGACGAGTATTTTAAATAGTCCTCTCTAAAGCTTGACTAAAGAATTTGTATCTAGGGTTCATTGTAACCCTAGATACAAGAATTTGTATCTAGGGATAATTGTTTTCATTAAATAAAAGAGTAAAGTTTTAAAACATAGGTTGGTTAAAATGTCTGCCCTTACATAAACAGGGCAAAACAAAAGGAATCTGATCAACCTCAGTGCTCACACATTTAGAGAAATATCTTTGGTCTTGACACCTCACATTCTCTCTTGCCCTTCCCTCCCATTTCAAACTTACTAAAGGATTCTGCTACTTGATTCAATTAGAAAATAGGGCAATCATGCCATCAGGATGTTGTTGCAAACTTGCATGAAACCACTTGTCAAAGTACCTAATAGCCTGAGTAGGGATTCTTCCAGTCTACAGAAAGAGGTCGAATGAGTATATTTTTATCTGCTTGTTATGAAATATCTGCAGGAGATGCAAAATTTGTTCCAGGCACACAGTAGGTGTTCAGACACGTTCGTGAAATAAATGAATTGCCTAAGAACTTAAAAAACCCACTATCTTTCATTTACAAAAAGAGGATATAAGGCTGTACTGGGGATTGCACAATCAAGAAAATTCATTTATAGGGGTGCTTGGGTGGCTCAGTTTAAGTATCTGAATCTTGATCTCAGCTCAGGTCTTGATCGGAGGGTTGTAAGTTTAAACCCTACATTGGGCTCCATGGCTGGGTTTGGGGACAACTGGAAGAAAGAAAAGACAGAAAAGACAAACAAAGAGACAGAAAGAAAAGAGGGAGGAAGGAGAAAATTCATTTATAACAGTGGCATCTAATACAAAAGGAAAAACTGGCTATGGATAGCTAGCTGAGTAAGTAGATACATACTTGAAGAGTTTCAGTGTTGCTCGTGTCAGTGTGTAATGGTTAAAGGGCTCATCTACCCTTCTCTACATTCTTAACCTCTTCTAAAAGTTGGGAATAATGCACTCTCTTGTAGCACATTCCAGGGGACATCAAGTTAAGTATCTCCCTTGAGCCCAATTACACCCTTTTCCAAACAGGAGGCCTGTTACTCTCATGAAGTCGTACAGTCTCAGAGGAGTAGCAGCTGCAGCAGCAGCTGTAATGCTGAATAGAACCTTAAGTAAATAGCCTAGAAGGCCAGTGAACAATGAATTATAATAAACCAACTATAATTAGTAATAAAAGCCTTAAAATAACTGTACTCATGAGATACTATTGGTCATATCCTTGCTGTGTTCTGGAAATAATAGAATTGTTTTTTCACCAATGTAACTACAATGGTAATTAAAAGCTGATTTAGGAGCAAAGGCAACCTCAAAGTTATACATATAAGTAGCTGTCACTCCAAATCTAAGTATCTTGTTCATTTCACGTCTTCACTCTTTTTTAAAACATAGGGAGGGACTTTTGGAGACTGTCTTTTAAAAAAATGAACAAAATCAGCTGATAAGTGAAGCAAAGCACTCAGCCAATACAAAAATATTTTTTACGCCTACAACATTTGGGAGAGAGAGAGGACACAGGCAGCATAAGAAAGAAAATGGCTATTTACATGGTGTTCTCTAACTGGATAGGGAAAGTTTTCATTGTTAATCTCCATAATATAAGATGCGAAAGAAATCTAGAATGGGAGGTGAATAATGTAGGCAAAAGTAGTTGGATGCCTCAAAATGGAAGAGGCGATGCTTGGTTGGGCCCCGAACGTTTCCACTGGTGGCTGTGTTTCCACTGGTGACTGCCACAGCTTTCTCGGTTTCACAATCTTTCAGTGTTGTACATTTTTTAAATTGTTTATTTGATAAAATCATCATGTCCAGATACAAGCACAAAGCCACAGCAGTGAGAATGCAACAAAATCATTAAAGGCAATGTTAAAAAAAATTACATCATAATAGATTCAGTGCTTTGGAATTAGCATCATATTATATTGACAGGGAACTTCTAAGAAAAATACAGTGTAATCTCATGTAATTGGTATTGGGAATAGCAAGCAAAACAAAGACAGACTCATCCTCATGGAGTTCACAGTCCAGGTGGAGAGACAGACATTAATCCACTAATGACATTAATCCATGTACAATGGCAACAATGGTAAGTGCTAGGAAAGGAAGACTAGAAGGCCATGAAAAGTGTAGAGTAGAAGAATTAGTCCAGTCTGGGGAAGGCAGAGAGGTAGTCAGAGGATGAAGCCCTGAAGAAGAGCCATTTGCTGAGACCTGAAGGGCCACAACCAGGTAGGGAGCCATGAGGAGGAAGTGGAAGGAGAAAGAGGGTGGAGTTGGAGGAGCAGAGTAGTTTTTGCCTAGGCAAAAATGTTCTATGGCTAAAAGCATCATGGCACCTAAAAGGCAATTACAGAAAGCCATTTTTTCAACAAGAACAATATTTTCAAAATGTGTCTATTCTTTTAGTTAAACAAAAATGGCAAATCTAGAATATCAGTATTTCTTCTTCCCTCTTCTGTGTTGCTGGCATCATTTCAAGAGTTGAGACAGAGCCCTGGAATCTATCTACACATAGCACTCCAGGAATTCACAAAGTGACAACATGTGTGTTAGCCCTATCATAGAAGGACGGAAGCAAGTCTTCATAAATCTGTACGTCCCCAAGTCTTAAGTTCCTTTCAAGTGATAATTCCTCCATAAACATTGTGTAACTCAAAGCATGAAGAAAGATTATCAACCATGGCCGTGACAACATAGTAAGACTATGATTTACTCATTTATTACTTTAAAAAGTTTTACTGAGTTCGGGCACCTGGGTGGCTCAGTGGGTTAAAGGCTCTGCCTTTGGCTCAGGTCATGATCCCAGGGTCCTGGGATCGAGCCCCACATCGGGCTCTCTGCTCAGCAGGGAGCCTGCTTCTTCCTCTCTCTCTCTGCCTGCCTCTCTGCCTACTTGTGATCAGTCAAATAAATAAATACAAAAAATCTTAAAAAAAAAAAGTTTTACTGAGGACCTATGAACTGCTAAGCATTTTTTTTTTCGGGTTCTGATAGAGTCACAATCACAAGAGAAAAAAAATGTTTAATCTTACGAAGTATACATGCTAATGGAGTCAAAAGAGAGCATTATAACAATTTAATCAGTCAAAATAATAATAGACTGTAGTAAGTGCTGTAAAGACAATAAATGAGCAATGGCAGAATAAGTATATTGGTTAAAAAAGTCCTCTCTCATTGGGTAATATCTGAGCTGAAACACGAATAAAGGCAAAGAACAAGTCAACTTCGGCAAACATAGTTAAGAGCAGCCAGACAAAGATATATTAGGTTGAAGGGCTGAGATGCTCCAAGAAAAGTAAGAGGATCCTATTGACTTGAGAGCAGTGAATAAAAGGAGAGAAGAATGTCATGGGGCTTGGGAGTTCAGCAAAACAAACAACAACAACAACAACAAAAAAAGGATGCAAGTATGCAGGGCCATTTAAATCTAAGTGAAGAGTTTAGACTGTCTTCTGAAACCAAGGGGAAATGAATGCAGGGTGTTAGGCAGGGCAATGCCATCTTTGGGTATATGTTTTACAAAGAGCTTTCTAAAGGTTTGGTAGAGACAAAGTTTATTGGAGAGACAAGCATGATAGCAGGAAAAGACACATGATACCAATGAACACATGGCTCTGTAAATAGAGAAAGTGCCTCTCTGTCTTCGGCTGCAAAGGAAAAAAATGAGATAAAGCAGAACATGTCAACATACTGAGGTAAGAGAGAAATATTTGCCAGATAGATAAAGATTTTGCCATGATCATGTTCTCAAAAGAAACAAAATTTTAAAATGTATGAACTAATAAATGAATGGTGAATCAAACCCAAACATCAACTAAGACATTTGTTCATTTAAGGTCTACAAGCATCATGGGTAGACCAAAGAATACCTTTCTTTCAAACAAGATCCTTTGATTTGATCTCTAAGTTATAACAATCCCATCTCTAACTCCCATTTCATTAGGAAAATATTTTCATATTATATAGGCATATTGCTTTGAAGGCAATATTTCTCTATTATCTGGCATCAAAAAAATTATGTTTCAATTTTTTTTTCCCTGAACTCCAGAGGATTGATGTCAAGGAATGAACTGCTATAATTCATTTCATCTACGACAATTTGTTCTCATTTCTCTTGTCCAAGAGTGTGCACCTTCTGCTTATGGCCACCTGATTCTCTATACTGGGTTATCCACTCTCAGGATGTAACCTGGATCCCTGATTTCTGACCTTGGCCTCTTGACCGCTCCCATTTCTTACCATGAGAGTATACTCTCTTTGGCTTCTGACCTAAGCTTTTCTCATTAGCAGGCATTAATGAGCACTTTGGTCAAAGCAGAAAGAAGACCTTGTCCACCTCTACTTCTCTTGGAACTTAACGTACTGCCAGACCTGACTACCAATCCAAAGAGAAGTAGGATCAAAATATATTTACAGATTTTTCATTGCACACAAAAGGTTGTAGTTTGGAGATATTTTACTAATTGAGCAAGGGCTCACAGCATTTGAATCAAATAAATTCCTACCTTTTTTCATTGTATCCTCCATAGAATTACTGGAATCATATGAATACCCAACATATTTAGATTATTTATTGTATTTCATACACTGTAACATGTTTTCCATCTATTTTCTGATAGAATTTTGTAACAAGCTCATAAGATGGATTCTTTTATAATTTCCATTTTACAAGTTGGGAAACTAATTTGAAGATGCTAAAATGTTTGCCAAGATTTTACACTTAGAAAATTGGTAAAGGCAATTCATCTCAAGCCTATATTATTCTAAAACCCTCACCCTTAGCTATTACCTAGAGTGTTCTCCAGCAAAGAAGAAAATAAACATGTATTCATCCATGCTATGTACTGTGCTTTCTTATGTTTAAAAAAGATTAAATTCATGTCATAATATAAAAATAGGGTATTTTCAGGAAAAAAGTTTCATAAATGAGCTGAAATTTTAATTATTATCATGGAAGCTTATCTAGATAAAAGATTTTAAAGTATTAATAAAAACATTAATTTTCCCCACAGATGATCTTAGGATCATAACAGCAGCAGTCTGGCTGTTCCAATTCTAAATCACCAATCCTTAAGTGTGTAAAACCCAAGTCATACCTCAGTACATTCAACTGAATTTAAGTGTCATGGTTAACTTTTCTCACCCCTGAGTGAATTTTCTTTCTTTCTGTCTCTAAACATGAGGGGAAAATGTGTTTTTCCAAACAAGATGTTATAAAATTTGCAGAATATTAAAAATTCTGCTTCAAGGCTAGAAAACTCTGTTTCTTTAATAATTCAAGCCTCTGTCTTCCTAGGTGGGCTTCACAATTGCAATGAAAAGTTAGGAAGCATGAAACTGCCTGCCTTCCCTAGGAAGCAAACTCTTCTTAGCATACCGATCAGAACGTTTTCCTCTTTGTCTTCAATAGATCAATAATACCCAGGCTGCCAAAGTATCTAACCAACTGAACACTCCACTTCAGAATACACCCATGGAACGTCTTAAGCACAGCAGCCAATATTCTCTGCAGCTCATCAATTTCTTAGCTCCTTTGACCATAGTTTACATGTATCTAATATCAGGAGTTCTTATTCCAAGCCTTTTACATTATAGCAATTTTCTTTGGGATTATAACTCAGAAAGTAAAATGCTCTTTGGGAACTATTTAATTTTCCTCAGCTTGTTCTTTTTCCAACCCTCCCCCTAAGTCCCACAGACATGTCGTTTTTAGAGTTGATGTATCAGCTTTATCATAAAGTTTATTCTCTATAGGCATGAACAAGCAAAACCAAAGTGAAAGGAATAAACTGAAAAGCCAAAAAAAACCCAAAAACTGTAAATCTCTAGAAAGCATATATACACAAAAATAAGCCAGCCTGTGGAAGAAAAAAAAAACAAAAACAAAAACAGGAAAAGACCAGAAAAACTGAAAAACTTCATGGAAGTACTGAAATGTCTCATGTCGCAGGTTCAAAAGTCTGACATTCCCGGGGCGCCTGGGTGGCTCAGTGGGTTAAAAGTCTGACATTCCCATATGTTTTTTGAAAAAGTAAAATGAATGACAATAAAAATGATAAATTCCTTTTAGCTGTAGGATTCCTTATTGTTTTCAGAGTGCTGGAACATGTAGTTTCTCACTGCCTTTTTAAAACGTTTGAATAAATCTAATGCCATGCACAATTTGCCTCGGTACTATATTGTGTTTCTATTTTATAGAAGGAAACTGTAAATAAGATTAGATGTGCAAAAAAAGCAAAACAAGACACTTACTAGAAAAAAGACATCCATGAAGACAACAAAGTCAAGCTTTAAAAAAAGCACATAATTAACTATAAAGCTTGGAATTTTTCCAAAATCTCATTCACCAATTGGCTAGCACTTAGATGGAACCACACCGGGTGACAAGAAGAGCTCTTAGGGTGAGAGCCACCAGCTCTGAGACAGTTGGCCTCATTAGAACACATCAAACCTTCCTCCAATAGGGACATTTCTTTCTCCAGTGTGAAGGTATATACAACAAACAAAAACAGCACATTGCCATGTGCTCATTTAACAGTATAGCCAAGTCAGGACAGTTACTTAGATCAAAAAGTAACACCAGTGAAAAGTGTAAATATATAAAATGAAAATATGATGGAGTTGCAAAGGGTATATTTTATATCTGGATCTCTATGTGGATATTGACATCATTTTTTTTAAGTTTTCTGTTATCATTTCTGTTATCATCATTCAATCATTTTAACAACTTTCTTTAAGCACCTACATGCCTGGTCCTGAGGGTTAAAAAATGATTAAGATGTTGTCTTTATCAGCAAGAAGCTTTTAGCCTAGAGATGAAACAAATAAGAGAATTATACTAAGTGTAATGAGAGACCCGGAAAACTAGCCTAGGAGGAGAGAGGAGCAGCAAGGGTTCTTTTTGCTTTTGTTTCTGTTTTTTTCTGATAAACACAAGCATTTTTTTTTTCATGTATGTGAACAATAAGAAAGGTTAAAATCCTGACTAAGAACAAGAAAAATACCAAATGAAGCTATTGTTGATTTGCATATTCACTTAGGAACAAGAATTCACAGATGCTTTGATGGGGTGAACACAGTAGCAACTCTTTTGGTTTGTGACACATGTGCTGTCATTCCCAGGGATTACCTACAGAAGAGCTTCAACAGGGGCTGCTCTCAAAACACCACACAGAGCCGTCTGGATGTCTTCGTTGAATCTGGAAGACAAGAAAAGCATCGGTTAAAGCTATCAGCTTATGACACAAAGGTAGTGCTGAGAATAAGTGTTAGGAAATATCCACACCAAAAAGATCTGCCCACCGAACACAGAGAATGCCAAGGACAGAAGTGGATTAGTGGATTTATCTCAGAAGTGACAGGTTTCTGCATTTCAGAAGCATCATGCTGGAGTGGGTGATGGAAGAGCTTTATATGAATAAAACCAAGATCCCCATTCACTGGGAAATCTTGGGTTTCTTTTTTGATCTGAACTCAGTTTGGAAATCCTAGATTAACCTGATAGAACCAGTTTTTCTTCAGTCTCAGTTGCTGCTTCCATGAGGATTTGAGTAGATTCTGAAATGCAATGCCTATCACTACAACCATTAACAAACAGGATATGGAAAGTAAAGAAAAAATGTTTTAAAATAAACAAAAGCAAACTTAATTAAAAAAAAAAAAAAAAGCTTTTAAAAGTTTCATTTTCCTCCCAAAGGTCACAGGAATTATTTATTTGTCTTTCTGTTGGGTGACTGTATATATTACATTTCATCATTTATAGAGAGATTACTAGAAAGTCATTATTTATCTTAGGTTTGGACTTAATTCAGGTCAAAGAAAGGAAATGGAAAGGCATTATGAAAGTTACAAAAGAGGACATTTTATATTGTGTTGACATCCCATGAGTTTATATTGGGTTCAATCTTCCATGAGAATCTTAGAGAATTTATAACAAACAACAATAACACACTTGCAAATCTCCTTTAATGTTGGTAGCACAAGTTAAAAACAATAACAATAAAATTGCTTTTGGGCCCTCTCCAAGCGTAAACATGAGAATGAAGTTGACAAGGCAATATTTAGGAATATGTACAAGTGTAGAGAAACTTGATGATTTTATCAGCTTTTTGCATTGTTTTGGGACTTTTCTCTGAGTTCTGATAGGCAATCAGATGAAAGCTGTCATTTGTGTAATTGGAAAATACTTACTTAGCAAAATCTGATACTGGAACTCTAAACCATTTCTCACTACATTAGAATTTCTGGAACTACAATCGTAAGATAAATTCAGTGGAAATATAAAGGCAGATGTTCTGGCCTCTATTTCCAAAGTAACTGTATTAACTGCTAATTTTTAGTAAATGCTAGTTCTAGAGAGCTTTGTTTCTTGGGTCTAGTTTTTTGAGAAGGAATCTGAAACCCTCTGCACAAAATTCTGTTTTGATGGGCAGGATAGTTCTCTTTGCCTCTGAAAGGAAAATACAAATAATTAAGCACTTAAAGCTTTCATAGATGGTTATTTTTTTTCTCCTATGTAAAAACCCACACACACACACACACACACAAACAAAAAAATCAGGCTCTTCGTAAACAGGACCTAATTAACGTAACTAGTTTCATCATAACGATCAACTTCTCAGGAAAAATTTTATACTCTTGAGGTAAAATCTGCATGAAGTTTCCTATGTCTTAACTATGGAGAAAATTACTGGTCACCAGAGTTTACCAGATAGTACTGCAAAGAAATATACCTATACGAATGACAGGTTTCATTTACCGGAAGATATTAAAATCCTGTCAATGTGATTTCCATCAAGAAAGTTTTCAGTGAAATGATAAAAAATGAATGAAGGAAATCAAATGTAGTCATCTAGTTAAATATTCATTTTCTAATCTTTAGGGAGCTGTTTATTATACTCTGAACACCTGGCCTTTAGTAGAACATTGTCTGGTTTTAAACTTGTTATTATGCCATAGCAAATTCTAATAGAGCTAGAAGTTCAACCCATTATTATGAAAAAGCCAAAATAACAAATATCCTCCTTCCCAATCCAGAAATAATATAAGGAAACCATGATTCTATGAAAGAATATCTAGATATTCAGAGCCTGGACTTAAGTGAAGCCAAGTGAAACTCCTTTGATGCAAATTTTAAGAAGGCATCACCTGGAGGTGCTGACTTTGCACATGCATAAGGCTGAGATAAAGAGCTTCCTTAAATATTGTACCCTAGGCACCTCATTTACTTCACCCAGGTCCTTGCCCTAGGTCCTCTGGCATTTGTGATGATGGTGTTTAATTTTGAAGATTCATTGATAGACATGAAAGCAACAACAATAAAAAATATATTTCGCTTGTCTAATGGAATTATAAGATTCTCCACAGTTGCAATTTAAATAAGAAAATATGCATTTTGGGGCACCTGGGTGGCTCAGTGAGTTAAGCCTCGGTCTTCAGCTCAGGTCATGATCTCAAGGTCCTGGGATCGAGCCCCACATCAGGCTCTCTGCTCAGCAGGGAGCCTGCTTCCCCCTCTCTCTCTCTGCCTGCCTCTCTGCCTACTTGTGATCTCTCTCTCTGTGTCACATAAAAAAAACCCAAAACACGCATTTTAACATATACAGAAAATCAATGTAAAGCTCTAAAATAAGCAGAAGTAAGAAATTGAGGCAAGCGTGAAAAAAGGAATGCTTTGCAGCTTATTTCCTAACTTCATCTTTCCCCCAGGAGGTATACTGAAGAGAAGAAAAGCCACTGGTGGTAGGGAATAAAATAGTGGAATGGTGGAAGAAAAAAATAAACAGAAAGTAACACATAGCATGTGTAAGGCAAAGACCTTCATCAAGAAGGGACAGGAGTCAGTAAAACAAAATTAAAAAACGCAAAACAATCGAAATCCTAGGAGGAAGGTGGAGAGAAAATGGTTAAAAGAGGCTTTCATCCTTGATTCAAATCTGAGGCTTGTTATATTAGGTAAACTCTTCAAAGCAAGTAAATTTCTATGACATAGGTCCCTTATCTATAAAGGAAGAATGACAGAAATAACAATAAATCAACAAAATTATAGCAATAACATCCCTACTGAAGTAGTACCTATGTGCCAAGCACTTTAAACAAACTACCTAGGTGTTATTACAACAGCCCTGGGACACTGGTATATTCTATTTTACCAAATGGAAATTCTGATAATATAAGGCGTTTAATTACACACACACACACCCACATACAGCATAATGAAAACATCATATATTATTATATGTAAAGCTCTCAGCAAGGTATTATGCTGTGGAAGCTCAAGGAAGAGTATTATTATGGTACATTAAAAACCTGGTTACTAACTGCTGTTTTAACGAAAACAAGTTTTTTAAAATTTCTTTATTTCATCTTAATTAGTTTATCTTTTACAAAATAACATCCCTTTAATGTAAAAAAAAATGTTGTAAAAAAGAAGCAAAAGAGGAGTTAATAAGCATTGTCAGAAATCTCCAGATTTCTGGGCAGGGGGAAGAGTAAGATGGAAGACAAGTAGGAGACCTAGTATCATCAGGTCCCAGGAGTTCAGCTAGATAGTTATCAAACCATTCTGAACATCTATAAACTTAAACAGGAAAGAGAAGAGCAGAAATTCTAGGAACAGAATATCGACCAATCTCCAAAAGGTAGGACATACAGAGAAGTGAATTCCAGGCAAGATGGGGGGAGGGGCTGGCTCCTGGCAAGTAGCAGAGCAACAGAGCACAAAATCAGAACTTTTAAAAGTCTGCTCCACTGAGGGACATCACTCGAGAGGCTAAGCTGGGAGTTGAACCTTCACAGGGACGGTGTGGTCTCAGAATCCACTGGGTCACAGAAAGACCTGGGTTGTCTGAGTGTGGCAGAGCTCCCAGGTATCAGAGAGGAAAGCCAGCTACAGAGACGGAGCTGAAGAGTGGGCTCTCAGCTCGGGATTACCTTAAACCATGTTCTACAGCACAGTCGGGCAACTGTAATTGGGGCAGGGACCCAATAAGCAGCAGATCCAGGGAGACTCACCTTCCTCCTCTGGGAGGAGCAGTGCAAGAGTGCACTGCAGGAACCAGCTGGGGTTGGAGACTCCAAATGGGCCATCCACCCAAGATAGAAACTTTTGGGCAGAGGCTGGGTGAGCTCGGAATGCAGCTAGAGACCAGGAAGAGAGATTGACTGCTTGTCTCTGAGGGTGCATTGAGAAGTGGGGCCCTGAGTTCTCAGCTCCTATGGCCAGAGATTGGGAGGCCGCCATCTTGATTCCCCTTCTCCAAAGCCAAAAGGAGAGCATTCAGGTAACAAAAGCTCCCAAAACCAAAACCAAGCAGACTGCTTAACCTGGCCCCTGGCGAGTGCAGTGCAATTCTGCCTCTGGCAAACTTTTGAGAATCACTGCAACAGGCCCCTCCCCAAGAAGAGCAGCAAGAACATCCAGCCAAGACCAAGTTCACCAATCAATGAGAACTACAGAACTCCAGAGCTAGAAGAAAGCAACACATCAAATTCATGGCTTTTTTCACATGATCCTTTAGTCTTTTAAAGTTAAATTTTTTTAATTTTTTTTCCTCATTCTTTTTTAAAAATTTTTCCTCTTGCCTATTTTAATGTTTTTAAACTATTTATTTATTATCATTATAATAATATAAGATGTCATTATTATCTTGCTATATTATCAATACCTTTTAAAAATCTTTTTTAATCTTCATTGTTATACTCATATTTTATCCCTTCATTGTATTTAACCTTATTTTTGTATACATATAGGTTTTTCTTTCTTTAAAAATTTGGGATACAATTTCTTCTAATCAAAATATACCCAGAATCTAGCACAGGACTTTGTTCTAGTCTCCAGACTGATCACATTCTTTCATTTATTTTTTTTCTTTTCTCTTCTCAACCAACCTATCTTATCAATTCCTTTTTTAGAATCTTTTTAAATTTTCTTCTTTACATTCATATTCCATCCCTTCATATGTTTACCCATATTTTAAAGAAAGAAAGAAAAATGTGTATATATGTATATACACATGTATATATGTATGTATGTATGTATATATGTGTATATAAATAAAATTTTGGGAAGTTTCTTCTAACAGACCAAAATACACTCAAAATCATGTATGTGGCTCTGTTCTAATCACCATTCATTCATATATATATATATATACACACACACACACACACACACACACATATACAAGCACACACACACACACATACATACATAAGCACACACCACACACACACACACACACACACACACACTTTTCTTTTTTTTCCCCATTTCTTCTCCCCCGACCCCGGTTTCGGATCTCTTCTGATTTGGTTTAGTGTATATTTTTCAGGGGTCATGGCTCCCCTTTTAGTATTTTGTTCTCTCATTCAACTCTTCTTATCCGGATAAAATGACTAAGTGGAAAAACCACCAAAAAAAAAAAAAGAACAAGAGGCAGTACTAACAGCTAGGGACCTAATCAATACAGACATTAGTAATATGTCAAAACTAGAAATCAGAATGATGATTATCAAGGTGCTAGCTGGGCTTGAAAAAAAGCATGGAAGATATTAGAGAATCCCTATCTGGAGAAATAAAATCCCTTCTGGAAAAATAAAAGAACTAAAATCTAACCAAGATGGAATAAAAAAAGCTATTAATGAGGTAGAATAAAAAATGGAGACTCTTACTGCTAGGATAAATGAGGCAGAAGAGAGAATTAGTGATACAGAAGACCAAATGATGGAGAATAAAGCTGAGCAAAAGAGAGACAAATAACTAGTGGAACATCAGGGGAGAATTCGAGAGATAAGTGACACCATAAGATGAAACAGTATTAGAATAATTGGGATTCCAAAAGAAGAAGAAAGAGAGAGAGGGCCAGAAGGTATACTGGAGCAAATTATAACAGAGAATTTTCTTAATTTGGCAAAAGGAACAAACATCAAAATCCAGGAGGCATGGACAACTTCCCTCAAAATCAATAAAAATAGGTCCACACCCTGTCATCTAATAGTAAAACTTACAAGTCTCAGTGACAAAGAGAAAATCCTGAAAGCAGCTCAGAACAAGAGGTCTGTAACATACAACGGTAGAAATACTAGATTGGCAGCAGAATTATCCAGAGAACTGGCAGGCTAGAAAGGACTGGCATGATATATTCAGAGCAATAAATGAGAAAAAAAAATGCAGCCAAGAATACTATATCCAGCTAGGCTGTCATTGAAAATAGAAGGACAGAGAAAAAATTTCCAGGACAAACAAAACTTAAAAGAATTTGCAAACACCAAATCAGCCCTACAGGAAATATTAAAAGGGGTCCTCTAAGCAAAGAGAGAGCCTAAAAGACCAGAAAGGAACAGAGACAATATACAGTAAGAGTCACCTTACAGGAATACAGTGGCACTAAATTCGTATTTTTCAATAGTTACCCTGAATGTAATGGGCTAAATGTCCCCAATCAAAAGACACAGGGCATGAGAATGGTTTAAAAAAAACAAGACCCCCTGATATTTTATCTCCAAGAAACTCATATTAGACCCAAAGACCCCTCTGGATTTAAAGTTAAGGGTGGAAAACAATTTACCATGCTAATGGACATCAAAGGAAAGCTGGGGTGGCAATCCTTATAACACATAAATTAGATTTTAAGTCAAAGACTATAATAAAAGATGTGGAAGGATACTATATCATCCTTCAAGAGTCTGTCCAACGAGATCTAACAATTTTAAGTATCTATGTCCCTAACATGGGAGCAACCAATTATATAAACCAATTAATAACAGAACCAAATAAATATGTCAACAATAATACAATAATAGTAGAGGCCTTTAACACCCCCCATGCTGAAATGAACAGATCATCTAAGCAAATAACAATAACAAGGAAATAACAAGAAAATAGAGGCTGTAAATGACACACTGGACCAGCTGGACATCACAGATATATTCAGAACATTCCATTCCAAAACAACAGAATACACATTCTTTTCTAATGCACATGGAACATTCTCCAGAGAAGATCACATCCTGGGTCACAAATCATGTCTCAACTTGTACCAAAAGACTGGGATCATTCCCTGAATATTTTCAGACTACAATGCTTTGAAATTAGAACTCAATCACAAGAGGAAAGATGGAAAGAACTCAAATACATGGAGGCTAAAGAACATCCTACTAAAGAATGAATGCATTAACCAGGAAATTAAAAAGGAATTGAAAAAATTCAAGGAAACAAATGAAAATGAAAATACAACTGTTGAAAATCGCTGGGACACAGCAGAGGCAGTTCTGAGAGGAAAGCATATAGCAATACAAACCTAATTCAGCAATCAAGAAAGGTCTCAAGTACACAACCTAACCCTACACATAAAGGAGCTGGAGAAAGAACAGTAAATAAAGCCTGAAGCCAGCAGGAGAAGAGATATAACAAAAATCAGAGCAGAAATCAATGAAATAGAAACCAAAAGAACAGTAGAACAAATCAATGAAACTAGGAGCTGGTTCTTTGAAAGAATTAAGAAGACTGATAAACCCCTGGCCAGATGTATCAAAAAGAAAAGAGAAAGGACCCAAATTAATAAAATCATGAATGAAAGAGGAGAGTTCACAACCAACACCAAAGAAATATAAACAACTATAAGAACATATTATGAGCAACTACACACCAGCAAATCTGGTGATCTGGAAAAAATGGATGCATTCCTAGAGACATATAAACTACCAAAACTGAACCAGGAAGAAATAGAAAACCTGAACAGACCCATAACCAGTAAGGAGATTGAAGAAGTCATCAAAAAATCTCAGAACAAACAAAAGCCCAGGGCCAGACAGCTTCCCAGGGGAATTTTACCAAACATTTAAAGAATTAATACCTATTCTCCTGAAACTATTCCAAAAAATAGAAATGGAAGGAAAACTTCCAAACTCATTTTATGAGGCCATCATTACCTTGATCCCGAAACCAGACAAAGACTCCATCAAAAAGGAGAATTACAGACCAATATCCTTGATGAACACAGACGCAAAAATTTTCACCAAAATACTAGCCAATAGGATCCAACAGTACATTAAATGAATAATTCACCATGAAAAAGCAGGATTTATTCCTGGCTGCTAGGTTGGTGCAACATCTGCAAATCAGTCAATGTGATACAATACATTAATAAAAGAAAGAACAAGAATATGATACTCTCAATAGACACTAAAAAAGCATTTGACAAAGTACAGCATCCTTTCTTGATCAAAACCCTTCAAAGTGAGGGACAGAGAATACATACATCAATATCATCAAAGCCATCTATGAAAAACCCACAGCAAATATCATTCTCAATGGGGAAAACCTGAGAGCTTTTCCCCTAAGGTCAGGAACACAGCAGAGCTGTCCACTATCACCATTGCTACTCAACACAGTACTAGAAGTCCTAGCCTCCACGATCAGACAACAAAAAGAAATTAAAGGCAACCAAACTGACAAAGAATTCAAAATCTCACTCTTTACAGATGATATGATACTTTATGTGGAAAACACAAAAGACTCCACTCCCAAACTGCTAGAACTCATACAGGAATTCAGTAGTGTCAGGTTATAAAATCAATGCACAGAAATCAGTTGCACTTGTACACACCACAGCAAGACAGAAGAAAGAGAAATTAAGGAGTCGATCCTATTTTCAACTGCACCCACAACCATAAGATACCTAGAAATAACTTAACCAAAGAGGCAAAGAATCAGTACTCAGAAAACTATAAAGTACTAATGAAAGAAACTGAGGAAGACACAAACAAATGGAAAACGTCCATGCTCGTGGACTGAAAGAACAAATACTGTGAAAATGTCTATGCTACAGATAGCAATCTACACATTTAATGCAATCCTGATCAAAATACCATCAATTTTTTTCAAAGAAATGGAACAAGTCATCCTAAAATTTATATGGAACCAGAAAAGACCCCGAATACCCAGATGAATGTTGAAAAAGAAAGCTAAAGTTGGTGGCATCATAATTCCAGACTTCAAGCTGTATTATAAAGCTGTCATCATCAAGACAGTATAGTACTGGCCCAAAAACAGACATACAGATCAATGGAACAGAAGACAGAGCCAGAAATGGACCCTCAACTCTATGGTCAACTAATCTTCAACAAAGCAGGAAAGAATGTCTAATTGGAAAAAAAAAAAAGACAAAAAAAGACAGTCTCTTCACCAAATGGTGTTGGGAAAATTGGACAGCCACATGCAGAAGAATGAAACTGGACCATTTCCTTACACCACACACAAAAATAGACTCAAAATGGATGAAAGACCTCAATGTGAGAAAGGAACCCATCAAAATCCTTGAGAAGAACACAGGTAGCAACCTCTTCAACCTTAGCCTCAGTAACTTCTTCCTAGAAATATCACCAAAAACAAGGGAAGCAAGGCAAAAATGAACTATTGGGACTTCATCAAGATCAAAAGCTTTTGCACAGCCAAGGAAACAGTCAACAAAACCAAAAGGCAACTGACAGAATGGGAGAAGATATTTGCAAATGACATGTCAGATAAAGGGCTAGTATCCAAAATCTAGAAAGAACTCATCAAATTCAACACCCAAAGAATAATCCAATGCAGAAATGGGCAGAAGACATATACAGACATTTCTGCAAAGAAGACATCCAAATGGCCAACAGACACATGAAAAAGTGCTCAAAATCCCTCGGCTAAAGGGAAATGCAAATCAAAATCATAGTGCGATACCATCTCAAACCAGTCAGAATGGCTAAAATTAACAAGGGAGGAAATAACATGTTAGTGAGGATGTGGAGAAAGGGGAACCCTCCTACACTGTTGGTGGGAATGCAAACTGGTACAGCCACTCTGGAAAACAGCATGGAGGTTCCTCAAAAAGTTGAAAATAGAGATACTCTATGACCCAGCAATCACACTACTGGGTATTTATCCTAAAGATACAAATGTAGTGATCTGAAGGAGCACGTGCATCCGAATGTTTATAGCAGCAATGTCCACAATAGCCTAACTATGGAAAGCACCTAGATGTCTATCAACAGATAAATGGATAAAGAAGAAGTGGTATATACAATGGAATACCGTGCAGCCATAAAAGAAAAAAAAAAAAAAAAAAAAAAAAAACTGAGGAGCACCTGGATGGCTCAGTGGGTTAAAGCCTCTGCCTTTGGCTCAGGTCATGATCCCAGGTTCCTGAGATCAAGCGCCACGTTGGGCTATCTGCTTGGTGGGAAGACTGCTTCCCCCACCCCTTACCTGCCTCTCTGTCTTCTTGTGATTTCTGTCTGTCAAATAAATAAATGAAATCTTAAAAAAAAAAAAAAATCTTGCCATTTGCAATGATGTGGATGGAACTAAAGGGTGTTATGCTAAGTGAAATAAGTCAGTCAGATAAAGACAATTATCATATGATCTCTCTGATCTGAGGAATTTGAGAGTCAGGGCAGGGGGTCATGGTGGGTAGGGAGGGAAAAAATGAAACAAGATGGAATCAGGAGGGAGACACACCATAAGAGACCCTTAATCTCACAAAACTGAGGATTGCTGAGGCGGATGCAGTGGGATGTAGGGATAGGGTTGCTGGGTTATGGACACTGTGGAGGGTATGTGCTATGGTGAGTGTTGTGAAATGTGTAAGCCTGATGATTCTTAGACCTGTACCACTGGGGCAAATAATGTATTATGTGTTTAAAAAAAAAAAAAGACATCTCCTCCAAAAAGCTATATTTGTTTCTTTAAAGTCTCAGTGGATTAATTACTTATAAATCTGAAACACTACTAGAGTGTCAGATACAAAGGATGATGCGGGGGAAATTGGAGGCCATGGATTTTCAGAACAATACAAATGGAATGCTAAGAAGCTTAGAAGGGATAGGAGCTGTCCCACTGGCAGAGCTAATGCTGGTGGCAAAATCCAGATTCCACAGACAGAGTCAGAAAACACATTCAAGAGTTAGGATGGACACCAGGATACATCTGGGCTAAACAACCTTCTTGTCAGAACCATCAAACTTCTTAGAGGAGTTTTTGAACTAACAAATAGAAAGTCCCCCAGTGGTCCCTGGGTAGCTCATTTGGTTATACATCCAATTCTTGATTTCTGCTCAGGTCATGATCTCAGGGTACTGGGATCAAGTCCTGCTGGAAGGGTTCCACATCCAGCAGGGAGTCTGCATGGGGATTCTCACTCTTTCTCTCTCTGCTCCTCCCCCTTATTAGCACTCATGCTCTCTTCCACATGCTCTCTCTCAAATAAATAAATCCATAAAAGAGAAAAAAGTCCCCTAATTTCTGTTAGTGGTTATACAACACAGATATCTCAGCCTATAGTCAATACTTATGAATCACAGGAGCTTAAGGTTTTAGCTATAAGCTTACAGCTAAATACTTTTTTTTCCCAAAGATTTTATTCATTTATTTAAGAGAGATAGATAGCAAGAGAGAGCAGGAATGGGGGGCGGGGTGGGGGCAGGGAAAAGCAGTTTTCCCATAAGCAGGGAACCCAACACAGGGCTCAGTCCCAGGACCCTGGGATGGAGCCCAACACATTGACCCTGGGACAATGATCTGAGCCAAAGGTAGATACTTACCCACTGAGTCACCCAGGTACCCTTAGCTAAATACTTCTAAGAAATGTTTTCCCTTCATTTTGTCCCATAATTTTTAGCTTTGTTAAACAGTGTATGATTTATCTACTCAAAAGAAAGTTAATAATCACAGATTTGTTATCTATACATAGAGACCAGGTATAATGAGAAGAAAAAAGAAAGAAAGAAAGAGGGCAACTGGGCGGCTCAGTTGGTTAAGCGACTGCCTTCGGCTCAGGTCATGATCCCAAGGTCCTAGGATGGAGCCCCACATCAGGCTCCCTGCTCCCTCTGCTCCTCCCCCTGCTTATACTCTCCCTCTCTGTGAAGTTAATAAATAAAATCTTTAAAAAAATTAAAAATTAAGAAAGAAAGAAAATAAGCAAACAAACAAATAGGACACAGTTTGAGACAGGAAACATGGCTGAGCATTAAAGTGCCCTTTCAGAAAAAAGATGAAATCAAAATATTTCATAAATTGTATTTATATATTATACAGAATTTATTTTAATAATTAAATAAAATTTATTTTAATAATTAAATAAAATTTATTTTAAAAATTTAAATAATTAAAGAATTTATTTAAATAATTTTATTTTAAATATAGTATCATTAGCATAATTATTAGTGCTATCTTCCATTAAATATAAGATGCTCTATAATTTTTTTAGCACTAAGAAAGAGAAAATACTGCCAGTTTAACGATCATAGGCCACTCATCAATTGTAAGGTACACTCTAATTTCAGAGATGTTAACGTCAGACTCTATAACTAATGAAATGCAGTAATTTTTTAAGGGAAAATCCAACCGAATATAGTTTTCTAGTTTTGAAGATTAAAATTATAATACACTTTAACTACCTGGTTATAAGATTTTAAAAAATTTTAATGTTAAGTTTCATGGCTATCATACCTAGGAGAGATTCTCTCTCTATATATATAAACACACACACACACACACACACACACACACACCCCTACATAAATATATATAGTATTATATATATAATTTTTATCATATATTTGTAGTTGTATATAGAGAGATCCAAATATTAGAAAACATTGGATCATTTTTCAATAATAAAAACTTTTTAATCCAATCTTTGATTTAAGTGATAGCTTTTACTATTGAACTGCAGAATTTCGGGAAGGAATGCATTTTAAAATTTTTGTAAAAATGACTTAAAAATGCACAGAAGTTTCATATTTGGGAGATGTTTAAGACAGTTTCAATAAATCCACAGCTAAGTTTGTATGGGGGCATGCGTGCACATGTGTGTGTAAAAGAGATTAATCTAGACATTTTTTCTTCTTACAGATGACACAGTATAGTTTTCAGAATGGAACAGAAGGATTTTTAAGCATCCATTTTCAAAATGTTTTCTTCATAGCACAAAAACAATCACTTTCACACTGAGTGCTAAAATGTCACCTTTACTTTGAAAAATTCATTTTTAGTGGACAGTTTATCAGACCTTATCAGTTATATGATTTTAGTTCATAATGTGCTTGATGAGGACTGTATTGGGAATAGGAGTATAGACAGTTCTGTCATGTTTACTTATACTCATATTGTTAATGTTATTTATTATCTCTATTTCTTTATAGGCATCTTCTAATGTCAGCTACCTATTTCCTGATCAGACAATTCTTATATTTAACTAAACCATAATATCACACCATGTTAAAAGTGACCAAAAAAGTTGGTGCAACTGTCCATTGCTCCATAACGTGGAAAGCTTACCAGTCTCTAAAAGCCCCATCAGCTATTTGAGACACATCACTAACAGATATGTGCAATAAAAATGGGCACCATGACAATGGGTATATTAAATCTTAGCAAAACACAGTTTCTTTCTCAACTTAATATAGAAATAATTTTTGGCACAAGTTCTAATGTTGCCTTCTGAAAGCAGTGATTGATTCCACGTGTCCCTGGACTGAGCACACCATTTTGTGGATATGGCTGGATCAAAAATGGAATCTGAAATGTGTCCTAGAGACTGCAAAGTTTTACCATGCTAGTTTTACCATGTATATGGGAAAAATGTGCTGAATTTTTGGCCAACTAGACAGTGCATGGCTCATCTAAAGAGGAAAGTCCTATTGGCCTGTATTCTTAGAAATGAATTTCAATGAGAAATTGGATAACACGTGTTTATATAAAACTTGCCCATGTTAAATGATGAAAATAAATTCAGAGTTTTTGTAAAATGCTAGTGCACCAAACCAAAAGCATTTGTGGGCTAGATTTATCTATGGAGCTATCAGTTCATGTTTTATAATGAAAAACAAAAGAGAACATATAGAAAAAAAGAAACAACAGGACATAAAAAAGAGAGATAAGACAAAGAAGCATATTCTGAGAGTCTGAAATCAATTAGCTTAACATCTTGAAAGAAATACATGTGAAAGGTTTTTTTCTGTTTTAATTAAGGAATTCCCTTTATAATATAAAAATAAAATTTAGAGGGATGCCTGCATGGCTAAATCCATTGAGTGGCCGACTCCTGATTTCAGCTCAGGTCATGAACTCAGGTCCTGGAATCCAGCTTCACTCTCAGCAGGAAGTCTGCTTGAGGATTCTCCTCCCTCTCCCTCTGCCCCTCCTCCCACTCCTGCACCTGTGAGCATACATGCTCTCTCTCTCAAATAAATAAATATATCTTTTTTAAAAAATTAAGGGAAAATTTCAAGAAGTTGTTAGAGGATGTTCTCTTCTTTACCTGAGAGAGCATTTTACTGAAAGCTGACCCAGAATATATACCATACAAAACCATTCCTAGGAATGACACATAAGCACCAATTAATATGCAATATTATCCACATATTAGAAGAGGTAACAAAATTCTTCCTCTCTCCCTTTCTTCTCTTTCCATAATTCTTTCTTTCCTTACTTGCCTGAGAGTTCTCTTCTTTCTAAGTGAGTGGGAAAGATTGCCTCTTACTATAGGACACCAGCGTGGCTCAGTAGATTAAGCATCTGCCCTCAGCTCAAGTCATGATCCCAGGGTCCTGGGACTGAGCCCCCGCTTGGGCTCTTTATTCGGTGGGGAGCCTGCTTCTCCCTCTGCCTGTTGCTTCCCCTGCTTGTGCATGCTCTCTGATAAACAAATTTTTTTAAAAAGTTACTACTACATATGATGAGTTCTCTCATACAATTTCTTGAGTTGGTTTTATAAATTAGTGTATTGAAGGTAAAAGTGTGTAAAAAGAAAAAGAACTGGTCATACAAACCACTATTATTACAGATGAGGCGTACAATCAGATTTCAAATCATGTTCTCTTTTTTGGTGCTAACACTGTAAATTGCCGCTTTATAAAAAGCACTCTTGCCAATAAATAATTTATTCATATTTTAATGGTGTTGTCTTTGCAACACATTCATCATAACAGATTTGTTTTTTTGCCAATGTGTATTGGAACCCTGCCAACAAGAACAGTTCATAAAAAATATGACCTTCCTTATTTTTTTCCCCAATGAGATGATGTAAAGAGAGGAACCCAAATAATCTAAACAATGTTTAACACCTTTAGCATCTGTTGGAAAGCAAAAATGAAGACTAATGTTCTCCTAGATAGCTCATTCAATGTTTATCTTGATGACTAGAAAACAAGCAGCCGAACAACCATTGAACTGAATTACAATAAAATATACGTTTTTCAGAGAGAGGAGCACAAAATCAGTTTTCATTTGGCATGCTAAGTATGCTATATTTGAACAGAATGTTACATATTCATTTCATTCATCATTTAAAGGCAGATAATCAGGAAGTCATTACGTGGCCTGCATTGGGCAGCTATTCAATTAGAGAATAATTGAGCACTCTGTAATTCAGCCAAAGCTGACAGGTTGGGAATGCATAATATCCTTCCAAGGTACTTTGCATGTGGGGAAAAGTATGGGGCAAACAGTATTCTCTAGTCAAAATAGGCCCCTGGGGTAAGAGAGCGAGAGTGAGCGAGAGAGGAGAGAGAGAGAAAGAAAGAAAGAAAAAATAAATAGTTGTTTATTTTTTATTGTCCAGTTTTGCAAATCAGCGATTCATCAATTTTGGTAACTTACTTGAGAAATCATTGTCTCTGCTCTCAGAAGACTTGATGGTACATTTTGGGTCATGCTGTCATTTTTCTAGGTGTTTCAGACTGACTATTTATAGACTCTTAGACATGAAGGTGTTAAAGGCAAAAACAAAACAAAACAAAACTGATTTTATCCAGGAACTTTTGAGGAGCTTGGACTGGAAGTTTGAGTTCGGAAATGGATAAAGCAGAGCAAAAATTAGGTAAGAAAGCAACCTACAGGCATTTTTATGATGGTTGTGGTCAGTGAAGGCAGGACATCATAGTATTAATGTTAAAGCATTTTCACCCTGGTATTTATATTATAATAGATATCAGCAGGCTTACTTCTTTTTTTATTTTTAAGGTTTTATTTATTTATTTGACAGACAGAGATCACAAGTAGGCAGAGAGGCAGGCAGAGAGAGAGGAGGAAGCAGGCCCCCTGCTGAGCAGAGAGCCTGATGTGGGGCTCGATGTGGGGCTTGATCCCAGGACCCTGGAATCATGACCTGAGCTGAAGGCAGAGGCTTTAACCCACTGAGCCACCCAGGCGCCCCCAGGCTTACTTCTTTTAAGCACTGCCAACACATGGCAGTCACAGCTTTTCACTAGTCTACTCACCGCGTCCTGCTTCTCAAGTTACTCCTCCTACCTTTGGCCTTCCTATCCAAATCCAAAGCGAAGTTTCAATCAGAAGGAGAATCTACTGCACTCCAGTAGAGAACTTTATTAGGTTTGGAAATAAAATGTATTTGGCTAAAGAATTTGAAAGTATTTACTAATACTTGTTTTGTTATGTTAGTAACTAAATTATTGAATTTAAGAGACTGGGGAGTATTTTATCATCATTATTTGTATTAGTTCCCTAGTCCAAGCATAAAAAAGTGCCACAAACTGGGTGGATTAAAACCACCAGAAATTTATTTTCTTGCTGTTTTGGAGGCTAAAATCTGAAATAAAGGTATTGGCAGGATTGGTTGCTTCTGAGTATTCAGAGAAATAATCACTTCCATGCTTCTCTCCCAACTTTTAATGAATAAACACATTCCTCGATGTTCTTTGGCTTACCAGTACACTGCTCCAATCTCTGCCTACATATACATAGAACACTTTCCCTGTCTTTGTGTCTCTTACAAGAACCTCATGCATATTGGATTTGGGGCCACTTTACTATTAATATGACAGAATCTTAACTAACTACATCTCAACATCTTATTTCCAATTAAAGTCACATTCTGAGGCAGTGGGAATTAGGACTTCGACATACCTTTTGCAGGGAGGGATACAGTTCAACTGGTAACAGCACTGTTTAGAATTACTGGTGCATGGTAATAATACAGACTGACTTTCAGTTAGCCTTATTACTGTTTCCAAATTCTCTATAGAAAATGCACTGGTGGGGCGCCTGGGTGGCTCAGTGGATTAAGCCGCTGCCTTCAGCTCGGGTCATGATCCCAGGGTCCTGGGATCAAGCCCCGCATCGGGCTCTCTGCTCTGTGGGAAGCCTGCTTCCTCCTCTCTCTCTGCCTGCCTCTCGCCAACTTCTGATCTCTGTCTATCAAATAAATAAATAAATAAATAAATAAATAAAAAGAAAATGCACTGGCGGGGGAGGGGGGCCCTGGGGGCTCAGTCATTTAAACCTCTGCCTTGGTTCATGTCATGATCATGTCATGTCCTGGGATCAAGTCCCACATTAGACTCCCTGTTCAGTGGGAGTCTGCATCCCTCCACCCTTGCTCATGCCCTCTCTTGCTCTCTCTCTCTCTCTCTCAAATAAATAAATAAAATCTTTAAAAAAAAAAAAAAAAAGCAAAGAAAATGCATCCCATTATTGTCTGCACCTGAGAAAGATCACTTCTGCCAGCTCATGATTCCCACTGCCCTGACTTGGTCAAAAACAAATTAAGACACAGGAAATAGGAGAAGGAAAGAGACTACATTCTTGTGATTATAATAATAGAATCATTCAAGGAAAGAGTGATAAAGGCCTCAATTGAGAAGGGAACCCTCCTGTCATCCTTTATTAAACGACTGCCTTTCCATGGTATTATAAGGCACATGACCACATTCAAATCGCTATTAACTGATTGGTTTAAGACAACGATAACGGATCCTGAACTCACCTCTTCCACCTTTTCCAAATACCCTTGCAGCTAAAGCTCCATATGGAACAACTTCGTCGGGGGTAAAAAAACAAAAACAAAACCCCCTAAAACCTGGCTGAATGATTCCTACTGATGCGGGAAGGAAAAAGACTCACAAGAATGTGGGTAGGAAAGGCAGGGACACAAACCAGCCGGAGGTTATAAAAGGCCCCGCCGCCCCCCGTGCTGGCTGCCTAGTCAAAAGGGAACTCAGAACTTGGAGCTTCTGCCTGGGAAGCAAAGCCTTAGAACCCCCACTTTGGGCAACCCGGACTTTAAAGACCTGCACCTGAGAGACGAGTACCTAAAACATCTAGCTTTGAAAACCAAAGCCGCGCATGTACAGGAGACGCACAAGGCCACAGCGATGTGAGGAAAAAAAAGCTCTTCAGGAGGACTCACCTGCTTCACGGTCCTCCACAGAAGCAGACAAGGAAAACTCCGCAACTTGGACTTTGTGCGGGAAAAGCCCATTTGTTTGTCTTGGAGCATCGGGCTGAGGGGTAGGCATCTGGTGTGACACACATCTGCAGAGGGCGGACGCGCTCTCGGCGAGTGAAACGGGAAGGCGCCATCTTTGGGCTCTCCCTTTGTCGGAAGAGACCAGCGCTCCTGCGTGCTCTCCCTTACAGGATATAAGTGGGGTGGATTTGGGGAGGAGTTGGAGTTCGCTTCAAAGCAAGAAATCACAGGGAGAAGTTGCAGATGCTACGGAAAATGGAAACGGTCACACTACAAGCTGAAGAACTGGTTGGCCACTGTCCCTGTGCTTCTTTTCTCATTGGTGTAGTTTCTATAGCACAGAGTCTATAGCAGTTTAACAGGATATTAATATGGAAGTTTTAGCCAAGAAGCAAAGAAAATCAATAGCAAGTCCCCAAATGAGATGCATATTTTTGAAAATAAATTTATGTGACTCTATGAGATCAGCCTAAATGTCCTTATCAGTATCAAGGATTGGAAAGTGCCTTGATAAGAGAATTATGTGTGACTTGAGTTACTGTCTGTGATGAATGCCACTTGTACCAATGAGAGAGACTGGGTGAAATGACTTTCGCTTCAACTTAGTTGGGAGAGGCTTCAGTGAGACCATTTCAGTAAGATTGGTATGTATCCTATATTTAGGATTGGTGAAGACTGCAGTCAGACTTGCTCCTGAGAAATCTAAAGGTCAGAAAATGGGATGGCTATTGCTGAATGATGGGTCAGAGACAGACCATGGCATGGGAAAGCCTGCCCTCCTAGTCTGTTGTAGTAGAGGGTATGCGATTTTTCCTATAGATCAGAGGTAATTTATAATTGTGAGAGAACTAGCATGGGTATTCTTATGTCTTGACCAAACACCATATAGAGTAACAAGTGTGCCCAATTGACAGAAGATGTAGGGATCACCACAGTCCCAAAGACTGAGAAAGAAACTACCAGACACAGGTTGGGTAAGAGGTCATTTCTGGCATCAAGGAATCTATCTGCAGGTGAGAGGGGGCAGTGGTGGGAGGAAGAGAGTTTCTATGAAGAACCCATATAAGCACCTTGTAAGACAAAGAGACAATTTTAAATTTTAAATGTGAAGCATCCTCCCAAATTTATTAGTAAAGTAAGAATTTTTTTTACCTGTTATCTTCCCTCCTATCTCCTCTCCATCCCCTACAACACCTCTGACTAAAGGTGTTTTTACCCATTGAAAACAACCTGGAGGAGGAGAAAGATTTAACTTTAATCAAATGTGATGATAAAAAAATACATATTAATTTCTGAATGAAAATTGATTTTGTAACTTTAAGTGACCATTGGTTTTTGTTTTTGTTTTTTTAATTAATGCAGAGTAAGCAGAAAAGGCATGGTGCCTGTGTAAATTTTCGTATAGAAGCAGGAGAAGAGGCAAACGTGAGCAAATTTAAGACCAAGTGAGGCTGAAAAATAAAGTTGTTAATGATTACAACTTCTATTTGTTCAGTGATATGGTTAAATTTATATTTATGAATGTATTTTACTTCACCTTTCCTTCTTGTCATTGCTCCATGGAAGAGACTGTGAACTAAAAGTAGAGCTCATTTTCATACACATCTTTGTAAGCTATGGTTAGTTGCTTATAATTGAGGCAGCTGAAAACAGGTGGGATAGATGGGAGAGAGGGCTCATTTCACTAAATTTTTTACTTTCCTTCTACTTAATAGCATTCACTTGATGGATGAGTACTCAGAAGGAAATGATCAGAATTTGAGTAAATTTTGTTGAACATCCAGAGTAGAGAGAAGATTTTAAAATCTGCCTAGATTCTTCTCTTTGTGTTCTAGCCACAGTTCTCCATGATCAGTAATGCTTTCTCTGTAACAGGTCTCTTGTTTTGTTATGTGAATAATTTTATGATGGAAAATATCTCAAAAAAATTTTTTGCAATTTGACTTTTTACTTAAGTTTCATTTTTGTTTTTGTTTTGCCTAGGGGTTTTAAGGATGGTTTATGGTTAAAACATTATTATATAAAGTACAGATAAACAAATTACTGTTATCTCTCTTATTTGTTATGTATCATTTACATAGCTCAGTATTTTTCCAAATACATGCTGGTTCTGGGGTAAGGACACCTTGAGTTTTAGTGCCAGACCAAATGCCAAGAAAGTAGTTATCTAGAGGAATCTAGAATATTTTTAGCCTAATTGGTAGTACAGTAAATCAAATGTGCCAAAGACCATGAGAAAATTATAGTTCTGAACACTGATTTTGGAAGATGGATGTTATGGGTCGAATTGTAGTCCTTCCAAAATGATATGTCAAAGTCCTAACCCCCATTATCTCAAAATGTGACTTTATTTGAAAATAGGTTCTTTATAGAAGCAGACAAGTGAAAATGAGGTCATTAGGTTGGGCCTAATCCAGTATGACGGGTATCATTATAAAAAGGGGGAATTTGAACATAGAGACAGAAATTTGGACATTTTTACATGAAAGAAGAATGCAAAGTGAAAACACATGGGAGAATATAGTCCATGTAATTGAAATGATATATCTACAAGCAAATAATAGCAAGAATTGCCAGCAAAGATCAGAAGCTAGAGGAGACGAGGAAGAACTCTTCCCTATAACCATCGTAAGATAGCATGTCCCAGCTGACATCTTGATTTCACACTTCCAAACTGTGAGAGAATAAATTTCCGTTATTTTAAGCCACCCATTTTATTGTACTTTATTACAGCAGCCCTAGCAAACTAACACAGTGGATAATTGAGGTGCTGGCATAGCCCCAATTGAAGGTATAGTTCAGAGACAAAATAACTACGGAAAAAGCATCATTTTGTAAATTTGGGGGAAAGTTTACTTTCTGAGCAGGGCCAGGAGAAATACAACATGTATTCAATAAAAGAGCCTAAGATTCTCTCTTCTACCTGGGTTTCTTTCTGCTCCATATTATCTCAGGGCTTTAGGGGTCACATCTATAAACGTGGGGGTTGATGAAGAAACAAAAGTAAAATGGTGGTGACATTAAGTCTTCATACAGCTCTTATAAAGTATCACCTGTTTTTATATTTTATTATTGTTATCTCTTTTTGTACAATTTTCCTCAATTATAGATTGGGGGGTCAATTGGGGGGACTCTACACTTTGTAAAATCCTCTAGAAAATAGAAAATTTATTTGCCCACAGTAATAATGAATTCAGAATAAAGTAAGGATTTCAAGCGTAGTGGTTCAATACTGTATTTTTGGGCCACACATGCTTAAATCCCTTTGTATAGGCAGCTATATACTCTCCATTGCAAAAGAGCAACTTGATACTATTTTTTGTAATTCACTGAATTTTAACTAGTTTTAATTAATGCAAAGAGCTAAAAGAAACAAAATTCCTTTCTCTCTCTCTCTTTCCTTCCTATTCCTTTTTTTCCCCCCTTTTCCTCTTCTTCTTCTTCTTCTTCTTCTTCTTCTTCTTCTTCTTCTAAACTTTTGGTCAATATGCAGGGGATTTACATTGACTAGTCTAAATCTCTCAACATAACACCAGCAGAATTGGGCCCCAAGCAATTTATTCATTTGCAGCCATAATAAATGACTCAGGGGATTAAAATGGTGAAAGAGTCTGTCATTTGAAAATTTGTAGTGATTGGTTACAGTAGGAAAACAAATTCCACAAAGACAACTAGAATATGCATAATGAATTCATTGCTTCAGTTACCACAAAAATGAAATAACAAAATGTTTATTTCCCAAAGATAAAGCAAAAATCACTGGTAATACGTTGAAAGCAAAAATGTTGGGACAATGGAATCCAGTGATAGTTACACCTTTAAAACAATACAAGTTCTTAAGAGCCAGAAATAGTCCATACAATTCCAAAAGATTCTCTGTAATTCTATGTATTGTCTGTTATCCCTTGGCTTCATGCATACCTCTACCACCATCCTTTCTATACCTAGGACTGGAAGCCAGAAAATTGTTTTAAATTACCATTTAGAGATTAGAAGATGATTGCAAAAGAGAAGGGGTATTTCCTTCCTTCCTTCCTACCTTCCTTCCTTCCTTCCTTCCTTCCATCCTTTCTCTCTCTCCCTCCCTCCCTCCCTTAGTTCCTTCATTCCTTCCTTCCTGTTTCAGTGCCTCTGGAAGTAAAGCAGGAGCAGTGAGCAAATCAGTATGACCACAGGCAGCAGCATAGGTGTCAGGTTTGGCAGGATCATGTCTTGCAGGCTCTCTTAGCAGCAATGGTGTGGCTCTGAATGCACTATCGGAAGCAGTTATAGGCAGATAAGGAACATCTCCTTGAACTTCAAGCAATAAAATTCCTTTGTTCCTCTGGCCTTCCTATCTTTTTCTATTGCTTTTCTATCTCCTTACCTCCAATTCTTTCTATTAAATTTCTCTCTTCTTGAAATGTCTAAAATGGTTCCTGTTTTCCTTACTGGACACAGAGTGATGCAGCATTATACCACTAATGTTTCCAGAAACAAACAAACCTCTGGAATTGGTTATATAATCTTATCAAGCCTATCTATAGTTATACTCCTATTATTAGTAGAAAATGGGAAATGGGTCATCCATACTATAAAAGGACAACACAGTAATTGAAATTATTCCCTCTCATCTCCTGAAATGATATATTTATTAATGCTGGGCTTGCAGATGTCAAATGACTGCTTCATGGTGGGCATGATTACAAGGACTGAGGGGCCATCAGGTAGCTTCTGACTATAATGGAGAACTTAAAGGAAGAAACAGGCAATCTCTTAGCTTTAAATTCTTAGCTTAAAATATAAACAGAGTAGTTCTGTGATGGCCCTAATAGAGACTCTTATGAGGTCACAGAACTAAGCCATTGGAAAATCAAACCCCAAACTGGATCCTATTAGCTACAGAATAATAATATAAGTTGAATTCACAACTTCAGCATGTCTCTTCTATAAATGTCAGAGCTTTGCTTAACAACAACTAACAGTCTGAAAATCGCAATGAAGATCTATGAGTTAATTCAGATTAATCTGAAAGTTTTGAAACTCCAAATCCCTCTGAGCCTCCTTTTTCAGAAGAAGCAGTTCTTGTAGCCCAAGGAAGAGGAAACTAGCCTTTCCTTGCTTTAAGAACTTAAAATAAACTCAACTGAGGCCGTTATTTGGCTAGATGATGCCAGTTATTTTCAAGACACACCCTCATCCCAACTTAACTACCTTCATGCCCGAAAGTAGAGTCAGATTTCTATTGGCCCAGGATTATAAGATCAAAGTTTGGCCTAGAAGGAGATAGCCTATATACTGAAGGGATTGTAAGACTGTATGAACTTATATTGGTAGAACCTGGGTAATATGTATATGACAGAATTCTGAGATTGTTAGGCCAAGGAGGACGGAACACAACAACTGATTCAATGTGTTAGATTCAAGTGGCTGTAACAGATTGGTTGACCAAAACACTAACTTAACAATGATAAATATTTAATGGGATTGTGATGACAGAACTTCCCTTTAATAATGTTCAAGAAGAAATCCAAAGACTAGGAGATAGGAATGCTGTAGTGAATTTATCATATTCTACCTACTTTCTTGCTCACTGCTTTCCATGTTCCCTGGCAGAGTCAAGACAATTCTACATTCATTGAGAAAGCCTGATTGCCAGGACTACTAGGATCCTTTAAACACTTTGTGGTAGCTGAGCTCTGCAGGTGATTATTATAGGAGGTGACATCATTGAGGAAATCTCCTGATTTCAGTGGCAAAGAGAATGCAGTTAAAATAACCACCAGCACAGCTGGAGTGGCTTTTAGACTATTTTTTAAAGGGATTTAGGTAGTGTAATAAAGCAAAGTTCTTTTGGAAGGAATTCGATAAGAGATTGGAAAACCATGGCCCATGGGCCAAATTTGGCATGTCAGCCATTTTGAAAATAGTTTTATTTAGAACATGGTCTTGCCCTTTCACATGTGTATTTTCCATGTTTCTTTCACACCACAATGCCAAGAGACATCATTTGGCCTGCAATGTCTAAGATACTTACTTTCTGGATTATTATGGAAAAAATATCTGCTGACCATGAACTATTGTATTGATTTGTATACAAAATCAATCAAACATCTAGATCTGGTATAAGAGATTTTACTTGAATTACCATAATGGAGACTAATGGCATGTTACCCTGTTCCTAGACCTAAACAGGTTAGCAGATCTGGAACACTCTTAATGAAGGAAGCCTGGGTTTTTGCAGAAATACCCCCTACTCCAAATGATCCTGCCATAGTATATACTGCAAATATTATCCTCTAGACCTTCTGTCAAGTGGCCTGCATCTATTTGACCAGATAACTGTGCACTAGGAGAAAGGAAACTAAGATCTTTAGGGGAAATTACCAGATTTGGGTTCTGAATTCTTGAGGCCATTCTTGAGTATGGTGTGTTTCTATTTTGTAATTAACCAAAGCCACAGATCACCCTTGGAATGTTCTCCCAGTTCTTGGATTCCAGTTAGACTAGAAATAGCAAATAACTGCCAGAGTCCACACTTCGACCCTCATACTCCTGGAGGGAGTGTGCTGTTTTTGGCCATGGAATGACAGTAATTTCCTTGCCATTTGTTATACTTCCTGCTTTTCCCATACATCTGTATTTATTCCTTGGTTTTAATTCCTCTCTGCTTGAAATACTTGCTGACAATCAGCTTGTAGTTTACACACTGGGAGAAGAAATTAGGCTTAGATCATAATGGTGCCTTTTCTTCAATTTCCTTATGTGTAACATGAAGATGTTATACTTCTCAGAGAGACCAACCAAGTTTCTCAGGGCATATATTTAGATCATTGCCAAACAGGAGTATTAAGAATTCCTGGATCCTGGCCCAATAGGCCGGAGATTCCAAACTCTTATCTTCATTGCTCTTACATAGTTTTTAAAAATGCATAGAATCCTTGGGAAAATGAGATCTTATAAAGTTGAATCTCTGGAGAAGGATCCTAAGGATGTCTTTTTCAAAAGCCCTACCATTCCTAGAGCAGCATTTAGGACCTATAGCACTACATTTAAGAAAATAGAAAGGGATTGCATCACAAGTGCACTTACCTTATGGCAATTCAAGTTTATGTGAGTAAGGAGAGTAAGGATACAAAGAAAATAAAAACAAGAATATAAAACAGGTGATTTTGTTTTTCATCCCTTCAATAGATGTGCACCCCGTTACCCAGAGTGATTATGAAAAAAAAAAAATGGATGTATCTTTGTTTAGTCTTGGTTTCATATAACTCTCAAAGTAAGAGTGCCTTCCCTGTCTTTGGTAAGACTGTAAAGAAGTGTGACCCACAGAGTCAGTCAGGAATGTTTATAATTTCTTTAAAAGTTATGTAGTCCTACCAGACAGGAGGACTATTTCTGTGCAAGATTCCATCATCCCAATGTATTTTTGGAACTACAGAGACTAACATTTCAAAATCTTAAGAGGTATATAAACGTGCAAATTCAACCAAGTTAGTGTGGTAGTCTGGATAGAAGAACATATTTCTGTGAAATGATTAGATTAATTAGGTAGCAATAGATCTCAAACTGAAGGAAATGAAGTTTAGGTTTATCTTCCTTTCTAAATTATAGTGTTAAAGGTATACTGACTGTAGGAATGGGCTGAGTCTAGCATCTGGGGCCAGTAGAAATTACCCTGCACGTCTTCACATCTGGATATCCCTATTTCTTAGTATCTTTTTCATTATTTGATTTCAATGGGCTAAGAAGATAGACCCTAAATTGCATAACATGATGTATTTCTTTTCTTGGTGGGTAACATTTTTTACCCCTGGGTATATTTGTAATGAAATGCAGAAAAAATACATTAGGAAATACAGCTATAATATTAATTTTTTGTGTGTGTTAAGGAAACAGTATATTTCACTTTTTCATGTATTTACAATGTATGCAAGATTTTGACCTAATAAAGTAATGGGACAGTTTTGCAGTCCTAGTTTAAAATGTGAAATTAAGAAATTAATTGACATGTGTTTCAGGCTGAAATCTTATTGTTCTTATTATACACATTATTGGAACATAAAAGGGAACTTAAAATACTTACATTTGTAGGTTTTATTTATAAAATATGTAAGCAGTATTTAACTTCTTACTGTGGCTCACCAAACAATTGGAATAATTAAAAGGAAATCAAATTTATTAAATTTATACATGTAATTTAAAAGTTTGAAGTTGTTTCATTAACTAAATTTGTAAATGGTATCATGCAGTAATCAAAGAATTCTTTAAAGGTAATTGCTTAAACTTCTTAAACTTAGAATAGTAACTGTTGTATACAGATTGAAAATCTTAAGAACCAGGTTTAAGAACTTATTTGTGCACTGAATTTTAATTTAAATAAATTGAACACCTGAATAATATTTTTATGGTCCAAATCTGTACAGTAAACAACACAAAAATGACATTTCTAGACAAAGTCTATAAAAATCAGTATTTTCCACACAAGGCCCTTAAACACAAGCCAACTACCAACTTGTGTTTAGCCATGGACAAAATAAAAAATAGAAAATAAAATCTACCATCAAAGAAAAAGTTGTGTTGAAATTATATAAAAATGGTAGATGTTAAATTAGTCTCCAGTGTGGAATTTTCAAGGTTGATTTTGACAATAAGCCATTTTTGCTCTATGTTAAAGTCCTTATGTAAAAGTAACTCTGCAAGAAGAAAATTCAGGACATTCACTCATAAAATTTCAGCCTTGAAAAGAATCTCGACCCTCATCAATTCTAATGCCTCATTTTGTGACAAGGGAATGGAACCTCAGAGATGTAAAATACCTATGGGCACGAGACTGATTGTGAAAGAACGGAGACCTGGAGTCGAATCTCCTGGGTACCCGTGCCAGTTGTCGTCTCTAATTCATAGCACTTAACTGTCAAGACTTTCAACATGTGAACCCCCGAGCCAGGTCATCATTTCAACCTCCAATTTTGAAATGGGGATGGGGAAATTAATGCCACATTATACAGTGATATCAACATCATCATCAGAACCAAATCCTTGAGCTCTGCTTTTTCACAAGGCCCTGCAGCTTTCATTTTTCAACCTGGCACCTTCTGTTGCCACTAAGTATTCACTTGGAGTTCTTTTTAAAGGAAAGTTTCACACACTTCCTATGGCCTCTACTTTCTTATAGAAGGAGTGACATTTGAGAATTCTGACAGTAAGACATCTCTGACTTCAATCACAGAGTGCGAAAATGAATATTTTCCACATGCAACTTTGAAGGTTGGTGCTCTTTTAACATAGCCTTTCAGTTTTACTTGAGATTGACTGCAGGGGAATTGGATGGTAGTTCAAGCAGCACAACAGAGGATGTTTGATAATCAGTGCCCAGTGTAAGAGGAAGGATGATGAGGCCTCTGTTGCGCCAAGGCAAGGCAAAGGCTGTGGCTCAGGGAGAGATAATTGATCCAAAGAAATTTAAGGCTTCCACAGAAGACTTCTATAGAAAACAGTATGTGCTCAAATTCTGCTCCTTAGCTGTTGTTGACGTTGCCTATAGCAAATTTGAGAAAAACCTTTTCTCAAATTCCTATTGATGAGAGAATTTTATGTACTATTGGTTGGTATCCACTCATAGAATATATATGTGTGTCTGTATACACATTTTATATTATGTACTATATATGATTATATCACTATATAGAGAACCTGAGAAAGGAGAGATATTTTTAAAAAGGAAATAAAGTAATACAGTGAAAGATAAATATTTCTTTTCTTCTTGGTTAATTTGGAAGAAGAAATTCTTGATACATACTTTGTGGTACTCTAAAGTTTGCAATAACATCTTTCTTGTAGAAACTACAATGGTTGGGTATTGAAGGCAATAATCACCTTGATGTTAGATAATTTTCTGTGCCTACCTCTACGTATGTCATAAACCTCACAATGCATTGTTATAATTTTTAGTTTAATAGCAGTAGTCTTTTAGACCTACCCACATACTTACCATTTCTGATGCTTTTCATTGATTTCTGCAGATCTGGAGCTCCATTTGCTATCACTTCATTAAGCCTGAAGAATTAATTCTAGCATTTCTTGTAGTGCAGGTTTCTAGAGATAAATTCTTCTATCTTTTGGTGTCTAATAGAGGTTTTATTTCATCTTCAGTTTTGAAACATAATTTTGGCAGCCCCCATCCCCTTTAAGCCCTTTGAAAATATTGTTTCATTATCTTCTGATCTTCCATTATGATGAGAATTTAGCCATCATTTTTCACCCTAAAAACTATTTCCCATTATGAAATGTGTCTCCTCTCACCCTGTGGATGTTTTAAAAATTTTCTCTTTATCTTTTAAAAGTTTTTAACAGTTTGACTATGATGTTTCTGGGTATACTTATCCCTTAAAAGGGATTCTCTACACTTGAATCTTTATGTTGATGTCTTTCATTAATTGTGGAAAATTCTCCTCCATAATCTCTTTAAATATTTCTTGTGCACTGCTATATGACTCTACCTTAAAATTGTAATTGCTTGTCTATTAGACTATTCGATAGTTTCTCCACATGTCTGTTATAGGCTGAATTACATTCCTCCAAAATTCATATGTTGCAGTCCTAACCCCAGTACATCAGCATGAAACCGTATTTTTTATAGGGTCTTAAAGAGATAACTGAGTTAAAAGGAGTCACTAGGATAGGCCCTAATCCACTATGAGTGATGTCCTTATGAGAAGAGGAAATTTGCACAGAGACATGTACAGAGGGAAGATCTTGTGAAGATAGAAAGAGAAAATGACCATCTACAAACCAAGGAGAGACCTCAGAAGAAGCCCACCTGATACCTTGATCTCAGTCTTCTAGCCTCTAGAACTGTGAGAAAATAAATTTCAGTCATTTAAGCCTCCCAGTCAGTGGAACTTTGTTATGCTAACCCTAGCAAACTAATGCAGTGTCTCTATATGTTTTGAGTTTGTATAATTTATACTGATCTATCAACTCACTGAATCTTTTTAATTCTATGTATAATCTGCTCCATCTGTCAACATCTTTCTTTTCCATATTGTATCTCTCATTTGTTGCATTTCCATATTGTTCTTCATCACAGTTTTCATCTCTCTGCTGAAATTTTAGGTGCATGTTGTCTACATTTTCCACTAAACCCTTTAATGTACTTATCATTAAGAAATCCTTTAACAGGGGGCGCCTGGGTGGCTCAGTGGGTTAAAGCCTCTGCCTTCGGCTCAGGTCATGATCCCAGGGTCCTGGGATCGAGCCCCGCATCGGGCTCTCTGCTCAGCAGGGAGCCTACTTCCTCCTCCATCTCTCTCTGCCTGCCTCTCTGCCTACTTGTGATCTCTATCTGTCAAATAAAATAAAGAAAATCTTTAAAAAAAAAAAGAAATCCTTTAACATATTAATCACAGTGATTATAAAGGCCTTGTTTGGTAATCTAGGTCATTTCTGGATCTGCTTCTATTGAGTGTTTCCTCTTTTGACTATGAGTCACATTTTCTTGTTTCTTCATGTGTTTCATAATTTGGAGTTTATATGCCATACATTATATAGACACAGACAGTAGAGAATGAAATAAACAACACTGACCGCTAGTACATGGCATGTCTTTCTCTTCTTCTGTCAGGTGATGGTGTTGGAGAGATGGATGATTAATGAATCTAAACATTAGGGGAACCGCATCTAGGTTTTGTTACAGCTTTAAACAGATTGAGTTTACTATTGGTTTCAACTGTTTTGAGGATCACTGGGGAGTTAGTACTCTTTCCTTTCCACTTCCTCTCCCAGATTTCTGTGCCTGGGAAAACTTCTCTTCAACCTGTCCATTGCTGCAACCTTTGGAGGATCTTTTAGTACCTTTGATGAAGGACTAGCATGCCTTGGGGGATTTCTCTCAGTCCTCTTGCCACATCTCCAGTATTTGGAAACCACTGGATCATACTCAGTAAAAGCCTAGAGATTCTAAGAAGTTTTCTCTCAGCTATCATACCTTGCTCCAGCTTTCAGTGAGTTGCTTGCATGCGAAGAAGACCTATGCTCCTCCAGGAGGTTCTCTGTCTGTTGAAAGTCCCTAACTCCTAAACATGACTTGTCGCTGTGTAGATTTTAGTTCATTTAAACATCTCTGTGTCTCTGCTCTCAGATATGCTTTTTAAAGCTCTGGGATTTTGTAGCTCATCTGGATAGTTATTAATGAGGTGAGTATTATCATATCTTAAAGCTTTCTACCTACTACTTAAGTGGCAGTCTCTCCTTCTTATTAATTCGTAGGTAAGAAATTCAACCATGTTTAAGGAAAAAATTCAATCATGTATGAAGTGGAATATACAGGACACATATCCCAAAATATGCAGCATGTATGGAGATATCAACTGGTTTAATTTGGTGAAATTATTTGATACATTAAAGTTAGTTGTAGAAAATGTGTAGCTGCAGATGTTGCTATAGATGTCCATTGATTTTGATAGCAAAAAAAAAATGTTTTTTATGATTTAAATATAGTTGGTATGTGTGGCAGTATGTGTGACTTCTCCTCAAGTGAGTTATACTCTAGTTAAGGGAAATAAGATAAATAAATGAATTAATACAATAAAAATAAATGATACCTCACAGTAGTTGCCACAGATTGAAACTGTATTCTCGTTCTTAAATGTATTTAACATATGTCTCTCTGATCACAAACTTTATGAGCATAGGAACTATGTGTGTTATCTTATCTTTGTTTTCCAGTCCCTACTTTAGTGCCTAATATATAAATATAACAGAAGTCAATAAATATTTGGGAAGTGAACACATAAATGAAAGACACTACTCAATTTTACAGTAGAGTGAGATTACTTCTAGCTGGAGTGATTAAGAAAGGCTACTTGCAGCAGAAGGCCTGGGCCTGCAAGCCTGGTGAGGATTTAAATGAGATTGAGTTTGAGGCAGGTAAGCCACATAAACAAGAGCCTAGATGCCAAAATATGCAGCATGTGTGAAGAATGTCAAATGGCTCAGTTTGGTTGAAGTATTTGATATATGAAGGTGAGTTATGGAAAATGAGGTTGGAAAGGAGGTTTGGGGCCAGAGGGCCTTTTATTTCAATCTAAGAAGTTTTACTTTTATTTTGTAGACAATGGGGAGTCAGTGAAGGATGGTGCCCTGGGGAATGAACAGAGCTATGGAACAGAATGATTAATCTAGGAGATATCTGCAGACTGGATTAGAATGTGTAGAGGTTGGAGGTAAGGGGACAAGTTAGCTATAAATTGCAAGTGAATAACAATGAAGCCTGAAAACAGAGCAGAGAAAGTGAGAATGGAGATATAGTGACATATAGTAATTATTCTTACTATTAACAATTATTTCAGCTGCAATAATCATTTATTGTTCCAGGCACTATACTAAGAGCACTAATGCATCATTTTATTATTTCCACAAGGCAACCCTATCAGGTATATAAAATTGACTCTATTTTACACTTGAGAACATGAACCACCCACGGCATACCTAGCAATTAGTAGAGCTAGAATGTGAACCAGGTAATATACTTCCCAACCTAAGCTTATAGCAACTCCTAGACATGTACAAGTTAAATCTAATGTCCAAGTAATTCTCTAGATATGAATGGAGTAAAAAGGGAGGAGGTTTCCTACTATGTTACTTGTAGAATTTCAAATTTATCATAGAAATCCAAGGAAAAGATATATTTAGATTTAAAATGTATTTGGTCCATGATGCCTCCTGGGTATCCAAATGAAGAATTCTGGCAGGCAACTTGAAACATAAGACTTAAGTTCAAAAGACAGTCTAGAAATGGAGACTTAGAAAGTTTGAGCACAGTGGAAATATTTGAAATCTCTATTGCCAAGACAGAGTAGAGAAAATCAGAAAAGAAGGGGCAAGGACCAATCCTTTGAGGATGCATTTTTATAATAGCAGGAGAAAAGGCAAGCAGAGAAAGAAATCAAGGAATATCAAAGAAATGGAAGGTGTATGAGTTGAATTGTGTTCCTTATTAAAAGATATGTTAAAATCCTACCTCCTAGTACCCCAGAATGACACTTCATTTGGAAATGGGTCTTTACAGATTTAATCAAGTTAAGATGATGTTCTTAGTATGGGTTTTACTCCAATATGACTGATGTCCTTATAAAAAGGGCAAATTTGGATACAGGTAGACACAGGAAGAAGATGATTTGAAGACACACTGGGAAAAGACAGTTGTGTGACTGGACATGAGATACCCACAGGTCAGGGAATCCCAAAGGGTGAGAGCAAATACCAGAAGCTAGAAAAGAAAGGATTTTTCTCTGGATCTGTCAGAGAGAGAGGGTCCTGCCAACTCCTTGATTCCATACGTCTAGCCTCCAGAACTATGAGAATACATTTCTGTGGTTTTAAGCCACCTAGTATTCGATACTTTGTTACAGCAGTCTGAGGAAAAGAATACAGAAAGCAAATCAAAAGATTTCTATTGGAAAACATACATGTATACCCATAAACACACATACACACATTTACCACACGAATGCATGATCATACTGTTTGTAGAGGTCCCCTAGGTGGCTCAGTCATTTAAGCTACTGACTTACGATTTTCAACTCAGGTCATGATCCCAGTGTCATGAGATGGAGCCCTGCGTAGAGCTCAGTGCTTAGTGTGGAGTCTGATTAATATGCTCTCCATCTCCCTGTGCCCCTCCCCTCCTGCTTGCACATGTATATGCACATCTTCTCTCTCAAACAAAACAAAACAAAACAACGCAGACTATTTCCAAAAATATGGATAGGAATGATCAACAGTGCTAAATGCTGTAGAGATACCTTGAGCATAAAGACTGAGTGAATTCCATCTTATTTGACAATCAGGTGCTAATTAGCGACCACTGAGGGATCAGTTTCAGCATGGTGGTGAGAGAAGAAACACTTCAATTCAGTATATGTGCTGCCGAAGCGAGCACCACACTTCACCTCAAATACCTACAGACACGACACAGTAAACTAATATATGGAAAATACTGGATTGTAAACAAGTGGCGAAGACTATGGTAAGCCGAAGGCAGCATGCTTCATAAAGGTATTCAATTTGTTTTTTAATTACTAGGATTGCAATGAAAACCACACTTACAGGCCATGAACATACATCGTTTGTATCAATGAGTAAGTGTGTTATCACAAACTCTCCAACTCTGATGGTGTGAGGGAGAACAGAGAAAGAAGTTTAAGATTATGGGATGAAAGGAAAGATGACTTTTTTTTTTTTTTTAAGAATACCGTAGAAAATAACTGCAGGTTGAAGCTGAACATTCCATGCACAAATGCAAAGAAAATGCCATATGTTTTATTACCATAAAATTATGAGTAATTGTGATAAAATCCATGCATAATAATGTCATACCCCTTAAACTAATTGTACTCTCCCTTAGACAATGTTATTGTTCAAAATGTGTTTCAAAGAATTTGTTTTCAATTGGAGATTAGTAATCACTTTTGAATGCCATAAGAAATTCAATATAATTATTTAATAGGCATCATACCATTTTGAGGCAAAATGTTATTACTAAACCTAATAATTATCCTGAGTCTTCTGACTTGCTTTTGGATAACAATCAAATCTTATCTTAAAGATGAATATTAGCCATGACTGAGGAGAATCTTGAATCTTGAATCACTTTGGTAACTTTGGTAACACTTTGCTTTTCAAGGAATTTGTCCATTTCAAGGAATTTGCCCATTTCATTGACTTTGTCAAATTTATTGACATAGAATTGATCATAATACTCTTTTATCCTTTAAATGTCTATAGAATCTATAGTGAGGTTTTTCCTTTCATGCCTGATATTGTGATTTTTGTATTTTCCTGAAATTTGCTAGGGGCTTACCAATCTTATAAATATTTTCAAATAGCCAAATCTGGCTTGGTAAGTTTATATATTGTTTATTTTTTACTTCATTAATATCCAGGCTTATCTTTTTTGTTCCTAAATTCTACTTAGTTTGCTCTTCTTTTCCCTCACTTCATAAGATAAAAACTTGCAAGTGAATTTATACCTTTCGTATTTTCTAATACAGACATTTATAACTATATGCTTTCAGAGGAGAGCTCTGCTTTACCTTTGTCTCACAAATTTTGATATATGGTGTTTTCATCGACATCCAGTTCAGATATTTTCTAATTTGCAATTTTCTCTTTGACCCAGAGGTTATTTGAAAATAAATTGGTTGGTTTTCAAATATTTGGGTATTTTTTGTTAATATCTTACTTACTATTATTGGTTATTGATTTGTGTTGTGATAAAAAATGTACTTATAAAATTTTATTTACTTTTGAAACTTATTGAGACTTATGACCCAGCATTTACTCAATCTCAGTGAATTCTCTAGATGAAGTCTTTCTATTGAAAATAAAGTATACTGTATATTTTGGGGGCTTAAAGTGAGTTAATGTGGTTTTGGGGGCTTATAAATGTTAATGAGATTCACTTGAATAACAGTGCTATGTACATCTATATTTTTTCACCTGCTTATTTTATCAATTACTGAGAAATAGGTGTTATAATAAAAAAATGCAATTTTTTCTACTCCTCCTGTTGGCTCTATCAATTTTGTTCCTTGAATTTTAATGCTCACTTATTAGGTACATATATATTAAGGACTGCTATATCTTTCCTATGAAATGTTCCTCTTATTATTTAATATTCTACTTTATAGCTTATAATACTTTGCTTTGAAATTTACTTTGTTGGATGTTAACTTAGCTGTGCCAACTTTATGTTTATAGTTTATATAGTATAATTTTCCACTATTTTATTTTCAATCTATCCATATCTCTGTATTTAAAATGCATGTATTATAGACAGCGTATAGTTAGGTTTTGATTTTTTATCTCTGTGATAATCCTGCCCTTTAAATGAAATCTTTACCCTTCCCATGGACTTTCAAAAGAAGGTGAGGAGGAATTACAAACAATTAAAAAAAGAATTTTGGATGTATGGCAGCAACAGTAATTACATAGGGGTAAACATGACTATTTTGAAGAATACAACAGTGGTATATTAATAAGTTCATTTAAATGGACCAAATAAGTATACAAGCATCCTCCATTTAATATATGGTATATTCATGGAATGCTTTGACTCATAGCTAATATATATATATATATATATATATGATTTTATTTATTTATTTGATAGATCACAAGTGGGCAGAGAGGCAGCAGAGAGAGAGGAAAGCAGGCTCCCCAATGAGCAGAGAGTCCGATGCGGGACTCGATCCCAGGACCCTGGGACCATGCCCTGAGCTGAAGGCAGAGGCTTAACCCACTGAGCCACCCAGGCGCCCCTCATAGCTTATATTTTTGTTTGTTTGTTTTCATAACTTTTAATTATGCCCTATTTGTTCACTGTCTTTTAACGCTTTCCAGTTTATGTTAGAGAAATCGCCTCCCATTTCCTATCACATATTTGATTATATCTAAGTTTCTAGAGATCAGATGGCAGCTTTTAGTTTATGAGAAGCCAAGAAAAGGCACATTTCTCATATTTTTATTCAATTAATTTTGGCAGGGTTGCTTTTGCCAGCTTATTCACTTCACATGTGAACAAAAAAAGAAAACAATAAATATTTTTAAAAATAACAGTCTCCATGGAGTCACATTACATTTGGCTTCTGTGGAATACATCTGATTGTAGATGTGACAGATGTAAATTAATATGGTAGTACCAATGAACTCATTTAACAACATATTTTTCTCTTAAGGGTTTTTATTTTAGCCGCATTTATTCTTAGCATACTGAAAGTTTTTGAATAGTTGTACTTGCCACTCTAACACTAAATAGCTCTAAATTGCCCTGCTATTCTACTGTAGATGGACGTGGGTAGGGCCATAATATTTGAGTTACTTCTATATTTTCTGTGCGGGAAATGTAACAATTGATCTCTAATTGGGAGACCATCATAAACAGGGAAAAACAAAATGTGAGAATTCATAAATTTGGTAACTTAGTGGATCTTTATATACTAATTCTTGTTCTTATACATTTGATCAAGATCATACAGCTATCACCAGAGCAAGAAGTAAAAAATCATCTGGCAATAATTCTAATAATCTTCCTATTACAATAAATTCAGTACATTTTACTTTTAGAATATTTCCTCCTTCTTTTTGTTAATATGTAGGTCAGCCTTTATCATTCCTGGCTAGAATAATGCAAGTGTCCTATTTTGCTTCCCTACCTGTTGTCCCTTCTTACTATAATTAACCTTAAACAGTTTTGTTGACTGATTTTTCTGAAACCAAACTTGGATCATGTTGGTGACTCTCCATCGTCCAATTAGTCTAGGGTGCTTTAAATATTTCTATCATGTCTACATTCAAAACTGTTATTATCTAAAATCATAACAAGTCAGCAACAGAATTCTGGCTTAGAATCCTTCCAGGTTTTGTCTTCTTTTGCTCATTCTCAATAGTGCCCTTTGTTCATGTAGCAATAAAATTTAAACATTAGTTCCTGTCAGGCTTCATCTTTTTTGGCTTTATGTCTTGGGTCCATCATCATTTTTCCCAATTTGAGGAAAATTCAACCCTTGTTTCTAAACTTGTGGCTATTTTTTTCCCCTGTTACTCCCTCATACAATAGTACAGAGGCCGAGTTTGTTTTAGTTCTAGAAAATTACAACAAGACTCTTAATATTAGAGCAGAAACTTGAACTTCACCATTATATGATTCCCATTAAAACCGGCTTTAAAGTCAAGGTGCAAGGAAGTCTGAAGAAATATATGATTTCTTTTTATTTTGAAACCTTATGTACTTTAGATATAATTTGGATAGGAGAAGGTTACAGATGGCAGAAACCTAATTTAAACAGGGTCTAGTACAAAAGATAGTTTATTGTTTCAAATATCTGGAAGTCAGATTTAAAGCTAGCCTCAGACCTAGCTGTAGTCAGAACTCGACTAACATCAGCATGAATCTCCCCTTCCCTTTATCTGTTTGTATTATCTGCTTCACTTTATTCATAATGGGGTTAGATAAAGAACTTACAGATCCCAATATTTCCCTCTTAAAATGAATAAACAAGCAAACAAACAAACAAACAAACCCCACAAGATTGACTTTCATTTGGAACATTCTGGGTCAAAATCTCATTATTGATTTCCAGTGTGAAATGAAACTCACTAATTTTTCTTGTCCTATCTGTAGAGCACTATTAGTTATCTAACTAAAATTTATCCCCTTCATCTGTCCAACTCTTAGGTAACCTTGATTTTGTTAAAATATTAATTCTTCCTCCATGTGATTCAGGAATGATGCTATTCATAATAATCCAGGGGTAAATACTGACATTTCTAGACCAAATGTTATAAACCCATCTCTTTTGGTTAAAGGTTTTGGAAACAGACATGTGAACTAACTTTGGCCAGTAAGACATACAGTATAGTCATCTGGGAGTGGAAATGAGGTTTTAGAAAAGGCTCCCTGCTACTAAGAAGCATAAACAAATAGAAAAAGCCCCCCCCCAACCCCGTTGACATCCTCGTGCCTGAACCTGATGACTTAAGCATGATGCCAACACAGGGAGGAGAACAAAGTCAAGAAAATCACAGAGAAGGAGAGATTAAAGCCTGAGAAACTATGCCTACAGCCAGCACTGCCTCACTCCTTCCACAAATGCATACTATAAACACCTTTATTGTTAAGCCAGCTTGAGTTAAAATTTTCTTTTGCAGGCAAAAGCATCTTGATTAATATACCTATGGTAGCTGAAAGGGAAGTGTATAGATGCATGTTTGAAGATGTATAGCTCAGAAAATTTAGCTGGAAACGTGAGATTCCAAGATAAGTGGCTTCAAGTTGACTCCAAAAATCCCTTCTTTAAAAAGGAAATAACTATGAGTTGCCATTAAAATACGGGCTTTGCCCGCTGCCTTCGGCTCAGGTCATGATCTCAGGGTCCTGGGATCGAGTCCCGCGTCTCTGCTCAGCGGGGAGCCTGCTTCCTCCTCTCTCTCTCTGCCTGCCTCTCTGCCTACTTGTGATCTCTGTCAAATAAATAAATAAAATCTTTAAAAAATAAAATAAAATAAAATAAAATACGGGCTTTGCTCAACAAATCACTTTTTGGATATAAAATCATGGTTATGAAAAAATCTAAAAACCTGAATCTCATAAAACAGAGAAGTAGAAAAAATATATTATAGAAGTATTATTTAGCAACAGTGGATACAAATTTGTGTTTAAGTTTGTTCTACTAAGAGTGAGAATAAATTGAAGGGGTTGTATTTCAGTATTAATTTTGAACAAAGGGTGGTTTTCTTTTTTTAGTTCAAGTCTCTCTCGGGGATTAATAACTGAATAATATCTTTAAGAGTCACAATATCTTGTTGGAAGGAAGTCAGATAATTAAAACACATATTTTATACTGTGGTTAAAAAAGAAAAAAAAAGAGGGGAGCCTCAGGGTCACAGTCAGTTAAGCATCTTACTCTTGGTTTGGGTTTAGGCTGTGATCTCAGGGTCCTGAGATCGAGTCCCACTTTGGGCTCTGTGCTAAGACTCTCTTTCCTTCTTCCCCCTCCCCTCTCTCAAATAAGTAAATAAATCTTTTTAAAAAAGATGATCGTTGTGTAAAAAGGTGTAAAAGCTATTTAAAAAGTCAAAGACTGAGTAAGAACAAATCTGACTCTAAAATCTCAAATATTCACAAACTGGCTCATTTCAACTTGTAGAAATGTCAGAAAAGAGGGCCATTAGGAGGACAAAAAGAAGTGAAGAGAAGAAAAGCAAACAAAAAGAAAGGTAAAAACACAAATGAGCATATTTTTTAAAGTGTGTAAAGGGCTTAGTACCATATCAGTTATATTCAACACAATTAGGAGGCGTAATAGTTCTAAGACATACAGAGATAGATAGATAGATAGATAGATAATTGATGATAGATGATAAATACATATAGATAGATACATAGACAATTGATAGGTGAGAGAGAGAAAGAGGAGGGAGAGAGAGAGAGAATATGCTTCCTGTAACAGCAAAGAACTCCTTAAGACTCCAAAGTAAGTCAACTTTTCTTAAGTTTACTAAGTGGAGAAACAGCCTGCCACGATGATCTGCTCACTTGGCAAAAGAGGAAGTTAGAAGCTGTGATGAGAACGCTGGTGGTGTTTAGCAGCTTTCCCTGGTATACAGTGCTCAGCCAGGCAGCGGTGTTTCCCTGTGAACTCCATCTCCAAAACCCCTCCCTGCTTCCCTTTTTGAATGGCATGCTCTGTCTTGAAATGTCAAGTCTCACTGTGCAATTATGTAATTCAACCTACACTAATCAGGTGATTATGCAATTAGGAAAATCCTAAGGTTTTAGCTGTTTGTTCCTTAATCTTTCCTTGATGGCCCTGACTGTGTAATGCTGCACAAAACTCTCTTTCCAGAACTGGATGGAGTCTCATAGAGATTCTCTTCTCCAGTCAGTCACCTCTGAGATCTTTTTTAGACCATGTTTTTTTTGGACTGTGAAGATTAACAAACCATTATCACAATGGGATGTTGGCTTAATCATATGCCAACACAAGTTCTCCCTACAAACAGGCTTCTTGGTCACTTTCTTCTCTCAGAAATGGCTTTTGCATTGCTCCCTTTCCTATTATTTCAGGACTTTTACCTGACACTATATTTTGGAGCTAATAAGGTAAATGAACTTTATTTACAGAGAAAAGAATGGTGTGCTCTTACAGGAATCTGTGGCCTTCAAAGGCTTAATCCTCCAGAAAAATGAGGTATGCTTATCATTCAGACCTACAGGATTTAAAGGGTAACACCATTCATGTGTCTTTGCTTTCACATATGTAAACCACCTTCTTTTTTACTTTCTCTTTCTAAACTAAACAAACTAAAGAATAACGTTTGCTGCTGATATATAAACTAATTTCCACTCATCACAGGCTTCCAAAGTAGCTGTCTGTGCCAGTGTTTAAATTCAGAAAAAAATACAGTGATGCTAGCACATTGAGTTAGTGCCTACAGCAGATAGAGGTTAATATCATATAGTTGATTTTCTTCTTTAGGAACACTGTATCATTTTCATTTGATGAAGCTCATACCATTCTTATACTAGGTGTAGTCCGTGAACCAGGCTGTTTGCTACTGGTCTACAGTAAGAGAAGTAAATACATTGAAAATAAAGGTTTAGAGACATATAGCAAGTTCACAGTGATTTTTTATCTAACAAATATAATAATAATAATGGTAACAGTAGTAGAACATGTTGGGGGGGATAAAAAAAAGAAGGGTAGAGAAAGAGAAAGCATGTAATAATGTGATTTAGTAGACAAAAGGGTAATGACAGTTGATTTTCATAACTAGGGAATCACAACCAAGTAAACATTACACATAAATGAGTCACGATATTTTGTACATTATGCCACGGACAAAAAATTAATAAATCCAATCCTTTAATTGAAAAACAAATGTTTGACACATCTGATCACAATAATAATCTAAAGAAAGAAAATGTGACTCTGCCTTCGGCTCAGGTCATGATTCCAGAGTCCTGGGATCAAGCCCCGCATCAGGCCCTCTGCTCGACAGGGAGCCTGCTTCCCTCTCTCTCTCTGCCTGTCTCTGCCTACTTGCGATCTCTGTCTGTCAAATAAAAAAATAAAATCTTTAAAAAATATATTTAAAAAAATAAAGAAAGAAAGTGTGTTGGTATTATATGTTTTAATAAAATTTAAAGATAAAATTTAAGTTGCACTCAGCACAGTGGGTCATTGAAAATTGGACTGTGTGATTAAGATTTAAAGCAGACATCTTTGTACATTCTGTCTACTGGTTCTTAAATTTTGCCTTCATTCCCAATCTGACTGATTGATTCATTCATTGCTTAAGGTAGATTCCAGGATTATGAGTAGATTAGTTCTGTAAAATGTATTCCACAGAAATGTAAGAGAGAATAGATTAGATAAAAAAAAAAAAAATTCCTGTAACCTCCTGTAACCACTCCTTGACTATGAAGTAAACAACAGCGAATTCATATATAAACCAAGATTACAATTTAAAATGTCTACCTTTTGGTTCCTGTTATTTACAGTTCGTTCCCTTAGAGAGAAAACAGAAAGTTATAGCGAAATTTAGCAACCTACTATTATCTCTTTTATCGGCTTTTTAGCTATACTCCTGTGTTTGATTTTTTAGTGGTTGCTCTAGGGTCTCAAGTGTACATCCTTAACTTATGATATCTTGCCATTTATTAATAGTACACCATTTGGATAATATATCACTTGTATGTATAATGTAAGAACTTCACAATTTTGTAATTCATTTATAGCCTCCCATCTTTTATAATAATACTATAATATACTTTATTTACATATAATTATGAACCACAAGATACATTGCTACTGTTTTTGCTTTAAAATTACCAATTATCAGTTAAATACACTTAAAAATCAGTGGTAAAATATCTTAACATTTATCCCCACCCCCCTCCCCGTTTACAGTTTCACAGTTCTTTATTCTTAGGGATAAATCTTTTTCCTTCAGCCTGAAGTAGACTTCTTTAAACATCACTTATAGAACAGGTTTGGTGTTAATAAATAAGCTTAGCTTTTTTTGGTTTGAAACTGTCTAAATTTTGTCTTCATTTTTGAAGGGTATTTTTACTGCACATAGAATTCAAGGTGGGCAGCACTTTAAGAAAGCCATTCTGTCATTTTCTAACTGGTATTTCTCCCTGTAGGTACTGAAGTCACTGCACTCCCAATCTGGATACTTTTAACATGTTTTTTTCTTTACCATTGGTCTTCAACAATTTGGCTATGGTTTATATGGGTGGTTTTCTTTCTATCTTTCCTGTCTGGGATTTGTTGAGTTTCTGCCACCTTGTGTTAATATTTTTCAGCAGATTTAGGAAGGATTTCAGCCATTATTTCTTTTCTTCTTTTCTTTCTTTCTTCCTTTCTCTTCTTCCTTACCTCCTTCCCTTCTCCCTCCCTCCCTCTTCCTTCCTTCTTTTCTCTGTTCCTTCCTTCCTTCTTTCCTTTGGCATGAATGGATCTAAGTTTCCCTCTGCTTTCATCATAAAATTCCAACTACATGTATATCATAATGCATGCTGTCTTATTAAATTCACTGAAGTGCTGTTCATTTTTTTGTCAGTCTTTTTTTCCTTTCCTTGCTTTAAACTGGATTATTTCTATTGCCCTGTCTTTGAGTTATTAATGTCATCCTCTATAGTTTCCAAATTTCTGAAAAACTTATCTGGCAATTTTCATTTTGGATTATTTTATTTTTATTCCCCCATTTTTCATTTGGTTCCTTTTTAAATGAAGTTCCTCATTTTTTCACTTGTTATACCCTATTATATCCATCATTTTATACTTTAAATCCTTGAACCTATTTATAAAGACTATATATAGTTCTTGTCAAGTAATTCCAAAATCTGTGTTATCATTGGGTCTATTTCTATTGACTATTTTACTGTTCTGAACATCTCAACACTGTTGAGAGTCTGGACTGAGCAGTATTTAGTTTTGAGTTTTATTCAGGTAAGCAATTAATTTATTGATGATTCCACCTGATTCTGTTGTATCTTGGTTTTATATTTTGTTACAGAGGGTTCAGAATAATACTTATTCTGGATCTAGAGTTACACTGTAACTAAGGCATGTCTATTTTAGGGTCTTAGGTCACCCGGGTTAATGACCTGTTTTAAATGACCAGAGTGAATAGCAAATCTCTCTAGTTTGATTGGTCAGGAGTCCCTGGAATATTTGTATAGCTAGAGCTCTTCAATCTCTCTCCTTTGGCAGACTTCTTACTGTGTTGCTTGAGCATGCACAGTTTAGTATTTGGCCAAAAATACCAGGTGGTATAATGTAGATATTATGGGTTTATTTTCTATTTAACTTCCTCCTGTCTTGTGCTGTTTCATAATCTCCAGTTACTTTAGCAGTCCTGAACTCATCTCTACCCCAGCTCAGTAAGGACTGTCATGGACATTACCTGTGTATGCTCAGCACAAAAATTGACTCTAGTCAAAATCTGGGTCAACAGTGGGGTTCACCTCATAGGTTTCCCTGCTCTGAGCAATTGTAGTCCTTACTTCTATGGTCTAAATTTGAAAAAACTTGCTTTGTATACTTTGTCCCTTTTTAGAGTTGCTTATGGGCTGAAAGCTAGTCCAATAACGGTTTTACATCATGGCTGGAAGTGAAACTTCATTAAAATATTTGAATGAGTATTTTGCATTATAATGATATCACTTCAGTGTACATACTGAAATACCTAAGGTAGAGTGTCAAGGCCTCTAAAGTCTGCTATAAACTGGCATAATAAATTATAAGATAGCCCTACGTTAATAATTTCTGAGTAGTATAAACATTTATAAGGACTTCCCTAGTCATCTTGGATATTTTACTTATATTATTAAATAACTCCTTTATAATATTTTAGACTCCTGAAAATGAAAAAATTATATGTGTGAATATATATATGTGTGTGTGTGTATACACATATATATATATCTCCAAATTATATATTATTCAAATTACTCCAAATTGTGTGCATGCATGTAAGCGTATGTTTACACTCTCACACACACACACACAATTTATTTGCTTGTGCTACAACAAGAAATTTTGAAAACACAGGCAACATCTTTTTCCATTATGCTGGCACACAATTAGATTTTAGATATTTAAAGGTGCTAAAAAATGGTTTCACTAATGTTTTGTGGTTTTGCCCTATAGACATTTTAAGGCAGCATTTCTCAATTGTGCTCCATGAAAACAGAGCTCCAGTATGAAACAAATTTGCAATATTCTGCACTAGACATAATATATATATATATATATGTTATATTTTTACCTTGGAGATTTACAATTCACATCAGCATATTAAGCCCACTGAGAAACCCTCGTGTAAAGATATGAATAGCTTTATTTAATTTTTTCCTGAATTTATTTGATTGACAACTCCTTTCTGTGCCTCACCCATTGCTATTTTGAGGATTGGAAAATAATTCTTAAGCATGTGTACTAGCAGTAGTATAAAGAGGGTAACTTTTTTTTTTTTTTCTAACACTGGAAGATACATGGGGAAGTTGACATTACATAAAATGATTACACAAGAGCTAGTAGAAAACTGTGTCCTAATTACAAGAAAGTGAGATTCTAGAGGAAACTGATCAGGTCAAGACTAAGATGCAAGTTATGACTGAGAAAGGTTATAAACTGGGCAAAGTATGTGTACACTCTTCTCTCTCTCCCCAGTTTGCTTTTCTTCAAATCCTTGGTTCCCAGTTGTCGCAGGAGAATGAAACATTGGTGTGATCAGTACCTGGGCAGAGCAAATAAAAATCTGACTCTCAGTCATCCACATGCCTTTTTTATAGTTAAAAGTATTGCTAGAGGAATTGAAGAGAATCCTGAGGATCTTCAAAGTTATAAAAGCTCTGTGATAATACTCCAAATGAAAGAGGAAATCCTTAAGAGTGGATGCCATAGGACAAAGAGGTATTTTGATGACAGGCCTCCCAAACATTTCTTAAATTCTAGTGCATAATTAACCAATTCTTCTACATTCAGTTGCCAATAAGTGTGGTGACTGAAGGAGGTATTCTGGCCTTGTAGAAAATATAAGGAATGTATTTGGATGCAGAAAATGTGGACTGAGGTTTCTGAAGCTTCAATTAATGCTACAGGACTTACTGTACCAGAATCAGTTTGTTCATCCGTAAAATAGGATTAGTAAAATCTAGCTCAGAGATATGGGGTCAAAGGAATATAAAATGTTTGTAAGTATGCTCTCTAAACCATGAATTTTTAAAACAATATAAAGAAATAATTTTATGATTTTTTTAGAAAATGTTAACTATAGGTATTGGGAGAAAATTTTTCATGGATATGTCACATTTTAGCATGTCTTGGTACAAGCTTTTCTTTTAGAATACTTTTTCAAGGGTGTTTGTATAGCAAACAGCCTTGGAATATAGAAGCAATGTTTTGTGCTAGAGCAAAAGGAAGGATTTCCTTAGAACCTTGGAAGATCAAGATGGCATCTCCCTTTAGAGTAAAGGATAGGCTAACTTTTCATCATAAAAAATTTGGGTTCTTTGAGATCAGGGTTTCTCTCCCTATAATACAAGCCACTGTGAATGCAGGTATGACCTGGTATCACCCTGTGGAACTCAGAGCTCTAATAACTGGTGTAAAAAATGTTGACACTCCGAATACCACTATTCCTATAATAAATAAAATTCTTTCTCTCTGATCCAGAAGTTTTACATAAAGGGTAAATTGGCTTTTTTTTTTTTTTTGACAGTAGGCATGTGTCTTTCTGAAATAACTTGTGTTTATTATAGCCTAAAAATAAAAAGCTAGAGTTCACATGGCCTCATGTATTTTATTTTATTTTTTTAAAAGATTTTGTTTATTTATTTGAGAGAGAGTGTGTAAGCATGAACAGGGAAAGGAGCAGAAGGAGAGGGAAGGGGAAAGAATCTCAAGCAGACTCCCTGCTGACCCCAACACAGGGCTAGATCCCACAACCCTGAGATCATGACTTGAGCAGAAACCAAGAGTCAGATACTTGACCAACAGAGCTGCCCAGGCGCCTCAGATATTTTATTGATATGATTAAATTATCACCTTCAAATATATTGGAGTCTTGCGATTAAAAGAAAACCGTATTCAAGATTCTGAGTTTGGTATGTTTTGTGTTTATTTACTAGCCAAAAATAAGATTGAGAGACAATGAAGAGAATGTTATATTAAACCTGTACTCTTTTGAAAACATACTCTAGAAAAATTCTGTCTTACAAAGTAAAAAAAACTTTTGACCTTTTTGTTTCTACACCATTCATGTAAATAAAAATCAGCACATCCTTAAATTAGTATTTATTTTTAAATAAATAAATATGAAATAAAAATAAAGCAGCAAATGATCTTAAAATTAATTCACATTTCTCTAGAGAGCCTAATGTTTCCATTTAAATATTTTTCATTCTGGCTGACAATAAAAGGAAAAGAATATGAATTTATCTCTCCTATCTAATTTTATAACTTATAAGTTCATAAGATTCTTGTTAGAGTTCCCAAATCAAGAATGCCAAGATGGGGACGCCTGGGTGGCGCAGTTGGTTGGACGACTGCCTCCGGCTCAGGGCATGATCCTGGAGTCCCGGGATCGAGTCCCACATCAGGCTCCCAGCTCCATGGGGAGTCTGCTTCGCTCTCTGACCTTCTCCTCACTCATGCTCTCTCTCACTGTCTCTCTCTCTCAAATAAATAAAATAAAAAATCTTTAAAAAAAAAAAAAAAAGAATGCCAAGATGTACTTAATTAAAAAGTGAGTTCATTTAAATGGTGCCCTTAGAGACAATTTTCCCTTGTTTTTTACTTTACCTAGAAGGCCTCAAGACATTTAAGCAATATCTAGTGTAGTCCTTCTTTACAATAAAATATAAAAGAAGGCAATCATAATCCTAGGACTGGGAGCTTCTGGTAGACACATGCACATTTCTTCACCCTCGAGTAGATTTAATTTGTTACAAATAAAAATAAATAGGGAGGACATCACCTCTCAAATTATCCTCGATGGTCTTTGAGCTATCAATCCTTTATGCCTGGAGCTATCAATATCCCACAAGCAAAAGACTAACTCTTTGCTCCAATTAAATGAGATCCAAATGAATTCTCTTTTGATGTGGAGGCTGAATTTCAGGTCAGTTTCCCAAAGAGGGAACCTAAAGTAAGAGAATAAACTGTAAATGCCATTTCAGAAATTCTAATCAGAGTATCTCTTATTTTTCATAATTTATTTACATAACTAAAGCACAGAGTGTGGCAGAGATCTGCCCAAGCTTATGACAGTGGAGGCACTACGGGAACTTTCTGGATAGGCGAACAACAAACATCCTGTAAGCTTAACTGTGACATGTGAAATTAATACACTTATGTTTCTTTCTTGTCTGTATCTTTCAAAAGGCTCAATTTTTATACAGGATTTAAAGACTTGGGAAGGGGATCAGATTTTAAAAATTGCTTTATAACCGAAAGTCCAATGTATTCTATTTAAGGGAATAAATTGAGAAGCTGTAATTTAAGTCAGATTTGTGAGTGCTCCAATATGAAGCTTTATTGGATTTTCAATTATAATTAACAGAATAATAACCAAAGATGTAAACAGAAACAGAAATGATTGTACTATCAAACACCTGCTTCATAATTATTTGAACAACAAAATGTTTTTGAGTCTCCCACTTATTTATAATCCTGGCATGTTTTTTTAAATGCCTGTCTATGTATCAATCTGCTTAATTATTTTACAGCTCTCCATGAGACAAAAACAGCTCAAAAAATAATCTGATTCAGGTGACAAACTAGAAGCAATAAGACTAGTACTGGGAAGTCAGCTGAAGCAAAGCTGAAAGACGAGGAAAATGCAAAAGTATTTGAAAGTTTTCATGAATTAAACTCTTACTCAAAGGGTATTGAGATGAACCCAAAATGTCAGTTTAGGACTTGGATTCAGTGGATTCATAATAATCTTATAATCAAAAGGTGGGAACAGCTTGGAAGCTATCTTTAGGGAGTTATTGCTGAATAAAAGCAGGCCTCTGCCATTCTCCCATAAAGGAGACTATGTACAGTTTTCATTTGGCATCCTAACAATCTTATATTTGGTTTGAGCAGTACATTTTCGTTTCATTCATCATTTAAAGACAGATAATCAGAAAGTCATTACATTGGCCGACACCAGACCCTTCGCTCGATTGTATCGTAATTGAGCACCACAGAGCGTGTGCCAGATCTAATGGATAATGAATATATTATGTCAGTAGAACCGCCTCAGTAAAGCTCCCAGGGAATAGACAAGAGGGTTGTGGTGGTGACATATAGGGTCACAGATGCTGCGCTGATTTACTGATGGAGTGATTCTGTAATTAGTTAATCAATGATGGGTACTGCACTATTGTGTGCATCCCACTCTGCAAACAGAAGAATATGTGAGTGGACAAGTCACCATTTATTTAAGATAGTTTGGAAGGACAAGACTTAGCTTAGGATTGAGCTTATAATTATTATAAAGTATTACAGTGTACATCTCTTAGAATAGAAAGATTAAGATGTAGACATGAGCCTGGTTATATTATGATGAGAATATATAGCACAGCTCTTATATTATCTTTTTTATCATAGCCTGGTCAGGGTCCTTTCTCTCTCTCTTTTTCTTTCTTTCTTTCTTCTTTTCTTTTTTTTTTTAAGATTTTATTTATTCATTTATTTGGGAGAGAGAGAGATAGAAAGAGAGAGAGCAAGAGCTGGGTGTGGGGGAGGGGGTAGAGAGAAAGGTAGAGACTCTTAAGCAGACTCCCCGATGTGTGCAGAGCCCTACTCAGGGCTCCATCCCAGGATCCTGGGATCATGACATGAGCTTTAAGAGTTGGACATTTAATTGACTGAATCACTCTGGAGCTCCTCCTTTACTTTCTGTAGAATAGTGAAATTAGTGCAGAAATATATAGATAATCTCATTCCATGATGGTTTCCTTTTCTTTTATAATTAACTATATTCAAGAGTTTTTCAGGGGCGCCTGGGTGGCTCAGTGGGTTAAGACTCTGCCTTCGGCTCAGGTCATGATGTCAGGGATTGAGCCCTGCATTGGGCTCTCTGCTCAGCAGGGAGCTTGCTTCCCCACCCCCACCTGCCTCTGTGCCTATTTGTGATTTCTCTGTCAAATAAATAAATAAAATATTTTTTAAAAAAAGTTTTTCAGGCATAATAAATACTTAAGCACCTAATAATAGCAATAATAATATTGACAGTATTAGTAATATCATTATATAAAACTGATTTTATTTGAAATTCCACCATATTTTAATTCAGTAATTACTTCAGTATTTACTTCAATAAGTGAATTATCTCATTTATTCAAAATAACCCTAGTAGACAGATATTATTATTATTATTATTATCAACACTCTGCAGATTTGGAAACAAAACCATTCATTAATAATATAACAAGACCACAACGTATTAAATGGCCAAAGCAGCACTCAAAATTGACTGCATAATGCAAAACTTACAAACATACTTATAAACATACTACTTTAATACCTACTTAGCCTGACTCAAATTCATCAATTTATTGTCATTATTATAAAGTCATTTCCTCACACTAACACTTATGAAAGTGTTGACTCAAGGAGTATCCAATGACCTTGGCAAACCTGGACTTCCCAGCAGTCTAAGATGCATGCACTCAAACATCCTCCTTGGTTTCCTTCACTTAGGATCAGACATGAATTATGACCCAACAGCATTTCTACCTTCTTCTGGATCATTTCTTTTTAATCTCAAAAATATTTCCCCTAATAAATTTCTTATACATAATTGTCCAAGTGTTTGCCTCTTAGAAGACCTAGACTAGCATAGATACTGGCTAAAATTATTCTAACCTTAATGTACCTAAAGACACAGTTTGAAGAAGACCAATAAACACCAAGCAGAATTAAAAACAAAATAAATGATCAAAAACCTGAAATCAAATACAAAGAAAAAAATATTTAAAGCAGACATGGGAAAAAAAATCTATTGGTTTCAATGAAAAAAAAAAAATAAGCCTTATGGGTGACTTTTCCAAAGAAATAGTGAAAACTAACTAATAATGAACGCTAATGGAAAATATTTGCCACATTAGTATTCTATAACAACCAAAAATATTCTTCAATAATTATGGTAAAATACAAAAGTTTTCACACAAACAAAAACAAGAATTTGTCACCAACAGAACCATACTCAAAACATACAAAAATTATTTATGCTGACAAAAGAAACATGGTCCCAGATGGAAACAGTATTTCAGGAGAAATAAAGAACATTGAAAAGGGTATTTATGTGTTAAATCTAAATTAATATTGACTACTTAAAGCAATAATAAGATCTGTGTATTTAAAACATATGTATCATTAAAATATAGCACAAAAGGAAGTGGGGATATGAATGGAGTTAAAATATTTTAAGGTTCTTAGAATATAGGGAGTTATAAAGTTATTTGAAGGTAGATGCTAATAATTCAAGAATGCAAACTGGACTTTCCCAGTTGGTGAATACATGGAGATGCAGAGAGGATGCCATGCTCAGAGAGGACATGGAAGCTCTGCACACTTTCCCATACCTTGCCCTCTACATAATTTCATCTGGTTATTACTTCATATCCTTTGTCATATCATTTAATAAATTGGTAAGTGTAAAAAAATAATAAACACGAATTAATTTCTAGGTTAATCATTTAAAATTAGCAAAATAAAATGAATTAATAAAAATGTTTGATTATTTGAAGAGAAAGATGGAGGAAACATTTTTAAAAAGAGTTGAAAAATTAGAAAATATTGGATTTAAACACAAATTTATCAGTAATTATAGTAAATATAAGTGAACTAAATATACCAGATAAAAAACAATGTTTTTATGTTTATAGATATTTATATTTGGGAGACACAGCTACAGTTAAATTGGGTGATCTTGAAGGTAATTTGTGAAGTGCTATTAGGGCTTCATTTTCCTAAATTTTTAATTTTTAAAATTTTTTTATTAACATATAATGTATTATTAGCCTCAGGGGTACAGGTCTGTGAATTGCCAGGTTTATACACGCCACAGCACTCACCATAGCACATACCTTCCCCAATGTCCATAGCCCAACCACTCTCTCCCTACCTCCCTCCCCCCGGCAACCCTCAGTTTGTTTTGTGAGATTAAGAATCTCTTATGGTTTGTCTCCCTCCTGATCCCATCTTGTTTCATTTATTCCTTTCCTACCCCCCAAACCCTCATATTGCCTCTCAACTTCCATATCAGGGAGATCCTATGATAATTGTCTTTCTCTGATTGACTTATTTTGCTAAGCATGATACCTTCAAGTTCCATCCATGTCATCACAAATGACAAGATTTCATTTTCTTTTGATGGCTGCATAATATTCCATTGTGTAGATATATATATATATATATATATATATATATATATATATATACACTAAATCTTCTTTATCCATGCATCTGTTGATGGACATCTAGGCTCTTTACATAGTTTGGCTATTGTGGACATTGCCGCTTTAAACATTAGGGTGCATGTGCCCCTTTGAATCACTATATACGTATCTTTAGGGTCAATACCCAGTAGAGCAATTGCTGGGTCATAGGGTAGCTCTATTTCCAACTTTTTGAGGAACATCCATATTAAAAAACCAGTATTTTTAAGTGTGAAAAAAATGCAGCTAATTGTTCTAGAGTGTAGAATACACTTAATTAAAGCTCATAGAATGAATAAGTTTAACACAAACACACATCCTCCCTTCTAGGTCTACATTGTCCTATAGCAGGAAATGGTTATATGTAACATGCCAATAGGGAAGAAACAAATATTACCAACTCTATTTTACAGGTTCTGAGTTTTGAGGTAATATCAGCTTCTTATGGCAAGAGTAGATATTCTATGCTATTAAAGCAAAATATCATTTTTAAACTAGCATTGTGAATGCCATCTGGTAGTTTCTAATAAATTGATATCAATCCAGTCATTTGGTGGACTATCAATATGTCCTGATTTTCCTGGGTATCTATATTGAGATCTTCTTACTTGTATTAGATTATTTTGGTTCTGGTGAAAGATCATTGGCAAAAAGGATCTGATAGAACTGTATTTGTTTTTTATTTATTTATAAATGTAGCAGAGACAAAATGTCTATCTTGCCAAAAAGCACTAATTTCAGGGGAAGAAAATAAAATAACTAAATCTCTAACTGTGTTTAAGATACCTGAAATGAAATAAAATGGCGTTCTTAGATTACTTGGACAAGGAAAACAAGATAGTTTTTATTACATGGAACCTGTGCTGAACAACTCCGTTCCCCTTTTTCCATTTCCTAAACAGCCCTGCTCTGGTAGCCAAGTTGACTATGTGTTATAGCCAAATGTATAACAGGAGTGATTTTTTAAATGGGATTTTTTATTGTTAAGGAAGTAGTGACACTCCAGTCATAGCACCAAGCCTTATTTTCAGGATGAACTGTCATTTCATTCATATCAGTCAAAGAACTACTTTTCTTCTTCAGATATAGCAAAACTCTCAGTGTTCTCATAATTTGAGAACTAAAATATTGCCAACAATAAAAGGCCTGTGACAACTTTATTGTCTGTCATAAATCAATCTGGTAAGACTGACAAAATAGAAAATGTCAAATCTATACTTCTATCTGCTAACATGATAATATTAACTTACAATATTATACTGCACATAGCCAACTATTTATTTTAAAAGATTTTGTTTATTTACTTATTTGACAGAGTGAGAGAGAGAGCACAAGTAGGGGAGGCAGCAGAGGGAGAGGGAGAACTAGGATCCCCACAAAGCAGGACTCTGGGATCATGACCTAAGCCAAAGGCAGATGCTTAACTGACTGAGCCACCCAGGCACCCTTTAACATAACCTATTTATTTTTTCTAACCTACCAATAAGCAACATTGCTTGGTGCTTGATGGGGGAAAAGTCACAAAGCACAAATACAGCAGAAAGCACAATTTTAAAAATATGGGATTATTTTCTGGAAAATCAAGATAAGATTTCTTAAACAATACTATATATAGAATAATCAGACTAAGCAATAGATCTGAATACCACAAGTGTATTATGAGGCTTTGAATAAGGCTGATCTGTTTGAAATGTCCATGTTTTGAAGTAAAAATTATTAAATGCCAGCATTTCAAATGATTCATCATAAAAATCAGTAGAATCTCATTAACACTCATTTTTTCCTATGATATAGATTGGGAGCATATTTTCAAAAATTAATTTGTAACTTCTGAAATAATAGAGGCTGACAAGGGATATATAGCAATGTCTAGTATGAATTCATGGTCGTTCTTAAAGAACACTGACAGAGGGTACAGCCATTATTTTTTTTCCACAGCCATTATTTTAGTATCATAATGCTTACATTAATTTATCATATTAATTGGTATAATGAAACAAATCATAACAAAGCTACAAAAATAATTTGACAAATTTAGTATTAATTTAAAATTAAATAAAACACAAACACTAGGAATAAAAAATATTCTGAACCCAAACTATGGAAAGAACCCAGATATCCATCAACAGATGAAAAAAAAAATATATATATATATATATATGATTTCTTTTTGATGGCTGCATTTTATATATATATAAAATTTTATATATAAAATATATATAAAATAAGCCATCAAAAAAGAAATCTTATATATATATTTCATCTGTTGATGGATATCTGGGTTGTTTCCATATTTTTTGTATATATATTAAATGCAGCCATCAAAAAAGAAATCTTGCCATTTGCAATGATGTGGATGGAACCAGAGGGTATTATGATAAGTGAAGTAAGTCAATCAGAGGAAGACAATTATCATATGATTTCTCTGATACAAGGAATTTGAGAGGTAGAGTGGTGAGGTGGGGGGAGATCGTGGGGAGAAGAGAAGGAAAAATGAAACAAAATGGGACCAGGGAGGGAGACAAGCCATAAGAAACCCTTAATCTCAGAAAACAAATTGAGGGTTGCTGGAGGGAGGGAGGTGGGAGGGATGGAGTGGCTGGGTGATGGACATTGGGGAGGGTATGTGCTATGGTGAGTGCTGTGAATTGTGTAAGAGTGATGAATCACAGATCTGTACCCCTGAAACAAATAATACACTTATTTTTAATATGCTTTTATTTATTTATATATAAATAAAATATATTTGCTTATATGCTAATAAAAAATAAATTAAAAGAAAAAATTCTGGGGACGGGTGGGTGGCTCAGTCGGTTAAGCAGCTGCCTTGGGTTCAGGTCATGATCCCAGCGTCCTGGGATCGAGTCCCACATCGGGCTCCTTGCTCAGCAGGGAGCCTGTTTCTGCCTCTGCCTGTGCCTGCCATTCTGTCTGCCTGTGCTCGCTCGCTCTCTCTCCCTCTCTCTGTCTGATAAATAAATAAAATCTTAAAAAAAAAACTATAAAAAAGAAAAAATTCTGAACCTTATGAAAAGGTATCTGCTAAGAGAAAAAAGGTTCATGAGATTTTAGCACTAAAATCTAATCCACATGGTACTACAAATCTCTGCTAAATCAATAATTAAAAAAAAGAAAGAAAATGAAATAGGGTTATAAAAATTGAAACAATATAAATAATTGACCTCATTCACAAATATTAAGATTGTCCATATTAGAAATGCAAGAAATTTTCTACAACAAAGTTTAGTAAGAATTCAGTGAGACTGCTGGATAAAGGATCAATATATAAAAACTAATGATATTACCATACTCAGAGTATAAACAGGTGATAGAAAAATGCAATTTAGAATAGTAACAAAAAATTTTAAGGTACTTATAATAAAAGCTGTTCAAAATGTAGCCATATAATTTCTGAATTTTGCCTTTTTTTTTCAATATGTTCAAAATGTACATCATGTTTATAGAGAAAACGCTAAATTTAAAATATCAAAATTAATGGGAAATATTCTATTTATATACTTTAAATATGCTCTTTTTAAATACTGGAAATGCAAACATGTAAAGATATAAAGTGTCACCAGATTTCTACATTATATCAATGAAATTCCAATCAAATTTCCTAAAAAATGATACTGAATATTACTTGGAAAAACAAAATGTCAGGAATAGGGATAGGGAAGAAGCCTCCAAAAAATATGAGTAATAAAAAATAACTTACCCTATAAGATATTAAAATTATAGAGACACTGTACTAATTAAGATACTGTGGCATGGGGGCAGTAACAGAGGTAGGAGTAGAAAGAGGTGAATTAATGCTGATAGAGAGCCTAATTCTTCAACAGCACTGTCCAATAAAGTGTCCAATTCCACTTTTTGATAACGGAAATTTTCTACATTTGCAATGGCCAGTAAAGTAGCGAGTCATTACATACCCTAGTGAGTACTTGAAATGTGGTTAGTGTGATTAAGAAACTAAATTTTTACATTGTGCTTAATTTTAATCACATTTAAATGTAAATATCTACTGTACCCATAGGCTCCCACATTGGGCAGTGCAGCTCTAGAAGCATGTTTATACGGAAACTTATATATAAAGGTCACTGGAAATGAGCAAGATAGGTGAGATTGTTAACAGGAACTAACAATATGGATTAGCCATATGGGAAAGGCAGGGATCCCTACCTCACAAAGTACACAGCCCAAATTCCACATGGATTGAACTCTAAAAATAGGAAACAAATCTTTATTACCTATAGAAGAGACTATACTATAGTAACTTTATTATATCCCCAGACTAGGAAAGGCTTTCTAAAATAAGACATAAAATGACAAATCATAAAGAATTAAAACTTAAACTTTGCGTGTGTCAAAAGTGAATATAAGCAAAATGAAAAAGATAGACTGTAGACAAGGAGGTGGTAATTAAATGCATATAACCAAGGAAATTTTTGTGGCCCACGTGGATAAACTCCTAAAATCCACCAAAAATATTAAAGAACAAAACAAAAAAAGGATATTAACAGGCAATTCACAGAAGACTGTACATGAAGCATTAATATGCATATGAATGATGTGGAATGTCACTAATCACCAGGAAATACAAAATAAACCAAATTGGAATTTCCTATCCATCAAATGGACAAACTTGAAAACGACTGGCAATTTCAGGATCCAACAAAGATAGAGATCTAAAGGAATTCTTATGCACCACTGGTAGAGAAATCTATTGGTATAATCACATTGCAGAGAAATTCAGCAAAATATGGCCCAGTCAAAAGTGCATATAATTGGTCACCTATCGATTCCATTCCTGAGAAAGAATTACTTTTACAGTCATAGACAGGAGAAGCATTTCTTGTAATAGCGAAAAAGTGAAAACAATCTAAACGTCTGTAACAAAAAAATAAAGTGTGGATATTCTTACAGTGGTGCATTATACAGCCATGTAAATAAACAAATTATAGCTACATCTATTAACATTGATGTATCTTACAGCTATTGTAAGAAGAAAGAACACCTGCAGAAAAACAATGCACTATGATTTCATTTTAGAGTATTTTACTTGATTTTGTTAGGCTAAGTGTGTGTCTGTATGTATGTGTAGTATTATGTACTGTATGTATTAAAAGTATAGAAAGATCTTTTCAAATGATGAACATACATTTCAAGATAGTTGTGACTTCTCAGAAGGAAGAAGATGTTGTTAAACAGTGGTACACACACACAAATACATTCATAAAATCACAAGATGGGTTTGAAGTTACAATGAGGCTATAATTTCTGAATTTTGTCTTTTTTTTTCAATATCCAAATTATACTAATCTTCCCTCTGTTGCAGTTCATTTGTTCCCTAGTGCCTGCTAGGAAGATTAGAATGTCATTTATCTCTCAAAATAAACCTTTATTTAAATTGACAATGAACCATTAACAAAGTGAAGGAAGGAAGAAAAAAGGGAAAGGGAGGAAGGCAGCAGGGAGGAAAAGAATGGAAAGGGAAGGAGGGAGGAAGAGAAGCTTTAATTATTAAAGCTTTATTAAGCTTTAATAATCTCCAACTAGCACCACTTACTATGATTTTTTAAAATTTCAGATCTATCCCTTTAATACTGTTTATTGACTAATAGAAGCATAGTTTGAGATTTATAACTACCTAATATTCCTCTCATTTGAATTTTACTGTATAAGCAAGAGTCATTTTTTTAAAATATGAAGTTTGATGGGAAGATTCTATCAAACATTATTTAATTCATTATGTTAGTCCAAGAAGTCAAAGATAAAGTACCATTTGGTGAGTGGAAAAGCTACTGTAGTCAAGGGGTCTTTGAAACATCTCTAGTTATCCTTTTCAGAGATGACAAAAAAAAAGAAAGAAAGAAAGAAAGAAAGAAAGAAAAACCACCATGCCTCCAATTGCTGCATTACATTCTTAATTTCAGTATTACATGGCCGTCTAAAAGCATTTCACAGGTGTTTGCTGGAACTCATTAGACTATTTGGAACTCCTTCATGCTCCCTAAAAGGCAATTAAAATGTGTCTGCAAATTACCTCATGTGGGCCAAAGCACAGCTGCCTCTTCCCCCAGTTACTACACAGTGTTTCCAAACACCAGAAACTGCTCGGAAACCATCAGTTAGCAAAGGCAAAAAAGGGCCTTTGGGTGGCTTCCTTTTTTCTCATCCCCCAGATAGACCCATTCACTTGGGGTCTGTTGCCAAAACACAAAACAAGGCAGTTAAATGATGGAAGTGGCCAATTACAAAGAGAGCTTTAAGGGTCTATGGATATAATAGAAACTTAACAGATCCAATGAACTGGTGGATTCTGCTTTTAAAATCCTTTTCTTCTATAATAAAAGTCACACGCAGTGTGGGTTCCCTACGAGATCAATGAATTGGAAATTTTGTGACTTGTTTAAAGGTGAAGCACTGTTTTGTTGTGTTTTTTTTTTCTTTTTTTTTTTCCAGGCTGCATCTTAAGTATTATCTGCTATTTCTCTAAGAAACCACCTCATGATAAGTAGTATATGCTACCAACGTATATTCTGCACATGCAATCCTATACCTGGAAAAAGGTCTTCCCTACTCTGGAGAGTTTTACCTCTGTAAGAATAAAAGAAGCATTTATTGAGTAGCCATGAACATACTCATAGCAATTGCTTGCATTAACTACTCTATTTAATCCCACTGTAAAGAGCCCAACACTGCGGTTTAGAAAGGGCACAGTCAAAGAGTCAACTGGCACCTGGAAAGTTAAATTCAAGTACACTGATTCCAAACATACGAATTTAATCAAACACATATCCAGGGTAACACAAAGTAAGTCTCTAATAATTCCATTTATATCAAGCTTTTTCTTTGTCCAGTTTTTAATTAAAATTATTTCTCCTAAACTTGAAGTACATCAACTGATTTCACTTTATAGCTGGGTTTCTTGATATCAAATAAATCATGATAAATCATGTATTTTGAAGTGGTATATAACTAGTAGTGATAACCCCAAATCAAGGAATAGGAAACTGCTACTAATTTTCCCAAAATTTTGTGCCATAAAAATCAGCATGTAGAGTTATACCAGTGACTAAATGTTGAATGCCAACAAAATGAATTAATATTTTTAAAAAAATCTGTTTTTCTAATCAGAGATTAAATTACAAGCTGGTATTTTTACAGCAAGATTTCACACTCAAATAGGGAGATGTTAGGTATAAAGTAAATGAAGTGAGATATAAAGAAATTCATGGAAAATTGCAACACAGTATGGAGAAAATTTTTTTCCAATCACATAGAAGGCATAGATTTTCAATAACTTCATTGGAATGCTGCTGTTAGAAATAGCTCAATGATGACTAGAAGCTATTTTGTGATTACTAAGTGTTAAACAATAGATGTTGGCTAATTACCATTAAAAAATGTGTGTATGATTGCTGGAAAGGGAAGAATGAGGTGTGTTTAATGCCTAAATTAGTAATCATCTGGGAACTACTTTATTGTTGGCCAATTAGGGAGAAAAATGAAATTTTAGATAAAATGTACTTGCACTTTTATACCTCAGTTGGCAACACAAAATTCCACATGGCAGAAGCAGAGGTGGTCAAAAACCAACTTGGATATAGTACAAAGCTTGAAAGATAGTAATATATAGCGGATTATGTTAAATTTGGTTTGTGATGTTTAGGTATTCCAAAGCATGTAATTTTAGCTCTCCATCCAATTACATTTTTTAAAAACTTTTAAATTTATATCCAGCATTCTTCTTCATGAATTACTTTCTGCTACAGCCTCTCCTGATGACCTTTCCCTTTGCTGGCATAAGTATATGCTTTATTTATCTTTACTTTTTTTTTTTTTTAATTGTTTTTAACTCCACTTATAAGTTACAGATATATCACATACATCAAAGACTGAGATGGCTAGATGGCATCTAAGTCAAAGCATCATATTGACATTTGGGTTTGTAAGTCTAGAAATCCTACTAGACTAGAGATAACATATAGGGGGTCATTAGCATATAGATGGCATTTAGGGCCCCTATTGAACTCATATCTAAAATTTTATATTTATATATCTTCACAACTATATTTTAAATTCAACTTTGGGGACAATGTCTTGTTTATTTTCTTTGGCTATTTTAGATATGCCACGTTTGCCTGCAGGTGGATTTTTGCAAACAATGATATCTCTACTTACTCCTCCCTTCTTTGCCTCACCCTATCTTCCAGGCAACTTCACATTTCCTATCCTATCTCTTGGTTTGTCCTAACACAGTTTTTTTGTTTATCTCCTTGTCTGTTCTCTTCACCACATCTACCCTGAAGGAATGTAAGCCCATGAACTTGGGTGACTTTGATTTGCTGTTAAATTTTGGAATTGTCTTGCACAAAACAAAGCTTGGTGGAATGACTGAATATTGTTTTACTGTTAGAGTATTTTCTAAAATTAGGATGATAATAATAATATGGGTTTGTAAAAAGAACGGAATAAATGTAGGTAAAGCACTTTGAACTTAGAGTCTCAAACATGTACAATTATTAGCATCAAATACTAAATGACTTACATGTATTTCTTCAGGTCATTTTGATGACAAATATAACTATGGCAAAAATGTTAGGTAATGTGTTTTACAAAAGTCTCATCTGAAATATGCCACAGAAGCCTAAAATAAACATTGTTTTAAACATACAGAAAAACCTCCCTTTTGAGCTTTTCATTTCAAGTGGTGTTTTGTAAAATATATTCATCATTTTGAAATATTGATTAATTGCCCCGATTCCTTAACTTCCTAATTTAGTGTTTTGAAAAATGGTTTCCATTTTTGGCATTTATTTTGCAATATTTTATCTTCAACTGAACTTTACTTAGGTTGTCGTCAGAAGTTTTATGTGATGGAGTTAGCAAGCAAAGTCAATATTTGGCAACACTAGTATGCACTACTTATAAATACACTCTCCAACATCATTTCAGCAATCTATAACAAAAGATGGATGGCGCCAAACTCTGCTGTTTTATTACTCTCACATAAGCGTTGTGGACTTTAATAGGAGAAATATACACATTTAATGCCTTAAACCAAAGCTAAAGTAAATATCTCCAATTAAGCCCACTGATGTCATTCAGCACATGTCAAAGAATGATACAAGGGAAGACAGTAAAGCAACTTCAGTCCTCTCATTTACTCTCTGGTTGAGATTTAAAATTGATTCTTTGTCAGGTAAAGCAACATGATCTGATTACGTACATAAAGATAATTTGATATCCCTAACACTGCCTTCTTGAGTTCTAAAACCAAAAAGCTAAAATTATCTATTGCCCATTCAGCAGTTAGGATTCTTATCACCTAATCCTAACCAATTATTTGTTATGCATATATAGATATCAAATCGATTATAAGAATCTTGGGGGTGTGGTTATTTTCCTTCCTTTGTCAGCTTAATTTTGGTGATCTTGTAAAGCTTGAGCAGAATGCATTAAATGTACAGAACCCAAAATAACCCACAAGATTATGTCCTCAGACTTACAATAGTGAAATTAGATATAATATTCGGAGCTGATGCTTTGTATGTGTTCACTTGACTGTGCTAAGGTAAAATATTATTTCTGGGTGTGTCTGAGGGTATTTCAAGAAGAGATATATATTTTATCACTAGATTGAATAAAGAAGATCGCCCTTACCAATGTGGGTGGGCATCATCCAGTATGTTAAGACCCGAAAGAGAAAAAAAAAAAAAAAAGAAAGAAAGAGAGAAAAAGGCAGACGAAGAGCCAATTTCTACTCTTTGTTTGAGCTAGGACATCTATCTTCTCTAGCCCCCAGACATTGGTGCTTCTGGTTCTCTGGCCTTCAGACTCAGACTGAATTATACTGCCAGCTTTCCTGATTCTCCAGCTTGCACAGAGAAGATCATGGGACTTCTCAGCCTCCATAATATTTGTGAGCCAATTTTTATAATAAATCTCTCTTTCTCTCTCTTTCTCTCTCTCTCTCTCTCTCTCTCTCTATATATATATATATATATATACATATCTCCTATTTGTTCCAGTTCTCTAGAGTACCCTAATATGGAGCCTTATGCCACATATGAAATGAACTTTGAAATACCGAAGTACACATTTTAGGCACAAACCTGCTTCCATGGATATCTTGGTAGAATATCTAAAAATCTTGGACCACTAAAATAATTGATACAAACTTAAAAATAATCTTGCCTCATTGAGCCAACTACCTATGAGTTCATTTTTTCTTTTAAGATTTTATTTCTTTATTTGAGAGAGAGAGCATGATCAGTGGGAGGGGCAGAGAGAGAGGGACAAGCAAACTCCCCTCGGGCAGGGAACCTGATGCCAGGCTGACTGCCAGGACCCTGAGACCATGACCCCAACTGAAGTCAAATTCTTAACCAACTGAGCCACCCAGATGCCTCTATACATAATGTTTTCTTTTTCTCTCTTAATCTTTTTTAGATACACATGTACACACACACTTATGCCTATACACATATACATAGTTATATATACAGTTATAACTATGTATTTTATAACAAAAAGTAATTAGCCCTAAATACTATTTTGTCATCTGATTTTCCACATCATCATATGTAACTAAATAAACTATAAGCCCAACATCAAATCACCTTCCTATATCACCTTAAATTGCTTACTGTCTTTGCTTCAATTTATACAACTACCCTATAAGCTGCACTCACATATAAAAACTTCCAAGAAATAAAGAGAGGGAGAGAAAAGATGGAAAGAAGGAAGGAAGGAAACAATGAAGGAAGGAAGGAAAGAGAGAGAGAAGGAAAGAGAGAGAGAAGGCTGAAGGAGGGAAGGGCACATGAAAATGGAAAAGATTTCACTACAATTCTATAATTTTCAAAACAGCTCATTTGACTAAGTTCTAAGTTTTAAAGCATTTTCTTACATTATATGGCAATCTTCAAAATTATACCTTTCCTATAATATAGTTCATCTGTCTCCAGAGAGAATTAAATCAATATTCAAAATTGAAAAAATGTTAATTAAGAATGTATGTTCATAATTTCTTAATCTCTAGATCAAACATTCAGTTGAATTGATGAGGTTTTATAGGCATTCTTTGGTTGAATATCATCTGTCTCCACTGATCACAATCTCCTACCTGGCCACATATTTTAATATTTAAATGTCATATATGTATATATGTATATATTTTTAAAATAATCTACAGATAGTTTCTTGCTTTGTGAGTGGAACAGAAGTTGAAAAGCAAATTAATTTTAGAGATATCCACCAAATTCCATTTCTAAAGAAAGAACATGAATGGAAAAGTAATTTTGTACAAAACAGTTTATACTAGAGCAGTAAAACTTCGAAAGTTAGTGATTTAATCAATGTGTGTATTTATATAATATTTGAATATAAATAACTATTTTATTAATTTTTTATCTTAATTTGAACTAAGGAAAAACATATTTAACAATAGTGATGTTTATGCCAGTGTTAGAAAAGGAATATAAAATAATTTTTAACATTAAAGATATATTCACTTTGGACAATAGCAATGTATGTGTATGTATGCATAGATGTATGTAAAGAATATATAACATAACACTCATTAATTTACATCAATTTATGATTTGCAGATAACTAACATAGGAAGTATGGTAGTACTTTCAGGACATGAATTATCTCTTTCTTTGCCCCAGAAGGAAATTCTTTCTGAAATGCCTCAGCTGTGAAATCTCTTCCCATTCCAATGGTGGGAGTTCTCATTCTACCTAATTCAATGAGTTTATCTTATTCCATTCACACCTAAATTGCCTTTCTTAAAAAACAACACCAACGACAATTTTTTTTTTTTTAATGCTGGGTATTCAAGCCTTTTTATAAATGTGTTTACCCTGCTTACAAGAATGGAACATAGTATGCAACCCTTTTATTAAGTCTAAACACTGATTATTGAAGCGTGTGTGAATGTGCATGTGTGCCTGTGTGCATTTTTTAAAAGGTGGATGGTTTGTAGGATTTAGAAACATAGATACTGATATAACAACTTTAAATTACTTGTTTTGGGGGACTCCTGGGTGGCTCAGTTGGCTAAGTAACTGCTTTTGGCTCAGGTTGTGATCCTAGAGTCCTGGGATCAAGTCCCTTGTGGGGCTCACTGCTCAGTGAGGAGTCTCCTACCTCTGACCTCTTCCCTGTCATGTTCTCTCTCTCAAATAAGTAAATAAAATCTTTTTTTAAAAAAAGAATCACTTGTTTTTCTCTCTCTCTCACACACACACACACACACACACACACATAGACTCCCTTAATGCAATTACGAGCTTCCAAAATACATATTTTAGTTTTCATTCATAAACAAATGCAGTATACTGCTTGCATGGTATCAAACTACCTAGCAAATTTAATTGGGAAATAATCAGTCCAAATAGGCGTATGACAATAAACTACTGAATGTTCCTTCTATTTTAAATATGAAATAGAAAAATAGCTTCCTGAACTGAAAGTAGAAAAAGATGTCATGCAATGAAATAAGTCACAACCTGGAGCAAATATGAAGAATACTGAATAGGATTCAGGAGAAAAATCACTAAGGAAAAAGCCAAAAAGAAAAGGGAGAGGGAAACCTCATGCAGAATGGAAAGTAAAATGAATTTGATGGCTTTAATTAAATGTAAAGGAAATAGTGGGGGGAGGGGGGAGGAAAACTTCAATTCTGCAAGCATAAGACTGTCTCAGAAGGTGACAGAACTTAATCCTATCAACATCTCATTTGCATATCCATAGTAAAAAATAACAATTGGCATTTTTGTGACCAAAAATATATGCAAAGCAGTCATTGTGATAGTTCAGTAGCTATTTTTGAAATGGAAATTTCCTTACAATTTGAAACAGCTCCTTCTTCAAAACACCAAAAGGCATCAGCCGCTACTTTAGACTACAGAGTCTTTTTTTCAATGTGATATGCTGGATTTAACCATAGTATATAGTCCCTTTAGAGGCAAAATTTACTTCTGTCTGTAAAAAATTTATAGATTTTTTTATTCTATGTGCATTTGAGATTTCTATAAACATCTGAAATTACTAATTAAAAAAAAAATGCATCAGTGTGGTGAAGTGATACAGCTAAGTCAGTGCACTGTTTACTGCATTAAATTTTTTTTGAAAGCTCTGAAAAAAAGCAAAAAAAAAATCTTAAGTAAAAAACTTAGTAATTTTATCAGTACCATACACCTCTGTTTATTAGTTGCAACCCCCTTCATAGATGGCTATATAAACTCATATTTCTGCTACTGATTGGATGCTTCTATCAGCACTAACATTTTAATAAGAAAAAAAATGTTAAATATCAAAGTAATAGATGAGCATTCCTCTAAAAGCCAATTTCATTAAATACCATCGGTATTAATCTTTCTAAATCTTAATTACAGCCTTTTGACATATTAGCCCCCATTTGACCTTTTCTGCTCAATTCCTGTAAAGAACTATAGGACAGACAGGGATACCAGCCCATGTAAACCTACAAGAATGCATCATTTTAATACTACTGAGCAAAAGGGGATGGTGACCCAAATTATATTTTACTCAGGAGTCAATGAGACAACATTTTTCTAAGTGATCAACCAAGTTCAAGTTGTTTCAAGATTAAGACATCCAAAATTAGATGCTCATAAGCCTGAGCAAATAAAGTTCTAAAAACTGAGTCTTTAAAAAAAAAAAAAATCTATTGCTGAAGAACAAAACTTCCTGAACTAGATATGTCCTATGAAATTTAAAAACAATTAGTAATGGCAGTCTGTAATCGAACAACTTGATGTTTAGTTGAAAATAGTAGGGACAGGCAGTTCCAAGATTAAAAAAGTAATGATTCTGCTATTAAGCCACATTCGCACCAATCAATAGCTCAAAAGCATCCTTATTTTGTTAGATCCACTGAATAAGCACAAGGAAAATCTTTGAGGAAAGGGCTCTTAACAAAGTTTTTTCTAGGACCATGTAAAGAAGCTTTACAACCAGTCACCAGAAATTTGAATGTCAATTTGTTGAGCAGATTTCCCCCATGTTTTCTTTTCCTTTTTTCTTCGTATCTTTGCCCCTTTTATATCTCAGACACTTCAATTTAACTATTTTTCTTCGTCGAATCTTTGAATTTTTTTCCTTTTTTTGCCCCCCTTCCTTTTCTTTTCTGTTATATCATCTTCATGTCTTTAGATCTACTGGCCTGTCTTCCCTTTGTTATTGTTTAGCAGTAAACTGGTAAGAAAATGGGAAGAATACATAAAAGCTCAGTAGTTAGTAGTATATATAATTTTGAAATTATCCTGTATGATTTTTCTCCTAAGATCTATCTATGTTTGAATTTTAAATATGGCATAGATAACCAAAAACAATAGGTTGGGGGGTGCCAGGAAGATGGCAGGATAGGTGGACCCTAAGCTCACTCAGTAGCACGTTTATAGTAAGATAACACTCACATCCAAGTCACTAAGCCAAAGAGTAAATACTGACAGAAAAAAACCCACAACTAAATGTAGGGGAGAAGCCACATTTAGGCTAGGAAGGTTAGGAAGGGCAGGAAAAGGGGGTCAGGAGCTGCCCATAGGAAGGAGGTAGTTGTGGTCATGGAGAGGGGCAATACCAGGGAGCCCACACAGGTAAAACATAGCCCCATTATTCCTGGCCTTGAAAATCAGAGGGGTTGAATTCTGTGAGTTGGTATAACAAGTGGGACTTGGAGCCTGGAGATTTAAAAGTCAGGGAGGGTAAGTGATAGTTGCATCCTTACCCATAAAGAAACAATAGCCAGAGGAAAAGCAACGTAGAAAGGACAGCTTGCACAATAAACAGTTGGGAAATCTATACTGATTTCAGAGTGTATTGGGGGACATATCTGGGAAAAAAGGAGTTGGCAGTTGCCATTTTCCTCCCCTACCCTGTAGCATAAACACAGAGCCACCTGTGGGAGGTGACACTGCACAGATACTCGCTATTTAACCTGCTAACAGTAGCATTGCACATGAGTTCTCCCAAGGACTTGCCCGCTCCAGACCTGCTGGCTTTGGGCCAGGGTTCAGTGCAATTTTTGTGAGGCTGTGTGCACCCAGCTCAGCTGCTGCTCCTGAGGGTCATGCCCTGATGCTTCAGGGGACCCCAGCCTAAGACTAGGCTCAGCACAAATTTTGCCAATACTATACACATCCTACCCAGCCAGCTGCTGCATGCACAGACTTTGTGCATCCCAGCCACCATGATCCTTGCCCAGCTGCCCTCACAGAGATGCTGTGTGCTCCTAGTCACTGATGCTTTATGCTGTGCCTCTGGCCACCACCACACTTTGGGGGAGCCAGCCTAGGACTAGCGGCTCAGTACAATTTTTTTTTTTAAAGATTTTTATTTCTTTTATTTGACAGAGAAAGAGATCACAAGTAGGCAGAGAGGCAGGCAGAGACAGAGGGGGAAGCAGGCTCCCTGCTGAGCAGAGGACCCGATGCGGGGCTTGATCTCAGGACACCGAGATCATGACCTGAGCCGAAGGCAGCGGCTTAATCCACTGCGCCACCCAGGCGCCCCACAAATTTTGTGAACACCCTGCATGTGTCCTGCTTATACCCCAACCACAACCACCACCACTGTACACAGTGCCCTGGTGGATACCCCAGCAGTGGGGTATCCAGCCTAGGACCAGTGGCTCAGTGTAAATTTTGTTAACATCTCTGCACCACCCTTGAGTCCTTCTGCTGTCATGCGCCCTTAGAACAGGCCTGCCTGGATATCACTAACATCACCGAGAACAATCACAACCCGCAATAGGCAGAGAGTCAGTGCAGATGTTTATACTGAAAAGAAAAGTAACTCAGACACAATAGCAGGGCACAAGCAGCACATATAGGAGACCCCCCCACCCCCACCCCACAAAGTCCCAGGTTCTGGTGAACAGGAGACACTGTACTGCAAGGCACTACATGATCTCTTCTTCATAAGGTCACTACTTTCAAGAATAGAAGATGTAGCTGACTTTCCTACCACACAGAAATGGACAGGGAGGTAGACAAATGAGGAGACAGAAATATGTCCCAAATGAAAGACTATGACAAAATCACAGCATGAGACCTAAGCGAAAGAGAAATAAGTGATATGCCTGATACAGAATTTAAAGTAATGATCATAAAGACATTCACTAAACTTCAGAAAAAGGGGGAGGTCCTTGACAAAGAGATAAAAAGTAACATGGCAGAGATGAAGAACTCAATAAGTGAAATTAAAAATACAATAGGTGGAATAAATAGCAGGCTTCAGGAAGCAAAGGAGTAAGCGTATCAGTGACCTGGAGGATAGAGGGAAAGCAATGAAGCTGAGCAAGTATAAGACAGACAAATATTGTATAATGAGAATAGACTTAGAGAACTCAGTGACTCCATCATGGAAAATAATGCTTGCATTATTCTCCAGAGGGAGAAGGGACAGAAAGTGAGGGCAGAAAATGTATTTGAAGAAATAATAGCTGAAAACTATTCTCAAATCTGGGGATGGAAACACAGATCCCCCAACAAATTCAATCCAAGGAAACACAGATCCCCCAACAAATTCAATCCAAGGAGGTCCACATCAAGACACATAGTAATAAAAATGGTGCGTGCACACACACACACACACACACACATAGTGATAAAGAAAGATTTTTAAAGGTTTCAAGAGAAAGGAAGACAGTTACATACAAAGGAAACCCTAAGCAATAGCTAAGTTTTCAGCAGAAACTTTGCAGGCATAAAAGTGGCATGATGTAGTCTAAGAAATGAAAGAGAAAACTCTGCAGCCAAGAATACTTTATCCGGGAAGGTTATCATTTGTAATAGGAGAGGTAAAGAGTTCTCCAGACAAACAAAAGTTAAAAGAATTCATGACCATTAAGCCAGCCCTAAAAGAAAAGTTGAGACACCATGAGTGGAAAACAAAATTCATGAGTAAGAAAATAGGAAGCACAAAATAAAAGGATACAAAAGATGATATCAAATATCTAAAACAGTAGGAGAGGAGTAAAGAATGAGTTCAAAAATAAGCAAGCATCAGACTTGATGCTTGATAAGCAAGCAAATAAACTGTTATATGGAGACGACGTTACACATAAACCAAATGGTAACCACAAATGAAAAAAGTAGTGGATATGCAACAAAATAAAGTAAGGAACCCAAGTATATCACTAACAAAAAACCAGAAACCATGAAAGAAAGAAAGAGAAGAAATGATCAGAGAAAAAAAAACTATAAAACCAACTATTAACAAAATAGAAATAAATACATTTCTTTCAATAGTTACTTTGAATGTTAATGGACTAAATGCTCCAATCAAAAGACATAAGGTGACAGAGTGGACTAAAAAAAAAAAAAAAAAAAAAAAAAAGGCCCATCTCTATGTTGCATACAAGAGAGTCATTTCAGACCTAAAGACACAGAATCACAATGAGAATCACTTCACACCTCTCAGAATGGCTAAAATTTAAAAAAAAAAAAAAAGAAAGAAAGAAAGAAACAACAAGTGTTTGTGAGGTTATCGAGAAAAGGCAACCCTCTTGCACTGTTGAGGATAATGAAACTGGGGCTATGGATCACTATGGAAAGCAATATGGAGGTTCCTCAAAAAGTTAAAAATAGGTTAACCTAAGATCCAGTAATTGCACTACTGGGCATTCACCCCCAAAATGCAAAAACACTAATTCAAATGGATAAAGGCACCCTTATGTTTATGGAAGCATTATTTACCATGGTCAAATTATGGAAGCAGCCCAAGTATTTATTAAAAGATGAATAGATAAAAAAGACATGACATATAGTCACAACGGAATATTATTCAGGCATAAAAGGAATGAAATCTTGCCTTTTGCACTGACATGGATCAAGTTACAGAGCATAATACTAAGCAAAATAAAACAGTCCAAAAAAAAGAAATAGCATATGATTTCACTCACATGTGGAATTTAAGAAACAACCTCCCCCTGCCATGCCAACAACAAAACAAAACAAAACAAAATAAAAAGAAAAAAAAATGGAAAGAGAGAGGGACAGAGAAACCAAGAAACAGACACTTAACTACAGAGAACAAATTGATGGTTACTAGAAGGGAGGTGGGTGGGGGGGATGGGCGAAGCAGATGAAGGGGATTAAGAAGTGCACTTTTGATGATGAGCCCTGGGTGATGTATGGAAGTGCTGAATCAGTATATTGTACACCTGAAACTTATAGAACACTGTATGTTAAGTATGCTGGAATTTAAAGTAAAATAAAACACAAACTAATAGAGCACAACAAAAATGTAAAAAGTTAAATAATGAACCAAAAAAAAAAAAAAAGAGATTGCCACTGTTGTGAAGATTACAGTTTCAAAATTTCAAATACATCAGTAAAAACATAAAAAAAAAAAATACACAGCATCTAGACTACCTGGGAGGAAGCATGTAATTCCAGATGTATAAAACTAAGTATACAATTAGATATTTAAAAGATGCTTATGATAGTCTCTTTTAAATAAAAGTGTGACTAATGACCTTCCTGTTTTCATATGGGAAATAGGCAAAGAAGATTTGCTAAGAAGAGTGCAAAAATCTATAGCCTCTGGAATTTGCAGTTTACAAGGTTGTTTCTGCCGTAAGGAGACCAAAGGTAGTAATAGTCCTGTGTTGGAGAAATGTTTTCTTCAGCTTGCAGTGTCAAATCAGCCTTTAATTCTCATCCACTATAACCCAGAAACCTATTTAGTAAGTAAGGTATATACATGAATGAGGAGGTAGCTTATAGTCTGCTTTCTATAACCTGAAAAATCACCCCCTCTGCCAATGTTAAAAATTGGGTGGTGTCCCTAGTGTATGAGAGTCAGTCATTTAGATTCATTTATTAGGCTTCTTATTTAAGTTAACTTCTCCCATTATCTTTTTTAAAAGAAATATTCTGCAGATAATACTTTATGTATCTTAAAGTCTGGTATACATTTTTATTATTGCTAAATCTATCAGCAGTTATTTATTGAGGTTTATTTTGTGTTTGACATATGTTGTACTAAACACTACAAATATTATCTAATTTAATTTTGCAGTAACTCTAAGAAGAGGAAGGGAGAATTTTATTATTAACTTTTAGAGAGCATATATCCCTATGTGACACAGTTATTAAGGGACAGAGCCAGAATCTCAGCTCAGGTCTGCAAGACTCCACAATCCATGTAGCTAAGCTAACCATTGTACACTACAGACTTTCCTGTTATTTTAGGTTGATTTCATTCTGGCCTGGAGACCTAGTCCCCATGAAACATTTATTTGGGGTCACTGAACTGCTGATCTGGTTGCCATGTCTGTTTGACATCTGGGGTGTTTTGGAAGGAGGTCATTTCAGAGGGGATTTTTTTTCCTCAGGAAGGGATTGTTGAAAAAGCAAGCAGAGCCTGAAAATAAGTTTCAGAAAATTCCCCGAGTTCCACTGGGATGGAATGCACAGGATGCAATTTTCAATGTGCACATGCAGTCCAAATTCTTCTTGTTAGGTGTGACAGGGAGCACTATTTCCATAATGTACATTAATAAGGCAATTTTCTTGGAGAAATAAATGGGGATGCTTGCATGGCTTATTCAACTCAATTTCTATGGGAATACAGCAGTTTGGTGCACTGTGAAGAAGGATAGAACCCTTCCACAGCAGGGCTCTTAACTTGGAGGTTCACTGCTGACCTTTAACATATATTTTTTATAACTTCCCTTAAATCCACAGTGTGGTGAAAACAACCTTCCTGTTCTTCAGTTCTCTAGGGCTTATGTGCTCATGTTGCGCTAGTCATGTTGCATTAGATGTTGTAACTAAGAGAAATTTAGGTGATGCATCATAATGAGAAACCCTAGGAGGAGAATTCAAAAGGAGGAAATGACAGGTGGAATGCAAAGAACTCTGCATGTTGAAATTACAGACCAATGATTCTCATGGAGACACCTTTCCATTGCTTCATGATGCTGAGGGCACACAGTTTATTTGTTTTTTTTTTTTTTTTTTTAGATTCTGTTTATTTGACAGAGAGAGATCACAAGTAGACGGAGAGGCAGGCAGAGAGAGAGGGAGAGAGGGAAGCAGGAAGCTCTCTACTGAGCAGAGAGCCCGACTCAGGACTCGATCCCAGGACCCTGAGATCATGACCCGAGCCGAAGGCAGTGGCTTAACCCACTGAGCCACCCAGGGGCCCCCAGGCACACAGTTTTGGTTTAATTCTAAACATATTTCCTGGGTATGTGGGAGGCACTTTATTAAGCACAGAGGATGTATAAAGATGAACTCAACACAATCCTTGCTTCTGAGGGCTGATAATCAAGTGAGGGGAAAGATATGCACACAAAGGGTATAGTGATTATCATGTAGTAGTTCAGAGGATGAATTTGGGATCAGATGGTCTTGGAGTTGTATCTTGGCTCTTCCATTTATTAGTTATAAGTCCTTGATCAAGTTGTTTATCTTTGCTAAGTATCAGTTTCCTTATCTGTGAGATGGCAATAATATTACTTATAGGGTTGTTTGGACAAGGACTATGTACCATGTCTGATTCATAGCAATGACTCTGTAAATTAGTAATCCTATTGTTAGAAGCAACATCAGTAATAATAATCAAAGGTTGTCTGAGTTACGTAGACTAAATGAAGACGTTGTGAGGTGCTGCAAATACAGAGAAGGAAAGAGTGATTCCTAATTAGATTAGGGAAGACTTGACGAATGATTAGATAGCACCTGAAATAGAGTGGGGAGGAGGTGAATAGGAATAAATGTTATTGGTGATGAAAATGTCCGAGGGAAAAAGAAGTCATAGATGTAGACATGAAAGGTGTTCTTGGAAGAGTGAAATAGTGTGATCTGAGCAGGGCAAAGAAATGTAGGTTAGGTTATGAATTTAAGTAGCAACCAAAGAGTGGAACACCATATATGACAGTAAACACTGAATTCTTAAAGGGCTTGATGTTTGTGAAATAGACCTTTTGCAGGATGCCAATGGTAATACTGCAAAAATAGGCTCTGTGGTAAGTGGGGAAAGTGTGGGTTAAACAAAGTTAACTGATGTCTTAGCTACAGGACCTCTCACAGCCTTGGAAAAGCCAACGTGCACTGGATTTAGGATGTAGTACACAATACTTATTTTAACATATCAGGAGCATTTTCTCACGGTATGCCTATTTAGAAAAACAATTTGGAAAATACTCTTCCAAAGATAATGGAAATGCCGTAGGAGACCTTGACACAACGATGGAATTTATTTGGCTTCATATTTTTTAACAATTTTACTGGGAAATCCTCAAATCATTGGTGTATAAAAATAAAATGCTTTTATATTTCTCCTGTTGTTGATTTCAACCCTGATTGTCAAGTCTTTCTATTTGGCTATTTCATGTTGGGTAGATTCTGTAACATTCTTGATCAGTTTTGATGTTATAATTTCAGACTCCCCGAACTGAAATTATTATTTCTGAACTGATTCAAAGCTTGATGTTCTCTCCTCCTACTTAGAGGCTCAAATGCATTTAGCCTGTGAGGGTGGGAAGAGCTTATTAGAAGCTCTTTTTAGTACAGAAGGTGCACAATTCTTTGAATTCCCACTGAGGCTATGTGCAGCTGCAACTGTTGGATAATCAGAAGAGTCCTAGTTAACATTTTGCTACAAATGTTGAAAATTTTAATTTTTAAATTATTTAAACTCAAACTTATTTTATATTCACACACACACACACACATACAGGTGTGCGTGTGTGTGTCTACATGGGGCAGAGGTGTGGTAGGCTGTAATAAACATGTGGTGTTAGAAACTACTGTGGTTATAAGTCATTAAGATATTTGAGCTCATTTCCTACTGCAGCAAAGTGTAGACCATTTTGATACGGATGATATGGATGTTAAGTGTTTTAGAAGCGAAAGAAAGTAGGGTAGATAGGGAGTGCTGTGGTGGGAGATGGAGTGACATTTTGGGTCTTAATAGAGTAATCAGGGGAGCCCACACTGAGGTGTCATTTCATCTAAGACTCAGAGAAGATGAAGGAACAAGTATGCTTGAGTGTTCGATGGTAGTGATCTGAGTTTTACCTCTCAGTTCCCAGCGTGTCTATCATGAGACTTGTTTGAATCTTGACCTTACTTGCCATGAGATACCTTTGTAGCCTTCCAGTAATTTCTCTTTTTGTGTTCCATCTAATTTGAATGTGTTTTGTTTCTAGTATCATAACCTAGCTTATTCTTTTATTTTTGGCAAATGAAGAACCATGACTAAGATTACAGAAAACTGGATTACAGATATGCTGATATCCAACAGAATGGGGTGTGTGTGTGTGTGTGTACACTGTGTGTCTTGATATTGGTTACTGATAAAAACAAAAAGAAAACCAAACAAAACAACATACTGGAACAGAGGCTGAGACGGAAGTCTTTTGTTTCCTGAGAGTGATAGCCATCTACACATGAAAACTTCCTTTAAAAAGGAAATTTCAAATGAGAGAAGAAAGATCTTTAACTGGAGAAAAATAACACTGTGAACACAGATGCAGATATTTAGTCCTAATGTGAAATGACCACTAAGAGCTAAAGGTCTCTTTTCATAATGTATCCCTCCTGGACAAGCAACAGTGTGAAAGAAAAGCTTCTTTTAATGTGAGCAGAGTGTATCACACTCTGCAGACACTCAATCAATAATTGTGGAATGAATGTTGAAAGCCTATTTTCTGCAACTACTGGTATATAAGTGTTCTTGTTTTTATTTTGTTCCCTGTTTATTTGGTAATTGTTTATTGCTCCTGCCCAACATCCAATTTCCCCTCTTTTAATAAGAGTATACAGATCTTCTAGGGGAATTGCGTTGGTAAGGAAATATTGTTGCTCTTGACATCAAAGATCCCTGAGCTCACCAGGATACATATGCGACCTCAGACCGGTCACACTTGTCTCAAGGACATACGAATTCTGAGTGGGATAATGCAAAAAAGGGCAACTGTGGGAACTGATTCTCTCATGGGCTATTGCCCTGTTGTGGCAATCCCTCAAGTCCTACTTTCTAGATCCATCAGAATCGTCCTGGTATCTGCATTTCCTAGCGCATGGCATTTCCCAGCTCTTCTTTTAATTCTACCCATAGTTACTAACAAAACAAAACAAAACAAAACAAAATGAAACAAGAAAACAACAGCAGTAAAACCTCATTATTTTGTTCTCAATCTTTGTGCAAACAAAAGAAACCTAACAGATGAACTTTTGCAGAAGAGCTATTTGGGATATCTTGGAGACTGTGATGATTTGTCGAGACCATGCTTTACTACTCAAGCTAGCATTCTATATTTCCCTCAGTCAGGATCCCTGAAACCGGTAATTCTAATTCTCCCCAAGACTATAGGGCCATTCTCTTTTAGGAGTTTTGGGCTTTACCAGCACTTTTCTGTATCTGCCTCTGTATAATTTAGGTTTTCTGTTACTGAGTGCCCATAGTGCATTTTTCAATGCAGACATCTTCTATATACCAACTGAAATAAAATTCTAACACTTAATTTATTAAGATGCTGCATGGCTTTCTCCAGTTTGAGGGTTACAGAATGGTGCTGCGAAACTGCTAACCCCTATTCCTGAAATTCAGGGCCCGATCAGAGACAATTGCTTACTGTCCCTCATACTGTGACAAATCTCTGCTCCTATCTGCTACCGGAGATTTCCACAGAAGGGAAATAAGATCTGAATGCAGCACAAAATGAAGCACACATGGTTATCCTTAAAATCATTTCTGTTTTCTTTTTCCTCTAGCTTGTTTGTGAAGATAGTGGGAAGAAACACATGGGCTATTTTAAGTAAGAGGTGGAAACTTCAAGTAGAACTTTAGCAGGTACTGTGAGAGGCAAGTTCAGATAATAAGGAACATGCTTAGGAGCTCCCAGCCCAATGCCTATATCCCTGAGATAGTTACTAGAACCATACAATGAGAGCAGCTGATGCTTTAAGCAGCTTTAAAGTGTGTTGTTCCAAATTTCCACGTACGCATTCTATGGCCTGCTTCTCAAATGGTCAGCATCTCATAAGTAACCTCACCTGTCCTTGCTTATCTCCGATGGTGGGGATCATTCATCTACAGCAGGCAGCTCATTTCACTTTTAGATAGGTCGCTTTTTTTTTTTTTTTCAGTTTTCTGTTTTGATTTATAAGCTCCTTATAAATTTTACTCAGTGGTCTCGGTCTACTCTCTAAAGTAACACAGAACTCTGTACTATTTAAACATATTTTAAGTTAGACAAAATCTACTAGCTTCTCTCGAAAGCCTAAATGGTAAATTCCTAATAGCCCAAACAAACTAATTAGGAATTGCAATTTAATTACACATTAATTACACACCATTTTCTCTTTAATTAGTGTCACTTAAGGTGAACTGTGACTACAAATGTGTTTCTATTGATTGTGATGGTAATAAAGCCCGATTTAGAGTAATACCTTTTTTTCTTCCTTCCTTCCTTTCTTTTCTTTTCTTTCTTTCCTTTAAAAAAAAAAAAAAGAAAGAAAGAAAGAAACCTTGCTCAATGGATTAGTGTGCTTTTACATTCCTTGCCTCCCCTCCTAGGGTATTGTACCAAGTGGATTAGAACTTCAAATGCTACAAAGATACAAAAGCGCTTTACTGTAAAATCCAAGACACGGGTAATTATCACCCAGGTTTTTCAATGATTTTTTGATGTTTAGGTGGAGCTTTGAGCAATAATTTTTTTTTTTTAAAGAGAGAATGAAAAAATATTTTCAGTGGATATATAATAGTCTTCAATGTCTCATTTATTGATTTCCTTCAGATGTTTAAAACCTCAGTGTGACTTAAATTTTATGAAATGGGGTCACTGACATCGGAAAAAGTACAACAAAAATATATACTGAATATCCTGTGGACTGAAACACATAATTGCCTAATGAAAAGGTTATCCACTGTGTTAAGTCCATCACTGGCAGAAAATTTCTATTACTTCTAACAGAACAGATTCGGCTATATCTTCAAAGTGCTCAAATTTTATGTTGACTGGAATTTGTCCATGGGTATTACTATGTTCTATTACCAGCTTATGGTATCTAATTTATAAAGTCAATTTGCATGTAAAGCTTTTTGTATTCTTTGTACTACTTAAATTCATCATAGTACATTTATATTTCCTTTGCGAAATCACTTCCTGGCTCCCAGCTATTCAACACATAACTTTTTAAACAAAAGAATCTAATTTAAATGTTTTTTCCAATAAACCAATTCTAATTCAGCAACTGGGTCCATAAAATCTTATAAACGTATTTCTCTCTAGTAGAATGTATTCACAGGTTTGGAAAGATCATTCATTCAAGCCCATTATCAACATAGTGAATAATATTTTCTGGCATTGTTAACAGGTAATACTAAAGCTCTCTATAATGGACTGAGAACCTGAAAGAAATGAGGCAGAGCAAATTAACATGAATTTTTAAAGTAGGCGGAAGGGGGGTTGGGCATAATATCAGTAATGCCTAGAAAAAATTCTCACCCTCAGCTCTAGTGTCGATGTAGAGGAGAGGTTTTAGGTCTTATGGGTGGATGTGTGCTCCTAACCTCTTGTTCCTCTCTAATTCCTTCTCCTGTGACTGGCAGAATGGCAACCTTCTTGATTTCCATGTTGCTGCTCAATCCTTATGTCAGCACCCTTTCTAAATAGATATTCAGTTGTTTTACTTGCATAATATAAAACCTGATATATCAAAATATATCAAATCATATTTCAATTAAGACAGTTCTGGTTAGCACACAAAGCCCATCTATTTATGAACCATCATGAGAGTAACTTTCAGGAAACCCTGTAGAACATTTCTGACAAGCTATGCTTTTCATCACTATGGATAATTGATGTCTTTATAAGGAAAACAGAGGGTTTGGAACTATTTAGGATATTGTGACTCTGTAGTTAGTTTGAGAAGTAGAGTTGTCCAACACTGGCAGAGACTTTCTTCCTACTATAACTAATGATAGGTAATACCAAGTGCGATGTATTCTAATGTACTGTAAATACGAAGACAACTCAGGAAGTAGAATCAATCCATTTCAGTGGGTACTGTGTGTGTGTATGTAAGTGTGCATTACTTTATTGAAGAGCCTCATTAATTCAAGGGCATGAGGCTAAAGTTGTTAGAGAATTCCTGCCTCCTAGTAGAGGTTTCTCTTTCTCTTATGTAAGTAAAGTTTTGGATGCTGACAAGTTAGATGGCATATAACTGAGATCTCAACTGGAGTAAAAACCAAAAAAATTTTTAATGTCAACTGACAACTGTATTGTTCAATAGGAAGTTTTCATCCATTTCTTTAGAATATTTTTTCTAAGTAGAATACCAATGAAACACTGTCCGTTTGGAAACTACTTTCTTGAAATTTCTGATTTTACAACTTCAGGGCCCAAAATGTCATTAGTTTTTAAGGTGCTTTTCAATGGTCTGATACTCCTCACAAACTTGAAACAATTTTTAAAACCCAGATATGATTAATAACAATAATTTTTCAAAAGCCTTCTCCAGGCATCTGGTGGCTCAGTTGGTTAAGCTTCAGACTGGACTCTTGATTTTGGCTGAGGTCATGATCTCAGGGTCACCAGGCTCTTGATCAGTGGGAAGTCTGCTTGAGATTTCTTCCCTCTGCCCCCCCCCCACTCTCTCGTGCACACGTGCTTGCTCTCTCTCTCTCTTTCTTTATCTCAAATAAATAAATAAACCTTCAAACAAACAAACAAAAGTCTTCTCAAGTATGTTCTAATTTCAGTTTGGAAATTATTCTTAGAACCCATACTAAAGAATAAGGTTTTCCAGAAATTGTTATTATTATTATTATTATTATTTTCAAAGGCAAACCTGTATTGATTTATTTGGTGAGTTAAAAGAGCAAAGAGTCAAAAGCAGAAGGATGGGGAAGGTTAAAAAATGAATTGTTTCCTTTGAAGTACACTGATATAGTACAAAGATAGGTAGAGTTTTATACTCTGAATATGCAGTCTCTACCAAAAGCATGTGAAGTCATTTCTGCTGCTTCTTTTGTTTAATTATCTGAAGTCTGAAAACGAGAATCAGGAATTACAGTTTGCCTTCTCTCTGAACAATTCACATAACATGCCTACAAAACAGGAAAACAACTCTACTTTCAGATTATTTGATATGCCTGGTTTAAACCTTATCAAAATAAAATGGTTATGAAACTGCAGAGAACTGAAATTAATGAGAAACCTAACTCAATCTGTGGTAAAACATGCATTAGGTTCTTTGAATCCTGAAAGATATCTTTCCATGGACTAAATGTTGGCAGGAGATGTTTAGGGTCATTTTAAAAAGTCTAACTAAGGTCTTGTGATTAAAATCTTTTCAGATACTTTTTTGGTCTATTTTTTTTTTTTTTTAATCCCTCACTAGGGATCACTGAAACTTCTAATTCTGATCCTCCCCAAGATTACTAGGCCATTCTCTTGGGAATTTTGGGCTTTGCCAGCACTTTCCCACATCTGCCTCTCTATAAGATAGGTTTTCTGTAACTGAGTGCCCATACAGCATTTTCAATGCAGCTCTATAGTCATAAAGTAATGAAAGCTAAATATACTTGCAACTTGGTACAAAGTTAGGTGCAAGTAACTCTTTGCTTTTATATTGTACTAGGAAACATCTTTTAGTGGTGTTGAATAACATTGAATTAACAAGATAGAGAGAGTTGTCGGTAGTCACAGCACAAGGCAACGCATCAGGAATTTATTAGATTTGGATTTATCAGTGCATAGAAATTCATGATGTTTAACTTAAAGGCAAAAAGAGCAGAACACTTTGAATAACAGCTTGAAGTGGATGATTAGCTAAGGGGATGCAACATTTAATAGCCAAAATAAATTACTATAATTATTTTATTACCTATGCTAACTGATTCCATTGTTTTTATTGAAATAACAGCTCCCTGAGGAAGGGAACGGTGTTTCAATGAATCTCAGCTGTAGGCTTGTGTGTTCTTCTACAGCAATCAAAAACAATGAAAAATAGCCTTCACTGATAATACTCTTAATGTCTGCATTTCAGCACTTGCAGAAAATATCCTATCCAGAGCAAACACCTGGAAATATCTGAAGACTTTGGGACAGAAGAGAAAGTCTGTTAAAGACAATATGGTCATTTTTAGAGCTTTAGTCCCCCATATTTGTATTCACTTACTGGCTCATGCCCTCACCATATCTTTTCCATTTATTTTCTAAGACAGACTTTCTTGAGATTCTGATAGGCCTGTTTTCTAGCAAAAATGGACAAATATATTTGTATTCTTGTACACATGTTTCTCAAAGTAGTAGAAGGAGGTAGGATGAGACAGGATGTCAGAAGGTGTGTGAAGCCATGAAATAAAACTTTGCATATTCCCAGAAGGCCCATTTTACTTGAAAATGTGAGAAAAAAAATTATTTTTATTAAAAGAAAACCAGATGCACATGGATTCTATAAACACTTCCATACACAGAGAAGGGACTCCAAAATCAAGTATGGACTGGCAGCAGACTGTACCCCTCTCTTCTTTTCCACCCTCCATCCCCCCCTTCATCTTTCTGCCTAATAAAAAAGATTGACAAATATTCCTAACCTACTTCTTTCATTGTTTCCAGTGTTCTACTCCTTCAGGTGAGGAAATAAAAGCTCTTTTGCCAATGCAGGATATAAGATCCCAGAGATTAACAGAGAGTTGAAGAGAGAAGACAGAATCTTCTCTACTTTAGGAAGATTGAGAGATGAGTTACAGAGCAATCCTTCCAAACCAAATTTGAATGTTTCTAACCAAACTCTTTTCCTTTCCTTCCTTCCTTCCTCCCTACCTTCTTTTCTTGTTTCCTTTTCTCCCTCGTTTATTCCTTTTCTTCTTCCTTCTTTCTTGTTAGCAAAATATAGTCAATGTTTCAGTTTTCAATTTAATATGTTCTGCTTCTTATGTAGCTATTTTCTCATGCAGTTCTTTTCTTTTAGAGAGAGAAGAGAGAATGAGCAGGTGGGGATGGGCAGTAGGAGAGAGACTTTCAAGAGGACTCCCTGTTCCACGTGGAGCCTGATGTGAAGCTTGATCTCATGACCCTGAGTTCATGACCTGAGCCAAAATCAAGGGTTTAGATGCTTAGTTAACTGAGCCACCCAGGTGCCTCTGAATTTTAAATGGCAATAGCCAAATATAAATTTTAATTTTTTTTAATTTTAATTTTTTTAAGTCGGTTCCATGCCCAGCAGGGCTTGAACTCATGACCCTTAGATCAAGACATGAGCTGAAGTCAAGTCAGATGCTTAACCTACTGAGTGACCCAGGTGTCCCTATAAATTTAAAAAAAAAAAGATTTTATTTATTTACTGGGAGAGAGCTAGAGGGAGAGAGAGCACAGAGGGAGAGGAAGAAGCAGACTTCCTGTTCAGCAGAGAGCTCTATGGCTAAGCTCCATCCTAGGACCCTGGGATCATGACCTGAGTGGAAAGCTGCCACTTAACTGACTGAGCCAGCCAACATCCCACATTATTAAAAAACAAAACAAAACATTCTATCAAATGATAACATCATGTTAATTTGGAGATTTCAGGAAAAAAGTTAAAACATAAAAAAGGAAGTGCAAAAATGTCTTGGGAAAACCATGTTTATAAGTATTTTTGTTTTGTTTTGTTTTTTAAATGCAATAGAGATGACTTTGAGTGAACCTAATGTTGCATCCTTAGAACTCATGATTGAAGCATAATGCATGTACGTGATACTCCTAACTTTTGATAATAAATAGCTAGAAATTGTTAAGAATGTAGCTAGATACATGTTATATGTACTGCTTATTTCCTTTCATAGGATGACCCTATTTCATGGAAAAAATAGCCAAGACTCAGAAACACTGGTGATTTATAGAAATAAACAGCTAGAAGAGATACAAATGGGAATGAACTCAAATCTTACTAATTGTCAAATATATTATCTTCCTGTATAGTTTTTCTCACCCTTTTTGGGACTTGAGCAGAGACATGACACACCCTGAGCTCATTTTAATTCTGAGGGAGACAAATAAGGATGAATTGAATCAATAAATCATAATTTCTGTCAATTATGTTACCCATCCAAGGGGATCCTTGTGAAGCTCTGAAAATAAGGCAATGACTATAAGGCAGGCTCTTACTGGGGTGTGTATCTTCCAGTAAATAGTGACTTACTAGAGTGAAGGATCTTGGGCACACCGGAAACACGCTAGGTGCATTATGCTACACAAGATGAAAGTGAGATAAAGGCTTGGAAGGGAGGGAAGGAAAATAATAGTAACAATAATAATAGTAGTAAGAAGAAGAAGAATTTCTAATCCGGTCAAAATTCCTACAAGGTAGGAATTATAATCCTTATTTTATACAACAGGAAACTAGGGCACAGAGAGGTTAAGTGGCCTGTCCAAAGGAAATATATATCTTAGCAGAAGAATTAGAATTTTGAAGAAGTTATATTCACCTCCAAAGTCTGGGTACTTTTCATTTTGGTATCTGATAATTTCTGGCCTTTGTCTGATTGGGTTCAAATTTTCAACTCGGTAGTTTTAAATCAGCATTTTACTCTTTGGTATATGGTAGGAAAATAGGAAAGGGAAGACACATTGACAGTTTTGTTGTTGTTGTTGTTTTGTTTTGTTTTTTTAAGGCAGGGCTTTTTCAATATGGACATTATTGACATCTCAGGTGGGATCATTGTTGGGGTGAGGGCTGTGTCATCACTATAATATGTTAAGCAGCAACTCTGGGCTCTGCTCACCAGATGACAGTTGTACCACACTCCCAGTTTTGACACCTATTCATGTATCCAGAATTGCCAATTCCCCCTCAAAGGCTGACTACTTCCTCCTCCCTTCAATAATCACTTTAGCCAGAGGCTAAAGTGTCTGGACTCAAGACACATGTACTTCAGTCCTGCCTCAAATCATTGGCTACTTCTGTGAACTTCAGAGATTCTTGAACTTGTCTAAGACTCAAAGACTTTATAAAAACTGAGAAAATTATGATTATTTTACCTATTTTATACAGTAACGAGAGTACTCCTAAATAAATGTGAGGATGATGTGGAAATAATTTAGATATATAAAAGTAATGGAGCACGTGGGTGGCTCAGTGGGTTAAAGCCTCTGCCTTCGGCTTGGGTCACGATCCTGGGGTCCTGGGATCGAGCCCCGCATCGGGGCTGCTTCCTCCTCTCTCTCTCTCTCTGCCTGCCTCTCTGCCTACTCGTGATCTCTGTCAAATAAATAAAAATAAATAAATACATTTTTAAAAAAAGTACTATCCAATGTAAAGGGATGGTATTATGACCCTTCCATGGAAAAAATAAAGAAGAAAAGAAAAATTAGGGAACAAAAAGTTGAACCATTTTAAGGAATAAACTTGATTCCTAAAAAGTATTACAAATTAGTCAAAGGGGTGATAACCCATAACAACTGAGGAGACTGCTTAGGGCTGCCATGCAAGAAATTCTGGTAATTGTAACACAATTGCTTTGACAATCTAAAAGTTAAAAAGTTTTAGTCTCCATTCAGTAAGTGAGACTTAAGAGTCCATTCCATTTTCATTCAATCTGATGTAGAGCAGTAGAGAGAGCCTAGTTCTTCTGGAGTTGTAAAACAAACATTGGAATCAACTGAGCTAATTTATAATTTCAGATCTTTCAGGATTTACCTTAGTAAAGTCACTTGATCTATCTGAATTCCATTTTCCCTTTTATTCAATGGTAAGTAAATTAATTTAATTAATTTGCAATCTAGTTGGGAACAGTTAATGAGACAATGTACATGAAATGTGAGTAATAACACCTAAAGGTTTAAAGCATAATAGCAAACCAAGTCAGGTTGCTAGAATTGTTTTTCAATATACAAAAGCCAGGGTATTTCAGAAACAGGTGCTTCAAACTACAGGTATTTATATCTCTTCAAAATTCAAAAACAGTGTATTCCACCTGAGCTCAACAAGACTGGGTTTAAGGAGAAAAAAGATGAATTGAATAAATTCACAAATGATAGACATGTTCAACAGTTTTCTTGTTACCCAAACCACATCTTAAAACACCTAAAATGTCTAGAAATTTGCAATTATAAACACTTTTATTCTCATTGATCTGCATTCCTTTTGTGAAGTAAAAGTTATAAACCAGAAAGAAAAAATCTTCACTCAAACTCACCTTGAGTTGTAAAGTTAATTCTATATATTAGTCAAGTTTATAAGTTCCATAAGCAATAAGCACATTGTCAATAAAGGAGAGCATGCTCATTAAAATTACCAGAGAGAGAAATACCTGTAACAATCATAAGTATGATAAAAATGTCAAAAGTCACATGAAATTAACTGTGCACAGTTTAGAATGTACATAATTTTTTACTACAGTGTGACAATTGGAAATATGTTTTCAATATATAAAAGACAGAAAAATAAAACTAGGAGCATTTTAGCAGTATTTCTATAATGATATATTTTTGCCTAAAGAAGATGTCCTTTCTCTGTATTATAGAACACTCTTTCCTTTATTTTTTTTTAAGATTTTATTTATTTGTTTTAGAAAGAGAAAGAGCACGTGAGGAAAAGCAGAGGGAGAGGGACAAGCAGACCTGTGCTGAATGTGGAGCCCGATGCAGGGCTTGATCTCATCTCCCTGAGATGGTGACCTGAGCTGAAATCAAGAGTCAGATGCTTAACAGACGGCTGCTCAGGGACCCTGGAACTTTCTTTCTTCTAAAACAATATTACTTATTACACAGTTGCCTTTCTTGAGCCACCTCAGCTTGGCCAATGGTAGACTGTTCCCCTGAGACTGAGTGCTCAAATATCACTTTATTTATTATTTTTTAAAAATTTTAAAGATTTTATTTATTTATTTGAGAGAAAGAAATAGAGCACACAAGTGGGGGTTGGAAGAAGCAGACTATGCCAAGCAGGGAACCCAACTCGGGGCTTGGTCCCAGGACCTTGATATCATGACCTGAGCTCTGAAGGCAGAAACTTAACCAACTCAGCCACCCAGGTGCCCCCTCACATATCACTTTAAAAGGAAAACGTTTTCATCTTTTTCTCTTTTCAGAAGTTGTGCCTTTCCAACAGCTTCATCCATTTGTCTATTTTTTGGCTCCCTCCCTTCCATATGTCTGCTACTTTTTTATTCATTTGGCTCAGAATTCTGAAAATGTTAGATAGACAGCTCTCATGGCCAAAGTTGAAGAACAGAACCCACCGTGGACTGTAAGAATGATGCCCTGGTCTTTTGAAGTGTTGCTGCACCATGGACAGCAGCAGCATATTAGGGGCTCTGCCTGGGCCTGGCATGGCTTTGTGTTTTATTATTTTAAGCCCCCACATAAGATTCTGCAAATCCACACTCACGATCAGTAGTTTATCTGCCAATTTTCACTGGACCATATTACTTACTTCCTTTCTGGTGGGGGTTCCTTATGCAGTACTAAGAAAGAATGTAAGACTGACAAATAAATAACAAAAAAATCTTGCTCTGTGAACCACAAGAGGAAAATAAGACTTGGCTAACAAAATGTAGTCTTGGCTAAGAAAGGGAATGTAGGCTTGTCCAACAAAAATCTCATAGCACCCTAGACTAGAGTCCAATGGCTTTCATAAAGCCCTTGACTTCAAATGCTTGAGTACAGAATATATATATATTTTCTGAATCATAATGTGATGATAATAATATCCCTTATTTCACTTCTTAAATTTTGTACTGTGAGTCAGAAATCTCTTTGGGCTTCCTGTACACTTGTAGTACCGTATTTGTCTTTTGCAAGAAATCTTTACCTGGATTTAGAAACTAAGAAACAAATTGTGCCAGTCATATTGGTTCTCTCCTGTAGCTTGTGGACTCAGCAATGTTTCTGTCAGATTTCTATCAGATCTGAAGAGCCTTCAATATAATCTTCTAAATGTTTATTGAAGGTTAGTACACACATTTTTCCTTTTCATTGTAGAAAGGATAAAACCTGTACAACAATTGTATTTTACAACAGCCCCTTTTCAGTGTCATAAAACTAAAGTTATAATTTAGGATTGATAGCTACGGAAAAGAACAGGAGTTCAGGATTTTTCAAGTTTAAGACAAACACTTTGCACATGTGCTAGTTAAACCTCCAGCACTTACAATCCTGTGAAGTAAATTCAGGCCCTGGGGCTTGATGGGATAAGCACAACAGGTACTTTATAACAGCAAGTGAAATCAACAGTTTAACACATTTGATACATGTGCTGTTCAGTTTTTAAAAAGTAAAAAGAAAGCTGAAGGAAATGAACTTGGCATATGACTTGATGCTAAGTATTCTGAAAATGCACATCTGGATTTGAAACATAATTTATCTTGCAGTTACATAAGCATTCTAAAGGCCTCTATGCACAGTCAGCAAAGTGCCATGGATTGGCCATCAGCCTGGAGGGAGGTGAGGTCACTGACCAGCTTGTAGAAGGGAGACCTTGCATTTTTGCAAAGATTTCGATCAGTAATATGAAGCTGGTGCTTCCTACCCTGACTAAATTCTGACATTTGGAGGATTAGAATATTGTATAAACATAACTTGGTGTCCCCTGAAAAACTGGCTAATGCCTCTTTCTTGGTCAGGACAGTATTTCCAGCTTAGTTGATTTTAAGAGCAAAAGCACATCATACTTGATGCAAGATAGCAAGAGAAATAATCAAGAATCAATTCTAGTTAAAAATTTTATTTTGAACATCAGCAGCTGAGTTGAATGTAGATGATAACTATAGTAAAGAAAAATAAGAAATAATCAACTCATGTGTCCAAATATTGGAAAATAGCAGCACACACACCACACAAGTGTCAATCAACATTGTTTTTACTTTTATCCATGAGTGTATACCATGTGTCAAAGACCATGCAAGGTAGTTGGGGTATAAAATGAGGATAGTCCTTGCCTAGATATATTTTCTTTATTTAGCTTGATAGGGAAAACAAATAAATTTTATGGTAGCATGCCTAATATAAAACAATATAAATTTAGAGGGAATATCAGAGAGGACAGTATGATTAAAATGTATTGGACCCACCTTTGGGATAAAGAACAGTGTTAAAGAGAAGAAAATATAAAGGAACAAGGTGGAACCTAGAAAGTATGACTGTGTTGAGACAGGAGTAAATCAGTAAATTATGGCCTACATGGAACCTGATGGGGGAAAAAAAAACTTGGATGTGATATAACATTGAAGATTTTGAGACAACAAAATTATGATTCAGTTTTAATAAGCCCAACTCTTATGCAAGTGGTATAGATTATTTGGTGTGGACCATCAAACCCATGGTGAAGGTATCAGTGGAGATTTGGTTCAGGGTCATTGACTGAAAGCAGTTGAAAACAGCTAACTAACTAACGTGTGGTGTAGGTGAGAAAGAAGATTCTGAACTTGGCGTGACATACAAAGGAGAAGGAGAGAATTCAAGAGAAATTTAGAAGATAAAACTAGTAGTCATAACCATAATAATCAATATTCAATGGAAAGATCAAAATTCATCTCCCAATAATTCTTGGGGCAATCATCCTTGTGAATGATTATTTTAAGTCCTACCATGAAAAATATCAGCTTTCCAAGTAAATATAAAAGTCAAGAAGAACAAAAATCTTATGTTCATAGAAATATAGGCAGAAAATATATTAAAATGATACTTGATTTCTACAATACCTGAACAGAACACTGCTTATGCTCCTAAAATTTTATGCATACACAACAAAAATGTATATTCACCCAAACGCATGTGCTGATATATTCTTAGTAACTCTACTCAAAATAGTCTCAAAATGGAAAAGTCCAAAATCTATTATCAGTATAACTCATAAAGTGTGGTATATTCTCATAGTGGGATACTATGCATCAATGAGAATAAACAAATTATAACCTCATAGAAACATAGATAAATCTTGTAAAAAATAACATTGAATTAAAGAAGTCAGGGGCAAAATAGTATAAACTGAATGCAGTCCATTGATATAAAGTAGAAAAAAATTTTATGATGTTAGAAATCAGCATAGTTATTCTGGGGGAAATGGTGACTAGAAGAGCACATGAAGAGGAATTATGGGGTTCTGGTAATGTTCCGTGATCTGTGTGTGAAGTTACGCAAGTGTAATCAGTTTGAGAAAATCCAGCTACTGTCCCTTTATGATACTTATGTGGGGTACATTTCTGTATTTATATTATGCTTTAAAAAAAATTTAAAAATTATACTAAGCAGAGAAGAAAAGTAATAGTCACAAGGAGATGAATTATTGCTGAGCAAATGCAATTGGACCTCTCAGACAGGCCTGCTCTAAACCTACCTCTGTGTAACATTGTATATACGACGACAAATAAGCAAATGGGCTCTCTTAGACTGAATCGCATGGCTGGTTTTAAGTGATTCCTCAAATATATATTCTTTTGACTTTGTAGTCACTTGCATGCTTTTAAGAGCTTAGATTTATACAAATTGTATCAAAAAGTTGTCCACTGGTTGCTTTTTGTGAGTGTATAATCAATCCAAGGTCTTGTGTGGGCTGTCCATGGAAACTCACAAGTGGTCACGGATTGAAACAATGCACTACTTTATCCTCTGGAAATAATGGCTCTGAGCCAACTCAGGAGAAGAATGAAACTGTCTTGTATCAGACTCCGTGCTGTGCATTAGCATTTTAGCTACAGCTGCTACCTTGTTATAACACCCACATTTCTTTACTCACAAAGCCAGCTTCATAGAAAAAAATATCCTGTATTCATTGTCTAATTATCAACCTAATATACCTTGGAAAAAGACTATAGCTCAAACATGTATGATTCAAAACATCATTGTAAGATTAAAAGCTGGAACAATAAAAAGTTTCCAGTCACTGTTAACAGCCCCATATAATAAAAAATAATGATGATATAAAATTAGAATTTTTTTTTAAATAACTTTTTAATGGACAGATTTATTGGTAGAGATATGAAGTGATTTAGGTAAATGGAGGAACAAAAATCTAACATGGAACAAGGTGGGCCAAGAACTTGTTCAGAATGTTGGCAGTCTGCCAAGCATACCTCTGGAAGGGGACATGCAACTTTAATCTTTATTATGGAGTAATCATAAGTGGACTGATTGTGAACGCCATCTGCTCTCAATGAAGCATTGGAGTTACAGCCTGCTCACTCTGATATGCCCTTCACCCTGCTTTCCAATTTCACCCAAAGTCCCATTTTGAAAGGTTGAGTTTTAAAGTTTATTATACTTAATATTCTTTACAACAACCATTTATTTTTAACAAATAGCATAGTGGGCAGCTAACGTCCCTTCTTCAATTTGAAAAGCAAGCCAAATGGGAGGAAATCTTTTCTAACTAGAGATCTCTCTTAAGAGACCTTTTAGTTGGGTGTTCAGATCAATCTTTGAAGGTTGGGCACTATAACACCTCTGGAGCCTACTTGTTTTGCATTGTAGATACATAGTTTAGATTAGTGATAAAGAGATGGAGTCAGGTGTCCTATCGTTAACATAAAATTAGAAGGGCACTGGGGTGGCTCAGTCAGTTAAGCATCCAACTTTTGATTTTGAGTCAGGTCATAATCTTGGGGTTGTGAGACTGAAGTCTGCATTAGGCTCACACTGGGTATGGAGGGTGCTTAAGATTCTTTCTCTCCCTCCTCCCACTCCCTCTCTTAAAAAAAAAATAGGAAAAAATGTGCATTCTGGTTTCTGATATTAGAATATAGTAAATTATGGGGTGCCTGGGTGGCTCAGGGGTTAAAGCCTCTGCTTTCAGCTCAAGTCATGATCCCAGTGTCCTGGGATAGAGCCCCGCATCAGACTCTCTGCTCAGCAGGGAGCCTGCTTCCTTTCCTCTCTCTCTGTCTGCCTTTCTGCCTACTTGTGATCTCTCTGTCAAATAAATAAATAAAATCTTAAAGAAAAAAGAATATAGTAAATTAAACAATGTACTCCTAATTTCATTTGCTTTATTGTGCACTGTTGAATATTATGTTTAATGAATAGGGCACATCATCTCAAGTTACTCAGATTGTGTGGGAGCCTAGAATAAAACAGTGATAACATTACAGGACTCATCTGGCCATAGATGAATATGACAGTGTGTGTGGATTGAATTGTGGCCCCTCCAAAATGTATTACTAAGTTCTAAGCCCTGGTATTTGTGAACATGGCCTTATTTGGAAATAGGGTCTTTGCAGATATAATTAAGGATCTCAAGATAAGAACATTATAGATCTAGGATAACCCTAAATCCTGTGACTGGTGTCCTTAGAAGAGAAAGAAGGATATTAGAGAAACAGCACAGAGCAAAGGAATTTGAAGATGGAGGCAGAGTTACACTGATGCATTTTACAAACCAAGGATCACCAGGAATTGCTGGCAAACATCATACACTATGTAAAGGACATGGAACCAATTCTTATTCAGATCATCCAGAGAGAACCAACCCATCCCACACCATGGGTTTGACCTCCAGAATTTTGAAAGAATCCATTTCTGTTGTCTTAAACCACCTAGTTTGTGGTAATATGTTATGGCAGCCTTAGAAAACCACTTCAGGGATAATTACTATTAATTTAAATTTTCTGGGGAAATTTGTGAGTTTAGGAAAAAGGGATTCCTTGGCATCCAGAAGACCCTGGCTATCAAATAAACCCAAATAGTTTTGTCCTACTCTCTTAGATTTCACATCTTTCACTTATTCACTCCTTCCCGTCCTTTGCCAAGATGTGTTAGAGAGAATGCTAGGAAACCAAAGGAATTGTTCTTTGAGGGCCGTATTCAAGACAACATGATAAAAATGAGAGATTAAAAAAAAATCATGGGAGTTATTTTGGCAGAATCTTTAGAGAATCTGTGGACAACATGATATAAGTGTGAAGATGTCACTGTATTTCACATACACCAAAACACCAGAGGTACAAATGTTCTGCGGATGTTAGCACTGTGGTTTATTCTGATTATGGAAATGCAGCACATTTTCCCCAAAGACAATGCACATTTACACATGAAATCAGCCTGCCTTTGTATTTGCCTGATTAGTGTCACTATGGTATCTGGTAACTTTCCTAAGGCAAACTCCTACCAGCCAAATAACATGTTACTATTTCCTGGAATTTCCATTCCTAGGGCCTCTCTGAAAGGATACACTAAATTACTGTCAAAATGCATACTTATGGCTCAGCATAATTCAATTACTCTGACAGCATTTTTTATATTTATCTTTTGCTACTTAAAGATTTATTGTTCTGTTCCTTAAATAAAACTGGAGCAAATCAGAAACAATTTATTCCTAATTTCCAAAGGCAGTAACAAATAACCTCAATCTCTTCAAAATGAGATTACTAAAGATAATGTTCTAAGAATCTCTTTGTCATCAAACAGAATTTTTAAACGGGGTTATGTTTTAAGATTCAAGAACTTTTAAGACTATTCCTTATCTTGTGAAGTTGTCCTTGTGAATGATTCACAATGACAAAATATCAGAGTATCTGGGCCGATAGGGGAAAACAGAAAGGATTTCAATAACAACAAACATCTTGAAGTTTTCTTTTCACTGACCATAATGACACATGGATGGAGGGAAATAAACAGAAATTGTTTTAAAATACTCATAGGTGCATTGCAATGAAAGCCATAATTTAGATACAGGAAACACTTTAACACAATGAAACAAATGTGTTAACACACACACAAACACACACCACAGAACTTCAGCATTTCTTGTGGGAATGAAAGACATTTAACAGATAGTTGATAACCTGTAATTCATACAGTGAGTCACAATACCTAGATAAAAAATCTATTCTAAATAGATTATAACTCTTAGCTCTCAACTTACATTACCTTGCTATGCTTTTCATTCTTTACCTATAAAAATGCAGGATGGAGGGGAAATTGTATCTATTTCCATTTTAGTTTTTCAGGGCTGCCGTAAGTGACCACACATTTAGTGGATTAAAACAACAGAAATTTATTCTTTCATAGTTGTAGCAGTTGGAAATCCAAAGTCAAAATGTCAGCAGGGCTATGCTCCCTCTGCCGCTTCATGGAAGAATTCTTCCTTACCTCTTCATAGTTTCTGTGGCTCATGGCCCTCCTTGCTGTTCCTTGGCTTATAAACATATCATTCCAAAATTTACCTCCATTGCTTTCTTCTCTTTCTCCTCTGAGTCTGTTGGTCTCCCTGTATATCCTTTCCTCTTCTTATAAAGAGACTAGTCAATGTATTTAGGATCCATCCTAATTCAGTATGATCCCATCTTAATTAGATTTGCAAAGATCCTATTTCTAAATAAGAAGTTTATTTGGGTGGATACTAATTTTACTGGGGGAGTACTTCAGAAGTGTTCAACCAGCTATAGCTTCCAATGCTATAGCTATAATATATCCTAAAATAGCCCCCCACCCACCTTGTTCCTTTATTTCCTTACAAATTAAACAAGAGAAAAAGAAGCAATTGTGTGTCTTAATTCTTCATGAACCCTTATATAAGGATGGAAAAAATAAAACAATAAAATGGTTATCTGATGATTGCCTATACAATGAGGAGGGCTATGATTACAATATCTGGCGCTAGCTGACACAGATAGTTTGAGACTATGATGTTGGAAACCCAAACTGGCTTTAGTCTTTCATAATACTGTGAACTCTGAGCAGCCACAGACAAAGTGCTACCCCTGAAAACAGTGGGAAATGCATAAATTGAAACCTATCACCACTAACTGAAAAATTAATCCAACAACATTTGCTACAGATGGGTGACTCAGGTTGCTTTTATAAATACCAGTAGCTCTTCCAAAAAACCAGGACCATCTATAAATGATCTATGCTTTCCTTTTCTGTTCCCATTAACTATTGTCATGTATAATATATATAAAAACTTGATATCCCTAAAGAGATATGATAGTCTTTTTCTATTTACGAAAGGTCACAAGTATTTAGTTCTTTCCAGGCAATTTTCTATTTGTGAACTTTTGATTCTTCAGTTCAAGTATGGTGGCAAGAATACTTCCACATGAATTGTATTATGTAATAGGAGTATACTGATTGTAAAGAGCTAACAAAAACTCTAAATATTTTACATGTATTATCTGACTTGATGGAAAGAACCCATTGGATCAGGGACCTTAATTCTCCCCATTTTGAATATGAGAAAATTGATAGTAAGGAGATGAACTCTCCAACATCAAAAACCTAGTGAGTGAAGGACCCAAGATGCAAAACCAGTTTGGGTCCAAAATCCATGTACTTTACCATTTATGTCATACTTTATGTCATACTCTCTTGCATCTCAAATTTGCACACAAGTTTCCAGGAACCCCTAGGAACTTCCCTTGTCTTAAAGTTTTTAGGGGTTTTTCTCTATCCTTGGCCTTTTGTATCTATCCCATCCCAATTACTTAGCTATATTTGTTTCCCTTTTAAAGCCAGCCATCCTTTGCTATATCTCCTCCAGGACACTTGTCAATAAATTCTTTCTTTCATTTTTTTTTTTTAATATTTATTTATTTATTTGACAGACAAAGATCACAAGTAGGCAGAGAGGCAGGCAGAGAGAGAGTGGGGAGCAGGCCCCCTGCTGAGCAGAGAGCCCAATGTGGGGTGTGATCCTAGGACCCTGAGATCACGACCCAAGCCGAAGGCAGAGGCCTAACCCACTGAGCCATCAAGGTGCCCCTTGTTAATACATTCTTAAACCCCCATTTTCCCCCAGGTAATTTCTTGCCACCTGTCTTAGTTTGAGCTACTATTGCAGAATCTCATAGAAATAGGTGACTTGGACAACACACATGTATTTCTTATAGTTCTGGAGGAAGGAGAGTCCAAGATTAAAGTGCTGGTAAATTCGGTTCTTGGTGAGGGCTCACTTCTTGGCTTCTTCAAAGCCATAGTCCCACTGTATCCTCATGCAACTAACAGTGAAAGTTTCTTCCTCTACTCAGAAGACACGAAGTCTATCATAGGGAACCTATGCTCATGATCTCATCTAAGTCTAATTTTTCCCCAAAGGTCCACCTCCTAATGTCATCACATTGTGGGGTAGGTCTTCAACATATGAATTTTGGGGATATACATACATTCAGTCCATAACATCATCTAACTGAAAAATACACAAGTGCGTTTTTGTTGTTGTTGTTATCAGAGTGTTGCTACTATTCACAGAACACAGAAACAGAATACTGACAAATAAAAAATCGACAACAATTTCAAGATTGCTTATCCTTTTTTTGTTTTCTATTTTTATTCAAGGAAACATTGAATAATATCTACAAATCATTTAATTTAAAGGACTGCCTGAACTGGCTTCCCAGAACTGCAATGGTCAGGGCCTACACGGAGCTAAATTCATTTATGTTTGAACATGTTTTGCTTATTTTTTTTTTTCTTCCTTTGAGTAGCTGATCATTAAAATGTGTAGAATGCTCAAAGCCAGAATATTGTTTTAAGATCCCCACAGTAAGCCTTGGGTCTCTCTGCCATTTTCCTCACTTAAACCTGGGAAAGAAGGGCATAATCTGCATGTTTCCTCTTACTTCAGAGAAGCCGTAGGTCAGTTCTCCTCCTGTCAGGACCTCAAGAATTGTCCACAGTTGAGTTAGCTACAGCCTTAGGCTTATTTTATTCCACCTTCCTAAGTTCCACCTTTTAACTCTATTCTCTTGAGATTCTGCTAAATTACTTATATCCCTGTTTTTACTCTATTCTGCTTGATAGTTTCTTTAGAGAAGGAAGAGCCCAGGGGAGGCTGATGGCCCCAAACTGAGGAAAGATTAGTTTCTTGAAAATGGACTGAGGAGAAATGCATCTTAGTGACAGTACATTTCTGCCAGTACAGTATTTCTGAAAAGGTGGTAAGCACAAAACAGTGACAGTATTTTAGGTAATGCATGGATGAACATAACACAAGCTGAAAGTTGTGCATTTATTATAATATATAGCACAGAAACCAGTCTATCATATGTTTGCTTGGCTACTACTTCTTAGGATAATGTGAGGTTAACAAAGTGAGTAGATTTAACATAAATTTAAAGGTGGAAAAATACTAAATGATTGTGTAAGTGGTACACAGCAGTTGTAATACATGGTGGTACTGTGCAGATGACAGAAGTCTAGAAAAGTTTTGTCTTAAGAGATCAAGATGCTCATTAAAATCGGGAAACAGACTCACACAGCCAAGATATGAGGTGAGATATCATCCCAGAGTCTCCTGGGCCAAAATTAGTTTAATTTCTGTTGCCATCCTCAGTTTCTCAATCCAAAAATATGGAATGCCTTTCTCAAAGCACATGTATGAAGACTAAGGATATGACTAGGTGATAGAGCCCATAATGAATAGTTAATATATTTTAGCTCCTTTTCTTTCTCCTACACCCACCTGATAAAATAATAAACATAGTAAGTAAACTTTATGGGTGGATTCGGGTCTACAAATGTTTTCCTTTCTTCTCACTCCTACCTCTTCTTTTTTGACCCACAAGATGACCTCTATTAGAACTCAAAAACAGGATTTATTCTCAGAAGATTTCTGGATTCATATTATGATGGAAAAAAAAACCCAAAAACCTTAAAATCTTTTAAAATCTGTTCTAAGCTGTTTTGTTTCCTTTGAAAGATGGGAATTGACCACTCTTATTTTCCAATAGCTGTTTAGAAGCTGGGTCACAAGAGGTTAACTTCTTAAAGAAATGAAAAACATGCTGCCTTTTTTAGGGGGAAAAAAAAAAAAGATCTGACTGTCAGTGAGAATAGAGCAATGTTCCAGTAATACTGAATAGTTCTCGAGCAATTTTTCAATACTCATCAGTGATTAATTTTTTATAAGGGATGTAATTCAGTGGTTCTAAAATTTACATATACTTTTTGAACTATCTGAATAAGTAAAAATAGATTTTTATGTGAATATGGAATTATTTGGCTTAAAACTATGTAATAATTAAGTGAAGCAGCAATCATTTCAATAGAGGGACATTTGCATAGTTTTTAATGATTCCCTGCATCAAGTATGTGGATTTCTTGAAACTTGCATTTTTATATTTAACCAAAGTTTTATTTGCAAAACACTTGAAGTCAGTTAGCTTTCCTATTTTAAAAAATATGGTTAATAATTACATATAGAAATATCTGTGTAATGTAGGTTTTTAAAACACAATCATCAGGTAAAAAAAATTAATCTTAAGACTGACATTTCAAAAAGTTTTCAGTCTCCCTTTTTGAAAGGATATTTATCTACAGGAAGTAAAAATAAAAACAATAACAAAACAAAACAAATAAAAACAAGTCTAAAATACTGTAAATACTCAGGAAAGAGATAATCACTAAGGAAGCTTAGAGAAGATTTCTCTTGGAGGAGATAACCTACTTATACTGGGACTTTGAGTTGAAAACTCTTTAGAGAACCCTTTAGAAAGTGCCAGAAGAGATATTGCAAGGAGAAGATATTTCAAAGGCAAATACAAATTGTTTGGGACTCATCTGGGAAGAAGACAATCACTCCACAATTCCTAGGAAGACAACATCACAAAGTCTTATACACTAGCTTGGAAGATTTATCTCTTTTTAAGTTTAACCTCTAGAGAATGAACTAAAAGAGCTGTTTTCTTAAAAAACAAACAGAAAATTATTTACAAATGTATTACTTAATACAAATAAGTCTTAAGCAGTCCAGGTAACCATAGGATAATGATCACTGCCTAAATTTAATTCTGCAATTTTTAAAACAAAACAAAACAAAACAAAAAAACACTGAACAGGAAGCAGAAAGAGTAAAGGAAATCATTACCTGTGAATATAGGCAATCAACTTCAATTTGCATGTCAGTGAAGGGAAAATATCTAAAAATAAGTATATATCCATGTTAGTGTATCTGAGGTGTTAAATTACATCATCATTTCAAGTATTTAGAGAAAAACAAATTCTCAAAATTACTTGATAGAAGAGGAATTTATGGGTGCTTCACTAACACAATATTTTTATCTATGTAAAATTATTCATACCTATCAATCATGTATTCATCTATATGGACAAACAGATCAATAGATAACGTTAACCAAAAGCCAATATCTTACATAATGGGAAAACAATGGATGATGTTCTACTAAAGATGGGAACATTGTAAAATTGCCCACTATCTCCATTCTTATTTAATATTTGGTTGAAGATGTTAACAATATAACCAGACCAGAGAAACCAGTTAGAGGCATAAAACAGAAAAGAAGAAGTAAAATTATCTCTATGTATAAATCATAAGATCAAATACCTGAAAAATCCAAAAGATTTTATTTTAAAATACTACATACAAAAAGAATTCAGTAAAATAACAGAAGGTAAAATTAACATAAAATATTGATAGACTTCAGATTGCTTCAACCAATGGAGTTAGAAGAGATAATGAAAGAGAAAAATAAATTTCTAGTAGCAAATTTAAAGATTAAATAGCCACAAATAAAGTTCATGAAAATGAGCAAAGCTTATAAAGACAAATTTTAAATTTCTTGGAAGATCAAACTAGAACTGGACAAAAATGAGTGAGGCCAAATCCCATTCTTAGGTAGGATAAGCTAGTATCATAAAAATAGCAACGATCTCCAAGTTAGTAAATTTAATAAAATCACAATAAATATAGCAACTTATTATCTGGACCTAGACATGTTTATTACAATGGTCTTCTTAAAAATATATATATACCAAATAAGAATGATAGGAGAAAAACCTGAAAAAGATAACCAGCTTGGGGGTGGGAAGGTCAGACTTATTAGAAATGGGAACACATCAAAACCCCTCTATAATGCACTCTTTTTCAAAATGTGTAGGTAATTGGAGTATGAATAGTTGGATAGCAATGTCTTAGAGAAGTCCAGAATCTGGTGTATGTTTTCAGCAAAATTTTAAGTCACTAGGGAAAGTAAACTTTTTAATCAATAAATTTGGGGCAACTGGATAGTCATTTACAAAATGATAAAACTGAGCCTAGATCCCACTGGTTTACAGTATACTACTTCCAAATAGATTAAAGATTTTTAAAACTACCAGTGGTAAACAAAGACATAAAGGGAGTACTTTGTAATCAAGGAATGGAAATAGGTTTTTAGCAGTCAAAATCCAGAAGCAACAAAAAATAACACTGAACCATTAAATTTTAAAAGAAAAATAAAACATCATAAATAAATTGCAAAAAAATCGGTAATTATATTATAAGCAAAGAGTTTATCCCCTTAGTATATAGAAAGCTCCTAAAGAATCAAGAAGAAAATGATTAAAAACCCTAATATAAAATTGGGCAAAAAAATGTTAAGAGAGTTCCAGAAAAAATTAAGCAAATAACACTTAAGTGTATGAAAAACAAAATGAAACCAAAAAAAATGATTAGTCTCATTGATCATAAGATACATATAAATTAAACTACAAAGAGAGACAATTTCTCACCTATTAAGTTGACAAAAATCCGAAAGATTTACCATATGCTCTGTTGGCAATGCACAGAGAAAGAGACCCTCTGCAATGTTGCTGGGATGACTGAGAAGTGGTATAACTCCTACAGAGGAGGATTTGGCAATAACAAACAAAATGGCATAGCATTAATGCCTTGACTCAGCAATCTGACTATAAGGATTTCATCTAGAGGAGAAAGCCATCCCAAGTACGATATATCAAATGGTTGTTCATGGCAAAAGTACATGAAACAACAAAAGGCTGGAGCCAATTGAAATGTTCAGCATGAAAGGACCAGCCTAATGAATCACTGCTTCTATCAGAAGGGTGTATGATGCAACTATAAGGAAGAATGAACCCCAGTATTTATGTACTGGTACCAAATGATCCCTAGGTTACATTAAATGAAATTTTTAAAGAAGTAGAAATAGGAATACAAATATATAAGGACTTACTAATTTTAATTAAAAAAATAAACACTGGAAAAGAAACAAGAGATAATAAAAATGTGTACCTATAAAGGGAATGAAAAGTAGGACAAAAGCAAGAGTTTTCTGAGAATTTAAAATGTTTTTCTTTTTTAAACCATGTAAACGACTTTATTTATTTATTAAAACATAAATGAATCATTAGAACTAACCCCCAAATGCAAAATAAAGTAAAACATGAATTACATTCTGTAAAAAAAAAAAGATTTAATCATCATACAGAGTTCAAGTATATAATAAGGACATTACTCTGACAATATATCCATAATACTATATATTCAAGGACAAAAAGAACTACAAAAATGTTCTAAACTTCACCTAGTGTTTTACTATCAGTGCACTGTCTATATAATGATAAAATGCAGGATAAATTTAAAAAAGTGGATAGGGGAATATTAGGAACCAAGCATTTCAACCTAACATTTAAAAAAAAAAAATAAAGAGTTTAGAAAAGAAACCCTATAATATTAAATTTGTATTAAGGATTTCATATACAATCATGAATATATGACATGGAGGCTTAAATAGGTTCTTCAGGATTTATGTAGCATCACAATGATCATTTGTATATAACTGATTCAAATACACATATCATGGATTTTTGAAAAATAGTTATTAAACAGAGAGAGTAAACTGTTAATGAGTATCTCTCTCTCAGTGACATGGACAGTGAGGGTGAGTGGTCATTTTGTTTCTCCAATATCAACTACAGGTGTTTTGAAAATTCCTTTGTCACCCAGAAGTTTTTGGGTTTGCTTTTTTTCCTTTAGAGCAATGTAATTAGATGAATCAGGATGTTGGATGAATAAGATATCTGGCTTTTTTTGTGACTATAGGATAAAGCAGTTATGATAGAGAAGGATCACAGCAGCCTTCTCTGACAGAGCAGTTTTAGGAAGGGATCCACAGAAAAGTTGGGATTTGAGAATCAAGTCTCTTTAAACTTTCCATGCTTGTGAACCCTTTGAGCAATCCTTATGTAGACCCAGGAGTTCATCCTGTCCGGATCGAAGACTGCTATCCCAAATCACCCAAATGTAATTGAATTGTAGTCATTCTCATCCCCTCAGATTTTTCCTGTTCTTTCTCTTCTGTTACCCTTCTTCGGGTGCAGTCATTCACAAAAAACAAACACCCCCCCACCCGGCCCCAAATAAAATGAAACCTCCCTTTCAGGGAAATTTTGGAGTATACCTACACATGAGCAGATTATAGATAACTTCATACAGTGATCAAACTTTAATAATTTCACATTGCTTTTCACTCTGGGGCTACTTCATCTATTACCGGTGGGAGGAGAAACTTCGCTTCTTAAGTCACAGCAATGCTACTGAGCTACTGCCTACATTCTGCCAGGCTTTGTACTGAGATGATTCTGTTGGGTCCTCATTTGTTTTAATATGCTGAATTTTATAGGTGAGGGTACCAAACTTGGTTGAGCAAAATAGTATATCACACAACCAGCAAATCAGTATATTCTACTTTAAATTTTGTTGTTATAATCATTGTGCTGTGTTGTTATGGATGCTTGTTAAAGTTTCAAGTTGAAACTTTATTCTTCCGTATTTTAGGGACTCTAATTTTCCCAGTGCTATAGTCAATACCTCTTTATCTTGAGTTTGAATGACTCGGTTTTATATGATGTGTTTCAAATTCCTCAATTCTAAAATACATGGCTTAGTTGAATCTGAAGATCCCTTCTGTCTCTACAGCTTCTATATTCTATAGCTTATTAGCAGCATTTCACTGCTCATCTTTTCCTCTCTGACTGATAAAAGCAGCTTCTCTCAAATTAAATCCAGGTGTAAGTTTATTCTGCCTCTTTTTTCTTGTCACTCCTTTCTTCTCCCAACTTGGCCTTTTGTGAGCTTTCTTGTTTACTTTTTAAGTCATTATTTTAACTATTATTATTATTACCATCATCATTCCTGCCCCTTGACTACTCACTGATTTGCAAGGAGTCAAGGAGACCTGCCGAAGAATTATTCTGAGTATCAGTATTAATATTTGTAAACCTTTCAGCACAGGAAGTCTTAATACTATTAGAGAAGGCGTTGGCTCCTCCTAGGAACTATTTCCTCATGGAATTGTTTTAAGAGTGAAAAGCCCTCCAAAATACTTTCCTCACTTTCTGCCATGATATCTGAAATATTTGCTATTGTAATTATGCCTTGACTTGGAGACACTGAGCTTCTAGTAGGCTTCTTCTAAAATGCACAGATGCTAAGTGAACGAAGGGCAGGGAAACAGAATGGGGAGGAATAGGAGAGTAAGCTGGAATCACTTATTAAGTTATTAAAATGATATTGCTTAAATAACCCCTTTGCACAATCAAGGAGGTCCTAGGGGAACAGGGCACCGGCCAGGTAAATTTTGAGTGTTAAGACTGGAAAGATTGCTTGATGAAGTGAGGGATGGAATAACTCTGGGGAGGCAGGGGACAGCCTGAGGGCATTCTGGTGAAATGACAAATGGAACTGGGAATTTTGCCTACTTAACAATTTAGCCCAAGGCCAGCCTATCTATGGAGGTCATCTTCTTCAACCCCAGGCCTGCAGACTTGATTGCATCGAAACCGCACAGGACAGTTGGGTTCCTATCCAATACCTAAATATCTCCAGCGAAGGAGTTCCAATAACCTTGGCCCAGAGAGAATTTATCACAAACTGTTTACTCCACATTTTTGAAAGCATAAATACCCAAAGCCAGGCAATAATGACAACTCTTTATAAACTATGCCACTGCCACTCTCTGAGATGACCCGGAGTGGCACAAGTAATAAAAATACAATACACTTGTCTCTTGCAAAATTAACTGTGAAGATCTGCCTCAAACCTTCTACAGAGATTTCTCAATGAAAGGGAAGTCTCTGCATATTCAGCCCTGCAGTACACTCTCGGCACCAAGATTTCTAATTACCAAACCTGCTCTTGCTAAAATAACCCTCAGGCACATGTCGGCAGCAGAAACCCCCACCGATAACTGGATCTCAGCTGTTTCAGAGGGCAAGACCTTGGAAGAGGCATTAGGTGACAGGTAAGAGTTTAGAGAAATATGCACAGGACAGGTGTGTATGTCTATGTATCTTTGAATTTTCTAATGGCAGCTCTGTCAGAATATCTAATTACTCAGCCAAAAATAGTGCATAAGAGACAAAAATGGGGAAGGATTACAGTTTACTGTGCCCACCATCTTCTCCTACCAAGATGCTTAAACTATTCCTAAAAGGCAAAATACAGTACAAAAATAAATCATTGAGAAACTTGTTCTCCTGCCTGTGACAATGCTTGCTGGCTGGGGCTCACCTAACAGCAGTCTTGTTTATTAGAAGCTACTTTATTCCTGCATGAGGGGCAGTAATGTTAACATGGGTGGCAAGATACTAAACTTAAAATATGCACTGGCATGCTGAATTAAAGCAGAGATGCAAGTGCCTATTGCTCTATTCACCTATGGAGGAAAATATTAGCACACTGCTTTAATTGGCTTTTTCTATGATCAATCTTTGAGAGTAAATCATGCAACTCTATAATATCACCATAGGAAGCCAAGTTATATGCACAAAGCATTAGAAATCCTTTAATGTTCTTTTATGGTTAAAGAGAGGGATATAGATTACTTGATTTTCATTTGTCAGATTTTTTTTTTTCTTTCCAAACAGACGTGGGAGTCAATCATTCTAAGGTGATTCCCTTTTTAAACCTAATCCCACATTCATACAGCAAGTCTTAATGAGTCCACTAGGAGTAAACAAATTAGTCTCCAGGATGTATTATGCATTAATTAATCAAACTAATAGTATTGTTTAATGTGCAATAGATGAAAATTAGTCCTAAGTACAATACTCACATACAAGAAGAGAACTAGAGGAAAAATATGGAGTAATAGAGAAAAATCAGTTTCTATAAATATAAGTTAAACAGCTCTGATTTCCCTCCACACATTTCAGGCCATTCAATGGTAAAGAGAACATCCAAAGATGGCCTTTCCAGCTGAGATATCTGTGTGATACAGAAGCTGTGATGAGGAAAAAAGCAGCTTCAAGTAGTGATACCAGCAGATCTAGAGGAGGGCTTAGCAAAGGATGGACTGCAACCTGTTTTTGTATGACTTGGGAGCAAATAACCATTTTTACATTTTTAAATGGCTGAAAAATATCAAAAGAAGAACAATATTTTATGATCTGCAAAAATTACATGAAGCTCAAATTTCAATGTCCATAAATAAAGTTGTATTGAAACACAGCCACACATGTTCATTATATATTGACTATGGTTACTTTTATGCCACAAGAACAGATTGGGTAGTTGTGACAGAGACCTGGCATGCAGAGTCAAAATATTTGCTCTCTGGCTCTTTATAGAAAAAAATTGCCAGCACTAGTCTCAAGGAAACAGAATTGTGCAATGATAGTATCAGTGTATATAAGACATAGGAATATATCTTAAAATAAGAGAAGACAGACATCATCTCCTGTAATGGACTAGAAAGAACACAACATCATTTCTTGCTCTTCATGCGAACTCCTCAGACTAATTCTAAGCAAAAAATCAGAGAACTCAAATGGAGAGATCACGTACAAAAGCACCTACTTGCACTTTTGAAGAATGACAAGGTTATGAAAGACCAAGTCAGACTAAGGAACTGGTTGAGGGTAAAGAAGGCTAGGGAGACATGACGCCCAAATTCAACATGTGATTCTGGAATAGAATGTGGAACAGACCTTTCTACTTTTTTATTTTTTTGGCCATTATTGTAATAATTGTATAAAATTTAAATAAGTTTTGGAGATTAGGGGGCACCTGGGTGGCTCCGTTGGTTGGGTGACTGCCTTCGGCTCAGGTCATGATCCTGGAGTCCCAGGATGGAGTCCCACATCGGCCTCCCTGCTTGGTGGAGAGTCTGCTTCTCCCTCTGACCCTGCTCCCTTCTTGTGTTCTCTCTCTCTCATTCTCTCTCTCTCAAATAAATCATTAAAATATTAAAAAAAAAGTTTTGGAGATTAGGCAATAATATTATAACACAGATAGTTTTCTGTTTTGGGTAATTGTGTTGTGGTCATGTAAAAGGGAGTCTTTGCTTTTCAGAAAGACACATGGAAGACTTTGGGGATAAAGAGGCTCCAGGTATAATATTTAGTTTCAAATGTTTCAGGGCAATAAATGTGTAAGAGTGTGTGTGTGTGTGTGTGTGTGTGTGTGTGTGTATTGAGATAGAAAACAATATGCAAATCTGACAAAATGGCAGAATCTGGGTAAAGGATACAATGAGGTTGTTTGTACAAGACTTCTTTTTGTAAGCTGAAATTATTTAAAAGTAAAAAGTTAAAAATAATAGGATGAAATCATTTCCAATTACCTCTCCCCTTTGTTAATGTGAACCACAAATAGTCACTTTTTCAGTTTCTCCTTAATAGCAGTCCTTGGGTTCAGAGTTGTTGGTGTAGTGACCTTGTTTGCACACATTGTCACTGATCTGGTGGCTTATTCCATTGATATGGGACATAAACTGCACCCAAAGGTCCTTCAGCTCCCATCCAATCTCCTCTTTCAGTGTCTGCTAGTCCTGGATTGAATGTGCTACATACAACTTGGGGGTGAAGACCAGAGCACAGCACCTCCTGCAGGTCACACGTGTAGCAATGCCAAGTGGTGAGAGACAGATGGGGCTTCCCATGTATTCTCCATTTCTCCATACCCAGAATTCCTCCTTGACTGTCTCTACCAGCTCTCAGAGTTGTGTAAGGTCTAATCCCTATTTTAAAATCCCTTATTCTATATCACTTACAGGGGCCTCTGCTTCTCCCATCAAACTCCATCTACTCTTACTTTTCTGAAATACAGCAAAGGTCATTTAACAAGCATTTGGCCTGTTCATCTAAACTCAAGTCTCACATCATTACCTTATCCTTGAAAGCATCTTATTATCTAGAACTTCTAGGAGAGTATACTGAGAACTACGTAAAAATAAAAAAAGAATGAAATCACCATTGGTTGAGTGCCTACTATGTGAAAACTCCTATAGCATACATTATCTCTAAATTTCACCAACAACTCACAAGCTAGTTACCATCTCTTAAGTCACTTTTCCAACATCTCACACATGAATAATGGTAAAGCAGGAACTCAAATTCAGTGCTGTTCAAATCTCCAGTTTATATTTTTCATTGTACCAACTTGTCATCTTTGGAAAAACAGACAGCCTTCTCACCCTCCAAAACATATTCACCTTGCGACTGCCCAGAAATTTATTGAATGTCAATATTTCATTCTTGTTTATTACTGTTAAAGAGTTATTATATATTTGAGGAACTAAAACAATTGAATGCATATTATCATCATAATGCAGTACTTATGTCCTAGTAAACAAAATACCAAAACTTGCTGATGTACACAGAGAGAAATATCACAAAACCCTCCATCGAAGAACTATTTCATTAGTTTTAACACATGGACAGTTTAACATCGCTGTCTTTGATCTGCAGACTATTTCACTATACTACATAAAATTATTTTTCTTAAGACTTCTTTTGATATACTTCTACATCTATGATCTAATTTGAGCTTTACAGTAATGACCCTATGAGACATGTAGAGCTCATTTACTTTTTTGGTTTTATCTATTTACTTGACTGAGAGAGACAGAGAGCACACACAGGCAGAGCAGCAGGCAGAGGGAGAAGGAAGCTCCTTGCTGAGCAAGGAGACCAATGCAGGGCTTGATCCTAGGACCCTGGGATCATGACCTGAGCTGAAGGCAGACGCTTTACCAACTGAGCCTCCCAGGTGCCCCTAGAGTTCATTTACTAATGTGTTTTACACATACAAGGAATAAATCCTTGTATTTATATAAGGAATATATATATTTATGTTTATATAAATATATAATATATATATAATATTCCTTGTATTTATATAAAGAATATATAAATCATCCTAAATGGAACCTGTTTTTATCTACTTAGTTTCCTTTCTTCCTTTATCAAGATTTTGCTTAGAGATTCCCCTTCTCAATTTTCAGTGCCCATGGTTTGTCTGGGGCTGGTTCTACCCATTATAACTGACAGCACACATATTTTCTAGACTTGGAAAATTATCATGTACCATGCACATGATCACAGTGATGTGTTCAAAATGGGTATGCAACACATGCCAGTTTATTAAGGACAAATCTAAGAAGGAAGACCATGGAAAAAATGTTCTCCTCCTCTAAACTTGGAGCTAAAGAATGTAAGGTTCTAGCTGCATAGGTCAACATAGATGATGAGTGAACTTGAAGTCAACACAAGAAGTAAGAAAAGGTAAAATGTAGAGACAGTTTTGTGTTACTTGAACACCTAGATCCAGATATACTTAGATGCAACCACCTTAGAAATATTCAGTTACATTTAAAGTAGCCATTCTCAGGGCATCTGGGTGGCTCAGTTGGATGAGCATCTGACTATTGGTTTTGGTTCAGGTCATGATCTCAGGGACATCAGATCCAGCCCCACTCCAGGGTCCATGCGTAGCATGGAGTCTGCTTGGGATTCTTTCTCACTTTCTCTCCCTCCCTCTCTGCCTCTCCCCCCAATTCTGTCTCACTTCCTCTCAAACGAATGAATGAATAAAAATAAATAAATAAAATTTTTAAAAAAATGGATATTCTTTCTTTCTCCTACCTTCCCTCCTCATCTTTCCTCTATCTGCCTCTAATTAAGCTTTGTAGTCAAAATTTTAACAACAACAACAACAACAACAATAATAATGATAATAACAATAGCTGCCCAAGTATAAAAGTCTTCACTACAAGTTTGGAACCTAGGTTTACTGATAAATAGTATATAAAACTTCCTAACTAGGCAAGTTACCCTTAGAAAATGACACTTGCTTCTCTTTTGGCTGAGATATACTTCCAACCCAAACATTCATCCTAGTTTTGTTTTTCTAGAGAATTTTCTCTCTTAACTATCCATTGGAAAAACAAATGCTTATGGAATGTGACACTTTTCTAAGCTGTATAATTCCATATATAGTATTAAGGATACCAATAAAGCAAGACTGATCTGAGTACTATTTTTCTGTTGAAGAAATCCAGTTGGTTTACGTTATAATCAAAGTGGCGAGATTGAATTATAACATCAGTCATCAATGTCTATCTGAGTCAATTATTTTTACCATGTTTAGGGAATATTTATAATTAAAAAATCCATTTCTGAATTGCTTCTGTGTGTGGTTTTCTCTTCTTTTCTTGTTCTTTTAAACTAGAGACTGATAAATCCTGTACACACTACGGTAAGATTTCACTATATTATGATGAAAGAGAACTGAGAGCATTTTTGTCTGAGTGATGAAGGAGCAAGCAATATGTAATTTATAGGAAAATAAAAGTTATACTGTATTATACTATAAAGCTATCAATTGTATTATCACTGAATAAGCTGTTCAATGTTTACTTGTACGTAGCTGATATGTTGAACAAGCAGGACTTGTAGAGTGTAATCAGAAAGCAACTTTATTTTTGCCCCTCACTGCTTCTTCAACTCCCTTTCATGCAACCAGTTCTGCACATAGGAAAAATCTTGGGCAAATCTCATAGCTTAGCTCCTTTCCTTGACCCAGTAAGCCATTTTTCATTCAATCTCAGCCATAAAATCATCTCCATTTAGTAATGACTTCATCCACTCTGTTGCACTGATCACAAACTCAGAAGGTATCTCAAAGTTAGGTTTCTCCAAACGGACCCTCCTCTGAAGCTCCCACCTTCATCTACCTCTCTCCTATACTGGGATGGAGACATGTGACTGGCTTCTTAATTTTTATGTCCTGACTGCTGTTCCTCTTTCCTCACTCTCTAGGTTGCCTGTGGCTTCTCTTGGGTTGAAACAAAGAGAGGAGAGGATGATGACAAGAAAGATTTTTCAGGGTTGACAATGTGTAATGGTGTGCTGTTTTCTTCTGGAGGTGGCAGATATTGAAAGGTGATTTTTGTTCTCATGCATGCCCCCTTTAACTCCTGCCCTGAGTATTCCTCTTACTTGGAATTCCTTTCCTTCAGTTGGTCACTTACCATTGCTTCTCATTTCTGCACCTCACTGTGTACATTCAGTTTCTTCTACTGAGCTCAATTGCCACTGGGCATATGCTTAACAGGAAATGAGCCTTAAGTCAATATTCCCACCGTGGGATGTCATGTAGTTACTGTTGACCTGCATCTACCTGCTTATAGGGAAAGCGTATGTTGTTTTTTTTGGTTTGTTTGTTTGTTTTAATTTTTTGTTTTTTGTTTTTCAAATGCAGCTCTGTCCTTTGCTACCATGAGACAATTCAAGCAGCCTCTGTGATTGCTTTTTTGTTCAGGAGTTAATCAGGCACCATCCACCACACCCACTAAACTGCAAGAGTTTCATCTGTAGGACTTCCATATGGCCATTCTAACTAGGTTTGGCAGGAAGTTAAAAACCATCAATCCATTCCTGACCATGAGTAACTCTTCCAAGAATTGTTTTATTTCCAACCTGTTGGCCCCTCCAAATTAAACTTTTTATAACACTGGCAAAACCAGTATTTAAGCTGTCACTTTCTATGTAAGTCCTGCTCATACAGTCTAGATCCTCCCTTTGGAATTTTGACAGTTTGCACCTACTTTCTTAGAGCTGTGACTGAACCTGCATCACATTAAACAGCTTACTGATGTGGATCTCTTCCACTTAAAGCAATTACACCAAATGTCATAGCATTTTTCATTTAAAAAATAATATTCTATAGTTAAATCAACCTACAGTTTCCTATACAGGTAATAGTTAGTAATAAGTAAGTAAGTAATTGATTTTACCCTGGTTATGTACATTGAATGTTTAGACTTAATTTTCAGGCAAACAATCTGCTTAATAGTTGCATGTTAAGTACAATTACATATCTCGAAAGAATAAATGAACTACAGATAGAATGTGAGGAAATTTCCCAAAGGAAGAGTCCCCATGAAATAGATGCCTATCTTTCACTTATTCCATTAGGAAAGAACTTTACAGAAGGTGTAAAGTAACTAGGAGAAAGTAACTTTCTCCTAGTTAGTGGGAAAGTAAATTCAATGGCCAGCCTCCTCCCCACCCCCCACCCCTCCTCAATTAGTTTTAAAGTGCAAGAACTCGAGCACGGGAAGTTTCAAAATGGCAGTTTTGAGTATTCTCCAAAGGAATTTTGGAAAATGTCTTCACACACTTTTAGATGGATATCTAGATTTTTAATTGTCATTTGTTTAGAGTTACACATTATGTATTTTCCAGAAGTGAGGTATATTATATGTGTGTTTTAAATATACATTTGTCAAAAGTTTACAGCTGCAGAGTTAGTTCAATCAACTGAATAAGGTAATTAGCACAGTTCATCTTCATTGTCAAACCAGTCCTTCACATCAAATGTACCTTCAACTGGGAAAAAAAAATGTTCTAACTTTAGTTTTTAATTAAAAAAATGATCATGTGCATCCCTGTGACAACTTTCTCACTTATTAATTCTCACTTTAGATAAAGTGAAAAAAGCCAAAAAAGAAAGGAGAGGATGAAAGGAAGGAAGAAACTTAGTTTACCACTAGAATATAAGTTCCAAAAGGGCAGGGAATTTTTATTGTTGCTTACTGATATATTCTCTGAACAATAGGCATTATAGATGCTTTATAAGTATTCAATACTTAATGGAAGGAAAGATTATAGATAAAAAGTGAATCGATTGATGATAGATAGATCGATGATGGATAGATGATATAGACAGAAAGACACAGGGAGAGAGAGGGAGAGAGGAGGAAAGTAATAGAGGTCAAAGTAAGTATTGGACTCCACCAGGAGTTTATAGTGAGGGCAAAATAGAATGCTCTGTCACCTCACTGAATCTTTGCATTTTCAAAATATCCCTGGAAGTCTTTATAATCTAGGAATACATCATACAGAGCTTTGGACAGGGTAAGAGTTCACCACCTTTAGTACAGCAGAAGATAAACACTACGCAGGGGAGCTGTAAAGAACTGGTGACCATAGACAGATTCTCAAGAAGGTGGTTTTGGAACTGTTAAGGAAATGAAATGCTTCAAAGCTGTCCGTGCACATGTAATCACTGTGCAATCTTCTTGTGCTACTACTGAGGACCAGTCAGGGGTCCTAATTGGGGATGCCAGGGAATGGCATGTTAATGAGGAAACAAGCATGCCAACAGGTCTGTGGAGCAAAAAAGAGAAGTCCTGGGAATCCTGGACTATGTCACATGAGTGACTTAAAGACAGGGCAATATGCAGTTGTGAAAGAACGAGGAGGAGGGCCTAGAAAGCACTAAGCATCATGTCATTTTGTAGAGCAGAGGGAGTGGGGTATGAAGGTAGTCGTTTGTGTCATTTCACATGATTTTTTTTTCCTTATAGAAGTTGCCCGTCCTTGACGTGATATTAAATATTTATTTGCTGAATTGTTTTCCACCAGTAAATGAGGTGAAGGGGACTTTTGTCTTTTTTTTTTTTCTTTTTTATGGCAATATGCCAAGGGCCTGGGACAGTGCCAGGCAAATAGAAGATGCTCAAACAATATTTATTAGGTCAATGTTAAACATGCTACTTTGGTATAAGGAAGCAACACAGGCCTCTGCCTAGTATTCGAGTGACCTTGGGTTTATTATTTAGCCACCATGGGTTCTTGGTTTCCTCTAGATCAGGAGGTGGAAGTGAACACTCACTAAGATCTCTTCCAGGTATGTTTTCTGATTCTATCACAGATGGTTATCTGAAATTTTTCACAGAAGTTTATTTTTGTATGTGTGCCTGCATGTGTGTTTTCTAAAGAGTAGAAAACAATAAGGCCAGGCATTTTTAAAAAGAGGAAAGCACTATAGGCTGAAGGAATAGAATGCAGAAGGCAAAAAGAAAAAAAATATAGGCAAAATATTTGACTTGGTTGGGGGAAGGAGTGAAAGCCTACCATAAATAAAGTTGAAGTAAGAGGAAAATATTATGGAAGACTTATAAAAATGGTAACTTCCATGGAGAACTTGAATATTCTACAGTTTTTCTATTAGTAGTAGTACTGCTATTTTGAGCATATGATTATCTTCTAATAATAACAATGCTTAAAATACTTAGGCCCCAATATCTTGTTTTCAAAGATACATAAGTAATTTCTAACCTCACTAATATCAAGCAGATAAACAATTTTTGAAGCATATCATTGAATACAAAAACAGGTTTGTTTAAACTTATTTTAAGTTTTAAAAAGAAATACATGCCATTATTAATTTTTGCAGGGAAAGATATTTCCTAAGAGCAGACAGGATCAAGTACTCCCAAATCTTCAGGAATCCCAGCAATTCTCTTGAAATATGCATATAGAATAGGTGCCATACACACAAAAGAAGATATAGTGCTTATGAAATTTAGTACATATAGAACTAAAATACCAAGTAGTAGCTATACCTCAGTGATGTAGCTGTTATTTCACTGCATTTTTTCAGAGAATCCATAACAGAAGCATTATTAGTTTTCCTAAACTAAAGTTTAGGAAAAGTCAGTAACAGTCCCAAAGTCATATGTTTACTAGCATAAAGCTGGAGCAGTTGAGTGATGCTTTTTGTGCAACATTGTAGCTAAACACTTCCCAAATTTACTGTAATTTGGGGCGCCTGGGTGGCTCAGTGGGTTAAGCCGCTGCCTTCGGCTCAGGTCATGATCTCGGGGTCCTGGGATCGAGTCCCGCGTCGGCCTCTCTGCTCAGCGGGGAGCCTGCTTCCTCCTCTCTCTCTCTCTCTGCCTGCCTCTCTGCCTACTTGTGATCTCTGTCAAATAAATTAAAAAAAAAAAATTTACTGTAATTTGTCATAGGCTTTGCTGTCTACATGAGGCAAGCTTCCTTTTAGGAGATCTTATTCAAGGTGCTAAAAAACCTAGAATGGTTTAAGTCAGGCAAACTCTTTGATTGAAAGTAAATTACAACCATTGTTTGTCAGCTCACTTTACTTTTAATGTACATTTGTGCAAGAGTGCAGAAATGAAAGCCTTGTCAGTCACAGGTATGTTTAAAAATCAATGCAAAAGCAAAAGGGAATTTAAAAAAGATTCCACAGTGGCAACACAAGCTAGCCCCAATGTCTACTTTCCATTCAATTGCTTTTCAAAAGTTTGAAAGCTGCTTGTTAACCATAAGTTTTTTTTTTTTTTAATATAAGATTTTAAAGTGTTTGTTATTTCTAAGTAACATGATTGGAGTCGATGTTTTCTTTTATTGAGATGTCAGTGGGAAAAAAAAATTCTGAGATGTCAGTAGGAAATAACCAATATAATTAATCATTGTGACATTTACTAACATTTAGATATGATCATCTGTTCTTTTTAATTGTGCTAACATTTTATTAATTAAAGGACACACATAAGCATAATTGTTACAGAACTTTCATAATGTTTTATTTTTGACTAGTGAACCTCATCTTTTCTGTTCTATGATTTTATCTTCTTTTACCTAACATGAAAAAGAATTTCATTTGGGTGGTCTTCTGTCTGTGGCTATGTAAGTGTGAAACATCATGTAAACTTTACATAGATAGGAATATATAAGGCACTTTCTACAGAATTCTAAAAATGCACTAGGCTTCTACTCATTGCAAGCTAAATAAATGCTGAGATGCATGTGACTTAATTTCTGCTTGGAGCCGACTTTGTCCACCACATAGTAACTAAAAAGGAACTCGAACTTTTCTTGGCATCTCTCAAAGAACACTGAAGTTCCCACACCAGTACTTCTGGAAACACTTCCCTCCAAGTCTGTCTTTCTTATCTCATACCTATTCTAAAGTCTTTCAAACCCTGAAATATCAAACCCTCTTGCCTCAATTTAGGTCTGCTGGCATTCTCCCCCCTTCCCCTTTTTTGTCCTCTCTGTTGTAGTTCACATTAATCTTTCCAGAAACATTTCTGAAAATTCTTCCAACTTCTCCCCATTTTCCTAATTTTGAATCACAGAAGGTTCTAGAACTGTACTGGCAAGCATTTTGGTTTAGTGGGGAGGGGAGTAGCAGAGGAGAGGGGGAAGCAGTTACTACTCAAAGAATAAAATAATCTATTACATTGCATCAAAAATAAGGGCAGGGGTCCCCAAATTTCTAGGTAAGTTACTTTTGGTCTTTCACTAACAGTTCCCAGCTTCTAGATGTTTTCAAACCCACCTGAACAATCCTCATATCCCATAGAGATATGAGCACCATCTGGGCAATATTCATTCTTCCTCTAAGCCTTGACTCTCAGCTCTATGCCCCAAGGAAACAGCAGCAGGTGGAGAGAACTACTCTTCACACATCAGAGTCCCAGTTTTTCAGAGCCCTGCTTCCAATTTCACCAGTTCTGACACCCACAACGACTTTCTTTGTTCCCTCAGCTCATGAGATGGTGGCTACATTTTGCAGTGACTATCTCTGGATTACCTCAGAGGTTCTTTGGTGTTGATTTAGTCCTCTCACATCTGCATAAATTCCCCCTGTAGAAATAGCTAGTGTGTTTTCTGGCTTCTTCATGGAAGCTGGATGGAAATAGGACTGGAAGATGCTAAAAGCATTAATCACTGGACTACTATTGGAAAAACGTCACACTCCAATATGGAGGGGAAACACTACATGTTCTGAATTGAAATTCAAGGCAGAATCTTGAAAATTACTATTGAAAATAGCTATCCAATTCTGAGATCAGATGAAGGTAGTTTAAATTAAGTGAAAAATCTCAATTTACTCTATATTTCTAGATTTCAAGAGTGCTTTAAAAAGTTAATATTGCACTGTTGTTCATTATATAATTATATGTTCTTGAAATATATGAAGTTATATGCGACCTTAACACTCAGCTATCGATTCCTATAACTGAGTCCCAGAGGCTCCCAAAAGAGAAGTTGGAGGCAAACCATTTCTTCATATTTATGCTCTCATGGATAACTTTTTAAAAATATTTTGTTTATTTATTTATTTGGGAGAAAGGGAGACAGAGAGTGCGAGAGAGAGAGGGCATGAGCCAGGGCAAGGGCAGAGAGAATCTCAAGCAGACTCCCTGCTGAGCACAGAGCCTAATATGGGGCTTGATCTCAGGACCCTGAGATCATGACTTGAGCCAAAACCAAGAGCTGAATGAAATCAAGAGTTGGTTAAGACTGAACCACCCAGGTGCCATGGGAAACAATAATTTTTGCAGTCTTCTGGAAATCTACTTAGGCCACCGTAACAACTACAATTATATTGTTTTGCCCCTTACCTCCAAGAAAACAAATAATGTGCGGCAAATGACTCTCTTTTTTTTAAGAATTTCATTAATATGATACTTATATTATCACCACATATTGAATAGAATTTTATTATGCACAATGTACTTTTGTATCTCTTACTACCCACATTCTTATCCAAGATTATAAATCAGTTATTTCCTAGATTTTCCTTTAGAGACTCTCTTACACTCAGAAGGATTTAAGAATTTACTCAAGGATCTAGAGTAAATGGTGACAATTGATCTTACACTTCTATTTCAGAACTTTTCATCCACATACTACTTTGCTTTGCTCTATTGCTGACTTGATTCTTCCACAGAAAGTATGTTGTTAAACATGGAAATCTCAGGATGGCTCAACTATGCTGAAAACTCCAAAATTAACAATGTTGAAAAATACATAATTGCACTTATTGTGTGTGGCTTATGTGTGTGTGTGTTTTCCTGTGTTTAACAGAAGGTTTATCAGAGATAGAGCTCTAAGAAACCAAATGGAAGGTATAATTACTTTCAGGGATATTTTATTATTAAAAGGTATAATGAGAGGTACTATAAGAGAAGATTAAACTATTAGGGAACCTGCCACAAGTGACTTTGTAATTTGAGAGATCATTTATCATTTTCAATCATGACTTTCAGTTCATTTCTCCTAGTGATTTTTCAAAATACTCTAAAAATTCTCATTTTTCAGATTGCTATATAGATAAATTGCTATTATTTTTTAGTAGAGAAAGTAAAGGTACACTCAGTAATTAATCTAGTTATACATGTACCATTTGAATTTACAACATCCTTAAAATTTATCTTTATATGAAATTATTGGATAATAATTTCCTCTCACTTTAGAAATCTATTCTGTGGCCTGAATTTATTTAATCTCATGGTCTTTTTAACTTTACCAAAAAAACTTATAAACTATTGATAATTTTTGATCAAAAAGTAAGCTAAAGAAGCAAGCAATTTTGACCTATTGATAAAGATTTAAATGCATTTATCTTTATGTATGTGCACATGCAATGTTTTAACAGAAGCTGTTAATTTCCTATTCAATATTAATTTACAACAGTTTCCTTCTTGGGGAGTGCCTTATATTGCTGGAAGCAATATATCCAGCTAAAAATTATATTTCCAACTCTCTATTTATAGATGAGGAAGCCAATAATGTGCAGGCATCAACTGTTGATAAGACTTCCTAAAATCACTTCTTTTAGGAGAACTTAATCAAATGGGTAGTTTTTACACTTTTAAAAATCTGTTTTCCTCTTTTTATTCTGACTCACCAATGTAGATGGAGATATGATGACTGGTGCTACAGTATCTACATTGTGGGCGTAGAGCAGACTTAAGGAACAAAGCCATATTCTAAAAAGAGCAAAGCAGATTGACAGGGGATCATAGGCCATTGATTATACAAGGAACTGCCATACTTCCCTTAACTCTCTGTCTGAATTTTTTGTTGTTTATAAAAGAAGCCCTATAATTTCAAATCTTTTACTAGCAGCCACACACAATTCACTAATTAACATACAGAGTTTCTAAGACAAAGAGTGCTCTTGTGCATTTCTGGTGGGACTTACACTACTGCACAGGTTGAAAGATATATTGGCATGCAACAGCAAAAGTCTAAAGATGCACATTTCTTTTTATCTAAAAATTTTATTTTATTTATTTGAGAGAGAGAGAGAGAGAGAGGAGTGTGAGAGAGAGCATGAGATGAGGGAGGGTAAGAGGGAAAAGCAGACTCCCCACTGAGCAGGGAGCCTGACATGGGACTCCATCCCAGGACTCCAGGATCACGACCTGAGCTGCAGGCAGATCCTTAACGGACTGAGTCCCCCAGGTTTCCCTGTACATACATTTTGACTTAGAAATTTCACATCTAGGGACGCCTGGGTGGCTCAGTTGGTTGGACAACTGCCTTCGGCTCAGGTCATGATCCCGGAGTCCTGGGATCGAGTCCCACATCGGGCTCCCAGCTCCATGCGGAGTCTGCTTCTCCCTCTGACCTTCTCCTCGCTCATGCTCTCTCTCACTGTCTCTCTCTCAAATAAATAAATAAAATCTTTAAAAAAAAAAAAAAGAAATTTTACATCTAGTAACTTACCTAAAAGAAATAAAATTGAGGGTTTCCTGGGTGGCTCAGTGAGTTAAGTCTCTGCCTATGGCTCAGGTCATGATATCAGGGTCCTGGGATTGAGCCCCACATTGGGCTCTCTCCTGAATGGGGAGCCTGCTTCCCCCCCTCTCTCTGCCTGCCTCTCTGCCTACTTGTGATCTCTCTCTTTGTCAAATAAATAAATAAAATCTTTGAAAAAAAAAAAAGAAATAAAATTGAGTGTAATGTGTACTTACAGTGGTGTTCAACCCAAGATTACTTATATTTGCTGGAATATTTGAACCAATATAAATGCTCAATAAAAAATTAAAATAATTAAGGAAATTATATAAAATTATACACAGTTCAGACGCTAAAAATTATTTGTATAATACTTGTCATCTTGTGGACATCTACATTATATCATACATCTAATTGAAATACATTCAGTGCACAAGATGTACATTATGATACTGACAATGTAATCCATAAAAAGAAAATCACACAGGGGCACCTGGGTGGCTCAGTGGGTTAAGCCTCTGCCTTCAGATCAGGTTATGATCTCAGGGTCCTGGGATCGAGCCCTGCATCAGGCTTTCTGCTGAGCGGGGGAGCCTGCTTCCCGGTCTCTCTCTCTCTGCCTGCCTCTCTGTCTACTTGTGATCTCTCTCTCTGTCAAATAAATAAATAAAATCATAAAAAAAAAAAAAAAGAAAATCACACATCTGCAGAGAAAACCATCTACATGGACAACTGCCCAAAGAGGACAGTAGTTATCTCTGGGTGTTTCAGTACTGAGTAATTTATATCTGAGCTTATCTTGAAAATTTTATAATGAACATCTCTCCCTTATTTATTAAGAAAAAAAATATGTTGGTAAAAGGAATTAAACAGTTTGGTGTTACTGAAATTGAAGCATGACTAGAAATAGGTAGAGTAGAGAATTGAAGTCACTATGATTCTTCTGCAGATTTCTAATAAATATGTGAGCTGCCTCAGTTTTTGTCAGTATGACTGAAAAGGAGATGTTTGAAAAGTTTCCAAATGGAACAAAGACAAAGTTCTTTGATTTCTTTTGGCAGGGATTTATGCAGCACTGCTGCACTAACTTACCATTCCAGGTAGACAGTATATGGCAATAGTGAATACAGTCTTACATTCTTATTAAAAATTATGGTCCCTCAACTTGTCTATGAAATCCGTGAGGAAATAATCTATGTTTCACTCAGTCTCTAGCCACAGAGTCTAACACACGATAGTCTTTGGGTACATGAGAGGTGATTGTGTATATAACTGTGTCCATCTTCTTTTGCTCCCAGAGTGTTGTTAGCGCCTTTCTTTGGTGTGTCCTTTTAAGGAAAATTTCTTTATTCCTGGGCCATCTCATAGTAACTTTGGTAGGCAAAATTTGAAAAATAAAATGTAAATAGAAAAAATATGTATCTGAACAAGGTAGTCCATTCATGTAGAAAATTATTGGATTATTGGAGTAAACATAAGTGCTGTCTGATAAACATTTCTTTTTTTATTTTTATTTCTTTTTTATTTTTTATAAACATATAATATATTTTTATCCCCAGGGGTACAGGTCTGTGAATCGCCAGGTTTACATACTTCACAGCACTCACCAAAGCACACACCCTCCCCAATGTCCATAACCCCACCCCCCTTCTCCCAACTCCCCTCCCCCCAACAACCCTCAGTTGGTTAAGATTAAGAGTCACTTACGGTTTGTCTCCCTCCCAATCCCATCTTGTTTCATTTATTCTTCTCCTACATGGGAGGTTAAGGGGGTAGGAGAAGAATAAATGATAAATATTTCTTGCTCCTAACCTCTTCTATATGTATGATAGGAAAGTACTTCTTGGGCCCCTTATTATCAGGTAGGGCCGTATGATTGGACTTGGCCAATGAGTTGTGAAAATAGTGACTTGCTAAGTATTTACTCGCTTTTGCAAGTCTCTTAAAATCTCTCTCTCTTTCTCTCTCTTCTGTTTGAGATGACATCCAACAACTTTCAAGATACTGATTGCTCCATCACTTGGAGCTCTAAAACACTACAGTGACCAGATCTTCACCAAATGTACAGTGTGGTCAAGGAATAAACCTTTGTTATTTTAAGCTGCTGATATTTTGGAGTTGTTTGCCACTGTTGGATAACTTGGACTATTCTGATATATATATATATATATATATATATATATCAGAACAGTTTAAATATATATATATATATATATACACATATATATATACACACACATACAGACATACACATTCACACACACTATATTTAATCACATGGAATATACTTTTAAAAATCTAAATTATATCCTTGAACCTATCAATGACAGGTAATTCTATTATATTATTATAAAATGAATTCATTTTTGAAAGAAAAAATGTATGTAGACATATATATGCATATATGACATACATACATACTTACATATATTTCATTAGAATAAATTCAGAATATATAAAAAATACATGTGTGCACATACACACACAGACACACAATTTTTGAAAAAAAAAATCAACTTGGATCCCACTATCCAGGAACAGCTTACACTAGCTTTATGTAATGCAAACTGAAGTATCTCTTTATTCATATTTATAAATGGAAAGATAAACAGACAGAAGCATATAAATCCAAATAATTAAAGAATTATAGTGAATTTACTTGAATCCAAAAAGAAAAACAACTAAAGTAAGATTTTTAAAAAATGTTGACTTTTAGGAAAACTGTTTCTTTTAAAACCAGATTCTAGTTCCCTTATAAATGCATTAAATATATAGAATGACTAATTTTTAGTTATGAATGATATATATGGTTATGCTAACAAAACGAGTTTTTGGTTTTAGACTTATATACTGAAATTATTAATAGTTAAATTAATTTGTGTCTGCCATTATCCAAATTAATTTGCAAAAGGATATGGATGGGGTAGATGAGGTAGAATTGCTCATAGATGGACGATTTTGACATGGGGTAAAGGGCACAGATGGATTAATTATAGTAGTCTATCTACTTTTTTTTTTCCCTAAGACTTTCTTTTCAGAGCAGCTTTAGGATCACAGCAAAATTGAGAGAAACGTACAGAGACATCCCTTATACCCCGGCTCCCATACATACAGAGTCTATGCAATTGCCTGTAACATATAATTAAAATTTAAAAAAGAGAGAGAGAGAGAGATTTTAGGTTCTAGAATGTAATCCTGTTTAAAACAACCTGGGCACCCCATTAAAGGGCCTCTCTTGAACATACGCTAGCTAGACAAGCAGTTCAAATGTAAGGTGGAAGCCTTTGAGAAAGTGGAGAGAGGCCTATTAGGGATTGGTAGAATAGTGCGAGAACCAGTGTCACCTGTGCCTGCAGAACTCCAAGTTCTGTAAGCAAGTAAGGATACTCCAAACCCAATTATCCTGCCTTCTGTCCTGCTGGCTGACCATTGGATTGATGTTAGAGCAAAGGTGTGAAACTTAAACAAAACAGGGATTTTGCATAAAAGGGATTTCACTCCATCTTTGTGATAAGGTGTATTATCATCATTATAAAAGGTTTTAACTAAGTGAGGCATTTTATATTACCTGTAAAATACTTTTTAAAGTGTTAACCTTGAGAAGAATAACCCTGATTAATTATAGTTCCCAATAATTAATTCAGTCTTTTAAATTTTTTATCCAATTATAATTCTTCTTCCTTGCTGGTTTCCACTGTAATCACTCATGTTCTATAAGAATAAAACACTCAGAAATGGACCTAATTCGGCAACCTGAATATAGAAGCACTAATTATAAAAGTAAACTGTATAGAATGTCAAAAATAATTTGACAGATTTTTTTTTCCTGTGACAACTTAAGAAATTAATAGGTTCAACTCAAATGTATCCCTTTTAAATTTCCACATAGATACACTCATTTCTGCATACTCCTCTTCAGAGCTGCTGGGAGATAAGCCCTTTGATGTTGTTAATTTTTTTCTTCCATAATCCCCCAAATAATAAACATTAAAACAAAACAAAACCCCCCACATCCATTCACAATCCAAGCAAATAATAGAGCAAATAAATATTTTACTACATATTATGTATTTAATGTATTATATGTTAGTTGGAAACAGTCAACTCTTTTGTTGAGGGTTCAGGTAGGAGTTTTCTTACAGTGACACAGAGGGCCAAACTTTACCTTCAAGATTTTTCTGATTAGATTAGAACAACTCCACAGGGAATAAAGGGAAAGAAGACCCCTAGAAACATATCTTAACAGTTAAATTGTTATTGCAGTGGTAGAGATGAGGAAAGCTTTTTTTTTTTTGTCTGTCGTGAAAACTATGAATTCAAGCTGAACAGGCTTCCATTAAGAAAAATCATCAAGGACTTGCATTAGAAGACTCAGAATTGTGTTAGAAATTATATGGTATAGAGTTTTGGGACTGAAAGTGTCACATATTAAAGGAAGTAATTAGAGTGATCTGGAGAAGAATGCCAATTCTTTGGTGGTACACCGGAGAAGCAACCTCATCAGCATGGGGAATCTGAGAGATGGTGGCATGGTGCTACTACTACCAAGAGCTAAAAAGTTAGATCCCACAGGTGCTTAGGATCTATCCAGGATGCTACTCTGCAGAAGGATCACATTTTTCACCAAGAGGTTAGACATGTGGGTTAATACAGGTCAGCTGAGCTCTCCTGGGATCCAACTCCCAGGCACCATTTCTAACTGTTAGGTACTGGAAGGTGTTAAGGAGCCCCCTAGTTGTGCACTTCTGAAAATTGGTATAACTGAAATGCACTTTTCAGTTAGCATTAGGCTAATACAGCAATTACGTTTAGCAAACTAGCTCACATGAAATTGAAATGATGAAAAGTAACTAAAACTCAGAAACCCTACAAATGGAACCAAGCAAACTGGTCTGTGATGAGACAGGTAGAAAATTAGAGAAAGGAATCTAGATTCCATAAGATTATATATTTTTATCAGATGCTGGATTTTTTTTAATCCATCCTCTGTTTTTTTAGTAGTTATTCTATTGAAAAAAATATGATCTGTATTCCTAGGAACTAGGAGTAAAATATGTGAGTCTATACCTATTAAATATAGAAAAGTTTGGGGCTGAGTTGTCTCTAAAGGACCAATGTGGTACCAGTTTGGTGACTGAGATGGATGTCCTTAGATAGCCCTGCCAGAGAAGAACAAATAAACACGAGGGATAAAAATGAAGCCCTTTAGTTCCATTCTAACAAGGCCATCCCCCTCACTAAACAATGCTTATAATAAGCAGAAAAATACTTATTTCTCGGTATGTCACCTTTTGTTCAATGCACCCTGGAGCAGAGGTGTTTTCAACCTGGGACTATAAATGAGACAAGACACATGTAGATTGAGAGGAAGAATATCATAATGTATAAGAACTTCTTCCAGAAAGAGCAACAGCAAAATATACATATTGCCTTCTCATCAAAATTTTACTTGGAGATGAGACATAAAAACAGATGCATACACAAACACAAATATCACATATATTTGTATATCTATATGTTTATAGATTTTAGAATCTTATGGCATTATGGAGGGATATGATCATGTATAATATTTTGACCCATAAAAGTCATAGGCTATGGCCATTATTATCATGTTAATTGTTTGAGGGATTCAATTCTTGCTGCTGCTCTGAATTTGCTAAATCTGAAACTCTTTTTAATCTCCTTGCCCTTTGGACCTTCCATACAATAGGAACTAACTCTTAATTGAACCCTTGGCTAAAAATTTTGGAATGCTGTTTGCCCTTTTAGAAGGATCTTCTGATTATGGACCTGCCTTCTCATTCATGCCTTTGGTTAATCACTCTTTAAGTCCACTTTCCTATTCTGACCAATATTCACACAAGACTATGAATCTTTGTAGTTTCTGAATATCTACTCCCCCTTTACTAATTCCACTGGTATCTGAGTCTTGTTCCAGGGAAATGAAAAGAGAAAAGGAGAAATGATTATTACAACCAGGTAAAAACTTTGGTAATATATCTATCTGAAGATAAATCAATAGCAATGAAAAAAAAAAAAAGCACAGCAAGAATGCCTACACTCTTATGAGTATCTAAACTCTCTTCAGATGCATTTGGTACTGAGTTGTCCACTGGACATGTGATAACCAATCTATGCATACAGTACAGCTGAAATGATTTATTTACACTTCAAATCCATTCTCTGTGGTACTTTTAAAAGCAGAAAAGTGTTTCATATTTATTTCTTTACTTACCATTAAAGCAAAATGTATGAGATGACTATCAGAGATGGTTTTGATTGATAACTTAAACTCTTACTGTTCAATCATCAAATTGCTAGAAATTAACAGAAATTAATTAGCTCTTTGTTTTGCTGAATTTGTGTGGGTGTGTACCTATTCTGTAGGAGAGAACTAATTTGAATCTCAGAATCCTGTGGCTTCAATGACTATACACTTTTCATTATGTTTTAAAGCAATAAAATCATCAGAAGTTATTCCTTTGGGTAAGAATAATCAAGCTCATGTATGTGGGGTTGGGCAATATAAAATAAAATTATGTCCTTTGAAATTACATTCTATATTTTGAAGATTAAAAAATTTGCTATGCAAAAGACATGTGATGGTCAAATTTAGTACCTTAGTTATGAGAGATGGACTCAGGAAGTATGAACAGAAAAAAACCCTATGCTGAGTTTCTGTTTTACTCTATTGAGAGAATGGACTAAACTGTGGTGTTGGTTTGGGAGATGAAGGTAGAAGTGAAGCCAGTGTTTGGATTGGAATAAAATTTAAGCCACAAACAAAAACTATCAGAGAAGGATGAACAATTGGCAGAACTACCAACTGACAGCATTCTTCTTCTTCTTCTTTTTTTTTTAAAGATTTTATTCAATAGAGATCACAAGTAGTCAGAGAAGCAGGCGAGTGGCGGGTGCGGGGAAGCAGGCTCCCTGCTGAGCAGAGAACCGGATGTGGGACTCAATCCCAGGACCCTGGGATCATGACCTGAGCTGAAAGCAGAGGCTTTAACCCACTGAGCCACCCAGGTGCCCCAACTGACAACATTCTTTATGGAAAACATACACAAAGTCCCTAACACAGTGTTGATGGACGCAGAATGAACCACCACTCAGAAGGCACCAAATCCATTTCACTAATCCCCCGGGTCAGAAGACAAGACACTAACCCAGAATGGAGGCAATCAGCAAAGCCAAGGTGTGCCATGTTAGCTGTATACACCAGCAAATCCACAGATCTATTGTAATTGCAGTAGAATCCTCAGAGAAGAAGAAACATTTTGAAAAGTTCCATTCTCTATTAAAGGACTACAGATTAAAAGGAAGCTAATTATCTAGAACAAATCTATTTAATGAAATTATTTACATTTTAAAGTTATGAGTAACAATACTAACAAATATTAGTTATTGCATATTCATACTATTTCTATAAATATTTTATTTGACATAATTATTACTATTATTCTTATTATTATTATTTTCGAGAAAGAGAGAGAGAGGGAGAGAGAATGAGAGCATGAGTGGGGAGGGGAACAGAGGCAGAGAAAGAAGCAAGCTCTCCACTGAGCAGGGAGCCAGATGTGGACCTTGATCCTAGGACCTTGGGATCATGAACTAAGCTGAAGGCAGCTGCTTAACCCACTGAGCCACCCAGGTGCCCCTTGATATAATTATTTTCAAATCTCACAATAACTCTCCAAATTGGGTATAATTATCTCCATTTTATAAATGAATTAACTGAAGCTCAGAAGATATGGTGACACATCCAGCTTCCCATGATTGGAAATACTGGGAAAAGACTCAATTGGTCAAATAACAAGTCCTCCTTCAAAATCAATGAAGATTCGGATGAAAGAAACTGAGACCCGGATTAACAGTGTTTCCTTATATCTAATTCATGGGATTTTTTAGAGAGCTAATTGTGAAGTTAGTCCTTGTTTTCTGATGATCCAACTCTCACCTTTTATTTTTGAAAGGATAATAATTATATCGAACAAATACAAGGGCAAGTAGTAAAACATTCAAAGAGAAAAGCTCATAATTTCAATGTTTATTCATTCATTCATTTATTTATTAAAATATGTAGTTAATATTGTAAAGCACTGTGCTATCTAGTTTTTTCTCTAAACAGCAACAGTGACAACCTATTATTTTCACCCGTAAGAATAAGACATATTCCCTACAAAATTAACTCTGTTTTTCTTTTCCTGAAATGAACTACGGGTATATTGATAACCTGAATAATATTCAGACTTTTAAGAGGACCCCAGGACTGAAGGAAACAGGAAGGCTCAATTTAGTGTGAAAGGGAAATGGACAATTAGCCCATTAAATCTTTATTAGATAGATAGCAGAAGGTTAATTGATAACATGGTAGTTTAACTGTAGCCATCATACTCTGCTGGCTCAGAATCCAGGAAGAACAGGACCATTTGCTTAGAAAAACTTACAGATAAGTCACTTCTAAAAGTCACTATTTGAAAAAAAAAAAAAAAATCTATACACATCATGATTTGAGGACTTTCAAGACAACACACAAGACCCTAGAGCAGTAGGTGATACTTGCTCCCTGCCAGGAGCATGAAATAAAGGCCCAAATAGGGGAATCTCTTAAGACTGAAGTTTCTACCGTTGTGTGGTCATAAATAAGGCCCCCAGCAGATAGAGTGCTACTTTGAGTTGGCAATGTTTTAACACGTATATTCTCTTTATCCTTATAGAAGCAGCTTGATCCTTGAGAAAACTCTTTTGCTATTTATTTTATGAAAAGTTAAAAAAAAATTATTGTTCCACTCTGGAATGATGTTTTATTTCCAGACATTCTACAGTGCTAGTTCTGTAAGTATCATGCTTTAACTTCACTTTCTTAGCCAATCTAAGCTAAAATATGATTCTGATAGAAGCTCAGTGAGTATCATTAGAAGACTCTGATATATGTAAATATCTGTAGCCAGGACACTGAGCAACAACTGGAAATTTAAGCAAAAATTGCATGATTCTTTGTCAGTCACTATATTAGAATTTGTGACTTTTGACAAAGGGAAAAGGACAGACATAGCTTAGAGATGAGAGTAAGATCTTTAACAATTTCAGTGCAGGTGTTCTTATCTACATGATTAATTAATCATTTTTTCATTCATGGAATAATGTAAATACTAATCACCTAGTGTGTGTCAAGAATTGAGTTAGGCTGTGTGAACACAAGAGTTAACAAGACACAGTTCCTTCCCTTAAGGAATTTACAATGGAGTAGGAGAGGTACATAAGGTAACATATGATTACAATGCAGTGATACAACAAGTACCCTGTTAAGGGCAGTTTTTGCTAAGGCAAAAAATGAGTTTCAATATTCCTGGTTTTAGAATCTGGATAATACCAATTTTAAGATGCACATTTACTTATGTCCATTTTCATTGATATGAACTTCATCTCTCATGTAATTGAATCAATGAAAATAGGGATGAGTCAGAAACAAAATGAAGGCCTGAAATATGTCTGATTGAAAAATTTCCAAGATGGGACAAAAGGCTCTGTAAAGAGGAATAGAGTGTGGAATCTGAATATTTTCTCCCACTTGAGCACCAAGGTCTCACAGACCACTCTTGGTCTCGTGGTGACTCTTCACGCAATGTGGAGCCGTCTGAATGTACCTGAGCCACTTACAGTCGGATCTCTTCTTACCAAGGACAAAATAACTATTGTGTGCGCGTGTGTGTGTATGTGTGTGTTTGTGTGCATGTCCACCACAAAGGGATATGACACTCTGGAGCCCAGCCAAGTTTGCCGAGGAACATTTACCTCACAGAGATACTTCTACCTGAGAAAACTACAGATGCTTGTGCTGAGGTCCAAGGGGCCAGGTAGTTTGACTAGCAACACTTGATTATCTTCACAGGTTTTTTGACTGCATAAGATTGTGAGCTGAACCACACTGGTAGTGAGGATGAAGAAAAATAGATGATTTTCAGAGACGTTAAAGGGGGTTGTATTAGTTATCTATTGTGGCATAACATAGTGCCCCAAAATTTAGCAGCTTAAAATAACATTTATTACCTTACACAGTTCTATTATCTTATATAGATCATGGAAACCAGGAATCACCTTAGCTGGGTGGTTCTGGTTTAGGTTCTCTCAAAGGGTTGAATCATGAACTTGACCTATGATACAGTCGACCTCTAGGTTGGATAATTTGTTGGATAATTTGTTTCCGCAGTGGCTTACTGACATACCTTACAATTTAATACCCCTTCTTAGCAGGAAGCTTCAGTTCCTTCCCATGCCATGGGTGCGTACTTCACTATAAGATGGCTTGAGTGTCTTCATGACAGTGTAGTTAAGTTTTCCCCAGAACAAGTCATCCAAGAGAGCAAAGGGGAGCTGGCCATAGATGTAACAAACCATACTTTCTATATATCCAGGGTTCACAGACACTTCCCAATTCAATATGAGGAGTCTACATAGAAGTATAAATAAATACCAGGACACAAAAATCATTAGGGAACATGTTAGTGGCTGGCAATGACAGAGGAAAAGGCAAAAGAGTTTTATTTATCGACAGTTTGGATATGAGGAAGAATGGAGAAATCAAATATGAAACTCAGGAGTCTGATTTTTGACAGTGTCATTGCTTTTGTTTAGAAGTGTTTTGCATTTACACTTTCCTGCTGAGTGTTTGTTAACATGTATACATGACAACTATTATTTCTCTAGGGAAAGTCACTGGTATGCAGGTTTAGATCACAGTGAGGTGGTTAATTTACACCATTTTTTTGGAGAAAGATAAGGAAAAGAATCCTAGGGATTGTTCTAAAACCAACTATTTCAACAATTTAATGAAACTAGAATGTCTATATCTCTAAGGTATATCGACAGTGTAGAAATTAAGAATTGGTTAGTAGTTGTTAGCACTAGAGAAAAAAAAGTTTAGGGTTGTGTGATATGAGAACTGCTGGTTCTCTCTGAACCAAGCTCTTAAATTTTTCCCTACTGACTTTTTTGCATGGGATTATTTTTTGATTCTTTGTTTGTGGGGCTCTTCTCTGTTTTGTACAATATTTGACACTACCCTTGCCTTTACCCACTAGATGACAGTAGCACCCTCCCTCCACTGTGAAAGCAATCTAATTCTAGACATCACCAAAATCACCAAATGTCCCCTCAAGGTTAGGGAATAGGTCGGATGGGTAATACACAGAGAGAATAAAATCACCTTAGGCTGAGAATCACGGGTCTAAACATTTTTGGCTAGCTTTTTTTTCTTTCTTTTTTTTTTTTTCTTAAACTATTCGTAAAAGCTTTATAAAAATTATGTCAAAATTAAAACCTGACTTTGGTGAAATCTTGTGATTAACCTACCTGCTCAAAGGCAGTGTTTGTCATGAAAAAATAATTTCTCACTAATTCAATTGAAAATATAGAGCAGGAAACTCGTTCAGATAAAAATGGAAATAAAATTTTATGTCAGGCCAGCCTTTAGAAATTGAATGCCTGCAGTCTAAGCTTTCTAATAATTTGGACTTTTGGGATTTGAAAAGGCATATTCTGATCTCCTTTACTTTCAAACTGAAGTAAACATGAAATTGTATGATAGAACAGAATAGAGACCCATATCCTGAGGAATTTTGTCTAGGAGGAGTATTGAGATACAAAACAAAACCAAAAAACCTTATGGGGAAAGTCAAGTGTCCTTTATAAATGACCTTATAAAGCAACACAGGTCTTGCTGTTATTCCTACAAAAGTCTCACAGTTATTCTAAGTCATATGGAAATGCATGATGCTTGAGAAACCAGCAAGAATACATATCTACCCTTTAAGAAAACAAAAGAAAAGAAAAGAACAGGAAGGGAAGGGAAGAAAAAGGGGGAAAAAAAAGATCTAACTATATACTGTCTAGAGGAGGAAGAATACGTAACATTCCTTAGTTTATCCTGTGAGGCCAGGACTATTTTCATACCAAAACCAGACAAACACTTCACAAGAAAATAAAGCTACAAATGAATATCCCCTATGACTATAGATGTAAAACTTCTCAACGAAACACTAGCAAAATGAATGTAGCAACATATTAAAATAATTATACAACATGGCCAAGTGGGATTTACTCCACAACTTAAATGTGATCTGACTTCTGAAAATCAATTAGTGTTGTACACCATATCAGAGGTATAAATGATAAAAATCACATGATATTCTCAATATATGCCCCAAAAGCATTTGACAAAATACAACACACATCCATGAAGAAACAACAAAACTAGGAGTCAAAGGGAAATTCTTCAGTCTGATAAAAGGCATCAGTAAAAATATCCACAGTTGACATGATACTGGTGAGGATGATGAAAGGTCTGAATGCTTTTCCTTAAGATTAGGAACAAGATAAGGATGTCCACTCGTACTACTTTTATGATCATTGTACTATTAGCTCTAGCCAGGGAGATTAGGCAAGTAAGTGAAATAAATGAAATCTTGAACATAGATAATGGATATAGAAAATTCTAAGAAATCCTCTAAAATATCATTGGAACTAATAGATGAGTTTGGCAAGGTTGCAGTATACAGGGTAAATAAAAATCTATTGTATTCCTATACACTAACAGCGAACAATCTGAATTTGAATAAATAACTCCATTTATAAATCACCAAAAATTGTAACATAGGAATAAATTTAACAAAAGAAGTAAAGAAGCATAAGTAAATGAAAAGACATCCATGTTTGTGGATGGAAAAATAATACTTTTAAGATGGTTATACTCCATGAATTGATATACAGATTTAACACAATCCACGTCAAAATCCCAGCAGGCACTTTTTGCAGGAAATTGTGAGGGCAATCCTAAAATTCTTACGGAAAAAAGAGTCCCAGAATAGCCAAAAGAATATTGAAAAGAACAAGTCTGGAGGCCATGCACTTCCTGCCTTTAAAACTTAATTTGAAGCTCTAGTAATCAGAACAATGCAATATTGGAATAAGCATAGATGTATAGATCCTGAAATAAAACTGAGAATCCAAATGTAAACCTCTTATATTTATGGTCAATTGATCTTTACCAAGATAATTCAAAGAGGAAAGGACAGTATTTTCAACAAAAGACACTTTAATAACTGGTTATCCACATGCAAAGAATTAGTTTGGAGCATTTCCTATTATCATGAACAAAGAGTTAATGCAACATGAATCAAACACCTGAATGAAAGTGCTAAAACCCTCTTAGAAGAAAATATAAGAATAAATTTTCATGATCTTGGGCTAGACAAAATCTTCTTTGTTTAATTAAAATTAAAATCTTATGTGCTTCCCAAGAAAATTGTAGATCACAAAACTGAAGATAACCCACAGAATGGCAGAAAATATTTTCAAATCACAGATCTGAAAAGATACTTGAGTACAGAATAAAGAACTCATCCATCAATAATATGACAACCCAATTCAGAAATAGACAAAGGATCTAAATAGGCAACTATCCAAAGAAAATACACAAATGGTTATCCAACTTAATGAACAGACTAAAAAGCATCACATTTTTACCTACTAGATGGGTATGAATTTATGGTATGTGAATTATATATCAATAAAGCTGATAAAAAAAGAAAATAAAGTTTAAAATATTTAACCAGAATTATTTTTCTGTTGTATACATAATGTAAAGTATCTTCAATGAATATACTGCATTACTATCAAGTATAGCCTTTTTTTTTTTTTTTTTTTGAGAGAGAGTGCATATGCATGAGTCGGGGAGAGAGAGAGAGGAAGAGAGAGGAGAGAGAGGGTCTTAAGCAGGCTCCACGGCCAGTGCAGAGCTTGAGGTGGGGCTTGATCTCAGGTCCCTGAGATCATGACCTGACCTGAGCTAAAATAGAGTCAGATACTTAGCTGACTGAGCCACCCAGGTGCCCCTCAAGTAGTGCACTTTTGAAAACTATCCCAGTGAAGCTAGTTTAAATCAGCAATCACAGCTATGATATCCAACATTTCTTGAATACTAACCTTGTGCTGAGCACTGTTATAAGTACTTTCCATTTTTCTTAATTTTTTTTTTTTTTGCAACAACATTATTGGGTAGTTGATATCATTATCTCCATCCTCAAATGAAAAAAAAAAAAGGTAAATCAAGATTAGCTAACTTGCTCAAGGTCACAAACAAAAGCTTGAAAGGCTGAATTTGGCTTATTGTATGTTTCCATCAAGCCAGTTTTCATTAAGGGATTTAACTTTGGTGTTTCTAAGGTGAAGGACATGTAGTTACGTGTAGAAAGTATTTTCTTTTTCTTCCTCTTGATTAATCTTAAATAAGCCTTGGCTCCATGTGATTTATTACTGTTCAGGAAATGTACAGTGCACCATGACTGAATCAATATAGTTTCTCTAATACTCATCTTGTAGACTGTGAGTTTCCGGAGAGTATAACATTATCTTATATATTGTTTATTTCCCAGCTCACTGTAAATGGCATAACACACAGGGGGATTTGACAGAAGTGTAAGGAATTAATTAAACCAGAAAATTATGTAATGTGGAAAATTTCAGTTGCTGGAGTTTGTAGGAAATCTCAATTTTCTCTATTTTCCATCACTTTAAGCAGATAATTCTAACCATCCAAAAACTATTGTAACATCCTGACTCATGTTTCTGAATCTTCTTTGAGGCATATTCTGTATACTGAAATTAATTGTACCTGTGCAGTACATGGGGGTTGTATAAGTTAAATTATGCAAATGAATATCAAGATTTTTCTGAGGTAACAATTTTTCCAAGAATTATAAGTTCTAATATTCTGAAATTTTAACATTTTTTAAAAGAAGCAATTTTATCTTTCTCAGAAATAAAATGCTCGATTTCACAATTTCTGGACTGAACATTCTGGAAACTGCATTCATCTCTCTGTGTCAGAAGAATAATGACTTATTGTATACCAAAGCTGGGCTCACATTCTTTAAAAAATGTCAGAATATGACTTCTCAAACTTTAAGTTTAAACATCAAATTTTCATGCAAAAAACTCACATTCAAATTGTAAATGTAAACTGCCCTCATTATGTCTTTTAGCTTGTTGCTTAAAGTATTTTATTTAAAATTGAGAATCTTTTTTAGCATGATATTCCATAGTAAGCGCTATTTTTACAGGGTAATTTTTTATGACATGGGTATGTGTCTTGTCACAGTTTTTGTCCCAGACTACCTTTTCAAGAATGTTTATATAGCAGAAGAACTTTGGAAGATAGAGATAGCATCTCCTTCTGGGGCAAAGGGAATATATATATATATATATATATATTTTTTTTTTTTTTTTTCCCCTGAAGAATTTAATAATTATTCCCTCTGGATCAAAGACTAGGTAGCTTTGCTAGTAGTGCCTTTAAAGACTGGGGTTTCCTTGACAGATGTTGGTGAGGGTGTGGAGAAAGGGGAACCCTCTTGCACTGTTGGTGCGAATGCAAGCTGGTATAGCCACTCTGGAAAACAGTATGGAGGTCCCTCAAAAAGTTGAAAATAGAGCTACCCTATGACCCAACAATTGCACTACTGGGTATCGGCCCCGAAGATACAAATGTAGTGATCTGAAGAGGCACCTATATCTCAATGCTTAAGGCGGCAATGACAGCAATAGCCAAACTATGGGAAAAGCCCAGATATCCATCAACAGATGAATGGATAAAGAAGATGTGGTATATACATAGATTGGAATACCTCTCAGCATCAAAAAAAATGAAATCTTGCCATTTACAACAATGTGGACAGGACTAGAGGGTATTATGCTGAGTGAAATAAATTGATCAAAGAACAACAATTATCATATGATCTCACTTGTATGTAGAATTTAAGAAACAAAACAGAGGATCATAGGGGAAGAGAGGAAAAAATAAAACAAGATGAAACCCGAGAGGGAGACAAAACATTAGAGCCTCCTAACCATAGGAAACAAACAGAGGGTTGCTGGGGGGGGGTGGCAATGGGGGAACAGGGTGAAGGACAATAAAGAGGGCACATGATGCAATGAGCACTGGGTGTTATAAAGACTGATGAAACAGTGACTTCTACCTCTCAAACTAATAATACAATGTATGTTAATTTATTTTAATTTAAATAAATGAATTTAAATAAAAAAATGAATTAAAAATAAATAAACGAAAGATTGGGGTTTCCTAATGTCAGTGTTGTATATGTAGCTTCTACCTGGGTGCATCTTGTCATTGCCCCCCTGGGACTTGGGAGGTCAAGAGGGACTAATGTGAACATAAAGTTATGCTGCCTGCAGTGCTGTAAGTAATAAAGCCTGTGTCTCTAGAAGTCTCCTGTTTCTGCCAGCATCTATGAAACGGTGGCAAGCTATCTTGTTCATTTCAAAGTAGGGTAAAATTTCAAACTCTTTATAGTTATTGACAGAATTAGCTTCTAAACACACAATAGATTTATATAATGTGTGAGCAATACATTGTGGATATTCTAAACATTATATGCAAATGCTGATTTAAAATACATTGCCAGGGTGCCTGGGTGGCTCAGTTGGTTAAGTGACTGCCTTTGACTCAGGTCATGATCCTCTAGTCCCAGGACTGAGTCCCATATCAGGCTCCCTGCTCACAGGGGAGTCTGCTTCTCCTTCTTACCCTCCCCACTCTCATGCTCTCTCTCTCATTCTCTTTCTCTCCCAAATAAATAAATTTAATCTTAAAAAAAATACATTGCCTAATCCACATGCCTAACATTTATGATAATGATTGTAATAAACCAATAAGATCTAATGTGCCTCCTGCTCATCCATGGTCACCATTTTTGACATTTATTTATAAATCATAGAGCTTTCTTACATGCTTTCTATTTTTTATAAAGAAATAGTTTCAGCATATTAAAAATTGCACTTTTATTTTTATATTAAATATAACTCTACACTCTTAGGATTTATTATCAGAGAAAAAAATAAGAAACCCAACCACAACATCATAATTATAAATGTATTTACAATGGTTTCTTGTCTGATTTGTTGGCCTCCTTATGACTGTCAAGCTCAAAGATTTCATGTTGGCAAAAACCCATGAACAACACATTCTTGTCAGCTTAAGCCCTAACCTAAGAAAAAATTTCAGTCTTATAAAAAAGGAAAGAACAACGCTGACTATGCAAGGGTAGTATCAGACATACTTTTCAATAGGTAAGTTTGATTGTGCTAGACAACTATAGAGTTTTTTCCTGTTTTGTTCATCTTTCTAGTTTAAATAGCATAAGGTGAAAAGGCAAGGACTAGTTCTCCTGTGTTCTATATCACCAACAAATAGCATCCACTATAATAAATGTGAATTGAATGAGTGAACTTTGTATGTTAAAAGCTCCTACTGCTGGTATACCTTAGGACTATACAACTACTAAAAAATAATGGTTTGTTTTTTCACATTCAGATGGCGAGTCCACCTGATATCACTAGAGTAATTAGCATTGTAAAAGCTGTTTGAGAAAATGTGCACAGGAAACTCTGGCCAATTCTACTCAAGGTCATCTAACTAATTTGAAACACCATTGGTTCATGTTAAGTTTATCATATATAATTGCTGAACTTCCCTCTACCACCTTAAAAAAATTTACTACTAACTGGTCAGTGTTTATAAAATACTCAGCCTTCATTAGGTGACACCTCCAATAATAATCATGGACAAGACCCTGCCTATAAGGACTCAAGAACTGAAAGTGACAGGAAGGCATGCAAAACATAAACAACTGAATTGCAAAAGCAGATGACTCCTACCATCTGCTTAGCTTGTTTCTGCTCTCATTTTGCCAGGAGCCCTTTGAGAAGACACGGAACCATGCTGATGCCCTCCATCATATGTTATCTCTCCTTCCCATCTGTGATGCCCTCTCCTATGCTCAATGACATTACTTTGGCTTTGTCTTTCCCTATTGAAACACACAAGATAAAGGAAGAGAAAGGAAGGGGTTCCATGGGCCTACAATAATGTTGAAGATGAAGACAGGTTGGAATGTCAAGCTCCACTCTAGTGGGCCAAATGTGGAAGAAAGTTAAAGTAGGGTCTAAAATAAAATAGGCCACATGGAAACATTTATTTATTCTATAAACATTTACTAAATATGGAACACGTGGTAGATACTGTAGTAGGCTCTGCAGATGGTGGGGGGGGGAAGGGAATAGGGGAGAAAAGACCAATTCTTTAGTTCAAGAAATTCATAGTTTCGAGGAGGCAGAAAACAAATATGTAAAATAATTACAAAGGATTGTACCTGCTAACCTGTAAGGAACAATCTCAAAGCTTAGATGTGAAAAAACAGGGAGTGGGGAAAAACTCCTGCAGTTAAACTGGTTAAAAAAGACTTCAGCTGAAGAACTTAAACAACTCAACACCAGAAAAACCAAATAATTCAATTAAAAATGGGTATAGGACATGAACATACATTTTCCTAAATAAGACAGATATACAGATGGCCAACAAACATATGAAAAAATGCTCAACATAACTAATCATCGGGGAAATGCAATCAAAACCTCAATGAGATGTCACCTTATAGTTCTCAGAATGGCTAATATGAAAAACACAAGGAATTATAAGTGTTGGTGATGATGTGAAGAAAATGGAACCCTTGTGCACTGTGTGTAGGAATGTAAATTGGTACAACCACTATGGACAACAGTATGAAGTGTGGTATATATACACAATGGAATACTATGCAGCCATCAAAAGAAACGAAATCTTGCCATTTGCGACAACATGGATGGAACTAGAGTGTATCATGCTTAGCGAAATAAGTCAAGCGGAGAAAGACAACTATCATATGATCTCCCTGATATGAGGAAGTGGTGATGCAACATGGGGGCTTAAGTGGGTAGGAGAAGAATCCATGAAACAAGACGGGATAGGGAGGGAGACAAACCATAAGTGTCTCTTAATCTCATGAAACAAACTGTGGGTTGCTGGGGGGAGGGGGGTTGGGAGAAGGGGGGTAGGGTTATGGACACTGGGGAGGGTATGTGCTTTTGGATAAATTGGAAGGGGAGGTGAACCATGAGAGACTATGGACTCTGAAAAACAATCTGAGGGGTTTGAAGTGGCAGGGGGGTGGGAGGTTGGGGTACCAGGTGGTGGGTATTATAGAGGGCACGGCTTGCATGGAGCACTGGGTGTGGTGAAAAAAATAATGAATACTGTTTTTCTGAAAATAAATAAATTGGAAAAAAAAATTTTTTAACAAAGGTACAATAGTAATTCCACTACTGCATATTTAACCTCCAAAATGAAAACAGTAATTAAAAAAGATATATGCACCCCCATGTTCACTACAACATTATTTATAAAAGACAAAACATGGAAGCAACTTAAGCGTCCATTGATAGATGAATGGATAAAGAAGATGAGGTATATACAATGGAATATCACTCAGCCATAAAAAGAATGAGATCTTGGGGCGCCTGGGTGGCTCAGTAGGTTAAGCCTCTGCCTTCGGCTCAGGTCATGGTCTCAGGGTCCTGGGATCGAGTCCCACATCAGGCTCTTTGCTCAGCAGGGAGCCTGCTTCCCTTCCTCTCTCTCTCTGCCTGCCTCTCTGCCTACTTGTGATCTCTGTCTGTCAAATAAATAAATAAAATCTTTAAAAAAAAAAAAAAAAGAATGAGATCTTGCAAGTTGGAACCGCATGGATGGACCTAGAGGGTATTATGTCGAGTGAAATAAGACAGATAGTGAAGAACAAATGCCATATGATTTCACTTATATGTGGAATCTAAAAAACACAACAAATGAACAAACAAAACAAAACAGAAGCAGGACCATAAATACAGGGAGCTTAAATGAAAACTGGTGGTTTCCAGAGGGGAGATGCTTAGAGGGATGGGTAACATAGGTGAAGGGGATTAAGAGGTATGAAATTCTAGTTATAGAATGGGTAAGTCACAGGTTTGAAAAGTGCAGCATGGGGAATATAGTGTATATATACATGTAGATATACCATATTTATATGGTTGTAATGGTTTTGTGTGGTGACAGATGCTGACTGTCCTGATCGTGGTGAGCATAGCTTAACATATGGAATTGTTGAGTTACTATGGTGCGCACCTGAAACGAATATAGCATTGCAAAATGAAAAAAAAAAAAAAGAAAAAATGGTCTTCAACCAGACAGGAACACTTAAGGTGAGACCTGAGTGGTGAGAAGACATCATTAGTTTAAGGAAGTACATAAGTCAGTGAAGTAAATAATTAGTTTAAGTGAGGGTAGGGAGAGGGGAAACCTGAGGAAAGTCTGGGGAAAGAAAACTTGGTGTGTCCTAGGAGAAGAAAGACAAGAAAGTCACTTGTTATTGCTGGAGTATAGTGAGGGAGATAAGTGTGAGGGGATAAGCCATTGAGAGGGAAGCATACATCATTCCCAGTCTTGGTCTCACTGAAGAGTTCTGATTTTTTTCTGAGTATTACAGGAGTGATTGGACATTTTTATTAGGAGGTGATATAATCAGATTAAAGTAAATCACATAGAGTATAAATGACATGCGGCAGGGGTGGTGGGGCAGGGTGGGGGGGGGACTTTAAAGAAGAGAAGTCAAAATGGTGAGAGAGTTCAAATACGAAAGAACAAAAAGTAGAGGTCTGATCCTAGTCCCCTTTGGCAACACCACGGTACCAGCCGTGTAGCAGGATGACCAAGTCTGGATGGGGAATGTGTTTTCTTTGTGACAATATGGTCATGATTCCCTGGGGAGTACGGGCCACTTGTTCTCGGTGTGACCTGAATTCCCCAGCCAGATTTTCATATTTATATTGCTTGACAAATATTTGCCCACTTCTAAACAGGAAACAAGGAATACATCTAGAAGATCGTGATAGCGGCTAGGATGGCAGCTTCTGGGTCCTGATTATTTGCTATCACTATTTCTGATGCTATCTTCCTAAGGTCAAACACGCTGGAAGGATATTGCAGCTCTCACACAGCCACGCCAGAGTGCCGCAGTCATTCGCCTTTCGTTAAGATAACAAGTGTAGGCGCTCGGTTCAATGAGACCGACCACAACATTACAAATGGCACCCGTTTAAATGCCTTGTACGACATTGCAGGGGGAGAGCTACAGATTTTTCAGAGCTGAGAAGGAGCACTGTGTATCTGCTCATTACTAAAAAGGAAGAGTGTGTTTCACAAAATATGGCCTTGTGGGCTAAAGCTGTCTTTCTTTGTTCCTTGGAACAGCCGAGTGTGGCTTTACATCTCAGGCCAATTATCTTCCACCGTTTTTCAGAAACTGACAAAACCTGTAAAATGAGCAATGATACAAAGACAGCATACCATTCTGCAGTTTACTCTTCATCCTGCATTTGCATCTGATTTTGGTGTGTATCTTTTGGGTAGGGTGGGGATATCACTCCAGGGATAAGATTTCCTAATATGAGAACAACATCCCAAACAAACAGCTGGTAATTCCTGCTGTCTCTAATCTCCTTGCTGGACAGCTCTCCTTAAGAAGGGTACCTCTTCTATCAATACCCCACTTTTTTTTTTCCCTGAGATAATGGGATTAGCTGGAGCGAAGCCATACATCCTGCTACCCTTAAAGAGAGCCCTCACTCTAGCTTGGGTTTGTGGGATGTAACCTCAGTTTTCACCGGGAACTGCTGGAGCTTGACGTGCAAAACAAACCATCGGGGCATGTGGAGTGATTTCATACAGACTTGCTCTCAGAGGAGAAGAGCAAAGAGTCAGAGATAAAAATTAATCGTGACTCTCCATCAATAAGGCACTGTGCTCCCTTCAGGTTAATGCTTGTTCGGGCCCCCAGAAATCCCAGGAAGCCCAGAGACACTGTCCTGCAGGCTCCTGTTGGCAGCACTCCCCATGGGGAAGACAATATAGGAAGAGCAGGTTAAAAATCAAAATGGAATTGAATAAAGTATATGAACATTTTCTGATTTTTTTTTCATTTCCACGACACACATGAAATTCACTTAGAACATACCCATAATAAAAAGAGAAATGATCAGAGGGATGTAGAATAGAGCCTGCTGAAAACTGATTTTCAGATACTCCATAATGTTCTGCAAGAGAAAACATTGTGTCAAATGTGAATTAAATTTGAACAACAGCCTTTCAAATGCAAATCCTTCGGAAGGAATGTCATTGATATACAACCTCTAAAAACCTTTCAAAAGGAATAAAATGGATAAATGTGATAATTAAGATCTCTATTTATAGGAAAATGATCAGATCACATTTGTTCTGAAATGTTTTTGTACCTGCAACATGGAGGGCAGATATAAAAAGTAAGGATCAGGTTTGAAATTTGCAGGTTGGAGGTGAAAATGGAATGATAGCTTGTCTGACAGAGGAGAGGGTTTTCCTCTAGTATGCTAAGACCCATTATTATGCACCCATAATTGCCAAGGCCCGCACTGACCTCCATTCACTCGTCCTCATGTAGTCTCTTCAGCTCCCCCTAAACACCCTCCTCTTCCCAATGCAAGATGTAAGCCACTCGGCTATCAGCAGTGGGATTCTACTGAACAGTATTTATGGGAAGCGGACTGGCCTACTTGAGAATGTGAGAATTACTGTTTTACACTGAGTATTTTTGGAAACAGAGAGCTATATGAGCGAGGTTTATTAGGGAGAGATCTCAGGAGACATATCTGTAAGCAAGTGAGGAAGGCAGAAGGAGATGAATGACAAGTGACTGTCACCAAATGCTTAGGTGATCCTAAAACAAAGCAGTGATCTGGAATTAGGCTGGCTCTTCAGAGTTGTCACACATTAGGGTAAATTATGGGGGGAGGAGTGGAAGGCTCTCTACTCCCACATCTGCCAGTCAAACTTGTCCCAGGGAGAAGGTATTCTTGGGTGGAGCCAGATTGAGGTCAAGAGCATTTGCCTGTAATCTCTTGGCAGGGGCATAATCCCAGAAGCTGGGGGTGGGGAGTCGGGTGAGCCTGGTGGTGGGTATTAAGGAGGGCATGCATTGCGTGGAGCACTGGGTGTGGTACATAAACAATGAATTTTGGAACACTGAAAATTAAACTGAATTAAATTAAATTAAATAATTTAATTAAAAAAAAGAAGCTGGGGGAAGGGTGAGGAGATCCACATGGTGTATTATTCACTACAGCTGTATATATGATGGAATTTGAGGATTCTTTCTTCTACAGATTCCACCTCATCACTGGACATTATTTTTATTAGGAAATTATTCTCACAAAAGGGACTTTACCTGGGAAGAAAAAATACATAAAGCTATTCTCTAACATGTATTCCTGACTATTGCTTTGCTGTGTGCTTGCCAGCTACAATGCTAAGAGGATATTTATGGCCAAATAAGGAGAAAAGGCCAGGATATAGATGGTGAGAGAAATCCACGGTTGAGAAAGCCTGGGAAGTTGCAGTAGAGAAAGAATGCACAAAAAATCTAGAAGAGCATCATTTCACAGATGATAAGGAGAGGATGCTAAAGAGAAGAAATTCTGTTAAGATTCGCTCCTGGTCAGTCCTCTACCATCACAGGAGTAGTAATGGCAATGGAGATGAAGGGATAAAAGGAACAGGCAGCTACGAAAATTCAGATTCCCTCTTTCCTCACTGACTGATTTTTCCATCATTGCTCTTCCTAAGCTTCTGTCCTGGGAGGAGAAAAGTCAGGAAACATGGAAGATAGAATATGTGTTGGGTGACAGTGTTGCTATACCTAATCTTGAGACTTCTGTGGTTTTTTTTTTTTTTTAATTATTTGTTTTCTAGTCTCAATAATGTAATCTGTATAATCTGTGACTCTGTAAACCCTCTGAGTTTATTTATTTATTTTGTTTCTTGACAAGACTTCTTTGAAATATTATGTATGCCATTTGTGCCTTCATTCATAATCTCACTTTCTTTAGGCAAACAGCAGCTAAAATCTGGGAAGCTGCCTTGCAGGACATGTAAAGCACACTTTTCCATGTCATTTGCCTGGACTTGGCTAAATTGCTGATGGTATTTTTCTGGCCAGATTTTTTCGTCAAGTAGCCAAACGTTTTGAGGACCATTTTGCTCTTGCAAGATTTCTTTCAGCTGGTTCTCTGCATTGATAAGGTTCAGAGGGTTTAGAAAACCATCTGAACTCTTGGGATTTTATTTGAACCAAAACCCAAACTTTGAACCCTTTATGGTTTTACACATCACAAGTAAATGTGTCTCCTGCCTTGATATTATTCCCTCTGGTTCCCTCCTGACTCTTTGTCCCTTGAATAAAACTGAACAGTGAGTTGGAGATCAAAACTCGATCCAAGGGTCACCTCCGATTGATGACCTTCTCTCTACAACAACCACTTTAATTAAAGACCACATCTACGAGCAACCACTTTTCCATGGGCCCTTCGATATGTTCTCAAGACAGATTTTTCTGTTAACAGCAGCAGCATCCCCTTGCTCTGAAGAGTAGCAAGTCCCAGTGGATCACAGATCTTAACCCCATGACAGGCCAACCTATTTATGCTGGCTACTAATAATGACTTATGTTTATAATGGCACTATTCATCCTAGAGGCTCACTCACAGCACTCCACTGACCACATGGGTGCTCTTTATACAGGCATGTGTCTATACACACCCACACATCACAACTGCACAAAGGTCTTGACTGCTGTGGCTTTAATCAGCCCTTTCTTCCTTTTGCTTAGCTTCAGGGCCTGATCCCTGGGATTAGGGGAACCAGTGCACCCTCCTCTTTATCATGGGGGGGGGGACCAGATTGAACAATTGGGAGTCAGCTCCCTATTCACTTTGCTGCTTATTAGGGTGTGTGTATATCAGCTGTGATGCTGCAAAGCGAGTTGAGAGAGACATTGTGCAATACATATTTAATAGTGGGAACTCTCCTCCCATTTTATCTCTTCCCCTTCTCTCCTTCCATTTAATGAACCAATTATTCTGACAAGGAGGAGAATGCTCTCTTCCTAGCTTCCTCTCACTTGGAGCCTTTATTCCCTGCTTCTCTAAAGTGCTGCCTAATTTGGCACAAGACCCTATTGTAGGTTATTTTTACATTCACCATGAATTGTGTAAAATTGTTTCAGCACTTTGGAAATTTTTCTTTTAAAGCAGGAGATATTATTTTATCCCCATGTGAGTGACAGACAGGATGTGATGGTAAGAGAAGGGCCAAACCTGAATAGATATGCAATTGCCTTCATTTTATTTAACAACATTACAGTTTGTTTTTTTGTAACAGATTAAACACTAAGAAAAACACCTAGACTACGTATTAACGAATTCCCATTTCTGTTTTTGTTGAAATGCTTAAAATGTAGCAAATCTAGTTTTCTCACTGAAGACACTGCAGCTCTTCATTATTCATGATGAAACATGATACAATTTTATTAATTTGCACATTTACTTTATTTACATGCATAAAAATCTACAGAACTTCTACTGATCATGAAATGTTTTGAGGATAAAATTGGAAGCAGACTTCAACAGTGCTACCCATACTGTTTTTCTTAAGCATTTGATCCTCTCTTTTGGATAGATTGTTAATTATTGATCTATTTGGCATGGTGTAATCTGAATTAGATGTTGGTTGCTTTTTGTCATATATGCTTTTAAATGTTTGGTTTATTCACATGGGATATTGAAGGACATGGGATATTTTTAATTAGGGGAACTGTGATCAGTTCAATTTTTAATCTGTAGTAAGTGCCAGGCACTCGGATAGATCATAGTTTCAGTAAAATTTATAAGAAACAACCTTTGGCCGCAAGTTGTTTCTGGACCAGTGGGGACACAGACTTTCTAAATTCTCATATGCCATTAGAAAAATACAGAAGATATACCTACTATTTTTGCAGTTCCACGTCCCTTTTTGTGATAATAATACATGGGAGTAATACATGGGATTCACTGGCTCCTCTAATGTCAATCTATGTAGTTAGGGAGGAATTCTGTCTGCCCTCTTCTTCCTAGAGTCAGCATGTGATCCAGTCCTGAGCAACTGGCATTCCATCCTTCTATCCTCAACAATGGATAAGTTTCCTGGAAATTTCCCTAGAGCTAATGAGAAAGAGCAAGTCATTTCCTCTGAATTTACTAGACTGACAGAGCATAAATCCAAAGTTCTTGGTGCCCACATTTGGAAATTAAGGCACTATGGCAAAAGCAGAGTTAAGAATTAGAGAGAATACTAATGATATTACTTGAACATTTGAATCCAGTCATAACTAAAGCCAGAAATTCTATGAACTTTTTGTTAGGGCTATTAAAGGATGTCTGTGTATATGCTTGATTACCTGCCTGAAAGCATGGGCATGTAGTTTGAATTGGTACCCATATCTTGCAAACGAAAATTCTAAGAACATGATCCCAAAGAGGAGGCAGTAAAATATTGCAAGAAAAGAGTTCATATAAAATGTTTACAATTTACCAAAAGCAATGGTGGAGATGCTGATTTCATTTAAGTCTAGAGATCAAGACTGAAAAAACAAATCTAAGAACCACTTCACCATGAGCCCATATTTAAACTAAAGATAACAGACACTTCCGTTGGAAAATGTGTATGCAATGTTCCTGGTCATGTATGCCTGCTTCCTATTTATTGAGTTCTTAGTCACTGAATAATCTTACCCATAAGTAAGAATTTGATGAGCCCAGAACCACTAAATTTCCTTTAGTAGACACAAGAATAACTTTCTTAACTCATCCTATGGCTCCAACAGTTAGCACTGATACCCTATCCAAGAAAGTAAGTAAAACTTTGTTCCAAAAGTAATTGTGTCAATTGACTGTATTTAAATGTCAAGACAATAAAATATGTCAAGAGTTAATGCTTCAGGGCAGCATATGGAGTAAGTGATTTTTCATGATCTCTCTATTTCTATGACTCCCTGAGTCTGTAAGGCTACTTTCTTTTCCCCAGGACATTTCTAACTAGTTTTTACCACTGGACAGTTAGGTCTGAACTTGAAGGTACCTGTTATTTCAAAACTGTAGATTTCCTTCCAATTGTGCTGCGTGTGCTTCTCTACCTATCAGAAATGTGAAAAAAAGAATAATTGGAAGCAAAACAGGCCTTTGAAACAGACCTCTCTTCAACTGCAATTCCTCTTGAACCTCACACGTGCTGTACAATGACCAGTTGGGCAAGTTTTGGTCAGCTTTGGGCAGACGCAGCCACAAGGGGCTTTGCTCTGAGCTCACATGGATATTCTTCCTGTTTCTTGTCCTGGGGCTTCTCTGAATGCAAAGTTTAGAGCCTGTGGGAATCATCTCAGTGGTCATGCTTGTGCAAACAGTAAGTACAGGAAATTTGGCAATAGGAGACAAATACAGGTAAACAAATACTTCCCCCTTCTTGTCCCAGGTGGGTAGTTCTGGAAAGCATTTCGTATGGCTATTCAGAAGTTCATGCGGGAGATTAGACTCAGTCTCTATAGCCATGGAACTCTGTGGCCAACTTGACAAGCGTCCTAGTTTTCTTCTTTCCTCCCTCCCTTCTTCCTTTTTCCCTTCCTCCCTTTCTCCCTCCCTCCCTTCCTCCCTTCCTTTCTTCCATCTTCTGCTGAGATAAAAATATGCAGATATGAATAAAGAGTACCATTATTTATTGATATAACTTCCCTTGAGAAAGAAATTGACTTTGGGGATCTTATACAAGATCATAATTTAAAGATTTTATTCATTCATTCATTTATTCATTCATTCATTTAGAAAGAATGGGAGGGGAAGGGGGAGGGGCCAAAGCAGAGGCAGATACAGAACCTCAAGCAGACTCCATGCTGAGCATGGAGCCTGTCACGGAGCTCAATCCCATGACCCTGAAGATCATGATCTGAGCCTAAATCAAGTTGGATGCTTAACTGACTATGTCACACAGGCACCCCTAGAAGATTATATTTTACTAGGGGTTCCTTTGTTAGACTGCTCAGATTTGAATTTCTGCTTTAACTCTTACTAGCTTTGTGACCCTGGACAAGATACTTAACTTTTCTAAGCTACGGGTTTCTCTTTTGACAAGTGGTTATAACAAAACTTATTTTGTAGGGTTCTAGAGTGTTCTAAGTAAAAACATTTGGAGAAAACACTGCAACTATGCCTGACACATGATAGGCACTAAATATATGTGATGTATTTGAAGACAGGGAATAATTTTATTATCTAAAGAGTAATAATAAATTGTACTTCTGAAAAATGAAAGAAGAAAGGAAAAATTAGCTGAAAGATGCCAGACAGTTTTACTATGCAATTGAAATGCTGCAATTTAAGAAGGATGGTATTTCAGTAAAGTGAATTTAGAGAATTCAAATTCTTTTCTTCAACTCATCTAATATAAGCATTATATTGTTAAAATTATATATGTTTTATCCTAGATTCCCTGAAAATGTTACATTTTACTTTATTTCCATTGCATATAAACAATCTAAGAAGAGTTGGTTTGCAAAACATTTTACTGAGAGCTACACATCTATCTCTATTAGATAATATAAATAAACTAGAAAATTTAGTTAATAGAAATTATGTGTAAGCAAACTTAAAAGTGGACAAAGGAAGATATTTAAATCATAGTAGCCAGAACCCTGGACTGGAACTTGCAGTAGAAGATTCAATGGCTATTCTAAAGTCTGCCATTAATAATGTGGTTAGGTCACTTAATTCCTCTAGGGTCCAATTTTCTCTAGATCAAATCTATTCTAAAATAAATAGGATGAGATTGACCATCTCTGAGGACCTTTGCAATTCTAAAATGTCATAATTCTATATTATTAAGTTCCCTTTTTGCAGGATAGATCAAAGCATAAATAGACTGGTAAACTTTTCTTGCACACAAGAGTGATTATGCAGCAAAATCATTTGTTCTTGACCTTGGTCTTGACACAAATAAAAATTCCATCACAGAAATCATAGAAAATCAGAAGGAGTCCAGTTCACTATGAAGCATGCTGTGTTTCTTTTGAAAAAGACACATGACATTTGGTTTAGATTTTCTAAAGCTGTGATAACATCAAAACCTGTAGAAGAACTTCACTAATGAGGCTTTAGGGTTGAGAAAGGAGGAAATAAACCAGACAAAAAAATATTTGCTAAATAATTAGCACATCAATTATTTGTATTTAAGTAGGTGTTCCTGAAGTGCCTTAAGGAGTTTAAAAATGAATATTTCCATGAATATTTTCTTGCTTCTGGTTTATATGTGTGAGTGTGTGCGTGTGTGTGTGTGTGTGACTCACACACACACACACACACACACACGCACACACAGGTGGGGGAGTACGGGCAGAGGGAGAGAGAATTTTAAGCAGATTCCATGCCCAGCACAGAACCCAATGTGGGGCTTAATCTCACAACCTTGAAATCAGGACCTACACTGAAATCAAGAGTCGGACACTGAGGGGCACCTGGGTGGCTCAGTGGGTTAAAGCCTCTGCCTTCAGCTCAGGTCATGATCCCAGGGTCCTGGGATCGAGCCCTGCATCGGGCTCTCTGCTTGGCAGGGAGCCTGCTTCCCTTCCTCCCTCTCTGCCTGCCTCTCTGCCTATTTGTGATCTCTGTCTGTCAAATAAATAAATAAAATCTTAAAAAAATAATAATAATTTAAAAAAAAGAGTTGATCACTGAACTGACTGAGTCACCCATGTGCCCCTACTTTTGGTTTATACCTTTAATTCATACCAACACTGAAGAAAAAGATTATTACTTAAAGACAAATGGTTCCTTAATCTTTTTCAATTTTTGTTTATTCTGGTTTTGTGGACATCTAAATAAATGGGTTTGGGCTATAGTGTTAAAATATTGTTCAGTGAGATGTTCATAATTTAATAAAAAGCAAAACCAGGGGAAACATTCTTGTGTTTCGGGAAAATGCACAGAAAGAACTCTTTTTCTCAGAAAATAAAAATCCATCTTTGCAGTGAAAGAAGAGAGGTAATAAAATCTGGATGGCTTTCCATCCTAGATGGAAAAATTATTCAACAGATTCATGCTACTTCCCCATTGATGTTTGAATTAGATTTTTTTCCAGATTTTTAATTATTACCTATGTGATTTCATATGAAGTAACTTTAAAAAGTTGACAAAGTCTTATGGAATAATAATGGCAAATAAACTTGAAGGTTATGGAAGGAACAGATGCCACCTATTGTTTGATAAATTGGACAAATTAAATTCATGATTTAGTGGAAAAAGACCTTCTAAACTTTCAAATGCACACCCTCAGAAGATGAGTTCTAGTATCATAACAAGGCCAAGAATTAATTGGAAATTACTTACATTTTTTCCTTTGCTTTTTTTAGTTGACATAATTGACATAAGATAGTATATTAACTTCAGGTGTGCAAAATAATGGTTTGTGTATATTTGCATATATTGCAAATATACACAAACATCTACATAACATCTGTCACCACACACAGTTACAGAATTTCTTTCTTCTTGTCATCAGAACTTTTAAGGTCTACTCTCCTAGCCCCTTTCAAATATGCAATACAGAATTAAGTATAGTAGCTATGTTGTACATAATATCCTCATGACTTATTTTTAGCTAGAAGTTTGTACGTTTTGATTCCCTTCACCCATTTCTTCCACCCCCACTCCCTGACTCTGGCAACCACCAATCTGTTGTCTATATCTATGAGGTTTCTGTTTTTATTTTTCCTTCAGATTATATATATAAATGAAATCATATGGTGTTTGTCTTTCTATGTCTGAATTATCAAATTTTGAAGATTTAGGAGTTATGAGTTCATAATGCCATGGTTGGTTATTTTATGGTATCATAAAAATTAAAAATAATTATAACATCTCAACACATTTTTAAAATATTACACAAAGAAAGTATCTATAATATGAAAAGCATGTGTAATATTACCTCTGTCAAGCCCCATAATTGGAACTTTGATCTTGGTATATCATCATACAAGGGGAGATTTTTTAAATAAAGCTGTTTCAACTTAATAGCATCTCATAACTCAAAATCCTTTCTTTAATAAAATGTAAATAATCACCTCAAAGGCAATGGGTATTTCATGCAGAAACCCAAAATAGAATTTGCATTAAACTGAAAATTGGTCCATGCTTCACCACACAGTAATTTGACCTAAAGATAACATTCTTATTCCCACAGCAACAAGATGTGAGTTTCAGGCAATGAAAACATTTAAGAAGCACAACGTGGAGTATATTTTATAATGTAAAAATGTCTCTCTCAAGTTCTAATGTAACAAAATACGGAAATCCATGGGCTTAGCAGTGTTAATATAGGCTTTCACCACATGAACTATGACAATAGGAATGGTAAACAGAAAAAAATATAGGAAATCAACATGTCTCATTTCACTCAATGCTTCATTTCTTGCTCAGTAAATGGTGGAATTAAGAGAAAAGAGTCTGGGGTGCCTGGGTGGCTGCTTAAGCGTCTGACTTTTTATTTCAGCTTAGGTCGTGACCTCAGGGTCATGAGATAGGAGTCCCATGGAGGGCTCCCCATTCAGCAGGGAGTCTGCTTGAGATTCTTTCCCTCTACTTCTGCCCTTCCCCCACCCCTTTCTCTCAAATAAATAAGTAAAATCTTTAAAAATGAGAAAGAGAGAGAAAAGGGGTTTTGAAATGAATGTCCAAACATGGTGGTCTCATGAGGCCTTCTTCTGCCATTGGCTTATGGACCAGTACTGTTTGAGGTGTGTACTTGAGTACTGGAGGAGAATGGACTGACCTTGCTAGTGGTGAGGAGAATATGTAGCCTATTGAACAGACAAGTGGTAGGCATTCCTTTTGGCTTTATTAAGGGAAGTGCAATCTGTAAGGTACAGTGAAACACATAGAAAATAAATTAAGGAAAGTCCAGTGAAGTGAATCATTTTAAGAGAATCAGCATGCAATATAATTAGCTTTTATTTACCATTCACAGTACTTAAGTCAAGTACTCAATGCTAGTCTCTTTGACTGCATCATGTAAAAAAAGCACAAAGCCTGCTGTCCATAAAAATCAAAACATAGCCATATCTTATGAAAATGATAACTTCTTGTCAACCCAGCCTCCCTCTGCTGCCTGGTAATGAGAGAATTTGACACCACCTGACACTTCATACTCATATAAAATTTCAATCATATCATGCAAGAGGTTCACAGATCAATCCCCACCCCCATGAAACCATTAGAGTGAGACAGAAAAGCCATCTTCAGTGGGCTCAGTGGAGCAGAACATAACTAAATGTGATTCGTTTTCTTTTCCCCTGTACTGGAGTTGGTGCCTAATGAAAAAGGTTAAATGATTAGTAGTAACATTGAAGATGGTGGCTCTGACATGACACTGTCACTCAGTACATTTTTCAGACGCATAGATGCAATACCAATAAGCATTATTTTAGAGTTGATCTTGATTAAAAACACCGACCTTCACCTACAAATACTTATACTATGCTATAGCACTATGTCTGGATATAGTCCATTGAAAACAAATTACTTATTCAATATTAAGTTTAGAATGCTTTCTTTGGTGTTGCAAAATTCAATTTATTGATACTTATTTTAGGTGTAGTTTAAAGAAATTTTAGGAAAAGAAAATAACATTGTTTGGCGGTAGGGTATATAATCCTATAATTAAACACAATACTTGAAAAAAACAAAACAAAACAAAACAAACCCTTGATTGTCCTGTGACATTATTTGAAAATACTTTGTTGGACATTCCTCTGACAGAAAATTTGCCAATATTCTCCCAAGACATGATATCTGGAACCCCTAAAAAGTTTTATTAGTGGTAAAAAAATTGTTTTAAAGTAATATTTTGAGGGTCACTTGTGTAGCTCAGTGGGTTAAAGCCTCTGACTTCGGCTCAGGTCATGATCCCAGAGTCCTGGGATGGAGCGTCACATCGGGCTCTCTGCTCAGCAGGGAGCCTGCTTCCCCCTCTCTCTCTCTGCCTGCCTCTCCCTGTCTACTTGTGATCTCTGTCTGTCAAATAAATAAATAAAATCTTTTTAAAAAAAGTAATTATTTTGAATGGTCACATTGGCTGGAATAGTTTGAATATTCATATATAGTAAGTTTAATTACAAGAGTGTTTCTTACTGGATGATCTATTAACTACAGATGTTGATATTGCTATTGGAAGTACAAACAGGAATGATTTCTGTTTAAATAATTTGAACTGCATTGGTTGTATATTTCAGCTGGATAAAAACTGATACCTTTTCTCTAATTCCCAGATGTAGCACCTGTCTCTAAGGAAGAAGGACTTTGTTAATATCCAAAAGTGGGGGTTACTTTGCTTTAATCAGATCCATATAAAGATCCATTGAAACTTACTACAGGTACTTGTTTCTTTTTATTTTTTTTTATTTTTTTTTTTTAAAGATTTTATTTATTTATTTGAGAGAGAGGGACAGTGAGAGAGAGCATGAGCGAGGAGAAGGTCAGAGAGCGAAGCAGACTCCCCATGGAGCTGGGAGCCTGATGTGGGACTCGATCCCGGGACTCCAGGATCACGCCCTGAGCCGAAGGCAGTCGTCCAACCAACTGAGCCACCCAGGCGTCCCCAGGTATTTGTTTCTTAATAGGATTGCTCTGTTGCTATAGGAATCCGTGCATTTTTACCCAATTGGAGACTGACTCCTGATTGGTGACTGGGGTCTACTTGGATGTCTTACTGTCTCTGAATATATCATCTGCTCTCTCTACATTTATGTTCATTCTAAGGTCTCTCAAAGACTTAATTAGAGCTCTAGCATGGCAGAAATGTTACTTGGGTGAGTATAACTGAACTACTGGTTACCTTTGGTATAAGGTAGTAGTTGTGAAGATTCAAAAGATCAGAATATCCAGGTCTGAATCCTGGTTCTGAAAAAGTCCTCATGTGCAAGTCTGTTGCCTTTGTGAAAGAGTTTCTCAAAAGTATATATGAAGGAGTAGCATTTCTTGGCTCAGGACATGCAAATGTTCAACTTGACTAACTGATGTTATTGTACAAACTTCCAAAGTGGTTGTATCAGTAGATGTGCACATCACTGTTGGATGAGAGCACCCACTGCGCCGTATCTTGACAACTCTTGATATTACCTGATATTTTGACTTATGCTTATCTGGAGGGAGCCATGGTTTTAATATAATAAGGTTAATATGGTTGAATGCCTTTTCACATGCTTATGAGCCATCCACATTTTCTTTTTTTGTGTGTGTATCACCACTCATTTCTTTTCCTTATTTTTCCATTTCATTGTTTGCCTGATCTCAATGAATCATTTGAGTTCTTTATACTGGATAATTCACACAAACTTCCAGAAACTTGGTTTCCTTGCATTAAAATGAGGGTAATATTAAGGATTTAACTATTAGTCATGAAGAATACATGAGCTAAAAGATTTTAAAATGTTTAATATATTGTCTTGCATAAACTGAGAGTATATTATTAGTAAGTAAATATTTGCTATGACTAATTCCTTCTATGAGATATTAGATCAAAAAAGTAATTAGGAGCTAGAATTCCAGTCTATCAGCCTTTCTTTCCATGTAAAGAAAGTTGCAAGAGAATGTTGCTCCCACTCCAAATAAATAAATAATACACATAAGCCCAATTTATTAAAGACTGTTAGAAAGCAGGAGTCACAAATTAACTAAATAAAATAAAAATCCAAAAAATGCCAAACTGCTTATAAGACAAAAGAAAGCCATTTCTGTTTTCCTCCTTGTTAGAGAACCAGAAAGAGGGGAGAAAACTCCACAGATGTGGTAAAAAGCACCTACATTTGTAAAAAGATTTAAAGTCAGAATGTATACTGGTATGCCAATTTACAATCCCAGGAACCCCAGAAACAACTGAAATCTGTACCCACTCTCTTTTTGACAGGCTTTCACCAAATGTTTATGAGAAAAGCTGGGTGCAATTCAGGGCAACTAAAAGAGGCACTTTTTGAGGCAGTGGCACATGTGGATCCCTCATGTGGATGAAAGTAGGGTTGAGAACTTTGAGAAACTGCATAGAATTCATTCCTTGCACAGAGAAACTAGAAGCTGCTGGCCACCACTGGGAGAGGGGTGGAAGAGATAAGAGTGCCCTTCCACCTCTGAAAGAGGCTCACAGACCCTGCTGAATGGTGAGGGTATGGATTTAGAACTGAGAGGAATCTCAAGGGCACTGCGCCTCATCCATTAAGTATGAAGCAGTGAGGATCCATGACTGTAGAGTTGGAGGTGGGGCATGAAAACCGAGACGGATCTTCCTGAGGCAGAGGCACACAGGGCCTATTGAAGTGTGAAGAGAAGGCAGGAGGCAAAATTCTGAGAGATGTCTTGCAGGCACCTGGTGCCTTTCACCGTGTAATAGGCAAGAGTAATCAACAGGAAGGAGAAGCAGGGTGAAAAAAAAAAAAAAAAAGAAAACACTCTAGACATTCATACCCTGCATCAAATAATTTTAAGCTCATGGTGAAATAAATCTAACTAAGGCATCACAAAGTCCAGACTTATTTCAAATACAGATTAGACTGAAACTAGACTGGCAACCCATATACTAATGTTTGGGTGGAATTATTTACTTCAATCTTTATGTAGGTAGACATTCAGTAAAAAATAATGAAATACACAAATTAGAAAGAGAATGTGATCCATCATCAAGAAAGGAAATGAATTCAACAAGATACAGTCCAGATGTCAGAATTTTTAGAAAGTAGCTTTAAAATGACTATGATGAATATGTTGGAGAAGGTTCACAACATGCAAAAGCAGAGGGAGAGATGAAAACCATAAAAGGACCTAAATGGCAATGCTAGAAATAATGGGAAAAAAGTGATAGAGATAAAATTCCTTTGGTGGGTTTATCAGCAGACAGAGAAAGTACTGGATGAGATTAATAAATGTGAAGACAGATCAATACAAGCAAAAAATGAAGAATAAAACAGTATACAAGATTTGAAAAATAACTATCAAATAGTCTAATATATATGTATTTGGTATCATAGATGAAGAAGGGGGAGAAAATAGGACAGTAGGAATATTGGAGAGACAATGGCCATGAATTCCTTCAACATTTATGAAGAAATCACCTCACAGATTTAATAAGGTCAGTAAGCTAAAACAAGATACAAAGAAACCCCAATCAAGGACATTATGGTCTAAGTACTGAAAAGCAAAGACAAAGAGAAAATCTTGAAATCAGCCAGAGGCAGAAGACACATAACGTAAAGGAAAAAAATGATGAGACTGGCAGCTGACTTTTCATCAGAAACAAAATGACATATTTTAAAAAGTTAAAAAAAAAAAGGAGGAAATTTTATACTGGGCATAAATATGCCTTAAAATTGAAGGTTAAATAAGACATTTCAGAGTAAAAATATGGACAAATTTTCTTCAATAGATATGCATTACAAGAAATAAAAAAGAAAATTCTCTATCCTGAAGGAATATGCTATCAGACAGAAAATCAATTTTTCAAGATCAAATGACAAACATCTGGGTAACTATGTCAATAATTGTAAAGGAACTTGAAATAGATAATTTTAAATCTTTTTTTTTTTTTTTAGATCTATTTGTTTGAGAGTGAGAGAGAGTAGTAGACAGGAAGAGAGAAAGTTTAGCGTTCTCCTTGCAGAGTTCAGAGCCCAACATGGGGTTTAGCTGTAACTCTGAGACCAGGACCTGAGCCAAAACCAAGAGTCAGACATTCAACCAACTGTGCCAACCAAAGGCCTCTTAAATCTCTTTTAAAGACTATTGACTGGGTAAGTGTTAATAATATGATTTGGTATTTACAACATATTTTAAGGTATGAAAGCAAGAGGACAAAAGGCAGGAAGCTAATACCTAAACATATATCATTGTAAGATTTTACTAATTGGTAAAATAGAGTTTTTTGAAGTCAGACTGATAACTTAAAGAAGTACACTGTGATAACTAGAGTACCAATAAAAATAATATAAATATCCATGACTAAACAATCAACATAAGAATAAATGGAACAATCTATTCAATAAAATAAACAAGAAAGGAGAAAAAGAGGGATAAAAAGCAAACAGCAGACAAATCAAATTTGATATGAAACGTGAACCTAAATGTATTATATTAAATATAAATAAACTCAAATTAAAAGGGAGATATTGTCAAACTGAATGAATAAGAAATACTTAACTATATGAGAAGAAGCACAATCTAAACATAAAGATACAGATATGTTGAAACAAAAAGGGAAGGATATTTTATGTTATGCAAAAATTATTTAAAACGCTCTTGTGGTTATATTAAAAAGCAGACTTCAAGGTAGAGAATATTATCAAAAGAAAAAAGCATTTCAAATTAGGAGTTAAATCATCAAAAAAGATATAGGATCTTAAATGATCATAATAATCTTAAGTGTGTTTACCTAATCCCACAGTTCCCACATACATAAAGCAAAAATGCTCAAAATGCTCAAAGAGATCCAATAATTTAGATGAGGACTTAAAGTGGCTAGTCAGGATAAATGGAAGATTTAGACCTAAGTCTACCTGATTCAAAAGCTTGTGTTTTCTTCAATATGCCAATACTATAGCATGCTTGGTAACTATTGATGATAAGTATAACTATCTGATCCACCTTCCAATTTTCAGAACTTCTTCACAACTTATTAATAGTATACTATGTATAGTTTTGGTAATTTTATAGATCAAACTACTAAGTTACTCTTTGATTCATCTTACTACAGTAAATGTATAACAAATAGCATCAGATATTCTGTGTAGTTCACATGGAGAACGCATCATTAAGTTCTGAAATAAAAAGAACCTCACTATAAATAAGGAGACTTAAGTTTTTACGGAATCTTTGACATTTATAAATAAATCTCTCAGACTAAGTTCTCTGGCTTTCAGTACTTTAGGGTAAGGAATTCAGAAGCCCTGAAATCTGTGTTTGTTTTCATTTGGGAAATCATGTTCTTAAAATATTTAACAAATAAATTCAATACCACCAATGACAACAAAGAGCTAAAAAAAATCACAAGAATCAATTAAGCTCATGGTCTTTTTTGGCTCAGAATTATTGTAGAATATAAAAACTGAAATTCAGGGACACCTGGATGGCTCAGCAGGTTAAGCCTCTACCTTTGGCGCAGGTCATGATCTTGGGGTCCTGGGATCGAGCCCCACATCGGGCTCTCTGCTCAGCATGGAGCCTGCTTCCCCCTCTCTCTCTGCCTGCCTCTCTCTGCCTACTTGTGATCTCTGTCAAATAAATAAACAAAATCATAAAAAAAAGAAAAACTAAACTGAAATTCATCAGTCCACTTTGAGTGTCCACCATGTGAAAGTAGTAAACAGCAATAACAATGAGCAAAAACAATAACTAATACATCTATAGGTTAGATCATTTACCAGTCTAACTTTCTGTATATATTAACTCATTTAATCATCATGACTATCCCAAGGTATAGGTATTATTATCCCCATTTTACAGATGAAAAAAATTGAGCCTCAGGAATGTTAAGTAACTTACTCAAATATTCTAAATGACACAGCTGGAAATCAAACTCAGGCTTTCTGGCTCCAGGCAGAGAATGTGCTCTTAATCAGGTGTTGTATAAGCACTTTTTTTTTTCTATTATAAAGAAGCTTTAATAATAACATAAAAAATAGAAGCAAATATTAAAAGTACATATCAAAATGATTTGGTAAATGTTTCATGATCTTAAAGAAGGAGATCAGTTAGGGCTAAAATTATTCAAAGTGGCACTATAGAGAAGTACTTCAATTTGGCCACTAGCAATGAGTAAGATTTGGATAGGTAGAGGGTCAAAGTCATAAATAGCTAAAATTTAGACATTCAAAAAATACGTTAGCGGGGCACCTGGGTGGCTCAGTGGGTTAAAGCCTCTGCCTTCAGCTCAGGTCATGATCCCAGGGTCCTGGGATCGAGCCCCACGTCGGGCTCTCTGCTCCGCAGGGAACCTGCTTTCTCCCCTCTCTCTACCTGCCTCTCTGCCTACTTGTGATTTCTCTCTTTCTGTCAAATAACTAAAATATTTAAAAAAATACGTTAGCTTCCGTTTATTCCAGTTTAGCTTGATGGAAGTTCAGATGATTGGATGTCTATGTGTTTCAAGATAGAGAAGTGGATATTATTCTTCTCAGAAAGGGTGGATATTTATAAGGGTGAAATTTCCCGAGTTTTTGTTTGTTTGTTTGTTTGAATGGTGGGTCTTTCTCCCCCTGTTGTGTTTTAATAAATTAATTTGAGGAATAATAATTGAACTAGAATTTCAGGGTAATAAATCTCATATCTCTAATGCCTTTGCATTCAAATGTTGGGGTTCAAAGAAATACATGAAGTTTCTACTATATAAAGGAAAATATTTTCTTCAAGTAACCCCGCAAAAGTGAATTTTTTTTAAATTTTTATTTTTTTATTATGAGTTACTCATTTCTTTACTTTACTCTTTGGTGGTAAGTTTGGCTAATGGGTACTAGGTAAGAAAAAACAGGAAGGCTCCCAACCCTCCTTTCCCACAAAAAGTATTTGTTCTCATCCAAGGATCTATAAAACATCGTCACATCATTTTCCTTCAGTGTCAAATGTAAATACTATAGGAGAGGCTTTTACATTTAGTAAGTGAAGTTTAGCAAAAATAGCTTTTCCAGGCCACTTTTCTCTGGACCACAGAGACGCGAAAAAATAAGTGTCCTGGGCTTAGTGCCAGGCCTGCTCCTGTGTTGTAAGGATCAAACTAGTTAATAACTGTGAAAGTGCCTGGTACACCCTGAAGGTCTATATCACTGATTAACTTTTGGGGACCATGAATTCCTTTGTAATCGTGACACAAGCCACAGACGGTTTATATAAGAAGCACACATGTACATATCACCACCACAAGCAGCCACAGAATTTTGCCTATGGGATTTGTGGACTTCTCCACAATAGCTAGGCTTTCCATGGACCCTAAGTTAGAAACCTTAGGCCTATAGTAATAGGAGATTATTATTATTATTTTAAAGATTTATTTATTTATTTGAGAGAGAAAGAAAGAGAGAGAGAGTGCACACAAGTTGGGGGGGGAGGGGCAGAGAGAGAGACAATCCCCAGCAAGACTCTATGCAGAGTGTGTAGCCCAACATGGGGCTTGATCTCATGACCCATGAGATCATGACCTGAGTGCTGAAACCCAGCATCATATGTTTAATCCACTGAGCCACCCAGGCACTCCAAGGTAATTATTTGGAATTTTAAGGAGGAATCTTCTGAAAAGGCAGCATAGGATAAAATTATCTACACAACTTCTCTTTCTCCTTTTTTGGTTATCTAATTACATACCAATTTTCTTTTCCTTATTTACTATTACTTTAATAGTAACTTTGTAATTAAAAAATTTACTGTAATTAAATTACTGAATTTAATTTTATATTATTGGTATCTAATATCAATATCACTTTCAATAGTGATATATTAACTTGCTCAAATGCACGTTGTTAACATTTAATTTTTGTCATCATCATTAACATCACTGAATCATTTGCAAGAATTTTTATTTGATTATTCTTATTTTTATTTTTCTTTAAGTTTATTTATTTATTTAAGTAATGTCTACACCCAACATGGGGCTCAAACTCACAACCCTGAGATCAAGAGTCAGATGTTCTGACTGAGGCAGCCAGGTGTCCCCATTTTTGTAAGAATTATTAAATAAATATCCAATTCAGAGACTTGAATTAGTTGATTTAACATTTCAGGGACTCAAACATTATTTTCCATTCTTATTTATAAATATACATCTGTAAATACTTCTGATGTTTATTTTTAAAAAAACTGGAAGTATAATCGTGCATTAAAAATTAAAATGGATTATATTTTTAATGTTTCTCTTCCCTTCTTTCTTTCCTAGTCCTATATACACTCACCCTGATACCCTGTCTCTCCCTTTCCAGCATGCTGAGTTTTTTTGTTTGTTTGTTTGTTTTTAAGATTTTATTCATTTATTTGACAGGCAGAGATCACAAGTAGGCAGAGAGGCAGGCAGAGAGAAAGGAGGAAGGAGGCTTCCTGCTGAGCAGAGAGCCCGATGTGGGGCTCTATCCCAGGACCCTGGGATCATGACCTGAGCCAGAGGCAGAGGCTTTAAACCACTAAACCACCCAGGCACCCCCACACTGAGTTTTTAAATCATTAGTGAAATCAGACACTTTTTGTGTTGATAGAATATATATTTTGATAGTTTTTTTAATGTAATTTGATAACTTTATTAAGAGTTCTCAGACATTTCTGCATTTCATCTTCTACTAGATTGGAGTTTAAAACAAACAACTAACCTACCTGGCTTGGTTGTTGGCCCAGTTTAAGTTAAAATTTCTTTCATAAACCTCTGCCCATCACTCCAATATGGCATTTTGATTTTATTTGAAACACAGAGCCAAAATTATGATAATTTATTACATGTCATTGTGACTACTAGCTAAGCACTCCAAAATAAGAATAAATATAAGTATATCAGCACAATACAAATTCTTCAAGTTGTAGATGGACTGAAAAATTTTGTGAAAAAAAAAGACAAAATATAAGAATTTTTGTAAGGATTTTTGAGGGAAGGAAATATAGCTTTTCTAAATTTGAGGTCTAAGTAATACTGTTTATTATGAAAAGCAAGTTATAATCTCCTTAAGATAATGTACCTATACTTAAACGGGTATAAGAGAAAAGTATGGGAAGAATACTATAAAAATAAAAAATGAGATAGGTGTTGGCAAGGGTTGCAGCAGACATTTATAATGTATGTGATGTATTTCTACATTGCTTGCATTTGTTACAATAGTTTTATTACCATTTGTAATTAGTAAAAGCTGGTAACAATAACAAAGGAGCAAATTGTTCAATTTTACAAGGTAATAAAAATTTCTCAAATATATTTTTACCTTTCAGTGCAATGCTTCTCATGTTTTTATATGACAATGAGCAGCTTGCCTTGCCATTATAAGAATATGAAAAATATAGAATAATATATATATAATGGAACCCAGTGAGGTATCTTTGAGGTGGAAGGAAAGTCATATGTTATAGACTGTGAACTACACACAGGTATTTTCAAGGGTGGTACTAACCTTATATATGCAAGATAGCATTATGGGTCATGTGATTTAAGAAAAACAAAGTAGTCTCAAAAAGAGACAAAAAGAACTTGAATTTCATCCCAGAATTTTAAATGCAGGCATTTAATTACATTGACATTATTATGTCATCATAAGAAATTTATTTTCAGGAATTAAAGATTTTGATTTTAGATATACGTTGTCATATATCTAAATGATACCTTTGCTATCAAAGAGCATAGGTATAAATCACATGAAACACAGTTTGTTAAAGTATTCTAAAAAGAATAAAACCTAATAAAATATTTATGGATTTATATATTTTTGGATCCATAAAACAAAAAAATATTTTAGTCTGATTACTGATGGCATGTACTAGATTGGTCCAGAATATTAAGAATAGATTGGCTGGTAAATATATTTATATAAATCAATACCAAAATGTCTGTCCAACATTAAAATTGATGAATATGGCATTTAGGCAAATGCCAGCCATTGGGGAAGAGCAGCACATCTTGGCTTCTGTTGCAATACTGAGAAACTGGACTACGCTGTGTCCAAGTCATGAGCCTTTGGCAGTGGAAGTTTCACAAAAAAAATAAACCAAAAAACAAAAAAACAACAAAAAAAAAGTTATTGGCTTGGTAAAATAATTCTAGTTCTTTTTCCATAGACAAATTCATGTACTAAGTAAAATGTCAGATTGTTCGCTCCTATTGAAAATGCTACCTATAGATAGGTAGCTACCTAGTAAATTGTGTATCTTTTAAACTTAAATGCACTTAGGAAACCCTGTTAATGAACTGCCAGAATTACATAGGACACCTGTTTTCAACTATCAAGTACCTTAAGGTTTCAAACCAGCAACTTCAAGATTGTCATGTATTTTTGGATAAGATCTAGGCAAACAGCATTCAGCCAACATACTAATCTGATACTGATAAAGAGTCATAGCTTTGGTCATGGTAGGTGGGGGAATTTGAGTAGCAGGAAGATTGGACCCCATTACATGTTTGTGATTGTGTTGGCTAATCGGAAGAAATAAAGACATTATCAGTATTTTGCCCAAATTCAGAATACCTGAGAGAATTGTAGACTCAATATCCTTGATGAACACAGAAAACAAAACAAAACAAAACAAAACAAAAACTTTGTAATTATGGAGAAGAATAGTAATGAGATTTGCCCATTCCTTTGGGCAAGGATGGATTTGGGTTGAACTGTGTATGTACTTGGTGGTCACAAATACACACTGAGTCCCTTCTAATTACCTTAAGTTTGTTTGACCATATAAATACATGTTCTCTGGGGCGCCTGGGTGGCTCAGTGGGTTAAGCCGCTGCCTTCAGCTCGGGTCGTGATCTCAGGGTCCTGGGATCGAGTCCCGTGTCGGGCTCTCTGCTCGGCAGGGAGCCTGCTTCCCTCTCTCTCTCTCTGCCTGCCTCTGTGATCTCTCTCTGTCAAATAAATAAATAAAATCTTTATAAATAAATAAATAAATACATGTTCTTTGTCCTTCAAAGTGGTTGAAATATCAAATTTACTAATAACTGCTGGAAATATTTTTAGGATGGATAACATGTAATCTTGCTATAGATAATGTAGCTAATACGTAACATGTAGTCACTATAGATAAGCTTTAAACTTTCAACCCTTTGTTCTGGCTGTAAAATGTCATTGGACCCATTTTGGTGCTTTTTATTACTGCATCAAAACCATGCTGTGAATTTGTAGCTGCCATAAATGCTTAATGTAAGAGCTCATTGTGCAATAAAGTGTCAGAACACTGTTTTTAAACACGTTTTTAAAGCAACGTTTTACAGCTTACATTTTTTCCCACTGCGTACTATAAAAAGTACAGATTTTCAATGTCACATTCATAAGAAATGCGTAATCATTCCTGGGAAAGCCAAGTATGGTGATGATTAAATGATTCCTCTTCAACCTTTTTATAAACCCTGCTTTTGCCACCTCTTATGGCAAGACTGCTCTGACTTCCTCAAAGGAGACAACTGCAACCTTGAACGAACATAAAGTATTCAGAGATTAATTTGGGTGTTTTGATCCTCAAGTGATTTAAACCTTTAAACATGAAGATGAATACAAAGAGAAACAGACAGATGTGGATTTCCCAGTTTTCATCTCAGGTTACCTTGCAGTATCATAAAATTACTTTATTACTTACAAGTTACCACCCAAAATATGCAAACTCTCTCTTTCTCTCTCTCTCTTTTTTTCTGAAAGACGATTTTACTTCCTTATTGCAGCTAGACTTTTATTTTAATCTGAAGCCTCCCTTCCTGCCATCTTACCAACATTCTCATTCTCTAACATTAAAAGAATTACTTTATTTCACCTGGTGGTCAACTTGAACATCAATACAACCTTGAATATATCCTGTGAATTGTTCTTATTTTTCGAATTGCTTTCTATTCTGGAATTAACTGTCCGTCCTAGTAGCCAAAGTCTTCTAGCAGCCAAACTGAAATTCCAATAGGAAGAATTTTCACTGTAAGCCTCAGCCATCCCTTGTGGGGCAAAAAATTGTTAATTCTAAACTGAAAAGTATCACAAGATTTATCTGGAACTACTGTTTCCATCTGCGATTTTCAATGACCCATGACTAGGAGTACAACCAAATTCTCTCTACTTTTTAAGATTTACCTGGATGGAGTCAAGAAATTGTTCCTATGACTAAATTTTTAATATCTTTGTAGACTGATCAGAATGAGGGTTGACAAATGAAAAGACATTTTTCTGTGGAATGATTTCCCTCCTGAAAATTATTACATATGATTCTAAATGTATGAGAGAAGAAACTTTATCTGTTATTGTTCACCATTATATCACCATGACATTACAATTTGGCCTTAAATGTAATCTGTAAATTACACTGGGCTTTTGAGTTCAGAAAAACTGCTCAACTCCAAAGAGTCTGGAAATATTTTTCATTGACTTGAGTCTTCTTTTTCCCTCTGACTCATGCATGAGGTTTCCTTTTCTCTAAGTCAAAAACACAAAATTGAGGTGTCATAAAATAGGTAAGAGTTTTGTTTTATTTTGTTTTGGAGTGGACTGAGCAATCAATTAACTTCTTTGACTAGAAACCTAACTTAAAAAAAAAAAATCGAAATCTTGTAATGACTTTCATAAGAGACAAGATCCTTTGAAGCTACTGCCATCAAGAAAAACAAAACTAACTTGAGCTGCTCTTGGTAAACATGGAAATAAGTTGGTGATTCATTCTTATTCAGAGGAAAGCATTTAATTTTTTTTTAAAATCTGAAAGAAAAGTGCCAACTATAAAATGCCAAAGAGATTAAAAGGGAGTGCAGACATACACGAGTAGCCTTTAAAAAAGTTACTTTTACATTCCAACCAATTTTCCTTTTTTTTGGCCACATGGCATGTATCTGTTCAATATGTATGAAGTTGGCACAAATGTTTTTTTTCCTACTAGCTAGTGACAACCTAAGCATTTGAAATGCACAGCATTTTTCTGTATTCTAAGGTATTACAACTTATTACTCATTCAATATTTTAGAATATTTTCTGACTGTAGAGGTTGAATTTTTACATAACCCTACTATACCACAAGCCATCCCAAACATTGCCTGAAATCTGTCATTTATAATTTCTTATAAGCCAATGATGCCAATAATTCAATGATGCCTATGAAAACCAAAACATACCAAAGATTAAAAAAGGAGAAAACAGAGTATTAAAATTCTCATCAGTTGCTTTAGCTTCCATTATTTTTTTTTTCTTTTAAGATTTTATTTATTTATTTGAGAGGGTGCCCAAGAGAGGGAAAAACAGACTCCCCGCTAAACAAGGCCTTGACCCCAGGACCTGAGCCAAAGGCAGATCCTTAACCAACGGAGCCAACTAAGTGCCCCAGGTTCCATTAGTTTTTATCTGGCTTCTTTACAATACTAAGTATGTGAGCAATTGTGCATTTAATAGGAGCATTAACTTTTTCAAAAATATTTTTTAAAAATTTAAATTGTTCTAGAAGATAATAAATCCTACCTCAGGAATCAACCCTGGCTTTGCTTTCTCTTCTCTTAAGCTATAATTTTATGTCCTTTGACCTTTAAATGTGTTGAAATTCCTGAATTACTTTCACTGAAGCCTCTCTGGGTTGATAAGTTGTTCAATCCATGAAATTTTATTTAGAGAGTTAAAGTATTAAAATGATCATAAAAAAGAATATTAGCTTCTACAAATTAAATCCTCTAAACCTTCCATTCTGAAGTACTAAACAGATAATTCAATTAAAAGAGTGAAGGCAATTGTTTTTAAAGACTATTTACTTATTTGAGAGATAGAGACAGAGACAACATGAGGAATGGGGAGGAGTTAGAGAGAGAGGGAGAAGCAGATACCCCACTAGGCAGAGAGTCTGAGGAAGGGCTTAGATCCCAGGACTGGATCCCAGGACCCCGAGATCATGACCTGAGCCAAAGGCGATGCTTAACTGACTTACTCACCCAGGTGCCCCAAGGGAGTAAAGGCAGATTGACAACAATGATCTAAATTCTTATTTTCTATTTGGTTATCAATGGTATGTAATATCATAGGCTGCATAAGCATCCTACTGGAAGTCTCAGCAACTCAAAAGAAAAGACAAAGGAAAAACATGGTGGTAACTGGAAGGAAATTTTTCAGGGCAGCACTTCTGGGGAACACCAAGAAATAGACTTTGACATCATAACATTAATTCCCAGTCAAGAAGATCCCTGTTGTTCAAGTGCAAAGCATGCTATAAGAGGCCCCATGGGGTTACTTCATTCTGTGCTGATATCAGACAGTAGATAAATTACCTTGTGTTAAACTGTCCAATACTTTAAGTGGATTACATTTCACATGATCACAAAAACCTCTGTGACTACTTTTTTCTCATTTGTTGGAGTTCATAAATGGTTATGCACTTTTGCTTGCAGAGACAAAAGCTATGTTTCCCTTAGCAGAGAAACTGGAATGTATTTTTAACAAAAACTTTACTAAAAGTTTTTAACATGATTTTTAACAAGTATGAAATTTCACATCTTGATTTTCTATGTTCCTATGCTTTCAAGTTGGAAAGTCAAATACTGAGATAGGTAGTTGGTAGAGGCAAAACTATAATCCATTTATTTCCTCATTTTTTCCGCTATTCAGCAAGTATTATTAAGCACTAGGCACTGATCTGGGTATCAGAGATATAGCAGAAAGCACAACTGATAAATCTAGACAACAAATAATGAAACAAATAAATGCATTATAGATTGGATGGTTGTAAATGAGATTTAAAAAACAACAACAACAACAAAAAAACCAAAAAACTAAGCTGGGGCACCTGGGTGGCTCAGTGGGTTAAATAAAAAACCAAGTAAAGGTTAGATAGTAGAGGGAGTGGAGGAAGATTCAGAAATCTTAACTGAGGGAGAAAGAAAGCCACAGAACTGTTTAGAGGGCACAGTTCTCCAGCCAGAGAGAGCAGTGAAGAACTGATGTACACTTTCACCTACACTAAGGGCCCACATCTCCATTACATATAAAATGCATTATCCTGAACACTGCTGTTCCACTTCTAGGTATCTAATATGGCTGATTCACTTGTATCCCTGTGTATTTTCACTGTACCATCAAAAGAGTGAATGTTAATGTCGAAAACAACCTAACGCTCTATCAGCATCAGGATGCTTCAATAAATTATGACTTATCTACACAATAAACTCAGCAGCACTTGAAAAAAAATAGGTAAATCTATCTGAACTGACATAAGAAGATCTCCAAAAATACTGCTTTGTGGAAAAACTAGTTAGAAAAAAAGTATCTGGAACTTGACTTGATTCATGTTAAAAATTTACAAAAACACAACACACACATTAAATATACATATATGAAGATTAAAATTACTGGATATTTATAAAATTACAAAAGTAATCTCCATGGATGAGTTAAGAGCATAGAAAACTTCTGCCTTTTAAAATTTTTTTGGTATTCTGAAACTTTAAATATATTATAAAAACCCATGTGTCAACTTTCATGAAAAATGATCAAAACAAAAAAGACCCTTTCTAAAAATATGTAACTGGTGACATTCTTTGTTCTAGATTTCTTAGGATAAAAGTATTCCTGAAAAACTTTTAAATATAAATATATATTAAATAATTTTATCATACCGATATTCTAATGAACATATGAGTTATTAAACAAAATATTAAATATTAAGAAACCAAACATCATTCTGCATATCCATAGTACCTTTAATGAAAAATGTCTTAAGACTTTTAAAGGTATGAACAACTACATTAAAAGACTACATTTTAGAATTTGAAGAGTATATTTTAGAATTTAGAGGGTAGGAATTTTATACATTTGATAGAAGATAGTTTTGATTTTTTTAATATTTAAAGAATGTTATACATTTTTATCTTAGGCCTACTATACTATTAACTATTGATGTTACTAACTATTGGATTGCTACATAGAGCCTAAGCAATAATAAAAAGTAGAAAGAAAACTGGGGAACAGCTAAATCATGTATAACAATGCAAGTTTGGTTTAAGCCTGCTTGCTGGTGCCCTTTAACTTCATATGATAATTAGTTCTAATTAGTGCTGTAGTGAATTTATAATTTCATCACAATGTCAAGAGTTAGAACCCATATTTTTCTTCAAAAAAAAATAAACCATATTCGCTTGGGGCTTTTGTTTGCTATTCCCAAACTCAAGGAACCCTTGAAATTTGTTTAGAAATTGGTCATCTTTTGGGTTTTTAAAAATCTGCAACTGCCAAGTTTTACCTGTTCTCATCAACAGCTTTACGTGTGTGTGGGTTAGCATGTCATAGCACAAACCTACAAGAGCCGACATTCTTTCATAAATTGTGGCACTGGGCCCAAGAACAGCTAACATTGGTTTTGATTAAACATCTTAGAGAGGATGGTTGCTGGAGAACATAAGCTAAAAGAAGGATCCGACTTCTGTGAAGCAATGGTATAAATAATTTCTCTCAAGCATTCTGACTTATTATTCTATTAGTGCAGCGTGGTTTCACTCAGATTTGATTTGCTCTCAGCCAATCGGCATTCTCATGTTCGGTATTCCAATCAGCTATAATTCAGCCAGCATTATGACAGTTTAAGAACCGGCTTTAGAGCTTAATATGCTAGTGTTTCTGTAGCACGCATCAGCAAAGGCTGGTGTCCTAATCTGCGGCTAGACCTGCTCAACTGAATTGCTAGATATCAGTATACCTAGCAGGTGGCTGTGCTCATAATTAAGTGAAGAACATCCTCCCCGAGGGGCTGGGATCAATTAGATCAGGCTGCCTCTCACGACCGCAGCCACTTTCTTTCTTTCTTTTTTCCCTCAGTAGAGGCTGACTGAGTCTCTGATGGTGGAGGAGGATGTGGGTCTAGCTCTTCAGAATTTCCAAGACGTGAGCTCTTCCCAGGGCTATGTCTTCTGAATTCCATTTAGAATTGTATATGCAGGCACATGCACATGTATATGTGTTTACTGTTTAAGGAGAAAATGCCGGAGAGGGGTGCTAGGGCGCCCTGGAAATGCATGTCATGTTTTTAGCTTCTACTACACACAGCGATCTAAACACAGATGGTTCTGGAATATCATTTTGTGACATGAAGGAGGATCACGAGACTTGTATGTCAGACATTGTATGTATGTTAAAAAGTTACACACACACACACACACACACACTGAAACCTAAAGATTTGAGAGCTCTGAGACTCATAGCCTGGCATAAACACTTGTGGCATTTAAGTGATGTATGTGAGTATTTTGCCATAGGTTGGAGATTCTTAAGAGGTGGAGATCCTAGAAAAGATAGAAGAAGGAAAGGAGAAGAGGAATAATGAAAAGAAGAAGAAATTAGAAAAGACGAAGGTCGAAGTGGTAGCAACAAAAGCCTTCACCTACTGCTGCTCCTTCTTTTGAAATATATTTCTTCTCTTGCCTGTCTCTTGAGTTTGATTGGCAGGTTCATCAGGATGAGAGGAAAATCACCTGAGAAATTAAGGCACTGGTTTCTTTATCAATCATAGTGACAGATAGAATTGACTATGGCTTTTGTTTGTGGGTTGGTTTGGCACAACTTCTCTGGGTCAATTCCATCTCAGTATTTGCAATTAAATGTCAAATGCAATAGGAAAAAGAAATTGCACGTGGGCATGTTAGATGGATTGACCACCATATTATTTTTCTACTTTCATAAATTATTTGAAAATGATGCTCTCAGGAATCATAAGCTAAGGGAGGATACTGCATGCTTTGGAATACATCAGAGAAAAGAAAAGAAAAATACATGTACAGATACTGAAAAGAAGCTTTATATAACTTTGTAAACCAGACTACATTCTAACTCTATTCTAAATATATTCTAACATTGTACAAGGCTGACATGCAATTCACAAGAAAGATTTATTTCTCAACAGTTAAAATTCATGTCAGCCCTGGTAGGATAGTTCATGTCCAGGCTGGATCTAGGATCAGGTGCAAGTGACATGGATTTTATTGGAATAACTTACAAAAGCAAAACAGAAAGCTTCCATTTCTAGTGTCATCACTAACATAAAATCTACACACTTAAATGGCACCAATACTGAGATAAATTCAATTTTACTTTTGCCATTCATCATGTTATAGTTCCCAGGAAAGTACTAGTTTCTTTACAGGAAGAATGTCTCAGTTCTGACATGGGCTCTTTAAAATTGGCTTAGAAAACGTTTTTTTAAAGCCACCTTTCTTCCCTCCTCTCCATGTTATAAAGGGTTTTATAAATATGTTATGCAATAGTAAACTCATCGACTATTTGATATCCTGTCAGATGCATAGATCTGACATCTTTCAGAAGTAATAGCCTGATTGGCTGAGGTTTTTTGATGTAATTGAAACTGTAGCCTCCAAACTGAAAATTGTTTGATAAATGTGTGTTTTCTCACTTTGCTTAAAAGGAACCTATTATGTGAGCAGCTGCCTTTTGAATTACATTAATACTAAAGTGAAGCTTTATTATATTACAAAGTCAAATGAAGCCATCTTTTAATATTAGGCTGAAAAGTATTGTTATGCAGCATGAGGACTGACCTATGACTTCAGCAAGAAAACTGATTTATAGAATAAAATGCAGAGACACAGCCTTTAAAAATGCCAACACTCACTCTGTCTGTCTCTCTCTCTCTCTCTTTTTTCCCAGTGAGGAAAGCCAGAAAGAATTATATATGTATTTATAATATAAAAGTACCTCCAAGGAGTAATACCCTCCAACGAGTCATCCCAGTAAGTGCTTAAACTTTCCTTAAGGTTGGGTGAAAAAGGCCAAATCCACAGGTGGAAAAGGCATATTCCATCAAGGGGCTTGGACCAGGACCCATCTCAATTATTTAGAGTAAGTACCAGAGAAATCCAGGCAAAAGAGAGCAAATTAAATGGGATCATCAGATTTGGTGATCAGGTTGCCTTGCTGGAAACACGGGCACATGCTCATCTGGTTTAGGATGGATCATAGCAGAAGGGGGTTTTGCCGATATCCAAACAGAATTCTAATGTTTGCAAAGGCGAAGAAGAACTTGGTGGGAGGAGGTGGGGGACTCAGTTTACAGTAGGTTAGGATTTTCTTTGTACTAACCTACCTTTCCATCGAAATTTCATATCTGACTGACAAATACATACAGTGATCATGTCCTGTGCAGTTATGCCCAAAGATAATGTTTTGTCAACTTCTCTCAGTCTGTGTTTTCACTGGCCAGTCCAGAAAGGAGGGGGGCCATGGGCAGCCATGGTTCTCTTTGGCAAGGTGACATCGGTATTGTAAAGATGGGCTATCACTAGGAGAAACTCATCGTGAAGGAAGGGGAAATGGGAGTAATTTTTTTTTAGAGTAATTTTTTTAATACTCCAAAGTAAAAAGTGTAGTGCTGATAATGGATTTCAAAAATGTATTCAAGTCAATTTAAATATCATGTTCTCTTAAATATACAATACAGTTTCCACATATATGCTATTGAGAATCTTCTAAATGGAAGCAAACGTAGATAAAATGAGAGCCACTTGAATTTGCATTGCTTATCAAACAGAGTGAGATAAGCACTATTGCTTTCAAAATTTTATAGTAGAAAAATGTTTATCTCTGGCTTTGGATTTGGTTTCCCTAAGACTAGTAACAAATGGTGCCAAATTCTACTTTCAGAACTTGCTTTGTACACAATTCTACAGAGCGAAGAGAAAGCCAAAGATCAAAGCTTGGAGCCTTCAAGGAATGTATTAAAATATATTATAAACTCTCGATTTATAAAATATACAGGATTAACCCCCCCCCAAAAAAACAGAGCTTCTGCTCCTTATTTTATGATGTTCTAAGTATCTTCAGGTGCTTAGTACTGATCTGATTTTATAATTCTGAGTTTCCCCAAGTGTCTGACCATTACTGCTGGCAGTTACTGAAGTTATATCACTGCCAAGACAGAATACCAAAATGTACGTCAAAATCTAGTACCAATACATTTTGCTTTGTCATGGTGCCCTATGGTCTTTCAATGTCCTCTAATTCAGATGACATGAGTGTGAATCAGGGCCATAAAAGCTTTTTCGGACAAAGGCCTGTTTTCTCTTGGTGCTGTTCACAATTTTTCAAGAAAGATGTGTATAAATATGGAGAAACTGAGTAGTGAGTCCAATTCTGACACATGGCTTAATTTTACCATCATGTCAGCTTCTTGGCTTTGAGTGAACTTTCTGTCTTTGCTAAGTATCCAATATCCCTCAAGAGACTTAATTATTAAATGAGAGATCATATGTAAAATGCTTAACATCTAGTAATTATTGACTTAGGAGAATATAGCTACTTTTCTTTGCAATTAAGAGACAGTCCATGCTATTTGACTTTCCCTATATCTGAAAGTCCTGGCATAGATTTTCCAGAAGGACAAAAAAAGTTGTTTCAGTTGCTGTTGCTATTTTTAAATTGTATTTGTGCATGTGTGTATTTAAGAAAGATGCTTTTTCTACCACTTCTGCTCCAGGGCAATGAAAAGAGATCAAGTCTTGTGAAAAATGGCTGAACTGAAGCCACTAACTTCACTGCTGAGTCAGAGTCTGTTTCCATCTCTAATGTTTACATCTCAAATACCCATCTCTGCAGAGCCTGAAAGTTTGTGACTGTCTTCAGACATTCAATTACTGATACTGTTCGGCATTCAACTTGCTGCTTTTGAGAGAGTAGACTCTCATGCACGCCTTGTCTTCTTAATTCTGGAATTCATCTCTCCATGCCCCAATTTCTCTGACTCAAGTTCAGTTTTGGTTTTCTATGTTATTTTTTCCCCCATGATATCTAATAGGTCCCAGGAAAATAAATTAACATATATTAAGTGTTCAAACACATAAAACTTAGCACAAGCGATTAATATGGGCTTAAGAAAACAAGTCAGTATCATTTTAAATTGAAACAACTCAGTGCACTGAACAATATTTTGCATTAGACTGTCAGGCCAGTTCAGTATTTTGGTTCTGGGTCGCTTTCATCCTCACTTGTAAAACGAGTCACTTGGGTGAGATATTCTCAAAGATCAAGTGCTGGAGTTACATGATTCAGAGACACGTAATCCTGTTTTGCATCAATGACTATATTTTCTTTATGCACATCAAAAATGAATAACTTTTTCAAGAAAAGGTGTTTCTGCAAAAACCCAGGTTTCTCTGTGGAACCCAGACGTCAGCTAGCCTTATCTTCCCAATCACTTGTATAGATAAGATACACTTTTTGTGGCGGGGGAGGGGAATCCAATTTCCTCAGATTCCTCTATATTCCTAGAGGGCTGACATTCTCAACTCCTTTGGTACCAGCGCTTTGCCCCAAGTTCAATTTATAGATCACCCAAATGCCATACGTATGCCACCTTTATTCTATGACACCAACCCAGGGGTGGAACACAGGTATCTTCTGAACTTCCATCAAAACAGTTATCCTTACACAAGATTTTTCTATATAGCAGCTTTACTCAGGGTTTAAGAAGGATGCTGGAGGCATGGTATTGTAGCAACAAAACCAACGGGAAATCATACACAGAACATCACCTTTTAAAAATGTCTTCGGATTTAATTCTTAGCCATACCCTTTCCCCCTTCTTACCTCTCCTAAGTCATATAAAACAACTTAGTTATCACTTTATTATCTAGTCTCCTATCCAATTGCTGAAAGAGTCTTACCTACTAGTTTAAGAGATTTCTTAAGGTACTTCCTTAAACACAATTTGCTCTCTAAGGGGAATTCTAGTGGAAGCATGTCCAATATCTCTCCCACTATGACAGATACATACCTAACACTTCTCTCTCTAGTTTTGTAGTTGTTCTAATGAAGCAGCCATAAAACATGTCAATTACTGGCCATGGTTACACTTTGTTATTTGGCTCACTCTATTCTCCCTTCTAGGAAGACAGAGAACAGGCTAGAATGATATCCATAAAGAACAAAGTAAAATGGGACAAATAGGGTAGCAATATGAATCTCTTCTCCTAATATGTCTGGGTGCATGTGTGTATGTGCCTGTGCATATGTTTTCTCCCAGTAACACCTCTTGATCTGAAAAATTCAGTAATTACTTTTGGTTTCCACATGATTTTCTTTTTTGCAAGCTGACTGCTACTCTTCTTCAGTCAGAGAATCTTTATCTAAGGGGACAAGGCACCAGCATTTCCCAGCAAATTGTCACTGGTTCCCAGAAAAGTTGTAGAGGCATTTTGTTGTGTTTGTTTTGATTATTGTTTTGGCAAATAGAACCCCGTCTGACTGTTGACTCGCATTACTGTCTCTAAGATGATTTCGCTTCACTTTAGGCTTGAACAACTACTGCCAAGAGCACCTCTTTTTTACTTCCAGATCCTTTGTTTCCTCCTTTCCTGCCTTCCTGGAAAGCATTAAGGGTCAGTAATAAAAATTTAAAGTTACCAGGGGAACTAGCTACTTAAAAAAAAGAAGTGGAAAAGAAGTATACCTTTTATTTTCAAAACGGGTTTTGAATAATTAGAATAATTCCTACTATTTAAATTTTCTGTAAAACTAAGAAAATCACAAAGACTGATGTTTACTTGGCTTTTTGCAAAGAAGTGAGAGGCGTCCACTTCCTAGTTATATCAACAAGAGAATTCTGTTTATACCAAGGTTTAAGAAAAATGGAGAAGGGAAATTTCTCTTTGACTTCCATAGACTCCCCCTTCTTCTCCAAGAAGGAGCAAAATCTGCCTTAAGAGATTTTGTTCTGACCAGCGCACTGGGTTGAGTGGTGTGTTCTTTTTGACCATAAGGCAAGTATAAGGAGAGAGCACACATGGGTCTGAGGAGAGTCAAAGGTATTGTCAAAGGTAATTACAGCTTAGTATTTATTGATATTTGCTGCTCCAAAATATTGCTTTGTATCTTTGAAAATGCTGAATGTCATATAAAATGAATGCTAAGAGCTCCAACTCTTCTCTTGAACCCTCATATGAGCCTAGAAACCTTGTCAAAGCTACCTTGCAAGGGTTCACTTAAGTCAAACCCACAGCCTCTGAGTCTCAAGCAACTTTTTTTTTTTATTCCATTAAGACAAAAGTCAGGGCTTAATGCTATGTGATTCACTCGTTTAATCAATACTTGCCCCAAACTTCTTATGTGTGCTCTCTTCGCAAGGTGGCAAATTCTTCCTTCTATGCTTTGTCAAGATTCTAATGTGAAACATTATTCTTTAAAGAAAAGCTAACCTTGCTGGGTGTCATCTGTAAGTGATGAATCATTAAATTCTATTCCTGAAACGGGTATTGCACTATATGTTAACTAACTCGAATTTAAATAAAAACTTAAAAATAAATCATTAAAAATTTAAAAAACTAATCTTGGAATCTCTTTGCCTATGTCTCTCCTTTTCATAGCATTTAGAATTTTCATTTTTTACATACTTAGGTTTCTTTCTCTATTCTTCTCTTTTTCTCTCTCTTACAAAAAATATAAATGATTGGGAACAAAAAGATGTTTATCACAAAGAGAAATCAGAAAACACGGAAAAACATAAAATTGCCATTTTATGTATGCTCATGACCAGTGTAGGTGTGCCTGTGTGCATGTGTGTTTCTGTCTCGTGTGGGATTATGGTATTTTTTTTTTCTGTTGTGTCTTAATTTTAAACAATTTTAACAATGGACCTCCCTTTAAGTCAGTAGGTATATGGTCTTATTTAATATCAGTGAAACTTATGCAAGGTAAGCAGGGAACATGCTGGTCCCCTCACTCATATCAGAACTAAAGAAACCACAATGAAGAGAAACAAAGCAATTTGCCTAAAGCCATGTAACCAGTTGGAGGCACAACGTGACTAGCACCTAAGTCTGATCTCACCATGCCCACATTTTTCTGTCACACACCATGTTTTCTAAGAAATCCAGGTCAGATCTTGCATTCTCTGTGGCTCAATGTCTCCTTAAACCAGACCGAAACTATTCTCTGCCCCACTGGAAACAGATTGGCCAGCTTCTCTCTCCCTCTATACATTGAATGAATGTCTGATGGCTTTTTGCTGCGTGCATATATTACTTTGTACTTGTCCATAATAAATCTCTTGTTGTCCTTCTCTGACCCTGCGTTTGTCATTGTTCAGGTGATTTCAATCATTTTGAGCTGTGAGTCATGTAAGCAAGCTCTCCCTATGTTACAATCAGTTCTGCGTTTCATCAATATGTTTAAAGCAGCAGCCTCCCAGATACAATGGCATTTGTTTTATTTGGTGCTTGGGAGAAGTGGTGAATTTTCTCTTTGATACTCAGATTATCTATTAGGGAAAAGAGCTGGACTGTAAAACAAGCCACTTCCTCACTCATTTGGGGGCTTACTTTTCTCTGGATTCCATTTATGGCAGGTAATGATGGGGTTGTAGCCAGCGGCTTCTCCACAGTCCAGGACACAAACAATCCAAGAGGACAGTGTCACCTGAACCTCAGAGATTATTTTTAAAAGACAGTTTATGGCAAAAAACCTCACTTGAATAAAGGGAAAGGGCTATTGAGAGCACTGACCGGTTTTATTTTTGTGGTTGTTAACCGCCACAGTAAGCGAAGGAATTACTGACTTACATGGGTATTACAAAGGCTTTACCAGGGATGGCTGAAGACAGCTTTCTCTCTCTCTCTCTTTTTTCCCCTAAAAAAAAAAAAAAAGGAAATATGATACCTGTCTCTTAAAAATGGGTGATGCTCTAAAATTGCATATTTCTTCTGTCTCAAAGAATTGAGAAACACTTATTAACATAGTGCATGTCAATAATATGTCAGAATGGAGTCAAAGTTTGGACCATGTACTGTATTACGCAGTTTCATCTAAGCTTACTAGCTCTGTGACTTTGGGCAAGGACATCTTTCCTCAGTAAGAAAAGAGAATGATAAAATATTGTAAAACATAACGTGCTTTTTGAGATTAGATAAATGAGATGATAATATTTGCAAAGCATTTAGCATCGTGTCTAGCACATGGGGCAGCTATGCTCTTTATATGCAGATCCTGTCAGTAATGATTGTCCTCATTCCACTTCGCAAACTAAAATCATCCAGAATCTTCCTTTTGCACAACCAGAAGCCTCTATATATGGGCTTGCATTCTTCCATAAGAAACATTCTATGTTTCTTAAGCTATTCACATAGCTTCAAAGCAAACACATAATAGTTCCTATTCTTAATAGGACATAATTGGTTCATTAAACAAATATAAGTGCCCATATTTAGCCCAGCACATTTCTAAAAGTGTGGGAAACCTGAAATAAAACAAGGAATATGGGATAAAACAAGGAATATGCTTCTCCTTGTTAAACTTACCTTCTAACATTGGTGAGACTTATAATAAAATAATTGAAAAACCTAAAGTATATGGCATAGAACAGGGCAAGATAGATCATAAGTATACAGAGATGAGAGTTGGGAGTCTACATTATGACAGTAATAGTATTTATAATAATGATAATACCAACAACTGGTCCAAGTGGCCAAACTGTTCATCCTGCAGCCTGTCCTATGGAATTGGTTCTATGAATAAGCAGTGTTGAGGGAAGAGTGGGCAATGTACCACAAAATCTTTTATTTATTATTTTCAACACCATCCATTTTTAATGAAAATCATATATATTAATGCTAAAATACTGAGAAATATCTATAACAATATTTTGCTTGGTGGGAATTGGAGAACATTATGGCTAGCATACAGGAAGCTTTGAATGAGAGATGGATAGCTGCATAGATACATGGTTGGACAGATGGATATCACTTTTTTGCAAGGGTAAAAGCAAATTATCTCCTCAGGCACAGTCTCTAAGTAAGGGGCTTTCAGAATGTTTTAGAATAAGAATAAACAGAATAACATAGCCCAGTCTCTGATGTCTGCACCAATGGATAGGCTTAAGAATCATGTACAGGTCTAACAAATAAACTATAAACAATTGCTTTTCATTTGGCTTTCTATTTGGTCTTCTATGTCTTCTGAGTGTGACCGTTTCCCCTCTGGGTTTAATGTGTTTTACTGGTTCTGATGCCAGTCTTCATTTCCTCAGCTCAGCCTACATAATAAAGTGGTAAAGTGGCAGAGAGTGTTAAGGCAGATTAAAAGTCTGTCACAGATAGAATTGACAGAGTTGATTATGTTTCTAAAATTAATGTAGAGCAAGAGGATCCTTATAGCATTATAAACTGTTTTTTTAATAACAATAAATACCCTACTGAGAAGTCTATTCAGATCACCAAATATCAAAATTTGCTCATTAAGGAAATAATAAGAAGAGAAGTAATACTGTAAACATGTGATCTAAATTAAAAGAAGAAAGTTGAATAATTGAAGCTCAAGTCTCACTAATTTTAAAGGCTATATCCTCCAGTCCAAAGGGAATTTTTTCATGGTTGACATTTATTCTTTGTTATTGCATTCAGGGCTAGATTTTGCTAGTTCATTTAGTAGACTATTAGATGGTAGGTCTTCCTTGCATATCTCATGGACAGATCAGCATATATTAATTAGCCCATGATAAATTTAATCAAGTGTTCAGGATTTATAATATATAAATCATGTGTTGTCCAGCACAAGTACCTACAAGTAATAAAATAGTGAATGGAGTGTATAGGTCTTATTTTATTTTTCCTTAACTGTCACTTCTGGATCAACACTTCCAACCAGAGGTTGTTCTCAATTTGACTGCCTCTTCCTGGGCACAGAGTAGTTTTTGCTACTTCCCCTGGGAAGAATGAAAATGTCCTTCCAGATAATTTACAAGTAAAAAACTTTGTCTTTAAGTATACAACATCTCACCTTTAAAGAAGACAAAAGCTGAAAACAAGACATAATTCTCTCCTGATAAAACTTCTTGCTTAGAAAGAACTCTGAGCTAAACATTTGCAAAGCAGACATTCAACTTCCTTATTTGAGAACAATGTTGGGCAGAAACTGGTTAAAAGATAACTCCATGTTATTCATCAGGTACCCACTGGAACGTAACTGTGTAGTAGGCACTAATATAGGAACAAATAAGTATTTATTTTTCTATGTCACATATTTATTCTTCCACTGAGATTTTCTTGATCCCCGAAGGCATCATTTTTATGCATTCATTTGATCAATGAAGGAGAACTCCAGGTATGTTATACTCATCACAGCTATTTAAAACATGGAATGGTTCAGGCAAGGATTAGTAGCTTTTTGCTGCAATAGTGCTCATCTTTTCACCACGAGGGTGAAGTGGGATAAATATATATTTTAAATTTATTACCTGAGTTTTGAAATTGTCTGTTCTGTTGGGGTAAAAAAGTAGTACCTTTCAAGAATCATAGCAATAGAAATGCTACGATGAAAAAGACCATGAGAGGGACAGTGAAAAGTACTGCACGTGATGCTCTGTGTTTACAAGGGTTGTACTACCTCAACTTTTCATCCTGTAGAACAGGGGCTTGAGTATGGCTAGGACCAATGAATGTGCTGAATGGTTGGGTTTACCTGGCATTTCTAGGAAAATCGGTGTCAAAAAAAAAAAAAAAAGTTTTACAAAAAGGTTTTACAAATAACTGAAGTTTAAATTTGTAGTGAAAGCCTTTTTTGTAAAGATTCAAATATTTGGGCTAAAAGTGTTTCTGAGCGCATTCCATTCTTCCCTCCTCTGTACAGAATATGCTGAATATAATTTTCTTCTAGAAAATGCTAAGTTTTTATTGATAAATTTGGATCAATATTACAAATATTACATTTGTATTATAATTAGTATCTTATTACATTAGTATTCCAAGAACTAATTAGTTAATTCACGCCTGATTGAGGTACTCTAAATTACTTACTAATGTTAACGTGGATTGCTGTGTTTAGCATAGCTGGTCCTTCACTATATGGTTCCACAAACACTTGCTTTTATATTTTTATAATTAATGTAACTTTTGTCTTTTTACAGCCAGCTGTCACACCCCATGGTTGTTTATTCTAATTTCTTATTTTCCTACTTATAATTAATATCACTAACAATTAAAAGCCTGTTCATGCTTTATAGTTTTATGTAACACTTTCATAACCATTTTCACATATAATCGTATCAATCTTAGAAGAAGAAGTGACAATCACACATATTAAGTGACTTGCCTGATGTCTCTTATTCCCTCTCGAGAGGGAGAAAAAGGGCTAACATTTTGAATTTGGGGGACAAAAGACTCTGGTTGAAGATAAAGAATGGATTTCTAAAATTAGAAAAGGTGCAACAATGGGCTTATCCATCATAGACTTTCCAACTCTATTGGAAATGATCTTGAACAATTAAAACAAACTGGAATTAAGATCTTAAAGCACTTCACCTGCTGAGAGGAAAAGCTGTGCCCTCAAACCTTCTAAAACAAAAGGCCCATAACAGAAATGAAGAGGCAAAAAGCTCCCTCACAAGATTATCCTAGAAAGTCATTCTATGGATTCTGGGAGATGGTGTCCTTGTCATGTTATAATATTATTATAATTAGGCAAAATTAGGATAGTAGGAAAAAGAGGTCATCTCCTGATACAGAGGAGTGACAGAATAACAGAGAAGTCTGGTTGAGGTTTGCAATGAGGCTATCTTGCAGGGAGGACAGTGGGAGATTATGCAGTTCCTGGCACCAAACTTGGGAGCCCAGGCCTATCTGGTTGATGTAACAGCCTCTCAGCCTCTTGAAGGCATGACTACTGAAAAATTAGAGAAATTTATTGAGCATAATATAGATTCTACTCAAATTTTTTTTTATATTTTCACTACCCAAAAATAAGCTAACACATAGTGTTTCATGTAAAACAAATTTTCTTTATCAAGTCTCTTTATTAAAAAACACAAACCAAAACAAAAATAAAACTTCTCTATCCGTAAGACGTTACCTAATTAAAGCATATACTGAGGTTCTCATTTCTAAGTCCAGACACCAACCAATATTTAACCCAGTATTGGTTATCAAAACCTTTTCACAGCCAAATCCTTTAATCTTTGCTTATTCCTCAAACTATCTACCAAATGGAATTAGGTAGATTCTCCTTTCTTTTGGGACCTACTGTTCAACTTTGATTATTCAGGCTTTTCGTGTTATTTCATTGAACTGACAGTCTTTGGTCACCTAAACAGGTTCTTCTTCCTCGATTCTCTTATCAGTACCCTACTAATTGTCAAGGACTTGTTTGGGTCCCTTTTCCCAGTCTTTCTCAGCCTCTTTCCTGGTAACTATTCAGTTCTATATAGACAGCCACATTATGTATCTATTGCTAGCTTGCAACTTTCTTCCTGAGACCAGATAGGCATGTGGATTGGACATAAACAACTGAATATATTACAATCAAATCAAACTCATAATCTCTAACGTTGCATGATCATTTTTTACATCCCAATTTCTACTAATGACACTATTTCCTTTGTGTTTCTAACTCACACCTTTTGGGAAAGAAAGGAACAAAAGTAACATTCTATAAACAATGATTCTCTTACCTCAATATCTTCACATCTATAACACTCTCATTTTTGCAGATTATATCCTACCTTATTATTTCATCACTAGTAGAATGAATAGCTGTGGTTTCTTATCTCTGTTGTCTTTGTTTTCCACAATCTTTTTTATACGTAGCTGCCAAAATAATCTTCCAAAATACATGGCTCTGATTGTGTTATTCCTCTACTCAAAAATATTCACCAGTACAAATCCACTTAATCACAAACTCCTCACTCTGTTGTTCATGGTTCTTTATACTCTAGCCTTAAACCACCTCCTGAATCTAAATTCCCAATTATTCCACCACATGAGGCAATACCCAGATTCTGCTGATAATTTTACTTTTCTTTGCATATGTTCTAAACATTCGTACTTTATTTTTGCCTTCTGCCTGAGATACCAGCTCTCATATATGCCTTGTGAATGTGTTCTTGTTTTGCAAATATCCTTCCTCCAACCTATGTGACATCTGTCTACTTTGAACCATCCCAGAACTGAGCCAAGGGCCTTATACATAGCTTTCCAAAAATACTTATTAAATTCAACTGAATTAAATGGATTCTTTTACAATAAGAAAGTTAACCATACATTGGTCTTTATTTCCCTTCTATAATTGGTGTTTAGTATTCCTTTTCTCTACTCCTACACTTTTTTTTTTAATGTTGCAAAAGCATCAACTGAAAAGAAGTTACAAAGACACATGGGAACATCTGCTCTCAGAAGCCACTTGAAAAATAAGTATGCCACAGAATGGAGAAAACATCTGTGCAGTATTCATGAGATTATTAGTAGTGCTGTAGGAAAGTAGCAGAGAGAAATAACACACACATGCACACACACACACCACATACACACACAAAGAAATCTGGAAATGAGTCTTATCAAGAGATACTAGAGTATCCAGTTGGAGACCACAATGCTACTTTATTCTCTCTCAACCTTGCAGCAGTGTTTCCTCAGAAGGGGAAGAAGACATATTTTGCCCATCAATTTGTTTTTCTGAATCAAAAATATTCACAACTGTAACTTCAGCTGATTAGTCCAAATGAATTTTAAATTTCAAAATGCCAAAGTATTATCTCAAATGACACAAATAATTGTAAAATGAAGAATAATGAATTATATATAGATTCCAGGCAGCTGCCTATTACTGTAATAGCAAAAGCTAAATTTGCATTAGAAGACTTCAGTTCCATACTGGATTTACAAGTATTAGTGGCTGCTTTAAAATACAATATTTATTTTTATTTGTTTTATTGAATATTATTAAATTAATAAGTCTGTGCCTCCATTACCTTAATCAACATTTCATCTATATAAGGAGATCTAGCTACTGTTTAGACCTGGCCTTACTCAAACCATGGCACTACACTGAACCTTTAGCAAGATAAACTAGATCCAGTCCTTACATAAGAAAGGATTAAAAATCTAATTTGCCCTTCTCCCACAAAACAACCAACATAGAGTATTTAATAACATAAGAAGGTATGTTATCTTAAAGAAACCACACTGGGATTTGATAGACTTCACAGAAGAAAAACCTGTTTAATAAGCTTTGTCACATTTTCATAAAAACTCCAGGAAATTTACAAAACTAGGGTGTTTTCTGTTACTCATTTTTGGGCTTGTGAGGCTCTAAGACCCTAGTATAGTTTGTTCAAGGCATTCATCTTCAGTTCACTATATGCTTTAGAATTTACCTGAAATGTGTGGATTAAAACTACCACCCACCCACAGAATTTCAAGGGAGCAGTAAGACTAATATTGGGTTTTCTTTCCAAAATATGCAGTGAGAATAGGACATTTAGAACTGGGAGACAAGATCATTATCTAACCCAATATTCTTCATTTATAAATACTATTCAAAAAGTAATTCATGAGGAAAAGAAACTTGTTCATGGCAATACAGAAATGGCTGGATATTGGAGTCTTCTCCCTGACTCATGCTGAAAGACTCTTAGATCACCTACCACTTCTCTTAAAGCCTTTTGATATATGCCTGATCTAGTTATCTTTTCTAAACTTTAATTCAAAATTAATGGGGTTCACCTTATTTTTGTTCTTCAGAGATACATTCTATTGAAAAAGAGATGAATTTGAAGAATGATGAAGTTGCTCTCCTCAGATATGAAAATGACTGTCGCAAGGAATGACTCATTTTAACCTGTGTTGCTTTAGGGGGCAAAAGTAGGATAAGTGGTTATAATAGAGAGGAAGGCAGACAGTAGTTTATTGTAATAAAGAATGTTTAAATATGAACAGTAAGAATGTTCTAGTAATTAATGTAACTTCCTTGTGCTGGAGAGAATGCTAATCCCTGGAGGTCTTCACTCAGAGGCAAGGGGCTAGATGTCAGGAATAGTCTAGAAAAGATTCTAGTCCTAGGGTTGTACAAAATCACTTCTTTATTAAGGGAAAGTTCTTTATTTACTCATTTAGAATCGAAAGTGACAAAGGCAAACAAATTAATGTAATTAATAACTCTACCTCTAGGGAAGAAAAGTAGCAGCCCTTGTGGAATGGTATGTCAGTAAGAATCTGGCAGCCAGAACTTGGAAAGAACTGAAGGAATGGAGAGAAATTTCACCTTTTCCTACTTTACTCTGAAAAAATGGAAAGGACTTTAATTTATCCCTTATCGGTGGTTCAGCTCAAATGTAATAAGAGCTAATAGGGTTCATGATTTTCCATCAAAGTCTTGCCCTTTTGAACTGTCCAGGAGAGAGGAAGGAGAATTTTATTCATTTTCCTTTGAACACTAGAGATTTGATTGATGTTAAGTCCGTCACCTCCCTTTATTTAGTTTGTTTCCTCATCTCAGTAGTTGATTATTTGAGAAATACTGTACTGTCCATTTTAAATATTATACTTTTTTGGCTATACACCTGCCTTTTCCCTACTGCCCAGATTGCACCCAATCGTGGACCCTGGCTAGCACACGTGTCCTTAGTCCAGTATCACCTACAACCCCCCCCCCCGGAAAAAAAAGCAATGAAAATAGATCATCAGGAGTAAGAAAAGTGAACCTTGGGAATTCTACAAAAGGAGGAAATGTCCTAGCAGAATTTCCATATTTATATACTCTCTGTGTTTTTACTTCAATTACTTGCAGAGCATGAAATGGGGCCCCAGGGATTTCAAGGCTATATGATCAGAATGACTACGTATGTTTCACCTCATCTCAGGCCCCAGAAAGATAAATATCCTTCTTATACGGCCTGCCACTAAAGGGTAATGAAACTATTTCCCTATGGCCTCCTGATGGGTCAGCTTCCTTCTGAAAATTCTCCTTCTCCAGGGTGAAAAAGAAAGCTGCATATACGAGAAATACTTTGAGCTTTTTAAAAGAAAAAATACAAAATAAATTTTAGCTATTATTATTACCATTATACCTCTCACTCAATCAATATAATCTGACACATTATGTTCCCTTTAGGCCCATGGAACCTCTTTACTGAATGCTGGTTCATAAAAAATTCACATATAGTAAAAAAAAATTCTGTGTGTCTGGAAATTCAGTGAACCCCATATTTTATGGGAAAGCTGTTCTTTCTGATCATTAAAAAAAATCTATTTTTCCTTGGATGTTTGCATTTCCATCAACAGAGTGTTCTATCAAAAACAATCCAAGTTACAGAAAAAAAGGTTAGTGGAATAGAAATAAGATCGCGCTACACGATCTGTTTCTATAAACCAATCTTGCATTTCAAGATGTCTTGCAGAGGAATTAATTTCTCCATATTCTCTTCACAGAGCTGAAATTGGTCTTTTTTTTTTTTTTTTCAAAAACGGTATGAATCTTTTCAAGGGGTGTCATTTAAACACTGAGAGCATCAAATTCAAACATGAGGAATCCTTGCAAGGATTTCATAATACCTCAGTTTCAATTCATTGCAAAGACTAAAATGAGTCGTATATGATTCTTCCAAAGTGGTACTTATTAGTATATTGTAAAGGAACAGAAATTACAAAATAAGTGAGAGTCTTTTCAGTTATGTAAGCCAATTCCTGGGAATTAGATGCTTAGGGATACTCCTTTATCACAATGGAGTTTTTAACCTCAGCATTGTACTAAATTAGAGAATGGCTAATACTTGTGTCTCTATTTTAACTAAAGGGAGATAGAGCTTGGGTATCATCTAACTTAAAAATTCATATTTCTTCACTACATCCTTGATATGTACAAAAAGTCAACTTCGCTAGTCACATCTTCTGGAACTTAGAAACTGGTTCACCTAATAAGATTTCCATAATTAATGGTTGCATAATTGCAACCAAAGCACCTTTTTAGAATTGGAGAAATAGGAAAATTAAGACACATTCTCTTGTGGTCTGAAACTACAGGTTTGGGAAAGCAACATGTAAGAAAAGCAATCCAGATGTCAGCTGTCCCCACATGCTGGGTCCAATTTTATTCTGCTTCAAATCCAGGCAGTACCAAAACTTCTCTTGGTATTTGCTAGGAAGAGTTTCTCTCACCAGAAATGTAAGTGAAATCTATAGTTTTTTGTTTAAAATTATGTGGTAGAAATGGAGGAAGGGTTTAACCCCACCCTTTACTCCCTAAAACTTAAAGACCTCCATGCAGTATCATGTAATCTTGTCTTCCTCTTTCCCACTGGGTAGGAATTGGAAGTGAGGAGCCTTGGAAGTGAGAGCCAGTCAGGTTTTCCCTGCTGTTCTTTCAGACATGCAACTCTCTGGCTCTAATTTCCTCTGATCTGGGTACTTCCACTGATTTCCCCTTTTCTTCACTAATTGTGCAAACCAATTCATCCCTCTTGTGGCTTCTACCTTCAGACTTATGCCCCCACACTCATTATCACTCCAAAGAGTGAAGAAATATCTATTGCCACTGAAAGCCTTATCAATCATTTAAAAAACACAGAAATAATTCTGACAAAAATGAAGACATAGATATCTTACAATATAGATACAGAAAAATTCTATGAAGGCCAGAGAGACAAACTAGTTTACCTGGTAGCGTACATTGGGACAAAATGTAGCAACCTGTCTCACTAGCATTAGTAGCTCCCATGGCCATCATCTTTGAGACTCTGTCATCTTCAGCTGGGAAGAAGGTGAAGGAGATGTTGTGAGTCTTTTTAGATGATATTAATGGCAAGCTAGGAGAATAAATGCAACTTCATTTACCTTTTGTGTGCACACATCTATGTATGTTTGCAAGGATGTTCCAGAAAATGATACTGGTGGGAAGCCTTGGAGAAGATATCTGGGAAACTAAAGGACAAGTCCGGTTCATATACTGGCACATCCTGGGTGAGGGGTACAAATGAAGGCCGTGTACTATTTGTTTAAATGTCTAAAAGTTATAAATCAAGCTAACAAAATTATTAAATTGACTATCCTCTCTTTGAAAAAACTAACTCTATAATAAAAAAACGTTGAAAAATAGGTGCAAAGCTATGTCTTTATGACTAAAACTGGACAAAACATCAAAGATGACTGTCTCTTTAAGTACTCTCTACGTCAGAGGTTGAAGCACATCTTTTTGTAAAAACACAAATTGCACATACTTTAAACTTTGAGGGACATTTGGTCTCTTGGCAGCCTCTCAACTCTGTCTTTGTAGTGCCAAAGCATCCACAGACATTATCTGTATGTATGGGCTGAGCCGCTTATGTTGCATATTTCAGTTTCTTTTGATTTTTGATTATTTTAAGTTTGATTTTTTTCAGCTGAAGGAAAAAAACTGTATTAACAAGTGATATTACCAAATTCAGATCTATTTAGGCCTTCTTGCAAATCCTTTGGTAGCACTATTCACAATCATCAAAAAGTGTGGAGAGTGATAATTCCAAATTAATTTCATTTTTTTTCCTAAAGATCCTGATGCATTTCTTTATTTAAAGATAAACTCTTGTTTTACGACTCTTATTTTTTAGTAAATTTCATGTATTATCTAAGTTAATTGTTAATGCTTTAACATAATTTAGTTTTGTCAATTGTCCAGGAGTTTTAGTATGACTGAATTTGAAAAATGTCTCATCAACATTTTCCATCTCACAGCAGATCTAGAAAATACCATATTTACTACTTAAATTGCTTCAAAGATTATTCACAGTTAAGGCCATGTTTCTTAGTAACCAATTCTAACTATGTGCCATGCCTTGCAGAAAGAATGGCTCTGGACTTTAAGTCAAAATTCTGGCTTTTATGATTCTTTCTTTACTGGCCATGTTAGTTGCCTTATTAAAAGCATTAGACAATGTTTTAACTCAAGGCCAAAACCTAAAAAAGTGAGCCACGCAGTTGCCCTGAACATGACTTTTTTCTATGATAAAAATCTCCAAGAATAATGTTTATTTTAAAATTTTCTTAAATAATGTTTACTTTTGATTAAAAATTTGTTGTATAGGGGTGACTGGGTGGGTCAGTGGGTTAAGCATCTGCCTTTAGCTCAGTCATGATCCCAGAATCCTGGGATCAAGTGCTCCATCAGGTAACCTACCCAGGGAATCTTCTTTTCCTTCTCCTTCCCCATACCCGGTCATCTCCCTCTCTCTATCTCTTGATCGCTCTTGCTCTCAAATAAATAAAATCTTTTTAAAAAATTTGTTATATGACTTAATCTCTCATTTTATTATCTGTTAAGTTATTATTCACATTTTTAATTTACTATTCTAGATCATCATAAGTTTTTAAATAGTTTTAGATGTTTGGCCATGCTAGCATCATATTTCAAAATAGTTCTATTAATTGGGTGTATTTTTCAACATTTCCATTGTCTATTTTGTGTAAAATTTCATTATGGTTGGCTAAATATTGGACATATAATTTTTTTTAACCAATCAAACAAATGTTTTATATCAAAGGTTTCCTTGTCTTTGCTAAATAATATTCATTGCTCTTTATTAAACCTTTTTTTAGTTCTAATGATTCATGTGGTGAATGTGTGTGTATGTGTGTGCAAGTGATATTTTGTATTCTTTTAATTGAGAACTCAAAGTGTTTCTAATCACAAACGAATTTTTTGCAAAAGCTAATCTTTGGTCAAATATTTTGTAATATCTAAATATTTTGTCTTTGAAATTAGAATGTAAAATCTAGTAATACCTGGGTGGCTCAGTCAGTTTAGCCACTGCTTTCCACTTGGGTCATGATCCTGGGGTCTTAAAATCGAGTCCCACATCAGTCTCCTTGCTCGGCAGGGAGCCTGCTTCTCCCTCTGCCTCTGCCTGCCACTTTGCCTGCTTGTGCTCACTCACTCTCTCTTTCTGACTAAATAAATAAATAAATAAATAAAATCATTTTAAAAAAAAATGTAAAAGCTACTTTCTAAAGTTTCTTTATCCATTTGAAATAATTTGGAGTAAAATCAAATCCTTTTCTGCCATATTAAATCAATGGAAAATTGTAATTCCTGATTTGAATTGCATTTTGTTTCACTAGAAAACTTTTCCTGCACTATCAGAGAAATGTGATGACTGCATTCTAGAACTACCAATTATAAGCTTGATACAGCTCCAGTATCACTGGACTTCTTGTCCAATTTGATAATTTTGTGGATACAATTTCCTTTAGCTTCTAATGGGCAGGAAGGAGATATAATTGTTGCTTCTGAATTATGCATTTGATGTGAATAATCCTTTTATTACTCTCATTGTATTTATAAGTATTTAAAATTTTACTTAGTAAAGCATATGAAAATTCAAATCTGTTCATGTTGCTAAACAGATAAAAATGATTTTCTTGTTCATCTTCCCTGTTTTTTTTTTTGTGTGTTTTTTTTTTAAAGATTATTTATTTATTTATTTGTCATAGAGAGAGAAGCGAGAGCAAGCACAGGCAGACAGAGTGGCAGGCAGAGGCAGAGGGAGAAGCAGGCTCCCCGTCAAGCAAGGAGCCCGATGCGGGACTCAATCCCAGGATGCTGGGATCATGACCTGAGCCGAAGGCAGCCGCTTAACCAACTGAGCCACCCAGGCGTCCCCATCTTTCCTGTTTTGAGCAGTAATTAAACATTTATTAAGTAAAGACTGTGTAATGCCCTTATCACGAATTCTTGGGTCTTGTTTGACAGAAGTCTACTTACTTTCAAAATTTAACTAGATCACTGCATTGAAAATTTGTCAACTTTTTAAACTTTCTGCCATTTTTCCCCTTGAGTGCTAATGTAATATTTTTTATTTCTATCCCAATACTGATTCATATATTATCTCAACTATAGAAAAAATAGTTATCTCAACTATTGAATAACATTTTTTGCAAAATTTGAATATAATTTTACTAAAAATGTAAGTTAATGGAAATGTATGCCAAATTGGAAGCATTTTTCATGCTCTCAAGATTATTTTATTATAAAACTTCAAATATTTATTAAAAATTAAAAATTGAAAGTAAATTGGAATCGATAAATGCTATAATTTTAAAACAAATTAGTCAAATAAAACTGAAATGCTTATTTAATTTTTTGAAATTTAACTTAATGTTTTTAGATAATTTTATAAAAATATAATTTCAGCATTGTATATCTGGTAGATGATGTAAAAATTAATCAGACTGCATTACACTTCAAAGGTACTTGTATAGATTTGCATAACATATACAAACTTAATAAGAACTCTAAATTGTTTAATAATTCCAAAAATTCTTCATTTTCTATGTGTAACTGTGGTGAACACCATGCTAATTCATGAATATCTCAGGACCACAAATTGGAACAGAGAGAGAACAAGAAATAGATATTTAGCCCTACTGGGAAATAATATTTCATCATTCAGGAATCTATTACATTTAGGCTGAGAGAAAAGACTTGACAAGTTAATTAATTTGTCTTTTATTTAAGTGCTTCATGCTCAGAACCTCTCTGTCCTCTGAAGCAGTGTCCATTTTCAACATCAACTGTAACAAAACCTACAACCTTCAGAGCATTTGAGCACAATTGCCTTTTATTTCAAGACTTCAGGCAAGAGATGTGAACAGGCACTTCAGTGGGATCTGAACTATGATATTAAGGGTGGGCCCTGTGCTAGCATTAAATGCCAGAACCTGAGAGTAAAAACATCTCGTCTTTTTAATCAACTTATTTCTTTGTGTGTTTGAGACACAGGTGACTCAGGAACATATGGAACAAGACAAGGACTCCTCTTGCCCATTCCTATTTAGTGTCTTACTGTTGGGGGACAAGGGTAATATAGATAATTGGAATCGATATTTTTTCTTATAAAATATAACCTATGAATTTTTTAACCGCATGGATACATAACGAAATTTAAAAAAAAAAAAAAAAAGTATGACTCACATTGGGCTTTCCTAGAAGCAGATCCTAAAAGAAGAATTATTTTTTACACAGTCTATTGAGATACGATTGCAGGAATCAGTGGTAGAAAAGTAGGGAAGTAAGACAGGAAAGGGCAGGAAGCCAATAAGTCTACAATAACAGACGGCCATTGTGAGCAACTGGAGCAGAATCCCGTGGGAGACTCTACGGAACAGTGGAGAACACAGGCCTCAGAGTTCTTTCTCTTAAGGGATAACAGAAGAGAGCTCCCTGTCAATCAGTTCCCTTCAGTCATTCATGGAGCACTGCTTCCCGGAATCTTGAGGACCCTGGCACTTGCTGCCTGCCTTATATATAGGCAGAGCTGGACTTTAAAATACAGAGATCTTTCAGGCTAAGAGTCTCTGGTAGTGACAGTTCTAAGGCCAAGTCTCGTGCTCCGAATGATCTGTGGTGTGCAAGGATATAAGCAAGGCACTGACAGTTTGCTTCAATTTAGAAAACTCACATTCCTTAAAAATCAAGAAAAGAAATATCTGCATACTAGTGAATACCAAATTAAAAATGAAGGTAGGAAAAAAAAATGAAGGTAGAGTTTCCCTCATCCCAAAGGCCATGTGAGTCAGATATACCTTCACTACAGTGAAGGAATATGCATTTAGGCTTGCAAATATTAGCAACTCTTGGATCCACACCATGTCATTGTGGCTATACATATATTTTGTACAATATAAAAATAGAATTTATAATTTTACAATAAATAGGAATACTGTGATCTTGACTACTATTAGTGGCTATTTTTATAAATTCAGCAGTATCTTTGCAGTATGTTTTCCCAACATACTCCAAGGGCCTTTATAAACACTTTGTATACATTTGCTTACAAAATCCTTTAAAACCAAATCAATGCTTTATCTTTCCTATGCCTCAGGCCAGGAAAAACCTGCAAATCTCTGATATTATATAGAAGTACACCTATTCTCAGTGGACCTAAGCAGCTTCTCTATTTCTCTTTCTTTTTTCTCTCTCTCTTTTCATGAAACCTTTAAGAAATATATAAACTTAAAATCTATCTTTTATTGTTATCATAAGTATACCACCCATGAAATTGCTTATTGTTTTAAAAAGAATTGGCCTTTTTAAGAAAAGGAAATCACACATTTTAAAATAACTGGCTGGTTTTCTTTTAAAACACTGCCTTTAATTTTTTTTTTTTTTTAAAGAAGAATATAGATATAGCCTGCAAATTCTAAGTAGCTAGCAATAGGAAAATTAATCTGGTTGTATCCTCACAACACAAAACATTTTCATTAGAAATTTAATTTACTGAATATCTTGATTTCCAATTAAGTAGAGTTTATGTTGTGTCTCTATGAGAAATTTATCCCTTGTAATAAGACACTATTTAAAATCTAGGAAAGAAGAAAAATGTAATGTGGAATAGGAAACATTCTACTTTTCTGGAGTCCCTGCATATACAGACTTCAACATAATTAAATAAAAAATAAAACCACCTTAAACATAGAATTGCCACACACAAAGAATGTACAAAGTATCTGTTGACATGTAGAGAAAATTCTTTTCCTTTTGTGCCAGAGCACATAGCTTAGAAACAAATTCAATGTGCACGCATGTTGGACATTCCTAGTTTCCATTTCATGTTACTGCAAGTGTCCTCAACTTGTGATTATTCTTCTTCCAACTGTAATAATCCTTTGGTAACATATCACATGGTTACCATAGAACTATGGAGATGCCACCAACAGAGGAGCATGAATTCAAGAACACAAAATAATCAGGAGCTAATGAGGCTAAAATTTATTAACACAACAAACTCCATTGTCTAAAGCTAAATGTCATAAATATTTTTAAGAAAATTAGATACTAAAGTATAATTGTTTCAAAAGTGTTTTTGTAAGATTTATTTTGGCTTTTCTAATCATTAAAAAAATACACCCATAAACATGTAGGAACTCACAAGCATAGGCACAATTGATCCTTAGATATCCAAGAATTAAATCACCAGCATTAAGACAGAAGTTAAGAAATAAATAGTCCACTGGGTGATTGGTGATATTGAAGCCAAAAATAAACTACTGCAAAACAACAATTGTGATTTTCCTACTTGATCAATTGGGAATTTTTCAATGAGCATAGGTTTTTAAATTTTCTTTAATATGGGGGCACCTGGGTGGTTAGGTTGTTTGAACGTTCACCTTAGTTTGAGCTCTGGTCATGATCTCAGGGTCCCAGGATGAAACCTCACATCAGGCTCTGCGCTCAGTGGGGAATCTGCTTGAGGATTCCCTTTCCCTGTATCCCTGCCCTCTCCTCATGCACACTCACTCTAAAAAATAAAAAAATAAATCTTCAAAAATTTTTTTTTTCTCTTGAAGATCTATATACAAAGCATAAAGCTGGACTAAGATGTTGCTGGACTAAGATGTTGCTGAACTTCTCCAGAGAAATATGTGCTAGCTGATAAAAAAAAAAAAAAAAAAAATTCCAACAGAGTGATATATAAACCACTTTTTTCTTTTCCTTATTGTAATGTTAGCACTATTGCAAATGGCTTTGAGTTGCATTGGCTCACTTGATGTCCAGTTTCACGGTAATTGAGAAACACTTAGGTTGTATCTCCTGAGGCAAAGTGAGATAGAGAGCTGAAAACAATTTAGCCAGTCTGGATATTGCTGGTCCAAGGGAAATACTCTCTTCCCCACTGGATGGCAGAGCTCCCCATCTATGTCTCTACTTACATCATCTCAGTTACCTACATAATGGCTCTAACTACTTAACTTTGTTAACATAACATTAATACCCACTTAGATACCTCATAACACCTTCTGAATTCTTTTGAATGCCTGTAAGGCTAATTTACATGTTTTCAATGCTTGGTTTTGAGACAATAGACCATTTTTTTTTTTTTATCAAAGCCCCTTTAATGCAAAAAGAAAGGTTAAAAATAAATAAGCTTTTGCCTCAAATAATCAAAATACATAGGATTCCCAACTGTACCCATTGTAAAAAAGTCCAACAGAAATGTTAAATACCTATATTAGCTCTTCTAAAAAATGAAAGTCAAACGTAAGTCAAGTCATCATAGTACTGAGAAACTGGTTCTCAAATGTTTATCAAGTTGGTATTGCTCAGAAAGTTTCAATTAGATTAGAAAAGAACACAAACAAATACGGGTCCTTAATTTATTAATAGCTTGATTGTTACTAGGATTTTGAAAATGTGGGCTCTGTGGTGGAGAGACATGCACACACAGTTCTAATTAACACCAATCACAAACGCTAATGGTAGAACCTACTGCTTAAGTAAATGAACATCCTTACCCCTGCTGCTTTGAAGAGCCTGATAGGCATGCACTTTATTGACAAAGTAAGCTAATTTACAGAGTGATTGTCCAAGAGGGAACTGCTGTTTATTTGCAGAGTTTTTCCCATTGAACTCGCAGGGCAAACATTGCACTTATATTGTTAATTAAAATATCAACAGATAAAAATGTAAACATTGGGTTTTCTTCAGAGTAGAGTGACATGTATTCATTCTGAACCAAATGCTGATGTCTTCTTGATCATTGATTTCTGAGGAATGAGAGTAAGTTCCCCGAAAAGGTTAGGTGGCTGAGCTTTATTTGTAAGCAAAGAGGGAATGTTATTAGGGCTAATACAACAAACACATGGAATAGCTGAAAACCTAAGGAGGTCTCCACTTTCTCACTGCCTTCAGTGATAGCCATCTGTGATTACCAGATGTGACCATCCTAAACTTGAAGAATTTGACGGTGAAATGAAAGCAGGCTGGCCATGGTGTGTTTTTCTTAAGAAGCAAAGACCAGAGGGGAAGGCGGCGGGGGGGGGGGGGGGGGGGGGAGGCCCAGTGTGTCACTTTGCTCCAAAAGAAAAAATATGTCTCAAACTTGAAATAAAACAGCATTTGGCCTTTTCAGAATGTAAAAGTTAATTCTGGAAGCCAAGACAGTATTATTGTGAAATTTTGAAGTAAGTGGATAAAGTCCTATTAATTTGACTTGTTCGGGTTGGTTTCTCTCTTGAGGCAATTTTATCTATCCTGTCTCCTGAGGTTACATAACCAAGAAAGATCCTTATTTGATTCTCTTCTTAGAATGAAGGTGTATCCTTGCTATTCTCAGTCAAGTGTCGGATTATTTCTGGAAATGCACCTGATGGTATGGAAAGTGCCATCTTCAGTGCTGTTAAATCAAGTACTGTTTCTGAAATTGACTTCTCTGGGCCTGAATTTCCGTTTTAAACTGAAAATCCAGAGTTGCCTCAGGAGTTGAAGAGGGAAGTGGAGGGAGAAATATTCCCAGAAAATCATCCTTGCATCCACCAGAACTGCAGATTTTTATCTGCGTCTGATACTGACCTTCCTTCTGAAAGCTGGTTTGAAGAAAGGTTCCATAGCTGGGGGAAGGCAGTGGTTGGGGCAGAGAAGAAGCAGCTTCTGGACTAGAAGACATCAATTTTTCCTTCGGTTGTAAAATTCATACTTTATATTTTCATCTTTAAAATTTATTTTATGAGTATGCATCACGTTTATTATAATTGACATTTTCTCCAGAAATAGGACAACTGTATTCTATTGTTTTAAAAGACTATTTGAAAAGAAAGAGAATTCTTAAGAGGTGTTATGTGTGTGTAAGAGAGATATATATGTGTGTGTGTAAGAGAGTGATTTGGAGAGAAATTGAGTATTTGAACTGATGAGTTTCCTTGTTTATGAGCACGTTCCTTATTACAGGGAGAATATGAAGACCAAAGCAACATGCCAAGTGATCTAATGGTGTATATTTCCCATGCCCATACAGTATTTAAGTATAAAAACAGTACTTAACTAAACAAACAAATAAGATGAGTTGTCTAATGCTTTTCAGTGAACTTGGGAAGTGAGCTGATGGGCCAAGTATTAATGGTTTCCCATCTATAAAATGCCATCCTCACCAGACAGAATTATTATGAAGATGTAATAAAATACTTATAAAATGTCAGCACCTGAGGTACCTTTGCTGCTCATCTACTTGAAGCTTTTAATCCAATGGTGTAATGCAATAGAACTATCATGTGAAGTCACACATGTAAGCCACACATGTAATTTCAAATTTCCTAGTAGCTCCCACTTAAAAAGTTATATATATATATTTATATATAAAATATATTTCATATATTTGTATATAATATCTATATATAATAAATATATAATATATGCATATATAAATAAAATACATAAATATATATCTTCTATATGTAATATATAAATATATAAAACTTAGTTATATATATAAATATATAAATATATGCAATATATTAAATATATAAAACTTAGTTTTATATATATATAAAGCATTTCAAAACTTGGAGTATATTTTACAGTTACAGCACAGTGCAATGTGCACTTATATTTCATGTATTCTATGGCCTAGTTGTACTGTAATGGACAGTGTACCTCTTAGCCTTGAGCAAGTACTCTTGCTTTTGGTAAGGTTTAATAAACCTGGATTCATTTCATTTCCTTCTAAAAACAACTATAAGGAATGTAGGGTCACTATAGATATATCAATATAGAAGGGCTCAATCAAGGCTCATACTAATTCCCATATACTTGGAAGTATCTCCACTTGCCCGAGATCACTGGTTGGTCTCTGGGCTTAATGGAATCAAGAAGAAATGGAGTGGCCAGCTCACAAGAAATGACTATAAGAAGATCTACTTAAAACTTAAACCTGCTCATGACAAGAAATCTTGTAGTTCACTAGTAGTAGTTGGTAATTTTTCTTGTTTGCTTTTTAGGAAACCTAAAGTAAAAACAAAATGATGTCCTTTTTCTCTATGAGTTCTCATAGCCATCTAAGTACCGTGGTATGACAGCATTTATAATGATAAAATTATTTATTTGTATACCTAATTTCCCTGTGAATGTGATGAGGACAGCAGGTTATGTCATATTTACCTTTTTATCTACAGTTCCAAGCACAAGGCCTGACACACATTCCATGCTTAATAAATGCCAAAAAATAATTGACCACTTAAAGGAAATTTATATTTTTAAATGTCAAGGTGAAAAATTGATGTTAAACATTATTTTTATAACGTGTTTGCATATTACAAATGTAACACATGTCTTTTGAGGAAGATATGGATTATTTAAAAAATTATATGTAACCCTAATGCTATAATTTTTGAACCTCTTGGCATTTTATCTTAAGAGATATTTTTCCACCTCTACAGGCCACAAAAATATTTGCTATTTTTTGCTCCAAAATTTCAGATTTGATTAGTGTAAGTTTTTTTTTTTTTCTAGATTTTTATTTACTTGAGAGAGAGAAGAGCGAGCGAGAGAAAGAGAGAGCATGTGTACAAGCAGGGGGAACAGCAGAGGGAGAGGGAGAAGCAGGCTCTCCACTGAGCAGGGAGCCTGATGCAGGGCTCGATCCAGGGATCCTGGGATCATGACCTGGGCCGAGGGCAGATGCTTAACGAACTTAACCATCCAGGCATCCCTCAGTGTAAGTTTCTTTAGCTTGCTTCTTTAGTTAAATACATTGAAATCTTTTCTATGTCATTGCATATTATCCTACCACATAAATTTAAAAAATGCACTCATATATGAAAACATTTAAACATATAAAAAAGGAGAGAAATTAATACAATGAGCCCAACTGTGTCTCAAGCCCAAGTTTAGCAATATCAATGTTTTGTCATTCTTGGTTCATTGAGTCCCCCATATTTATTTTTTACCACATTACTATAGACTGACTATATCACCCTCCCCTAATTTATATATTTGAAATCCTAATCACCACCCCCAACACTCTGCCCCTGGTGTGATGGTATTAAGATGAATGAGGTCATAAGAGTGGAGCGCTCATGATGGAATTAATGCCCTTATAGAAGAGGAAGACATACCAGAGCCTCTTTCTCCCCAATTTGAGGACACAGCAAGGAGGAGATCATTGACGAGCTAGGAGGAAGAGAGCTCTCACTGGACTTTGACCATGCTGGCTCCCTGATCTTAGACTGCTATCCTCCATCTAATGTGGAAATAAACAATACTAGAGCTAAATTTTTGTTCTACTCAATATTTGTTTCTTCCTCTGATCAATTCTTAAAAGTAGAACTGTTAGAGCAAAGGTCTTATAAAATTATTCTTTTGTTATTTATTGTCCAATAGTTTGCCAAAATTATTTTTAGTACTTACAACCTATATATAATTCAATATTTTTGGCAAGCATATAAAGATGTATTTATCATTATCTACATTTCATTACTTGCATTTTTTATGTTTAATAAATATCATTTTTCTCTAAGAACTGCGTATTAGTGTCTATTGACCATTTCCTTACTGACATATTTGTCTTTTGCTTACTGATTTATAAGACCTATTTATATACCAAAGAGAGTAACATTTTATAACATAAATTGTAAATATTTTTATATTTTTTGATTTGTCGCGAATTTTGTCCTATGAGAATTGAATTATTTATATGTATCAACATGTTCCATTATGGTTTCTGTCTCTGATTTCGTCAAAACAAATTTTCTTTATTCAAATATATTATACATATTTATATTTTACTACATTTTTTCAAAAATTTTTACCTTTTTTCCTTTACATGCATATCTCTATTTCATTTGGAAATTATTTTTGGTATAAGTGACAAATTAAAGATACATTACTATTTTCTAATTGTCCCAATGCCATTTGCCATTGCAGTCAATGTTTATCTTTACCACATACTTCATAAAATATGTTGGGACAGACTGTTAAATATTATGCTCGTATCATTGATCTTTCTCAGATATTCCTTTGCCAGTAATATATCATATTATTGCTGCTGTTATTATTATCGTGGTGATGATTGTGATTTTATGTTATACTATTTGGACTAGGCAGTTTCTCATCCATTAGCCTTTTAAGATTTTCTTTGCTATCTTCTTGTATTTAGAATTCAGATAATATCCAGTATTGTTTTCAATAATATCACCTCAGGTCTATTCTTAAAGTCCTGAGTCACTTGGAGGAATATCTTGTCTCCTTCTGCATCTCTGCCTTATCTCTGTATGCTGAATTCATGTCTAGGTGGCCCATTTTTGTAAAGAAAGTAAAACTGTTTCTAGTCATTCCCTGTCATAATGCCTCTGTCTTTCTCTTTCATCCCAGATGCTTCATGTTCTTTAGTACCGATTCTTTAGTTCTGATACCTAACTTCTCTGAGTAACTGACATGTTGACTTATCAGTATGTTAATACACTAGTCAAATACTTAAGGGCTTAGATGTTGTCTCAATAACTTATTTACATTTATGAAATGGGTCCCTTTTAGATACATAATAACTTAACCCAGCTTTCTCTAAATTTGAGTTATTTTATTTACTACTTCCATATTTTTTGCCACTTCCACGCACAGTTATACTATTAATTGGTTAATAGATTTTTAATTAGTTCACTTTTTTAGAAATGTAAATGCCTAATTTAGCTTTGCCTTAAGGAATATGTATCAGATAAAGGGTTTGGTTTATTAATACATTTTTTCAAAAATATGCAATAACACAAATACATAACTGTCAAAACTAAAAGGTCCTTCTACCACAGAAAGGCATCTTGTATTTCATATGACATGCGTGAGTCAATGTAGGCATACTGTCTAAATTCATCGATTCATACCAAAATTTATGCGCACTTTCAATCACTTGGCGATCTTTAAAAATACCCATTTCACGAAGCACTCACAAGGCCAATAAAATCAAGCATATGAGAGTAGGACATAGGCATCGATATTTTTGAAGCCCTCCAGGTGATTTCAATGTGTAGCCAAGGCTGGAAAGCCCTGTGCTGTATTGTTTATACCATGTTCCTCTGTGACTATCTATTGTGACTGTGTTGGGACTTTTCCCATACCAAATGTTCAGTGCAGAAAGAAAGGACAGTGGTCGAAACATCAAAGTTTGATGTTGATCTTAACTTAGTTCCTCTGATCCTTAGTTTCGTTACCTATTTAAAAAAATGATGACATACTTTGCCTTAAAGCAGCATTTTGTGAAGCCTCTTTGAGATGTGCCTCCATCAGATCCACCTGCAGATGTTTATTAAGATATAGATTACCCATAGTCCCCCTCTCCCCTCATCCGCTGATGCCGAAATCTCTGGGGGAGGGACTCAGTACCTACATTTATATATACCTGCATATGCTCTAAGTGATTTTTTTTTTAATCCACAACAAGTTTTGTTATTGTGAGTCTCAAGGAGTTGAAAGGTAAGAAGTACATGAAAGGACATCACAAGCTGACATATATCCTATTGAAATAGAGTATGATTAAAACATCTGAAATAAAATGCTATATTGCTTAAATCCTCCCTGGCACCCCTCCATTTTCCCATGCCATCTCTGCTGTTGGTATCTTATTTTGCACTGAAATGCACAATCGCTTCCTTGGGCAATGAAGGGCTAGAGGGATTATTGCTTAATTTGCTGGCTAGCAGTATTTATGCTTCTTGGTAGTTGAACACAAACAAACCTCTCGCTGGGAAGTCTTTCCAGAAATGGGGTCTTGTTCTTAACCCCTTACTATTTTGCAAGCGAATGGAAGGTGGACCTGTTGAAAAGGCGGAGCCCTCTTCTAATTAGGGCTTCAGAAATATGAAGTAGAAATTTGATGTCTTGCAAGGGAACCAAGGTCTGAATGAGAAGCCCTTGCTAGATTTCACACACTTAAATGCAGATCCAAAGGGATTTGCCTTTGTCCTAAACTTTATTAATCATTTTGTCACTGATGAAACTATAGCAGCGATTAATCACACACATAATCTACAACAGCTCTTCTGTTGGACTCTTAGTCCTGGTATAAATGATCATGTCAAGGATTAATCCATTTTATTTGCCTTAATCCTCTGTTTTCATTCTCTTCCTCTTCCCCCCCACCAACTGCACCCTGTTTACTCAGCTTTTGTGCAGAAGGGTTCCAATTGTCTGTTTGACAATTGGAATCTGAATGATTAATAACAGTGACAGAAACTTGACCAAGGGTTTAACAAACCATGAATAAATACATTGAGCCCAAGGTCAGCTCAGGTTGCCTTTGTGCTCCATTTTCAAAAAAAAAGGGGGGGGGGTGGAGTGGGGGTAAGGGAGAAAAGCCGTTGCTTCAGGCCTTTAAGGCCTTCTCGCTGAGGATAATCTGAAATACAGCATGCCTAGCCATTTCCCCCCAAACAGACGCCTTCTGTTATTAGACTTGCAGTGTAGGCCACCCAGCCTGGTGGAACGGCCCACTTCAGCAATTTCAAATCACAGTTAAATGCTGATGCCTCCAGGGCTTTGACTATTGCAAACAAAGTGAGCTGGCAAGTTGCAGAAGCTTCCCTAAAGTGTGATATAGGATCGTAAATTTCCCGCGTGATGGCTATTAAGCGGCATAAGTTGTAGTCAGAACATCTTACAATCAACGCTCCTCCGGGCCTTCCCGTCAGGGCTGAGAAGACACCCAGCCCCAAACGAGGAGCCGTGGCATGTTCGGTATTGATTAATTAGGGTTTCAATGCTGGTTTTGAAACTTCTGTGCATCTGATGGAGGACTGTGCCTAATGTGAACGATAGACTCCTCCGTTTCGGGAGGAATATTTTAAACAGAGGGGCCGGTGTGAAGCGGCATGCTAGCAAATGCTCCATAAATATCAATTAATGATGAGGACCTCAGAGGATGGCTCCGGTAAGTGGAGAAATGAAACTTGGCCACTGTATTGGAAAATCAGATACCGATGAGCATAAAATAAACATGCGGCACAACTAAAAAAAAAAAAAAAAAAGTCATGTGAAGCAGAGTATGATTTTACTACACTAGGAAGTCAGTTTGGCCCAACACACGTGAATAAAATCAAATACCGGCTCATTCAAATAGCATACTTGTTAAGACTTGGCTTTGTGGCAAACATCAGGGGCCATCGTGAAGAAAATGTACGGGGTGGGCCCTAAAGGAACCTATAAGTGATAAGACAGACCACCAAACAGCGACAATCAGCTCCTCCAGCTCATTAAGAAAGTGATCATAAATGTCAGATCTACTTTCACTGAGGAGAGAAGAGTGGAGAATAAGTGGGGAAAAAGTGTAGTGAAGTGGCAAATCAGTCTTTTGAAGCCTACCCTTTTGCTTGTCAATCAGCGTTAAAAAAAAAGCATCTTGTACATTCTAGAGAGTAAAGACTTGCTGATCATGTGACAGATACAGGGTATTTTGAGCTTAATAGTTATGAAGTTGACAAAATGAAATTTTGTCATCAAAATAGGCTAAGGCAGGGCGTCTGGGTGGCTCAGTGGGTTAAGCCGCTGCCTTCGGCTCAGGTCATGATCTCAGGGTCCTGGGATTGAGTACCGCATCAGGCTCTCTGCTCAGTGGGGAGCCTGCTTCCTCCTCTCTCTCTCTCTGCCTGCCTCTCTGCCTGCTTGTGATATTTCTCTGTCAAATAAATAAATAAAATCTTAAAAAAAATGCTTTAAAAAAATAGTCTAAGGCAGAATTTATTTATTTATTTATTTATTTTTAAGATTTTATTTATTTACTTGACAGACAGAGATCACAAGTAGGCAGAGAGGCAGAGAGAGAGGAGGAAGCAGGCTCCCTGCTGAGCAGAGAGCCCGATGTGGGGCTCGATCCCAGGACCCTGGGATCATGACCTGAGCCGAAAGCAGAGGCTTAACCCACTGAGACACCCAGGCGCCCCCAGGCAGAATTTAAATAAGATAAAAATTAAAGATAAATTTTAATAAAGCATTCAAGGCAAAAACTACCTTTACTTTGAATTCATTGAATTATAAACATGTTTCTGAGACATTAATAATGACAAGATGGTATTTTTTATTTTGTTAAATAGAATTTTCAACATCTATACTCAAGTTCATGGAAATACTTTCAGTGATAATTGCTAAACATGCCAAGTGCATTTATAAAAGCCGGCATATATGTTGATAGTTAGCAAATGTCTATATTTGGTATGTTTTGTATAAACATAGACATTCAGTAATTATCACAGTCACTGTTAATTTCAATGGGGGGAGACGGCACAAATGCAAGACTGATCATTTCACTTATAAGGCATTGAAGACTAAAGTAGTATTAAAACTTGTACCAAGCCTTGAAAGTAAAGCTTTTCTCTGGATCTCCTAATTTTGACACTTGTCTGTGGCTATGCATCAAACAAAATTATGTATATCTGCCACAATCATCCCAACCTCAAATGTTATCTAAAATGACATTTAGTCAGTTTACTTGAAATGAGAATTATTGCACATTTCATAATGAAACATTTGCCATTGTCCATCCCACATGTCTATATTAACTCTTCATAAATTCTCTGTGTTTTTTTGTGTGGTTAATTACTATATCAAAATGCATGATATCATAAGGACAAGTTTCTTAGCAAATCTGTGAATGGAATACATAAGTACACAGCATCTGCCATCAAGTTTGACTTTCCAAAAGCTATGGGGTCTAGGCAAATGCTTTTAAAAATGAATCACAGGTTATATTTACTAAACAAGAAAAGTAAAATCTATATGAATTTTTAGTTGTTGAATGTCTCTGAGTAACTGTTAAATGGCTTTCTTTTGATATTCTCGTCTTGGTGCTTTCTTTTTTTATAACAGGAAAGACAATTTTTCTGTAACTGATAAGTCCAGATCATATAGGTAGAGCCAAGTCTCTAAGTAGCATGTACATCTCACTTGAAATCCCCAATTTTGGGAACTAAGGAAGGCTGATGTAGGACAGATGACTGGAAACAGGCTCCAGCTCTGCAGCATGGGAGGAGAAGAAAGCCAGGGCCCACTAGGTTGATAGAGTTGTGATTCTTATTAGCTGGTGTTGGGAGAATTAGCCAGCACACAAAATAGTGTTAACATTTGAGTATCTTCTGTATGGATCTGATGGTCTGCTGAGCTGCTTGACATTAGCCTTTCAAACTGTTAACACTAATGACTTTCTAATACCTTCTCAAGGGCTGCCATGAGAATGTGTTGAAGAGGTACCATTTTGAACAGGGTTCACATTCTCAGCTCCATCCCAGGTATGTTTCACGACTGAAAGCCAGGTGGAGAAGGGTTAGAAGTGGTTTTCAGACCATGTTTCTGTGAGTCCAAAGAGATCTCTCTGACCAGCATAAAGAAGGAGTCTGGGGTGATATGGCAACATGGATCCCAGGAGACATGTTTTCAGGTATTCCACCTCTTCATTAAATAGAGTTATTGTCTTTTTTGCTTTAACCATTCAGATTCAACAGAAGATTTGGTTAAAACAAAAACAAAGAGAGATGTCATTCTTTCAGAAAACCAAAAACAAAAACAAAAAAAATAAATAAAAATAACAACAAAGTAAAAAGAAACAAAGACAAGAAATACATTTGTAATGGAGGATTTTTAGGGCAGTGGAACTACTCTGTATGCTTCTATAATGTTGCATAGATGTCATTATACATTTGTCCAAGTCCACAGAATGTAGAGAACCAAGAATGGACCCTGATGTAAACTAAGAACTTTGGTTGATAGTGATATGTAGGTTTATTGGTTGGGTCAAATGCACTACTCTGATGGAGGATGCAGATAAGGGGGAAGGCTAGGCCTTTGAGCAGGATGTATAGGGAAAATCCCTGTATTTTCTCCTTAACTTTGCTATGAACCTAAAACTGCTCTAAGAAATGAAGACTACTTAAAAGGAAGAAAGAAACACATTAGTAAAACCATTGATTTAGTGTAAAGAAAGAGATAATCCTAGAGAGTATGAATTCCTTGCCTTAGGTCACCCAGCTCATGAGTGTCATAACTGATGAGTTTTCTGAGATTGTGATTTTAATATTTTTTCAAAACACAATCACCTTTTACAAGATGGCAAAAGCAATGATCTTTTCGCTGTAGGAAATATTTCTAAACTTCACGTAAAACATGCACACAGGAAATGAGTCTCCTCCTCTTGCCTCTAGTATTTTTTTTTTTTTTTCCATTGCACCTCATTGCCACCCAAACAGCCAAGCCTTAAGGTTGAAAATGAAGTTCCAGGAGATTCTTAGTAAATTGCAATTGTGGTATGCTTGGAATAAAACATTAATTGGTCAGTAAAATAAGCACAGTTTGAGTAGGAAAGGGGAGAAGAGAACAAAGCATAGCTGAGGGTTGGGAGAATAGTGGTCAGAACAGCTAAGTCTGGAGAGAGTGAAATAGGGTCAAGGAAGAGTTCAAAAGTTGGGAGCACTGGAAGATCCTAAAGCAATGGAGTGCACATGCCCAAACACTTAATCCACGGCAGGAGTCCTGAAAACGGTCTTAATGCCAACAAATAAATAAATAAATAAGTAGTAATTGCTTGGGACCAACCTTGTACCTAGAGGATGAAAACAAAAAATAAATTGTGGTAGACATAATTTAACAAGTATTTTCTGTTAAATGACAGATGCTAGCATTTTTTAGTAAATAGATGCCTCTCATTATACTGAGAATAGCCTCACACAAATATAGCATATATGAACAGGAACCCTTTCTAGAGTATGGAAAGACTATATTTGGGGGGGGGGGGAAGACTGAAAAAAAATCTTTTTTTTTTTTTTTTTTTTGGGCATTTTCTTTATTTGCCAAATAAGAGGCCCAGGTGCTAGCTATAACAAATCAACCATAGAGGACAAGTAACAGATAATTAGTTCTCATATATATTTTAAAGCTCTTAGATAGATTTTCTTCCTTTTTTTTTTTTAGATAGATTTTCATTAAATTATTATGCCTTGATTTCATGGACCAATTTCTCAGGACTTGCTACAGCTTAAAGCCAATACATTTTATTATTGGGAAATGATGAGTTTCCTGGGATTGTGATTTTTAATATTGTTTCAGGACACAATCTCATTTTACAAGGTGGCAATAGAAATAATATTTTTGTTGTGTGAAATATTTCCGAAACTCCTACAAAACATGTACATAGGAAGGCAGACCATGTCTGTTTGCTGTTTCTGTGATTAAAGTTAATATCATTCAACTTAATAAACATTTTGGAGAGGGGATATCATTATGCTTTGAGGCTTTAGCTCTGGGTATTTCAAGAGAATGCACACACACAAAAGCGTTAGGAGCAAAATGCACTCACATATCATGAATGCAGCAGAAGAGATGGTTAGGACTGACAGAAGGAGAGCCCCACACATCCCCTATCTAATGTAATGAGCAGCCCCAGGAGGAATGGCCTCAAACTGAGTTTTTAATAATGAGAACCATAGATTCTGGCAGATAGGGAAAAAGAGTCAGTCCTAGGCATGAAAATTCCCCAAGAGCAAATTCAAATGACTTTATGATGAGTAAAGGCAGGGGAAGGCAGGCAATTTAGCCTGACTATAATTGAAAGCCTGGGTCTGGTGGGGGTGAACGATACAAAGGAAGGGAATATGGTAAAGTGTTCTGCATTCTTGGAACAAGGAAGAAAAAGGTGCTCAAATAGTTAATTCTGTTGTTTTTTTTTTTTTTTTTTTGATTGAACACAATTGTTTCTTGAAACTAGCAGATTTTTTCCACCTGGGAGTGTGTGGGTGTGGGACAGGGGTATTGTATAATTAGGACATAACAGAATGTGCTGGACTACTTTTTTTTTTTTTTTTCAAAATTAGCCTAGCTTACTTAATCACTTGAGAAGTTACTTAGAAACCAACTGTCTAGGACTATGCTTATGGGAAATGTAACTCAGACCTGATTCTGAGCAAATTGGATAAAGCCACTTCTATGGTTTCTTCTTAGGAACTTTCAGAAAACCCAAGTTCTGTAGCTAGGTTTTCAAGCCCCTCTATCATCTTCCTCTGCTTACCTCTTCCTGCTCATTTTCCAATTCTTTATCTGAATAAATTTTACTTATCACTATAGATGTGGTTCAGGGGTTGACTCTTTGGGGAAGTCACTTGTGATTACCCCTCACTTCTAGCAGGATTGAGGGGTAATCATAAATTCCTTCTCAGTATTTCCATAATAATCTGTAGATGTTCCCGTCATTGCATTTTCTGCATTACTATACGTTATCTGCTAATGTGTCAGTTGCTCCACTAGCTTGTCTTACTCATTGTTTTATTCCCACTTCCTAGCACAAGGGTTTCCATAGATTCATTATTCACTATATGCTTAAACTAAGGAGAATATCTTCCATGAATAGTTTTAAGTTTTTTTACTCTTTTGAGTTTACCACTCTTGTGTAGTGATGATATCTTATCCAGTTGAAAAATTTCACTTTTACACTTTTGGGATTAAGTTAGATCAAGTTATTTTTATAAGGTTAAATATAATATTACTTAACTGTATGATTTTCCCCCCTATTTTACACTTAGAAAAGCAACCTGTGGATTGTTTTAGAAATATTATCTTTTAAATGTATGTCGGAGGTCCTTAGGGAATTGTCTCTCACACACTTCTGTCTGGAGATTACCCCTCAATCTTCAGTCCATCCACACGATTATTTTAAAAACTGTTAGGTTAGTTTCAGGGAGAACTCCATCTAAGTTGATCAGTTAAACACAGGCACCCAACCTGGCCTGGAACTATGAGTCCCTCCCTAGGGACTATGGTAAACTGTTCTGCATTCTTGGAACAAGGAAGAAAAAGGTGCTCAAATAGTTAATTCTGTTGATTTTTTTTTTTTTTTTTTTTGATTGAACACAATTGTTTCTTGAAACTAGCAAATTTTTTTTTTCTGGAACCGAAACGGGAAAAACTGTGTGAGTCTCTTTTGAACAGCCTAGAAAGTAAGGTGCAGTTGTTGGCAACTAGGTTTTCTTCCACAAGGGCTAGTGAAACATAGAAAATCCTCCTATAGAGAGAAAGAGAAGAACGCCTAATCAGTGGAGAGAAGAGACAAGATAGAGAAAGGAAGTCCTAGATATATTTGAGTTTGTTATTTAAGTAAGTCTTCAGGCCCAGCTATATTCTTGTTCTTGGGCTTCCTGAGTGACTTAAGGGTCATTATAATAAGTCTATACTTTTGCTTTAGTCAGTTTGAATCAGATCCCTCTCATTTGCAATGAACATCCAGATTATTACAATATACACAACAGGATCCAAATTCCTCCTCAAATTATGCATTTCAATTATTTTCCTGATACATGACACATTTTCTTAAAATATTTCAATTGGGTAATTGCAAACTTAATTCTGGCAACTAATTAGTAGAAAAGCAGAGTCTGTGAAAAACAACCATTCCTACACTGCATGTGTAAAGAAGGAAATTATAGACAATTTAGAATTGTAGAAGCATAGAATGAAGTCCAAATCCATAATTTTAATGTTCTTTTTGTTCTAAAAACTCATTTAAAATATTAGACCCCCAGTGGCAACTAACATTAGAAGGAAAAAGAAAAAAACTGTGCTCCAATTAAAGAAAAAAATATATTTGGAAATTTTGGTTCCTAATTTGCGTAGGATTTTTTTCCATCATCTCTTCATCTTGTTTGGGTGATGATTAGAGATTTTTGTAAAGACTAATTCCAGTAATAATCATTTCTCTCTGCCTCTGGAGAGTACTTCCCTCCCCAATGCACCTCACAAACATTTCTTGATTAAACCTTCCAACAATTCTTGGAAGGAAATTGGGTGATATTTTCCGTGACTGGATTGTCTCTAAGGAGGCTATCTATTGGGATAAACCAATTATGAAGACAGCAAGTATATCTATCAGCAAATCTTAGAAATCACAACATCCTGAAAGTCTTACTCTATACTATTCAAATAGGAAATCACTGCCAAATGAACATTTAGCTAAATCCCTAATGAAACTCTAACTGCAATTGTAAGATGATAGCAACAAATTCATACTAGTATAGCCAATAAATTTTTTCATGTGTTTTTGTGGTTGTGTGTTCAAACATTTTTAACTTTATGAAAATACTGATTTATAAAAATGCTTCTTTAGGTTGAATCTGCGAATCAGTCATGTGTAAGTAAGCTCTGAATGTGGGTGTACATGCACAAGAGAAAGAGACAGAGACAGAAACAGAGACAGAGAAGGAGGAAGAAGTAGAGGAGGAGGAAATATCAGGGCCATATGTACTTTTTTTTGATGACTGTATATCAGACTAGGTTAGATGTGTTGGCAAACATATTGTTCATTTATATTACATTGTTGGTCAGATGCGTGGAGATGAATTATAGCATGTAATTTTGCTTTATGCATAAACAGGAAATATTTATTTTATAAATATATGTATGTTTTTATACATACATATATACATACAACATAGTAAAAAATAGCATCATTTTATGAATGAGAATACTGAGCCACATTTATTAGCTCATGTGATTATTCAAAATCTTTTGAACAATCTGAAACATTTCAGGCTTTGGATTTAGATAGGTAACTCTATAGGTTAAGCAAAAAGAAAACAAAAACACCGAAGTAAATGGATCTTCCATCTAGTAAGATCAGGTAAGGTGACTTACCCTGTACTTTTTCAGATACATTAAAATATTGTTACAAAGAAAAATGTTGTTAAAGTAGAGACAAAGTCACTAAAGGGACAATGATACTTTCCATTGTATTACAGATTTTTAAGGATGGAGTAAGTAAAAATAAAACTCAAGAATATGCGGAGGAAACTACTTTCAAGAGTTAGGAAGACCACAGTGGTTCTTCTGTGATCTACACTGAGATGAGTTTATTAGCAGTCTTAAATGATCTCTCTGAGTTACATGATCCTCGCTTCACCATGTCCAGGGCTGCCGGCAACATAGGAGGCCCCCTATATGCTTATGAGGAAGGATGCGTGTGCAAACTCTGACAATTTTAGCGGAGTTTAATCCGCTAACTCGGTGCTCAAAGACGTTGGTTTGATGCCTGCTTTAGAAGTGGTGAGTACATTTCACTGCTGGGTAATCTATTGCTTGTTTAAATGTTCATATTTGTTTATGCCACACGACAATGTTTACTGCTGATAGCAAAACTCAGGATTCAAGTACATAAATATTAAGCCATATTTCAGATAGAATAAATAAGAATAAGGAATTAACAATGCAAGTCAAGGGATTTTGGCACTGTGTTGGCAGTAGTGTGTCAGCAATCAGTCCTAGAGAGTGCTCTGTCCAGTGTTCCTCCCGGGTCCAAGGTGGTAAGGGTCTAGGAAAGTCTCTTATTGCTATTATTTACCCAAGTCAGATTACATGATATTTTGCAGACAAATCTCTGTAGCACCATCTAACCTCTTTATTCATTGTCCTGTTTATGGATAGATGGATGGAGGGATTGATTCATTTTTTTAGTTATATATAAAAGCATTATCTATTCAATACCTGCTATAAATTGTCAGGTGCTGTACCAAGTATTGAGGAAAAAAATACAATATAGTATTTGTCCATCATTTGTTCACAGTTTACCAGACACCCAATAGTACAATAACACTGATGTGTAAAGGTTATTAAAGTTCATAGAAGGGTGTAGATATAAGGGGTTCAATATGAGCCTGAAAACATGTTGTAATATAAGAATCTTAAACACCTCAATGTGTTAATGTTTACATTTGCACTGTTTCTTGTGAAGAAATATATTCAAAGGCTTTGAGATTTACTAGGTAATTAATAATAGTATTTGTATATTAAAAAAGAAACAGACCATGGAGTTCCATATGCCATCTTGGATAGGAGTCTTTAGTTTCTGTGTACTTGAAAGAGATGATAACAATTAGTGTTTCTTGAGAATTATATGAATGACTATCAAATGCTTGTCTCAGTGCAAAACACATAGTTGAAGCTCAATACGTGGTCACTATTATTACTTCCAACAATTGCTGCAGCTAAAGAAAAATCTTTATGCAAGATTTGGGGCTCAATACCAAGTCCATAAAGAAGAATGGAACTCAATGTTTGCCCCTGATTTATAATCCTCTTCAGAGGGTAGGACAGACACATGTAAAAAATAATAAAAAAAGGCAACACAATATTTGTGTTCCACATTCCTAGCTACAGATGTTTGAGAAAGGAAATGTTAAGTTGAATCGTAACTGAAGGATGGGGTCTTAGACACATGAAAAAGGAAGGTGGTAAGTTTGGTTCAAGACTATCTCAAACAGGGGCACCTGGGTCAGGGGCATCTGGGCGGGTCAGTAGGTTAAGCGTCTGCCTTTGGCTCAGGTCATGATCCTTGTGTCCTGGGAACAAGACCTTTATAGGCTCCTGCTCAGTGGGGAGCCTGCTTCTCTCACCCCACCTGCTTGTACTGTTTTTCTCTCTACTAAAATAAAAAAATAAAAAAATAAAAAAAAAGAAAAAGAAAATGAAAAAGAAAAAAAGAAAAAAGGAAAGAGAGAAAAAAAAACTGTCTCAAACCAAAGAAAACCCACAACTATTTAAAATACATAAAACCATAGAATTACATCTTTTGCCCAAAACCAAAAAAAAAAAGCAAATTCTTTTTTTGAAGTAAGTCTAATGATCATTCAACATCTGAATGAATAAATCTAAATGAAGATGTAAGTGATATTTTGACAAGACAATAAAAATAAAGTTTAGACTATGGACTCAGAAAAACAATCTGAGGGGTTTGAAGTGGCGGGGGGGTGGGCGTTTGGGGTACCAGGTGGTGGGTATTATAGAGGTCACGGCTTGCATGGAGCACTGGGTGTGGTGAAAAAATAATGAATACTGTTTTTCTGAAAATAAATAAATTGGAAAAAAAAATAAAGTTTAGCATCACACTTCCTGATTTCAAATTATATTGGTAAGTTACAGTAACCAAAATGTATGATACTTGCCTGAAAACAAACACACAGATCAATGAAACAAAATAGAGAGCCCAGAAATAAATCCATGCATATGTGGGCAACTAATTCATGACAAAGGACCCAAGAATATACAGTAGGGACAGTCTCTTTAATAAATGGTAATGGGAAAAATGGAAAGTCAAATGCAAAAGAATGAAAACCCGACTCTTATACCATACACAAAAATCTACTTAAAATGGACTGAAGACTTAAATTCAAGGCTTGAAACTATGAAAATTCTAAAAGAAAACATAAGTAGTAGGCTCTTTGACTGTGATCTTAGCAGAGATTTTTTTTTTTTTTGACACCAAGAGCAAAGAAAGTTGGGCTGATTGTTAAAGGGGGAATGAGGTTTTAGACATAAGGAAAAAAAGGTGGTAGGTTTTATTCATGACTGCCTTCCCCCAAAGAAGCCCACAACAATTTAAAACTTAGAACAATCTGAAAAACTTCTGTCCAATAAAGGCATCCATCAACAAAATGAAAAAGTGACCTAAGGAAATGGAGAAATATTTGCAAATATCCAAATATGGGGTTAATATTCAAAATATATAAAGAACTCACATAATTCAATAGGAAAAAAGAACTAACAGCCTGATTTAAATGGGTAGAGGGACTGAATAGAAATTTTTTCAAAGAAGACAAATGGGGGCACCTGGGTGGCTCAGTGGGTTAAGCCTCTGCCTTTGGCTCTGGTCATGATCTCAGGGTCCTGGGATTGAGTCCCGCATTGGGCTCTCTGCTCAGCAGGGAACCTGCTTCCCCCTCTCTCTTTGCCTGCCGCTCTGTCTACTTATGATCTCTCTTTCTCTCTGTCAAATAAATAAATAAAATCTGAAGAAGAAGAAGGAGGAGGAGTAGGAGAAGGAGGAGGAGGGGGAGGAGGAGAGAAAGAGAAGAAGAAAAAGAAAAGAAGAAGATGACAAATGGCCAGAAAAAAGCTGCCTGGTCAACAGGTAGCTGTAAAAATACTCAACATCATTAATCACCAAAGAAATGCAAATCAAAACCACAGTGAGATATTACCTCATTATCAAAAAGAAAGACGTGTTGGTAGGGATGTGGATAAAAAGGAACACTTGTACACTGTGAGTGGGAATGTAAATTCATGTAGCTACAGTACAAAGCAATATGGAGGTTCCTCAAAATATTAAAAATAAAACTATCATATGATCTAGCAATCCTATTACTGGGTATATATCTATAGGAAATGAAATCAGGATATTAAAGGGATATCTGCACTCCCATGTTCACCGCAGCATTATTCACAACACCCAAGATATGGAAACAACCGAAGTGTCTGTCAAGGAATGAATGGATAAAGAAAATGTGATACGTGTGCATGCGTGTATGTGTGACTATGTCTATGTGTGTCTATGATAAAATATTACTCAGCCATGAGAAAGAAGGAAGTCCTGTTGTTTGTGACAATACGTTTGGACCTTGAGGGCACTATGCTAAGTGACATAAGCCAGACAAAGACAAATACTGATTGGTATTATTTATATGTAGAATCTAAAATAGAGTCAAATTCATAGAGAATGTGGGAACATGATTGCCAGGAGCTAGAGGTGGGAGAAATAGGGAGAGGTTAGTGAATGGGTACAAACTTTCAGCTAGAGGATTAATGAACTCTGAGGATCTAATATATAATGTCATATCTAGAGTTGATAATGTATTGTATAATTCAAATTTGCTAAGACAGTAGAACTTAAACATTGTCATATATATATAAGCTAGACGAGAAGTCCCTTTACAATGTATACATATGCGAATCAATAAGATGTGCACTTTAAATAACTTACAATTTTTAAAAAGTATCTTATACTTTTCTTTATGGTTATACATCAATAAAGCTGAAATATATATATTTCTACTTACTCTGAGAGGCTTGTATTGGAGGTAGATACAGATGGAACATTGTTCTCGTCCAGAAGTTTCTCTCTCTCTCTCTATTTTTTTTTTTTTTTGACCTGTGCTTTCAACACCCTCCCGCACTCCCCCATGATTACCATGGGGAGAGTAGATTTTTGTAACATCACTTTCCTGGAACTATATTCACTTGTCCTGTGATGTGCAACTGACCTATCCTAAACCAGTAAATCCCTACCCCAGGATTTTATTTTGGAAATTAAGGAAAGTCAAGTAGGTACTCACTGTACACTTGTTAATTAGAACTGAAATGTTATGCTGAGCTTTAATGTTCAGAAAAGGTGGTGACTGGGTTTAAACACTAAGTATATTTTTACTAATCAGCTTGCTATTTTGCAATGATGAAGAAGTTGTGAATTTTAGCATTTATAATCCAATCACATCATTTGGGGATTGGTAATAAAGCATGGCTTATGTGATGTATCCAATCAGAGATAAAGACAGGGAACATGATTGTCTTCTATAATTTTGTTATAAATCACAAAATGTATAATTTTCATGCAGATGTGCAATGAAAGCTTAAGAGAGACGTGTGTACTAGGTTGGGGTTCACTTCTTTTTCTAGGAAACAACTTATGAGGTGCAAAGAAACATTTTAACCTGGTTGCAGCTCAAAGACAGGGAAGGATATAAACTTTAACACAAGAACCTGGATTTTATAGAGGACTAGATGATCTCTAAACCAACAATGATGTGCGCAATGCTGTTTAGGCAACCATATATATACATAGATGTGATATTTAACTGAGACCAGGATACCTCTTTTGAGGAACCTGACTTCCAGGAATCACATGGTGAACTACTATCAGATTTTCTTTACTCAATTCCTTCTAGAATGGTCTTCTTCTATAGGAGACTTGCCATGGGTCAGATCCAGTAGAAAGTGATTTATGAATATGACAGTGATGATAGTGATGATGACAAAATAAAAATAAAAATGATGGATAAGAGGAAAAGAGGAAAAATAAGAGAAACAAGAGTTGAAGAAGCCAATTAACTAGAAGATGGCATACCTTGCGTTTCACATACTTTTTGGAGTCTCACAACTCTATTAGGTAGTAATTATTTCCCCTATTTTACAGATAAAAAAGTGATGTTCGAAGAGATGAAGAGAATCTCCCAAGTTTTACCAGACATTTGTTGTTTCTGATGCTCAGGATCAATTCCTCAATCCCCATCCCATTTTTTTTTTTTCCCCAACAAAGACAGTCCAATTTTCTCCTGGTGAGCTACTCACAACTACTCTTACTGTAGGTGCTTAAGTTGGAGCTCCAGGAAAGAACACGTGACCCAGACTAAGGATGGTAAATCAAAGCAATCCTTCCCCCTGGCTTTGGTTACTGGCTCAGAGATGCCTCTGTTAGGCTTAAGACTTTTGCTCAAACTGGTGGGTTAAGAGAGTTTTGTGATATGGGGGGGCGGGTGTTCCCCCCCACTGAACTTGAACCTGGGACATTTAGGACTGGAAGTTTCAGCCTCTACCACGTCATCAAATAAAGCCTAAAAATGAAGTCAACAGGAATTAGAAAAGAGTTGGAATATAGATAGAGACTGAGTCTTGGTGACATTGTTGAAATCTTGAGACTAATCATGCCCCAAAACTGCATTACTTTGACAATTCCAGTTCTATGAGGAATAAATTCTTCTTCTCTAAATATTTCTGTGTGTGTGAGTATGTGTTACTGTTTAACTAGCAATAGAAAACATCCTGACTGATACCTAAAGTCAATTAAAGAGTTAGTGGCAAAGAGGGGATTCAAACTAAGATTCTCAGACTCCAATCACTTAGGCTTATAAATAACATACTGTATAACTCTCCAACTTAAAGGAGAACTTGGAATGCAAAGAATATTACTTAATAAGAGCACTTGTTCTAATTTTGATGTAGCTTGTTACAGTACCAATTTCTCCTTCTGTTGAAAAACCAGGATAGTAACATTGCCTATCTCAGTGGGTTGTTGTAACTACTGAAAGAGATAATATGCGTCGTAAATATGTGTAAAATGCCTTAGATAATTACTGGCACATGGTAAATATTCAATTTATGTTAGTAATAGCTATTATGCAAAATTCTTATAAAGTCAAATGTGCTGAAGAACATCTATAACTATTTTCATAATTTCTCTCTTTTAGATGATGAGTCATTAGAGTATCGTTTACCTGGGTTCTCACTTTAACCCGTTCTTGCGAAATTGAATATAAGAGGAAGATAAGAAATGCTGAATTCAAATGTTTTATATCTTACCCTTGTGTGTGAAAGTTCTATCTGGATCATCCTTTTAAGGGAACATCTTTCAAAAACTCAGTTTAAAAACGTCAGTGTTTTGTTATATGTAGGGTCAAGAAAGCCACCAGAGGAAATGTTTTCAGGTGTTGGCATAGTGACATGAGATTTGGATAACTTTGGCAACTTGGAGGATTTATTTGGATCACTATACACTAAAGATGCATCCTTCCCTTTTGCTGGTCATGCTAAATGTCTGAAATCAAGGTGCATAAAAAAGGAAGGCAGAAATTGAGTTATTTCAAGGATAAAGACAACAATAGATAAATGCAAAACCGGACCATCTGAAAAAACAAAAAAAAAAACACAAAAAACAGCTATTGGAGTGAGTCACACTTGTGCCAAGCACACAGTATTAATCTGATTCCAGTTGTTCACAGACAGATTCAAGGTGAAGAGTATGAGCTACAAGCTGCTAGAAACTCCCATTGGACAGAGACCATGACATGTCAAAAGGTCCATGTAAATTCAAAACTTTAAGCCCTAGAGGTGTATTGAGAAATACTCTGGTAATATTTTTCAAGTCTTTCCTTGCATATCACTGAAATTCTGCCAGGCGAAGTGAGTACAAAAAAGCTCTACTTAATATCTCCCAAAAGCCACAGGTGCAAGCTGATTTCTAAGCCAGCCTCTAGAGACAAGCAAACATTATATTACAACGGATGTCATTAGACATACAGAAGGTAGCATAAAATGCCTAATTTATTCACAAAGTGACATTTTATTTAGTACAAATAGGCAATTTGGGCATTTACCGGAGGCACTTTCAGTAATAAAGGGGTGTTACTAAAATAAGTTGGAACACCTGACATTGTTGTCTTTATAACACAAGTTGCCATTCTTTGGCTGTGGCAGAATTTAACCATAAAATATAAGATGTCTAGTGTTCAACAACCTTCCTAATGAACATATGCTCCTCCCTAGTTCAACACTACATGATACCTCCCCTAGCCGTAAGCTTTGGAGGTCAAGTCACTGTTAGACTTTTATTATTATGCATCAGTGTTTCCAGAGTGATTTTTGCATAGGAGTGTTTTTTGGCGATCTGCATTAATTTACCACTACAGTCAAAGGTTAACTACTGCAGTGAATGCTGTGCTTAGTTGAACACAGGGTCACTATGTACTTTTGCTGCTCTGACAATTTATATCTGTTTATGGTATCTGGCAATATGGCCTGATAGTGGGGTCATCCTCAAACATTAGGTATTTCATATATTCCCATCAGCCCTCTAAATGTTCAATAACTGCTGTATAATTCTGAGTGTTTTTTTTCCTCATCCAATGCCTAAGCTTATTGCTGAGTGTACATGAAGCATATTAGAAACAAAAGGACATACGACAGTCAGCTGTCAAGTGCACAATTTAACTAAATGTAATTGAGTCTATTTCTTGTTAAGATTGTGAGGGAAGGTGGGGCACCTGGGTGGCTCAGTGGGTTAAGCCTCTGCCTTTGGCTCAGGTCATGATCCCAGGGTCCTGGGATCAAGCCCTTGTCGGGCTCTCTGCTCAGCGGGGAACCTGCTTCCCCCTCTCTCTGTGCCTGCCTCTCTGCCTACCTGTGATCTCTCTCTCTCTACGTCAAATAAATCTTAAAAAAAAAAAGATTGTGAGGGAAGGTAAACCTGTTTTCTCTTCACTCTTTTTTCCAAACATGGGTCTAGTTTCCAACCTAGTCCTAAGATCCAGCATAAACTTCACATCAGCTGCTTGAAAGAGAAGTGAATATATACTCACTCCATACCTAAGAGATGTTCAGGACATGTATTTGAACTGAGCTAAGGAATGACTTTGTTGTTTGTCCACTTCTGGGACCTTCTTATTTTAATAAATAAATCTTAAGGGTGTAGACATCCGTACATACTAAAAGACAATCTCTAATTGTGGATTTCAAGTATTGAGAAGGAGAGGCATTTTGAGGCAGGAGTCTTTGGTGCATTCCTTTCAGTACTTCTTGGACCAAAGTCTGCTGGTAAAGCTAGACGTGAATGATGTGTAACTTAAAAATAAGATAAAAGTAAAACCTTACCTCCTGTGACTATGTAAACTACCCACGTGGGATGACTTCATGCTGAGAGAAATAACAACTCTTCCAAAACAAAAACAAAAACAAAAACAAAAAAAAAAAAACTTCAAATGGTTGTAAAATCTGAGCTTCATAATTAGGCCGCTGAGAGAAAAATCCACCAAGCGTTTCATTATTATGACTTCTGGTGTGCTCCGTTAGAACAGCGGCGGATGGCTTTAGGGGCCACACACGGCTTCTCCATGCGAGGTTTTCAGGACACACCACTGCCTCTAAATAGAGCACAATTATTGCTCTCATGCAGGTTTTCTGAACACCACCTATGAATGTGGAACACAACCATTCAAAGAAAGTTTGAGCTGCTTCCCCACCAGATTCGTGAGCTGCTTAGTATAATAGAACCACCTGCCAAAGGTGAAGGCCTACTTTCCAATGAAAAGGTAGTCTACAAATGATGGCTGCCTAGGAGCTGTGTTCCGCCTGCAGCCTGAGCACAAACGGCCCGCCCAAGACACCGCCCCCTGTCATCTTCTTTCTCCTGAGTCAGCAGGGACCAGAATGCACAGGGATCCTAGATGTGCCAATTATCAAAGAGCACCGATTTGTCGATGCTACTTCCTACCGGCTCACAAGAAAAGAGCTCTCAATAAGAGGGACAGGGAGAGGGATATTTTGAAGCCCTTTTTCGTGGAGGACTTCAGAACAAGCCCAGCACTGTGAATAAATTCTAAGGCACTAAGGTACTAACAATAGCCTCTGTTGGGTAAACTTAGGACAGCAATCAGAAAAAGAAAATCCTGAATCCTACTTTCATCTATGATTAATATGAGTTACTGCCAGCTTATTGGCAGTGGCAAATAAAGATGACAATTACCTGTGAGAGGATATAACTGTCCACTGCACAACTCTCGCTGAACTGCTTTTAATGTTCCAAAAGCAGTATGACATTTTATCATTTCACCCTGTTTTTGATGTTGCTTGGATCTGCCTGTTTTATATGCCATGTCTTCCTATGGAACCACCAGTTTCATCAGCCGGGTGGTAATGTATGAGTTATTGCAAGTGGAATTCTGAAATTATTCCAGTGTTACATTGAAGCCCCTGCACTTCAGGGAAAAATGACATCATTTGAGGAAGAAGAAAGGTTATAATACTGAACTTAATATTCAAATAAATATACAACGGGAAGCTCTCTTGGAACACGTTCCTTCGTTGAATCTTGGCTCTTCCCACTCTTCAGAAAAATCTGCTGAAAACATTAGAAATCTGTAGCAATAAAACTCATTCTCTTGTGAAAGCAGTCAATGCTGCAGATAGACTATTATGTTATAATTTTGTTGGACACAAAATCAAACATGATTAAATACACTTTTAAGTTTTTTGTAACGATGATTAAGATTATGATTGTGGCCAATCTGAATGGTATCCACCAGAGACATGCAGTGAGACATCTTAGCGCTCTTTAAAGCTATCCATTTCATTTACTCTTGGGTGAAATGTAGGTATCAGCCGGTCCCCCTCCTCAAAACATTTCAATAGCTTTGAATTGAAGCAAAAGCAAGATGCCTCAAAAATTCCTATTATAATAAATGCTGCTAGAGACAGCAATGATTGGGGTCTATGTGTATGTGTGTGTGCGCGTACATGCATTCCCCAACTGAGTTATAAAACCATAATTCTTTGCAGTAATACTGAGTTTTTAGAACCTCCGTAATATATCCATTGCTAAGACAGCACACAATGGGAGTCTTATATGTGAGTAAAAAAATGTTGAATAAAGATTAGCCTCGCTTTAAGCAGCATTACAAATATCTGATTCTGCATTTATTTTTCAATGGTTCATAGTTACTCTTTTATTCTGTACTCTGCATGAGACTTCTATTTGACCCTAGATTGCTCATTATTACAAGAAACACAACATAAAAGCCTACCTTTCTGGATTCTAATATCCACCAGTAAAACCCTGGAGTTTTATAGAAATAGATACAGGTATTGATTTCTCTCCATAAAGATCATAGGGAATTCATGACTTCTTGGGCACTTTTAATTAGCATAAAACATGCTTTGTTGAGTGAAATACTGGGTTTTTGAATCTTTAAAGAGAAATTATTATAGCCATACTAGAAATATAATAATCCAGGGAGACTAGGTGTAACTTTCTTCTTTAAAAAAAAAAAATATATGCTCCCAAACTCTTTATGCTGAAGTTAGGCTGCAAAATACTTTTCATTTTTTCTCTCATGGCATTGCATTTAGTTTTTCTGTACATTTAAACCATGTCTACAATTGATTGAATGGTTCAAAGTAATACAATGTTATTATAAAGCTTTTGCAAGGCTGTGGTGATGTTTTGTTCTGCCCTTGTACATTACTTGTCACTGTGGAAAATGTACCAGTATAAACACTGAGATCTTAGCAGAATAGAGAGGTTGTTTCCAAATGTGTGCCTGGCACAAAGAAAGATTTCACACTGAGTTTGAAACTGTAAGTCTCATTTTGATAAGGAGGTTTCCTATTTTATGGTAGCAAACAGACAAATAAAAGTCACTTATCACACATGACCACTGGTTACTTATGAATACCATATAGATATATGGCAAGGAAGCATCACCTTTGAGAAGTAGCTAAAAATTTCCCTCTGATCCAATTAATTAAAGTAGACACATTTCCCTCAGATTTATAATCTTAACTCTATTATCCATTACCCTATATAGGACTCAAGTGACGGGTAGTATTCGTTGAATATAGCACAGCGTTTCCCAAGGACTTGACTGCAAGATTAACTGTGGCTGGTAATAACATTTGAAACACACTTGCATGCAGAAATTTCCCTTTTCTAGTCTTTCAGGGCTTCACCTTACATCAAAGAGAAACAACTTTGTTTGGAGCTCTGTATCTTTAGGATGCCTTTAATACTTCACAATCTCTCCATTTAACAAAGAAAAGGCCTTAGGCTCGGAGTTTTTTGGTGGATAACAGTAACCAACTCAAACTTAATAATACTGGTTTGTTTTTGTTTCTGTTTTTGTTTTCTTGGTGTGGTGGGGGTGATATACTTAAGGTTATCAACAACAGCTGATATATTTGAGAATAAAATTAGGTTTTTAAAATATATTAAATTAAAATATAAATATTTAAGAATATTTAAGATTATCTCGTAAACATTACAGAGCAGGGGGTAGATTATGTGATAAGGCATCTTCTCAGAGGTTATAGGCAGTGGAACCCAGATACATATAGTCAAGAAAATGGTACATTGAAAAAAAAAAAGAGAGAAAGAGAGAGAGGGAGAGAGAAAGAAAGAAAGTAGTACATTCATATGGGCTATTTGGAGTAAACATGGTGCAAACAGTGTCACATATTTAAATGCCAAATGAATCAATTGTCTTCTCTACATCGCAAGGATTAATTTGGACAGAGATTGATTACCTTTGGTGAGCTGGCAGAGAGGCCAAGTGAAGCTGATCCAGGAAGCTTTAAGGCATGAGGAGGTGAGAATAAGGTTTAGGTAATCAAGTACAGAGGAAATCAAGTACAATAGAGTAGTGCTCTGCAAATTTAATATGCATTTAATGTAAATCTCCTGGGGAATCTTGTTAATATGCAAATTTTGATTTAGTAGGTCTGGGAGGATGCCTGAGATTTTGCATTCTAATAGGTTCTGAGAAGAGACTCCTGCTTCTGGTCCAGAGTAGCAAAGAACACAGGAAGTTTAACACTGAATTCCTGGTAATTTTTTTTTTTTTTTGGAAAGCAGTTGAGGAAAAAAAAAAAAAAAAGAAAAAATAGATACAGTGCATTGGAGATAGGCCAGCAAGAGTGGGATGATTTTGTAACTATAACCTGGATTTTGTGGGCTCTATATTACATATCATTCAATGGAAGGGGGTTACAACAATGTAATAGGAGGGTATACCTACTACTAAATAAACAGACTGCTTAAGACAGGAGGCAGAAAGGGGGTAAATGTCATGAAGATATACATTCATCTGGAAATCCCCAGACCTGAGGGCAGGAACATATGGATTAGGACAAATGAAGAACACAGAAGTGCTATCTTTATGAGAGTACACTGGGACACATGGAGGAAATGTATGGTGTATTACTAGACACAGATTGTAAAATCCGTGCAGAGAAAAGGCAGAGTAGTGATGGGGATTTCAACTCTCCAGACATCTGCTGGAAGTCTCATTTGGTTAACAGCAGAATGTCTAACAGGTCCTTGACTTGCTTTGCTAACAGCTTCATTTCCCAGAGGAGAAAATTTCCTGGGGGAACTGCCATTCTGTACTCATTTTTGGCCAACCAGGAAGAATTAGCTGGCATTTCAACAGTGTTAAGTAATTTAGGAGTGAGACATCATATCATTTCAGAGTTCATGATAGGGTGGGACAGAAAAGATAGTCACATACATTATAATTTATTCAATTGGATTCCAAACAATTTGGAGACACTTGACATGAGATCTTTGGAAGGAAAATTATATCAGCTCTTAAAACTTCAGTGTGGGTTGTGCAATACCAAATGATCTGAAGGAGGATGAAAAGGAGGAGGTATTCAGGTATCATTGTGAACACCTAGGGAACACGTTAGTGGCCCAAGATAGACTTGCAGTGTCTAAGAGGTGTTCTCCATTACCAGAAATAATCTCTTTGTAGAGGGGTTTGAATACAGCAATGAGGTTGGATGACCTGAGCTTTGCCATCTCTGCTCTAGCATCACTGAACTAGCTTTGTGCCTCCATCATACCACACTCTAACCTCTAGGGCCTCCTGCCTGGTGTTATTTCTTTTGAGAATACCCTTACTTGTTGAATGGTTCATTTTAACTCATCACTTAGTGTCAGTTTAATCATAAGGTCAGTGTTCCAGGCAGCTTAGATTCCTCAAAATTTCCACATTATTACTATTTTTAAATTTTGTATGTCACATCTTCTCCAATGATTCTTGTGCTCAGGGATCTTGTCTATTTTGTTCCTAATGAATTCTTAGCATCTAACCACACCTGCTATAGACTACTGTGTACTCAATAAGTGTTTGTTTTATGAATGAATAAGATTAAGTATATATCATCTTAACCTCTGAGGATCAAGGCCTCTATCTGATTAGTATTTCCATCTTCTTGGATTTTAATATTGTTTCTTACACATAGAATATTCTCGTTTTTATTTGTTGAACTAACTCACCCCATTCCTTCCACCACCTTATGCCCCCACTTCCCATTTCTACTTATTTCCTCAAAGGAAAATGAAGATGACAGATGAACATACTAGTTTACTCCTTGACTCCTCCTCCTTTCATCACAAAAAAGAAGGTTATCAAGTAAAATATTAAAAAGAAAAAGTAAAAAAGACATAACCATGGCCCAAAGGTGAACAATTTAAAAAGGAGAAATGGAGCAGAAACTCCCAAGTGTAAACCAAGACTGACCCCTCCCAAAGTCTCCTGGGCTTCGAGTCTCAGAATAGAAAAGGTATAGAGTATGTATAGAGTGAGATAGTGGGAGTTAGAATTGTCTCGTACCTCATACAGACTGAACCCAGCTTTGTTTTTAAAAATGACAGACTGAAGTACCCCTTCTGTGCCTGGGCAACAAAATGTGATTGAGTGTTGCCGGCAGTGAAAGCTTGTATGAGGCTAAATTAAAAGGATAAGAGCAGGCACAGTGTGTCTCTCTGTTAAACCTGGGCAGGCTGCTCACCATGATGACTGGATCTCTCAGGACAGGAATCCTGAGCCCCAGCTATTAGACTCCAAGGACTTGTTTTGGACTGTGGGGTTCAAGGGGCCTATCTGAGGGCTGAACATTGTAGGGAGGTTTCCACTGAAGATGAAACTTAAAGTCATAATTCTGAAACTGATTGGAAAAAGTAGCAACATGCAGGATCACAAAATTGACCATCAGGTGATTAATTCACTGTAATACAAATGGAAATGACTGAAGAGTCTACAAAAAAGTGAATTTAAACTGAATACGTTTAGGATCTTTCAAGATAAGTGAAAAGACACCCAAGATATGGAATAGAATTTTTTTTTTTAATTTCATGCACAAAGGAAATAAAAACAGGTGGGAATTAAAAAAAAAAAAAAAAGAACCAACTAGTATTATTGAAATGAAAAAAAAAAAAAAGAACTAACCACAGTCACCAATTTCAAACAAAGACAAAACATCAATGTAGTGGGGGCGTTGAAACAGTAAAAGGTGATTATACAACTAGGTGGCAAATGCAGTTACAGAGATTCATAGATGGCAAGACAAATGCCTTAACACAGTTGACCCTAATTGGCCTGGTCCTTGCCTGGAAAGGAGATCAGAATAGTAGATGTGGTTGAACTGAGTTTTGAAGGAACAAGAGATAACAGATGAAGAGATCATTTTCGCCAGAGATAGAATAAGCAAGGCAAGAAACAGTGTGTAGAGGAACTAAAAGCAGTTCAGTGTTACTGGAGCAAAAATGTGTAAGTGAAGAGGGTGACCAATAGGGCTGCAGAAAGGTCAGATTATGAAAGACCTTTGATGCTACGTTTGAAAGTCCAGATTTTATCTTGTGGGAGACAGGGCAGTCATTGGAGGGTTTAAATGTAAGGTCCAACATGCTCTGATTTATTTTTGAGTTGGGTTGCTTTTAATGGCTGGGGGGAGGATAAATCGGAAGGGACCAGTAAAATCAGGGTCAGGGAAATTAGATAGAAGGCTGTCTCTAATAGCCCAATTTGGAAATGGTGATGAGAAGAGCCTGTTCTTAGTCACCTTTGCACTCCCAGCACTCAGAACCTGGCACAAACTAGGTGCTTAAGTCACCCCCGAACAAGTGATTTTATTCAGCTTGAAATCAAATAATTTCCAAAAATAATAAAGATGAAGTCATCATTACTCCTAGATCCATAGCCAGGGGCAGCGTGTCTATAGATAGATCAGTAGGAATCCTGATCAACGCAAACCCTCTGCATGGGTTTCAGAAAGAGAGCTGGATGATATCTTGTTCTAAATGACTCATTTTAATCACATAGTCCTGGAGATAAACTGGCCATTGGCAAAAGCTTGAAATGATATTTGTCATGACAGGATCTGAGCTGTATCCAGAAATTCTGTGTGATTAGACAAATCTCATGCCAAAGGATCAGAGGAGCATTCCATTCTCATTATAACACTAGTGTGAGGAAATTAGTGGGAGGAAAACACATTTCATTTAGAGGGCAGTGAAAAAGCCCACGAAAACATAAATATGTATAGTGATATAAACACTCTGCTTGTACAGCACACGGTCCTGTCTTCGGAATTACACAGCCTTCTTCACTGCACCTAACCATTGGCACACAGCAAATGTAAAATATTAGCAATAAAAACTGCATTCCACATATGCTCAATGTCTACCAATAAGGCTATGACTCTTAAATTCCCTTAAGCTTCTTTTCATTAGAATCAGTAAATTAAATATATATATTCAAACAAATTAAATGCTGCTAACAGCTTTTCTAATTTGTAAACACTTGCATAAACATGAGCTTTATCAAATGCTTAACTAATCTGAAATGCCAACTTAAAAAGTGAAGTAATGAACAATAAGCATATTACCACCTTAGGATGTTATTCCATCTGGGTGCATTTTACAAGAAATTTAAAGATATGCTTTCCATATAAACTAGCTAAAGTTGTAAGAAATCAATCAGCTCTCAGGAATTAAGAATAGTTTGGAGTTGACCAAGGTTGGTTAGCTTTCTGAATAAACTACTTAATGAAAAAGAAAATCGGATAGGCTTTTAATAAGCAAGTAGCTTTTAAGTCAATGAAAGTGAGGTCTAGATTTTATGCATTTGAGTTTTCATTTATGGCAATAAACCATTTTGCTATAATTTAAGTAGCAAACATAATTAATTTGCATGACTCTAAATATAATTTTGTAAACTTATGGTTTATATTAGTTGTTTTTAATCTGTTAGCAAATACTTCATTTTAACATTCTTCTGTAATTATTGCTTTTCAGAAAACTTTGATATAGGTATTATGTACGATACATAAAAGGCGAGAGTTGCTGCTTTTGACAAACTGATTTCCTTTATTTCCTGTCATTGAGTGCATATTGGACACTCAAAAAAAACACTCAAAACAACTACTGTGCAAGTGAAAAAAACTATATAGATATGACAGTCACCAGAAAAAGGAGAACCTCTCCCGTGTAACATTTTTTGTTACGTGGAAATTGTAAATAATGTTGAAATAGCTCACATATCTATGAGAACCTTCAATTTTATTACCCAAGTCATGAAGAAATTTCTAAAATAATATTAACCACAGGATTGTACAAGTTCAAAACTCGAGGAGACCTAAGAAACATCTGCTCTAAGCCACCCATCTTACAGATTGTGAAACTGAACTCCAGAGAAAGGAAGCAAACTACTCAAAGGTATAATGATTAATGATAAAGGTAGGCACAAGACCTCTTGTGTCCCCACCCCCACCCCCACCTTTGCTAAACCATCCATTGTTCTCTCCTAACATACTGTGGGCTACAATGCCCTACCAGTTCTTGAAATATGTTTCTATTCTGAGACACAGATAACCATCCTTCTGGGGCAGTCTTTTGGCATTTATGCTCTTTCCTAATAGTAGTACAGCATAGACCAATCTTCCTAGCCCACTGATGAGAATGCTATGTAGGACAGAATCAGAAGCCTCAATGAAATCGAGGTAGATTACATCTATTACTTCCCCTTTATCTCATGGCCTGCCACTCTATCATAGAAGAAAATTAAGTTGGTCTGGCATGATTCACTCTTCACAAAACCTTGTTTGCTTCTCAGAACTGTGTTCTGTTCTAGGGGCTCAAAATGTGATTTTTTTGGGGGAAGGTAATTTCTTTTAGTATCCTTTTGATTGTTACCACTAAGCAGACCAATCTGTAATTAGCTGGGTGCTTGCTTTTCCAAACACCTGTTGTTGTTGTTTTTAAGATTTTATTTATTTACTTGATAGAGATTACAAGTAGTCAGAGAGGCAGGCAGGGAGAGAGGAGGAAGCAGGCCCCCCCCACCGCTGAGCAGAGAGCCTGATGCGGAGCTTGATCCCAGGACCGTGAGATCATGACCTGAGCCGAAGGCAGAGGCTTTAACCCACTGAGCCACCCAGGCGCCCCCAAACACCTGTTTTTAAGGCAAGGTCTAAATGTACTTTTTTTCTTTTGGAAACCTTCTTTGCCTTTTAAAAGTTCTAGCAATTGATAGTAGGGTATTCTGCAAATTAGGTATCGATCTCTGAACAGTAGAATTCATGTCATCTGACCTACTGATTTTAAATATGCAATGATTTGTCAAGTATCTCCAAATGTTTTTTGTCTTTTTATCCTTGGCTTCTTCCTTTTTCTTTCATTTTGACTTTCTTGGTGGAACTTTTCTGATTTTCTTTCTCAAGAAAAAAAAAATCTCTTCAAGACAGACATAAAAATCCAAAACAAAACAATTAAATCTCTGTGGTTTTTGTTTCAGTTTTTTTCCTCTCATTTGTCCGCCATCAAACTTAAGACCCCTCCTATTAGCACCTGATGTTTTGCTTGATTCTGTTGTGCTTTTACAGAATGGAAAACTCCTTCTCCAGTTATCTCTTCTATTTTTTTTTTTTTTTTTTAATTTACTGTTAGGCATGGAGAGTCTTACCTCCCATTACTGAAGAACAGACGCAGCATGCTCCTCTCTCTCCCAGGAGAGCACTGGGCTGTGATTCTGACCACTTGGCTTCACGGAACAGAGATGAAGCCAAGAGTAATTCGTTCACTCATTCACTTATTCAGCAAGCATCACTGAGCACTTACGGACATGTGCCACACCTCTGTAGGTACGAGGGATAGGGCTGTGACAGGGACAAGGCTGATACTCTCATGGAGTTTACTTTCTACCGGAAAGCACAGGCAAATGCAATAATAAATAAATGTAAGTACATTTAGTATAATCCTTATGAAATAATTAAGACAGAGTAATAGGAGTGGATGGAGGTGGGGTGTGTGTGATCAAATATATTTAAGCACAGTTTTCAATGATAAGAAGGAGCTATCTATTTGAAGATGGTACCAGAGTGTCTTAAGAAATAGAAACCAACAGGTAAAAAGCCTTAGGGAAGACAAGGACAGATAGTGAGGAACTTTGGTTCAGAGTCCAACTCAAGGATTACAGCCATTTCAGAGAACCCTTATTGGGTTCCCTCTACATCTGGACTACACTCTCTTCTGGGTACCCTAGGTCTCAGGAAAATCCATCTAGAAATTTTTTTGTGGTACCCAGTGATAACTGTTTATTCACCTCTACTTGAAGCAAGAGAAGCAAGAAGTCATTGATAGAAGGAATAGTTTGGGAAATTTGGTGCCTTTTTTTTTTTTCTTGTAATCTCAGAAAAATCACCTCACCAAATATAATCCCCAAAGTTATTATTAGTTTTTTTCATTTTCAGTTAGCAGAGTATTTCACAACCTCAGTACTATTGACATTCTAGGTTGGATACTTTTTTTTTTAATTTATTTGACAGAGAGAGAGAGGGAACACAAGCAGGGGGAGTGGAAGAGGGAGAAGCAGGCTTCCCTCTGAGCAGGGAGCCCGATGCGTGACTTAATCCCCGGACACTGGATCATGACCTGAGCCAAAGGCAGATGCTTAATGACTGAGTCACCCCAGCACCCCTAGGTTGGATAGTTCTTTTTTGTGGGGGCACTATACAGCATCTTGAGAATATTTAGGAATGAGAAAGAAAGAAAGAGTGAAAGAAAGAATGGGAGGGAGGGAGGGTGAGAGGAAGGGAAGGAAGGAAGGAAGGAAGGAAGGAAGGAAGGGAGGGAGGAAAAGGAAAGGAAAAGACAGAAAAGACGTAGCTGCTGACCTTTAGAACCTAACCTGACACTTGGAGGTAGTCCATGTTATTCTCTCCTTAGACATACAATTCTCATAGAACACTAACCTGGAAACAGGTTACTCTGAAACCATGATGAAGTGATACAAAGCAAGGCCATTTCATAATTTTGCTAAGCACAGACAAAAACAAGGTCACTGTACCATTCACAACATATCAAATGCCCCCTCTCTTGGCCAAAATGACTGCTACTTCTATACCAATTGCAGATTTATCCTTCTGCTAGTCTCCCCTCCTCTAGATAAGATTGACTGCGATACCTAATCTTAGAACTGCCCCCAACTTCTGACACTAATGTCAAGAAAATTCCTACTTCTTTAGACCTTCCTTAAATCACCGAACCAAGACTCAAATCCTACACAAATTTCCCCTACTATTCAAAAGTAAAGTGTTCCTATGAAAATTCTGGTTAGGCAAAATGGCATGAAGGGAACAAGCAATTTTGCCATTAATTTGTAAGGAAAAAAATCTGAGTGTTCCTAGACCCCAAAAAATAACCTGTCTTAGGATTTCCTGACACATTAGAACACATCATGCTAACAGATGCAAAAATTAATCAAGGCAAACCATAGATGCTCACAGACACAGTTCAAAGATATGGTGGCTTGACACTGAGAAGCAAAGTGTTGTTTCTGCGGAAGAAGCTTGACAGGGCCCCTCTCACTGCTCGGGGCGCAAGCTGCCTCTACACCAGCTCATACAAAACAAACACTGGACGTTCTTTATGCATTTTACCCTTTTGTGTAAAAGTGAAAATCCTCTTGGGATTTCATTCAGGTAGCAAAACCAGGTACATACGTAGGTCGTTTATAAAAGCAAAGCAGCATAACACAAACTTTAAAAACTGGGAAATATGGGGTGCCTGGGTGGCTCAGTTGGATAAGCATCTGCCTTTGGCTCAGGTCATAATCCCAGGGTCCTGGGATGGAGCCCTGCATAGGGCTCCCTGCTCAAGATGGAGTCTGTGTGTCCCTCTGTCCCTCTTTCTGCCCCTTCCCCTCCCTCTTTCCCCTCCTCCCCCTGCTTCTGCTTTCTCTAAAATAAATAAATAAAATCTTTTTTTAAAAAAAAAGTGGGAGATACTTATGATTGGTTCTTTTTAACACCCTCTTATTAAGGCAGCCATTTATCTTGTTTGAATTCTTTGTATAACATTTAAAGAAATTTCATTGCAGTTTACTTCAGTAAAAACCACATATAAAAGAACAAGGCCAACTTTTAGTTTTATTTTTTAATAAAATCTGTTTTGCATAGATTTTAAGCCCTCTAGGCACCCTAGATTTCTATAGTTATTTTCCTATTTATACTCAGTGGAGAATCTTGAAAGCCAGTGAGGTTTCCGGAAACTGCTGTGAGAAGTTAGTCTTGTGTTTATTAATTTTTGTACGCATGCCCATAGGCCTTGGGGCAATGAGTTCATTTAAACAAATAAAAATAATACATAAGTAACCACGTTGTCCCCTAATTCATCTCTATGATTAGTCCTATGGAATGACAATGCAGTTTTGTAATTCTACATGTGTGCTGTTAGAAAAGTATGAAATTCCATTTACTATCTAGAGTATTTATAATATTCAAGCACAGTGGTATAAAATAAATCATATTTATCCACTTGGAGGGTCATTCTAATTATTCTCGAGCTCCCTTGTTTTTTGTTATTTCTTGGATCATTAGGGTTATTCTGTTGTAAGCCAAGGAAATTCACCCTAGTTAAAAATTAAGGAAAAACAGAATTCAGTGGAAAGAGATGGGAGCTCACAGAAATAAATGAAGAATAAAGAATAAGGTAAGGAAACTGAAAAACAACAGGGGGCAGTAGCTCCAGAGAATCTTTGTAAGACAACCTCTTTGAGAGTCTCAGATTCCACCAATGAAATTAATATGCTCCAACTTTCTCAGTCTTTGATCATTTTTCTTAGTATAAATTTGTAGAATAAAGTACAATTGGCTTTGCCTCTGTTACATGACAGCTCTTCGACTAGGGAGGACAGGACATCTTGATTAAAGTCCCCATGAGGCTTTATTCAGTGGAAAAGATTTAATTATTGTGGTAGGGAGAATAATGGTCCTCCAAAGAGTCCCATGCCCTAATCCCAGGAACCTCGAGTGTGTGAGGTTACATGGCAAAGAGCAATTAAGATTGCAGATGGAATTAAGTTTGCTAATCGCTGACCTTAATATGGGGAGATTATCCTGAATTATCTCCATGGGCCCAATGTAATCAGAAGGGTCCTTAAAACTGGAAGAAGGAAGCAGAGGAAAGAGCCAGTCAGAGGAAGATGTGCCCATGAAAGAAAGATACAGAGAAATGAAACGCTGCTGTCTTTGAAGATGAAAGAAAAAGGCAGGGACCTTGGAACAGGGCTGGCTCCGGAAGATGGACAGCAGAGAGACAGATCATCCTCCTAAGCCTCCAGGAAAGACAGCAGCCTTGCCAACACCTCGTTTTTAACTTAGGGAGACTATTTGGACTTCCGACCGCTAGAACTGGAAGATAATACACTTCTACTGCTTAAGCCACAGTTTGCTAAAGCAGCAATGCAAATTAATATAATTACCTAGAAAAAAATTAAAAATTTTAATAAGTGTTTGATGGCTAAAATACAAAAATCAGTATCAAAACCAAAATCTCTCTCCCTCTTTCTCTACATATATATATGTATATATGAGCACTCATATGTTCCACCAAAAAAAAACAAAACGCAAAATTTCTGATTTTATATTCCCACTATTATTCTATTCAGAAGTCAAAAAGATGGTACAAGAAATGTACCACTGCCTAGGATTAATGTAAAAAGTCAATCATAGTAGTGGAGAATAACCCATTATTCCAAAGAAAATGACTCAATAGAAAGATATTGTCTGAATTATTTCATAAAATCTCTCAATTCTTCACATTTTCTCTGAAACAAAGCATTCAAAATTTTATTTAACATAGAATGAGCATAGGTGACATAAAAACTGCCTTGTATGGAAACTTCTTATTTCATTTTCTGTTGTTGAATTAAAACCATTCTGTAAGCTACAGTATTTCTCTGGTCCAGAGCATGGAAAATAGATAAGGTCTAAAAAATTCTGTGTGGGATGGTTACTTCTATATGCTAACTTGATTGGGCTACAAAGTGCTCATATACTTGGTCAAATATTACTTTGGGTGTTTCTGTTGGGGGCTTTTGATTAAGTTTAACACTTAGATCAGTAGACTGAGTAAAACAGATTGTCCCCCTAATGTGGGTGGGCCACATTCAATCAGTTAATGGTCTGGATAGAACAAATAGACTTTCCCAGTAGTAAGGAGGAATTCCTCTCGCCTAATTGTCTTCAATCTGGAATATCAGTTTTTATCTTGCCTAGGACTTAAACTGAAACATCATCTCTTCCCGAGCCTCAAGCCTGCCAGCCTTTAGCCTAGAACTCAAACTATCGGCTTTCCTGGTTCTCAGGCCTTTAGACTTGGACTGGAAGTGCACACCAGCATCTCTGGCTCTCCAGCTTTCTGGCTGCAGATCTGGTGACTTATCAGCCTCCATGATTCTGGTGTAAGTCAAATCCTTATAATAAATCTCTCCCTCTCTATCTTCTTCCCTCCCTCATTCTCTCCCTCTCCCCTCTGTCTCTGTTTCCATCTCTATCGCTGTCTCTCTGTCAGTCTTTCTGTCTCTCTGTTTCTCTGGAGAACCCTGATCAATAACACATTGTATAAGAAAAATATCTTCTTTGACCAGTGGAAATTCTATTACTATTAAACGTATTTACTTAAAAAGAAAGAGAGAAAAAAAACAACCACAAACTATTGCCCCTCTTATCCAGAATTATACAAGTAATACATGCTTACTATAAAAAGAAAACACACAAAACCCAGAAAAGCCTAAAAATTGCCAATCATATCAAATATAACTACTATTTACATATGTATATGTGTATGTATGTGTGTGCGTTGATACTGTTTTATACCCTCCCTTCATTGTTAATGATATATTTTGAGTAGCCTTCATTTCAATAGACATACTTGTATGCCACTTCCATTCACTATATACAATTTCCTATTGTTCAACATTTAAGATGTTTCCAATATTTTATAAAATAGATGACATTAAAAGAGACATCCCAGTATGCATCAAGATAAAGACTCTGGGTAAAAAATATGGCTGAAAAGTACCAAATGCTACTTTTCTTCTGGAGCCATTAGCATGTCCTCACTAAGTGATGGTGAAACAAGCTCCCAACTTTTGGTACTGCCTTCTTAGAAGGCCAAAGGAACTGTAGATCACAGAGGAGGCAGGGTGTCCAGGATTATTGCTGTTTGTCTTGGGGAAAAAAAAAAAAAAAAACGTCAGGAGACTTTTCAGGAAATGGAGGGAAAGATATAAAAACCAGCTTCACTAATGCCAGCAACTGGTTGCAGGGTACAGTTGCCAGTCATTTAAAGGTGACCAGATTGTCTCCTGTTTGCTGCTGAGGAGACAGTCTGGGTGCGTTTTGGCTTTTGCACCAGCCAATTCTGAATCACTCTTCCTGGCTCATGCTGATTCTCTCTTTGTCCAGTCCCCTTCATACATCATACATCATGTGTTGGAACAAAATGCTAGCCAGTTTCTGGGAGGAGAGAGACATTTAAAATCAAATCGCTAATTTTTCTGTTGCTTGTCATTAACTTTCAAGTGTTGAAAATGCTTCAATTAAAATATATCTTTTGTGTCAGTAAAGCACATTTAATGGATTAAGAATGTATGTCTGTTTTATGTTTGTATATATTAAAAAGATAAATGATAGGTAGATAGATAGATGGATAGATAAAGGCATCTTTATATGAGTGATTATTTTTTAGTTCTCCCTAATAGGGAAATCCAGACATTTAATCTATATTCCCTATTTTTCACATGAATAAATTTGCCAATCTCTAGCAAGTGCCAAATGCAAATTTATTATAATTTTAAATTGGCTCTATAATGGGCTCAGTGACAAAACATATGATTTAATATTCTTCATTATGGTATTGTTTATGTTCTATTGGAAAGTTCCTTTATTACTATTTAACCACATTAAATTTCCCTGAGGAGTCTGATTATCCATTAATGCTTTAAATAGATGTGTCGTCCTGGACTGACTAAGAACTGAGTTTAATCTTTGATAGAGACCAGATGATGTCTTATGAGGAGGAAGGGGGGGAAATATCCACTTCCTGTAATAAGGTGTCCTAGAATGGGAGGTAAGGAGTGAGGCATGCAGATACTAAGTCAAGATTCTGTCTTGACTTTACCCAAAAGTGTATTATACTTTCAGGTAACATGGTTAAATCATTCTTAAGATTTTCTTCGTAACTAGCCTATAGGGAGGTGATACAATTCTATACTTTAGTATTTATATGCTCATCACCAGTAGTACACATCTATAGGAAAGAAGGACCTCTTGTCAAGTCATGTTAAACTTTGTTTTCATTACTAGAGAAGCTAAGCTCCTGTAACAAAATGCAGCAAAGTCATGAAGATTTATGGTGAACAATTATAGAGACACTGTATAAAGTCACTATAGAAGTTGGAGTGGGAATTTATTTAGATTTTGAGATATTTTATTTGGCATAGCTTAAAAAAAAAGAGCAAAGGAGATATCCTCTTTTAAATCATTCATTTCTGGAACTAAACATTCAATAATTCTTTCTAAGTAGAATACATTCCCTTTGCTTTATCCTTTTTATTTCATTGTTTTTCCACATAATTTATAGTATTTTTATCAGTCTAGAAGCTGGGTCAGAAATCTAAGCCCTTGAAAATTCTGCCAATAAATCACAACAGATTTCCCATTCATTCTCCAGTTATACATGAGGAACAAATAGCATTTATATGAACATCACCATTTAGGCATTTATTCAACAGATATTCACTAGGTCATGGAGACTTTATGAGACAATAAATATATAGCATTTCTTTTAGGAGAAATTGCAGACACTGTAATAGGCTATCTCTTTCTTCAGCCTTATTTCATACCTTTTCTCCATGATTCCCTGGCTCTAGCTCCACAGGCCTTCCAGTTCCTCTAATCCACTCTCTGGTTCCTCCTATCCACCATCTTGCCACTGATCCTTGATATCTCTGTTCTCTTTGTGTGGGTTATTCTTACTACCCTCCTCAAACAGGTAACCCTTAATCAGATAACTCCTTTTCCACCTTTTCTTCAAATAAGCCTTCTTTGCTCCTCAAGCTTAGAGTCCTTTTGTTGTACGTTCCTCTGCAAAACTAGTAAACACTATATAAACCTATGTAAATGATGTAAAACTATGTAAACATTAGTGATCAATTCATTGACATCTACCTTGGATATTTCCCTCTCAACACATAAGCTTCAGGAAGGAAGGACCGTGCCTTTCTTTTGTAACTATTTTATTCCTGGGGCCAGGCGTATTGCCTAGAAAATGAAAGGCATGCTAGAAGGAATAGTCAGAGAACACTCAATGAATGAAAAATGCAAGCGATTGCTTGAATGTACAACATGACTAAGGAGGCAAGACTTATACACACATACCAAAAAAAGAAAAGAAAAAAGAAGAAAATGGAAATAATAAAATAACAATCTGAGTGAATGTGAGTTGGATGATGAACGATGTGAACACTAGAGGCTAATAGGATTTCAGAAGGCGGGGTGCTGTGGGCCAAGTGCAAGATACTGATGGGGTTAGAATTGACATCTTCTAAGATATGGAGGATTTGGATAAGTAATAAAGAAGAAATAATTCCGGATTCTTCTCAGTGTGTTACAACACTTGACTCCATCATTTGGAAGAAAGCTGTGAAGGCAGACACAGGAAGCCAGAAGATCAGTTGAGGATGAGTAACAGTAGGATTGGGAGGAGCAACGGATCGGAACTTGGGCCAGGTTGTTAAGTGGTCCAAATGGAGAAGCTAAAAGAGTGATTAATTGGGGAAGTTTCACTGGCAGAAGTGGGGGCAGCAAAGACACACGTGCATGAACTAACAGAGTGGATCTTATGATGGATTAGAGGCCAAATGAAAAGAAAAAGTCAAAGATGACTCCAATATTTCACTTCAATGTGATTGTTATTTTTCATTAAAGACATTGGAGTAAATCTGTCTATTAATGCCATATATTAAGCATTAACTATGAAGAACTGTGCACAATTTCTTATAGGCATTATTTTCTTTTGGCCTCACAACATAGAGGAGGCATTATTTTTCCCTAGGGAGGTAAAGGTACTTGCCCAGAGTCATTTCATAAAGTAAGGGGCAGAATCATGACTTATGTCCTTTCTCTATTTCAGACAGAGCTACTGTAAACTGCTTCACTCTGCACTTCCTGTTTTAAAGGTAGGCTTTCTGTGTGATACAGTATTAACTTCAAATTAATCTAATGTTATCTTCATGCTAGAAAAAATAATAATGGGGCATGTTTCAACTGGAACAAAATGGTGAAGAAGGTAAAGTTTGCTTTAGGCTTTACTTGTACAACTCCCTCAACTCTCACTCAGTACTGTCTCTGACTCACTCTGATGGCTCCCTTAAGCACCTTGGACTGGGTTCTGCACTAACTTAATCCAAACTAAAGTGTTAATGTTCATTAATCAATTGTTAATACAGCCCAAACCTGTATTTTAATGTTAAACTGAATCTTTTATTTAACAAGTTTCAACATTCACAGGCACTGGGACCTCTACATTAAAAACATAAACATATGCACTGCTTTGGTTAATGAAAGGATAATAGCTAGTGCCTTCAACCCCATCTGCTGAAAAAAAACTTAATAAGGCCCTGGTAAAATAATTCTAGTTTACTGAGTAATCCATTTTAAAATCTACTATTCAGACCCAAGGGAATAATAACAGCTTAGTTTTAGACACAGGTAAGTAGGGATAAATAGAAGGGTGCTTAGGGGAACTCTTAGACTCCTTTAAAAAGAACCAAACCATATAGACAACCACTTAGTCCTCCCAGACATGAAGATAAAGTTATCTTTGTCTTGAATGAGTCCAAAGTATTGGTCCTCAGACAGTTTAATCAAGAATTCATTAGGAACAAGTTATTTGCTTGGTCTCAGATCTAGGGTAGCCTTGAATAGCCTCCTTGAATTTGGATGATCAAAGGACAAAATAGAGATTGATGACGCCTCCTCGGAAGCAGTTGGTTTAATCGCAGTGTGGTTGTGTCTCCTGGTGCCACCTGGACTTGAAGTGTCCCATGCCGAGCACCAGTGAAAAATGGCCTTTTCATTTGGCTCAGGATTCTCTCCTGATCCTTAATGTCTTCCATAATTAAGGAGTAACTACCAAGGCGTGGGGCATTTCTAAGGGATTAATGGCCAGCTGGGAGAGTTGATGGCCCAGAGCCGAGTGGGGACTCATTAACCTCAGCTGGTCATTAATTCCTTAGGAGATGCCTGGGGGTGGGGTTGGGGGAGGATGTGTTAGGGGTAGGAGCGGTGTACAACTCATTTTGATTGCATTTCCAGGAAAAGTAAAAAAGTTAACTTTTAAATATTCAGAGGCACAGTACATCTCCCTTGGCAATACAGAATTCTGTCTCTAGCATTTCAACGGCACGGTACTGTCAGGTTTCCCACCTCGCGGAGTCTTTTTTCTGTGGGTGCTAATGTTAGAGCAGAGATAAATGAGACAGGCTCTGAAGTGGCAACTGAGGTGAAAAGCCTGGAATATGCTAAATGATGAAGTTAAAAGGGTTATATTCCAGACCAACCGAGCCTCACCCTTTCTGAATCACAGTCTTAATACAGGCAATTAGGGCAACACTAGTATATTTAATCTTCTCTTGTTCCTCTCTCCCTCCCTTATTCCCTCACCTTCTTTACAATAGTCACAAGAAAGAGAAGATGTTTGAATATACCATGTGCTTCTGAGGGTGGAGGAAAGAGGCCCTCTTTTATGCGGAAAGTAGGAGTATAAATATTGGAACAACCAATTAGAAAAGCAATTGGATACAGCTATTGAAATTTCAAACCCGCATGTCTTATGATCCAGAATTTCACTCCTCTATATCATTCCTAGGAAAAAACCTTGCATAAATGGAGGAAGATATGATGGCCAAGCATATGCTGGGCAAGGAAGCACTGCGACTTGGTTTAGATAGTAAGAGACTGTGATCAGCCTAAATATTCATCAGTAAGATAATGGCGAGTTTATAGCATATCCAAATTACAGAAGGCAAGACAGCAGCTAAAAAAGTGAAGTAAAAATTGTATATATGCAAAGTTTCTTAAAACACTTAGAGTAGGAAAAAATATGCAAATGTAAAGATGTATATTCTTTGATATAATTTATGTGAAAATAACAAAAAAACCTATTTTCTATGGATACATGGATTCATGTAAATAAGTAGAAAATGGTCGTCTAGGGAAAATAAAACATACACTCTTAAACACACACACACACATATATCCCACCATAAAAGCGTAATTACCTTCTGAAGAATGAAGTTATGGGGATGTCAACCTCATGTTTAAGGTTTGTTTTTGTTTGTCTGTTTTTGGTACCAGATAATGTTTTCATTTAGTACTTGATTATTTAAAAATCAGATATTTTTAAAAAGCAATAGAATTGCTATAAGTTGGAGGTAGATATTGTTAAAACTAAGAAGTCAGGTTTTGTAGGACTTTTAAGTATTTTGGTTATGGTATGGTAGGTTAAGGCCTGCATTTTGGGACTGACTTGACAGAAGGGAATGTGGGGAATAGATCATATTCCCCCCCCACCGAGTTAGGAGTACCTGAAGCTGTTTGGGACCAAGAAAGAAAAAAAATCCTACATTCAAATATTGCCTGCAAATGATGTTACAAAGCCATGACGGGATCTTATTAACCCACTAGCAGGAATTCATTTAATGAGATAAATTAATGGTTAATGGCTCCCTGAGTATGTGGCAATGGGAGGCAGAGACAGGATGATGCCCCAGGCAATTCAGAGAAAGCTTGAGAGCTTTGTTTCTTGGAGGTGCATATGAACATTAACAGCTGATATTTGTTTTGTAACAATGTCTATCTTCAAGAATTAGATACGCTTTCAAAATGCATCCAAGATGTTTGAGAACGTATACATAAGAAGTCCAAAGTTCACGAAGTTAAAATGAGTCCGTGGATGGTCCCAGCTCTGCCATTTATTATATAACCTTGGGAAAATTACTTAAAGATTTTGAGCATCATTTCCTCATCTAGAAAATTAGGAGACAAATAATAGTATTTACTTCATAGACTGTTGTTGAGATTAAATTTAATAATTCATGTAAAAGAGCTAATAATAAGCACTCAACAGATGCTGTTATTATTATTATTACTGTTACAAATACTATAATTATTACAACCAGTTATCATTGAATGCAGACTGAGAATCAGAACTGGCTTCAAATAGTAACTATGCCAACTGAAAAGGTGGCCCATGTAAATTAAGTTCGTCTCTGAGATCAAATTTCATTATTTACTAAATGAGTTTAAAAATAAATTGAGATAATGCATGTGAAAGTTAGAAAAATATTAGTATAAAATAAGTTTCATTTCTTCCTCTTCCTCCTCCTCTTCTTCCTCTCCTCGTCCTCTTCCTGCTTTCTTCTCCTCCTCCTTCTTCTTCGACTTCTTCATCTTCTTTGTCTTCTTCTCCTCCTTATTTCCATCCAGTAAATATGGATTTAGATTACATGCAATGGTGTTAGAGGCAGAATGATACGATATTATTTGTCAGTAACTACTCTCACCGTTGATGTCAAACTGCTCTTCTCATTCTAAGTTCAACTCACCATTTTAGTTAGTGGCCAAGAAAAGAAGTTGATATCTTTACTTTTGTGCCTAGCGAAGGTGATAACTGCATCCATGGGTACTTTCTCAATGATACAATATTCTCCAATTCTGACACAGGAAGCATGGATCACAAAAACAATCATTATAATAAAATGTGATCCCTTCTATTGCTGCTCAGTACATATCCCTTCTATTGCTGCTCAATGTATTTTGAAATACTTGTTAAAGTTTCGAGTGAAATGCTGGCCATCGTTTAGCATTAAGAGCATTAGATTCAAATTTATAATTTGATATACTGGATTTATTTACAATATGATTTACAGACAGGTCATAGAAGCAATGGATAAAGAAAATGCGGTATTTATTTATGCAATGGAATATTACTCAGCCATAACAAATAATGGAGTCTTGCCATTTGTGATAACATGGATGGACAACAGAGGGCATTATGTGACGTGAAACAAGTCAGATAGAGAAAGACAGATATTGGATGATCTTACTTATATGAATCTAAAACAAAAATCTAAAAACAAAACAGAAACAGAGAACAGATTTGTGGTTGCCAGAGGTTAAGAGTGGGAGATGAGGAAAACAGACAAAGGTCATCAAAAGGTACAAACTTCCAGTAATAAGATAAATCAGTTTTGGGGATGAAATGTATAACAGAGTGAGTATAGTTAACAGTATTGTATTGTGTATTTGAAAGCTGTTAAGAGAATAGATCTTAAAGGTCTCATCACAAGGAAAAAAAAAACTATGTGAGGTGACTAAATTTATTGAGGTAATTATTTCAACATATATATACATATGTAACATATATAATCACTATGTTGTACACCTCAAACTAATATAATGTTATATGCTAATTATATCTCAACAAAGCTGAAAAACAAAATGCATTAGATTCAAAAGCACCTTTCCAAGCTGGGGCAATACAGATGAGCAGAGGTGGCTCCATAAAGAAGGCACAGTTCATGCTACAAGTCTATCTTTCTGTCCTGTACACCACATTTTGATATATCCTCCTCACCCTGGCTGCCTCAATTTCTTCGTAGTTAAAGACTATCACTCCAGTCTGTCAATCCCATTTTTCTTGCTCTTTCCTGCATTTCCTAGCTGAATCCTATATATTTATTTATTTTCTGGAAAAAGGAGATAAATCATACTGGTAGTCCTAATAAAATTATGGATAGCATAGTTGACACAGCAGTAAATAACAATAAATTACAAGATGAAAAATGCTCCCTTTCCCCATTTTCTTTCAAAGTAAACATTTCATGTCTTGCTAGAATGTCTTTAATGTCCTCCTAGCATTTACTCTTTTCCCTTTTTTCACTAAGAAAACCCCAGGCAGACTTTTTCATGGGTAACAGTATCTAGCCAGAATTTAATGGACTTGTTTTGTTGTAGATGTCTTTATTTATTTTTGGTTACTTTCTATTCATGACAAGTTGTATTGTTTTAACTTTTGTGATAATGATCCCCTTTATTTATTTATTTTTTTTAAGATTTTATTTATTTATTTCACAGACAGATCACAAGCAGGCAGAGAGGCAGGCAGAGAGAGAGGAGGAAGCAGGCTCCCTGCTGAGCAGAGAGCCCGATGTGGGGCTCGATCCCAGGACCCTAGGATCATGACCTGAGCCGAAGGCAGAGGCTTTAACCCACTGAGCCACCCAGGTGCCCCTAATGATTCCCTTTAAAATAAATTTAACATTTTTAAAGAGAAGGTATTAAAAGAAAAATACTATAAAAGGAGTGTGTGGATTATTGAAGCTTGATCACTGTATCTCCATCCCCTTGATGCCATAATGATTTCATTTATCTGAGGCACCTGAATGTATTGCCTTCTTTCCCAGGATGGCTCTGATTTCAGTAAGGTCCTTAATTGGAGTGCAGACTGTCAGCAGTCACTTTTGTAACTCAGGACCTTAGCTTAATGCCTACGCTTGGGAAGTTGTCAAATGCATTTTGATTAAGTGAATGACCAAAAACAAGAATAAAAAGAAAACCATAAAACATAACAAGAAAGGCAGGGTGATTGACTGATTGTTTACCCCAAGTGGTTGACCTGCTGGTTTCTGCCTCTGTGTATGGAAGATTAGGGTGGCGGATTAGAGGGTGGGAGGGGTTAGGGCCAGCTGTGAGCATCTCCATCCAAGGAGTTACCTCAAGAACAATGATCTCAAAGGAGGGTCAATGGACTAGTACCATCTGTATCAACTTTTGTGTGTTAGAAATGCAAACTGCTAGACCTACTGAGGTAGAAATTCTGGAAGCAGGACCTCAAAGTCCTTTTCTTTTCTTCTCCTTCTTCTTTTTTTAAAGAGCCCTCTAGGTGATTTTGACACATGCTGAATTTTGAAGGCTGCTGCCACACTGGCAGTTAGATACAGTCAAAGTTGTGAATCTTATGAGAGGTTGAGAATCATCCTAAATCTGATGGAATTTGGGGACCATGAGGATTAAGCACTTCTAGTTAACAAAATAGTACGCGAGTTTAACAAAGGTTGAGAAACACTACTTTTTGTCCGCGTATGTGATACCTGCAGATAAAAATAACAGTATTTTCATTTTCACCCTTTCAAATAAATGTCTAACTCCTTTTCCGAGGCACAGGAAAATAGGCACATTGAGTCTTTCTGGATTTTAGGTTTTAATGTGTGGTTTCTAAATGAGCAAACCTAAACTAAAGATCAAAGCTGTTCAAAGTGTCAATTCTACCCAGCTAAAGAGACTTCTGCCTGAAATACCTCAGACTGGATGAAAAGTATCACTCTTTGATTATTCAGGACAAGCTTGATGGAGTTTTCTCTTCCACTATCCTGGAAAGAGCACAGAAGGCAAGAAAGGAATAGGGAGCGGCTTGTCTGGATGGAGAGAAGAAGCCATTTCAAGAGCCTTTATGAGCCTATTTAAACATTTTCTTCAGAGGAGTTTCCTCGCAACAATTATTACAGCTCATTTGCCTGCAAATGTGCTCTCTGTTGTTAATCAGTCAGTCATTAACCTCAGCAATATCAATGTGTTGTCACCATGCATTTCAAAGAGGTGAGTGGAGATGGGCGGTCTGTAAGAGCTGTTTAAACTGAGAGAGGCCATTACATTATTTACTCTTCCAAGGTAAACTAACTCTCAGACATTTTTATCTTGGGTGCTCATCACTGTCTCCTACGCTTTCCTAGAGTGCCTTATTTAGGTTCAGCCCATGGTTTACTCTGATTGCCAAGGAAATGGTCTCAGGGACGAAATAACACCCTAGGAAAAATTGGCGGATTAAGACAGAGATGAAATTCAGTCTACGGTCTACAGTTTGGAGGTCTAAAAGAGCAATTGTTCTTGCTTTCCACGCCAAAAGAAAACCCAAGCCTCAAAGAAAGAAGCCAGAAGAGGCCAAAGAGGGGCCATTAATTATCCGGAGAATAAACTCTAATATCCTTAGACTATAGTTTTTCTCCCCAAAGTGGTCATTTAGAAATCCTTGTGGGTCCAAGGCCTGTAGTTTGTTTTCATATTAACCCTCCCTTAGGCCAGTGAATCAGCCAGACACCATTTGGTTCTCTGCCATCTGCCTTTCTATACAATCTCAGACAACGTGTGAAGGTTGTTAAGAGACAGTGGATAAATTACGCGATGCTCATCGGAAAGCAGTGAACACCCTAAATTTATATGCAAAATTTTATATCACTCTAAATTTTTCTAGGGAGAAATCCATAGCTTTCATCAGATCCATGATCAAAGAAAAATGATTCCAAATTGTATTTTTAATGAATATGTATCAACTGAAATTTTATTTATCTTTATATATAGTACATTGAATCACATAGAATGGCCATTTGATAGGTCAAAGACAGCTGAGTGCCATAAATTTCAGTTGCTTTAATCTAATAAAAAATTTATTATAAGCTTACAAATAAACTATATTAAATAAGTTTTATGTACGTTAAAGTAATATTTTAATACAATATATACAGATCACATGTTTAATAGTGTAATACTTAAATATTAAGGGGTAAATATGTTTGTACACTGCTGTGTTTTATACAGATCTAAGCTGTTACTAGAGCTTTACAATATAATACCAGACACACATGTGTTTTACAGGGTAATGGAAAAACTTTGGTGGCATTATATGCCCCACCATTGGTCTCTGGGCTGACTGGGTGACAATATCTTATTTTTTAAGAATCTTATTTTTAAAGAGCATTAGTGTACCGAAGTAATAAATCTCCAAATAATGAACAAGTCTCATCCCCCTAAGATTGTGGCTAGATTAGCTTCTAAATGTTGAGGACCTTGTCTCCATACAGATCCTTCTGTTAAAAATTACAACACCACAGATAGGTCTCAGAATACCCAGGGAGCATACAGATCTGCTGAATAAAATAGCATTATAGGACAAGGGCAGACTGCCCTCACTTTCCCCCATCCCATCCTACATATTCCCTTCTTCTGTTTTGGCAATTTATATACACAAAGCTATCAATTTAGTTAATTAGGCTTTAAAACCACTATTTAAATAAGGATGAAGCATTTTCTCCAATAAAACCACGCAACTAAATTATTGCCGTTGTCATAGATTGCTGGGCTGCTACTTTGCTAGAAAGCTTCAAAGTGTAACTTTGATGTGGAAGACTCCTAGTTAGGGAATATGCATGTGAGAAATGATTTTGAAAAGGGAAGCTTTAACACAAAGTCTCAGAAAAATAGAAAAATATAGTGAATCAGAACCCTATCTGTACTGGGTGGCAACTTAAGAAATTCAAAGAAATAGGAGTTTTCCCTTTGGATAAAAATGATAGTGGTTATATATATGTGTGTATATATTTACACATATATATTTTTGTTTTGTTTTGTTCTCAATTGTTCAGATCTCCATTGTTTCTAAATGTCGAGGTATAGAAAATGTTTTGAGTCTCTGTGGATGCTGAGAGGGGTGGGAAAATATATATATATATATATATATATATACATAAATATATATAATTTTTTTTAAAAGGAGCTCTGTCACCCTTAATGGGGTTGAATTGGATTTATATAGTTTGTTTCTGGTTGATAACTGATCAATCAGGCAAGAGAATAAAATGTTCTGAGTTAAGACTTCAGAAGAAGAAAAACATTCCTTTTCGATGGTTCTAACTCATTGTGTCTCAAACCCCACATCTGACGTGGGAAGCCAGGTCACCACGCCCAGTTCTGGGAAGTCTCGAGGAGAAGGAGAACAGTGGACCTGGCAGAGTTAGGATTAACAAATAAATGTCTCAGCTTCATTCCCATGTGTGTGGAACAAATGTCCGTTTGGAGATCTAAGACTTTTTTTTTTCCCCCTTTACCAAATATTGTAGGAATAATGCAGTGACTTCAATTAATGATGAGTGAATTGATCTCACTAAGATTAAACTTCTTTTTATTCGATTCCTTTTTAAGGCAGCAGATATATCAAGCAAAATGAATGAAAATTTGACTATTAACACAGTTCTCGTACAGGAAGCCCCTCCAACAAAGGTATTATCAGAAGAATATTTTTTTCTTTAAGTGCATACTTTAGTCCTGATGAAGACTTAAAATCTGTCATCAAGAGGCGGTCTTAGATTTCGACTATAAAGCAGTGCCTGATAAACACCTTCCATTGCCAACAGGAAAGCAGAAGCAATCGTTAACAAACACACAAATTCTTTAAAAAGCTCAGGATGACTTGATAGGAATAAGGCACTCTTAAATGAGGAAACCTTTTGTGGGAATAGAGACGAAGACACCACACGGTTCCCACCAAATTAAAATGCTAATAGAGAGGGTGGCAGGCTGCTGTAGCTCTGATCAAGTTTTAGTTTTCTCTGGTTTTACTCTCTGTCAGTGTTATTCTATCATAATGTATCAGGGAAAGCATTGCACTCACATCAAATCAAATCGTTAATGGAAAGGGTGGCAGCCTAAAGTACTCTTGATCAACTGCTAATTTTGTTTTATTCTTCTTCCTCTTACAGCTATTCTCTGAAATGAATAACTCTGCATTCAAAAGAGGTTTTTGAGAGAAGCTGGGCACTAAAACAGATTAAGATGAACCAAAGACACAGAAAACCATTATGTTCACAGAATAAACAGTTTTAGCCATTTGATGTTATAATAAATGTATTCGGCTGGGATGTGCTGCTTTCACCACTAAAAGGCCTTCTGTTAAATATGCATGTGTCTCCGTACTGGGCCACTGATCTGGGCAGGACAGGCAGGGGTGACTAGTCCACTGTCAGTCTTGGATTTGTGATTCCGAGGAGCCGACATCGCCTATAAACATTGCTCTATTCAAAAGGGGAAGGAAGTGAATTTAGTATTGCTGAGAAGTGTCAGATTTACTGCTTTAAGGATCAAAGTAATGAATTTATCTGGAGGATCAGGGAAAGAGCAAGAGAGGCAGATTCTACCCCCTGGCTGCCCCGCCTTTGATGGCCAGAGCTCTGGGTAACAAAGGTTTGTCAGCTTTTTTCCATACCCGATCCCTGGGGATCTGTGCTAATACCGAAAACCCAGAGCCCTTGCTGCCCAATTGGAAAATGAGGTGGGTGCATTTCCAGCAGGAATGAGATGTGAACCATCAATTGCTGTCCAAGTGTTCATTTAGTCTTTTAAATACAAAACTTTCCTTCAAACACAGTGTAAAGAAAAAAATGAGCCTAACCCAAACAAAAATGCTTCTTGATAAGCTGCTGACAAAGTGGATTTGACTGGTGTTTTATTTACTTTGGAGACTGGCTTTGCAGATCATATGACATTTGCTATGTGAGCATGTCATGTGTTGGGCATTTTACTTTCAGGAAGAAGTGCAGGAAAAGAAGGCAACGGGAAGGAAAAGAACTGGAAACTACTGTAAGACTCCTTTACTTAGCGTAACCATAACAGGTTTACCCGAGGCACCAGTAACAATTTAGAAATCACCAAACTCTACTGTTCCTGGGTTTCACAGATAAACAACACTACACACAGATGGTCCAAAAATAATTCTGGCTCACACCCCATAATATGTGTCTTGAAAGGTCCTCCTTTTTGTCTCTATTTCTCTCTCCAATTAATAACCTGGCTTTAATTATTATAAATAATTCTTGCCATGAGAACTTGTTACTGAGCTGTGATTTCACTCTACTGTGGTTCAAATGTTGATTTTACATCTTTATGGTCTCCAAAAGAATCATGGTATTTTCAGTCTCATTGAACAAATAAGTTTCATCCCTAATTTTCAATAGTATCTAATGAAAAAAAAAATACCTGCTTCAACATAGGGATTGGATATGATAAGTCAAAATACACAATAATAAATCCAAATAACAACAACAAAAAGCCCCTTACAGGTAAATTTGAATATGTGTGTGTGTTGTGTGTGTTTGTGTGTGTATACATATATATTTTTTCCCTTCCCAAACAAGTGGAATGTATGGAAACTCAGAATGATAAAATACTGCCAGCGGAAATGTGTGATACCTGAAATGAAAATAATTAAAATATATTATTCACTCTTTGTGTATGGACATATATGCACAGAGGTAAGACAGAATTTTAGGGTGGATTTTCTGATGGGAAAAGTAATGCTGTATTAAGTTATTAAATGTGGGAATACACAATCACAATGATAGGTAATGCTGCTGCAAAGTGCTCTATGGTTCTGAGCAGAAAGATTTCTGGCGGGAGTGAAATGGGTGCCATTTCAGGAAGAGACTCAGAGCTCTGTCAATATTCAAGTCCATTCACCCCATCTAGCTCTGATCTCTCCTCCTCCCAGCGATCTGGCTCCTGGTGGGTTTGTTCTCCAGAATCTCATTGAAGCTTCAGACTTCTGCCCTAATGAAATGCTTGTCAGCTGCTGCACAGGAGATGTCCCCCCAGAATCTTGATTAACCTTTGCAGTCAATGAGCCTCTGTGATTTTTTTTCCCTTGAGAGATGAGGTTCATGGTGAGTTTGTTTATTTCTGGAGTTTATTCCTGATCTGGTGTATCCATCTATCCATATGTTTATGTATGTATGTATCTATCTATCTATCTACCTATCTGTCTGAGTTTTCCAATAAAGGATAGAAATTTCTGCTTCATTTTAAGTGTTCATGTTCATGTATAAAATAACCCTAAACCACTTCTATCTAAAGCCTTTTTTTCTGGACGGTGGGGAAAGATGCTTTGAAATATAGGTTTTGATCAATTTTATATTATCCCTTTTTCAGGTCTCTAATGTCTATTTCAAGGGATGTTTTAACACTGTAAGTTTTACAGCAGCTCATAAGTGATAATGAAGACTTTCCCAGTTCTATTCCTCCTTTGACACCTGAATTCCAAACTGAGATTTAAATATATAGTAATTATGAATGATATCACAGACGAATATTAGATTACAGTACAGAGTATATAAGACATCACAAATTCCTTTGTTAATTCTAAATTCCCAACCAAGGGAAGCTCAAAAAGGCATTAGTAGATAGTAGAAATAGAGGTTCTTTTTTTATGCTCAGTGGATTTCACATAGCCTTTTTTTTTTTTTAAAGGAAATCCTAAAGAGGAGATGTCAGCATCAAATGAAATTGCTACTTTGTGTCCTATGGATTTAGATTATCTGGCACAATGGCTTTAGAAAATTTGAATATTTTTAAGGAAGAATATTCACTAGAGAATAACTTTTGATTGGTAAATAATACCAAACTTTAATCATTCTAGTGTTCCAATTTAAAAACAAGTTCAGAGATAACTCTATTCTGTTCACCAAGGAAAAACAGTAATTTTAAATAAAAAGCATACAGAAAACCTTTCATCTATAGTCTTAGATTGGCTAGGCAGTGTATGGGATGAATAGCTGACTAAAATTTCTTCAAAAGATGGCAGGAGATTTTTATACAATTCTACTGAAACATTCAATATGTATCTATTTAGTCCAAAGCACTGATCTAGGCATTGTGAGGTTTTACAGATGAATATAACTGAAACTCCTTATTTTTAGGAAATGGATATTTTGATTTAAAAAAAAATAGCAAATTTGGAAGCAGCCTGCATATGTAATGAAACTGTATCTTCAAATACAAGAGCTAGGTTCTCAATTCAACAAGGCAAATTAAGGTAAATATCACTGATTGTCAAAATTATCCTTGAAACGTCTTTAAATCCAGAGGACCTGGGCTCAGGGAAGCTCAAAAGCTAAGAATTAACTACAGTGCTTTGGTTTCACTTTGCCCTGAGGCTTTCCTATCCCAAGGATGGTGGAGGACTGGGTCTACTTTGAAATGGAAAGGAGACGTGAGATGGGATGAAGAGATGGGGGGTGAGGAAGAGGAGGGGAAACCTGCTGAGGGGTATGGAGGGGCCAAAGGATTTATCTCTTTTTCTCTTATATCTTCCCCCAAAATGTGGAGCTTGAATTCTCATAAGTGAGGGCATTGTATACCTCTGTTATATCTTTGTGATAGTTCTAATGTTTGCTGAGGATGAAACCAAGTCTTAGCTTCAGGTGTTATCTTGGGAGATGCGGACTACAAGGTAGCCACGCTTTTGCATTCATGATGAGAAACCCTCATGAGAGGGTAACTGGTGCTGGTTGTGGTTGGTTCTTAGTCTGAAAGGGAGAAACTCTAGGACCACAGCATATGTTTCCAGAGGTTGGAGGATATTCATTGCTTCCACCTTTTTGGTCTTTGCATCATACCCATCCCTGACTCCTATCCTCACCCTTCCAACATTGTGGATTGATTACCAAAAAAAGCTTTTCTTTTGGAGGCAGTGGGCAACCATATTTCATCACCACTACCATTTAACAGACCATACGATTTCTGAGGATATCATTAACCCAGGCTTCAATGCACAGAACATGCAGAGAAAGTGAAATAGCAAATGTATTTGTAAGACCTCTATTCCCCTACACAGTAATGGCTTAACACTTTGGCATTAATTCCATTTGTCAAGCTGTAAGATAAATACATGCACATCAGACACTTTCCCAGCATTTATTCAAAGGGCAGACAGTGAAGACCACTATTTAAATGGGAAATGTGTCCATTTGTTTTTGAAAACAAAGCAGAGATTCACAATTCGCAAAGCATGTCAATCCTTTTAAAGAGACAGTGCAATTTTCAGGACAATATGACTGCGGGGGATACTTAGTCTCCCTGAAAGAATAATAATAGTATTACTAAAAAATTTTGAAATCCTAAGGCAAAGTGAACACATCAGATTGTGTGTAATCCAAAGTTAAAAGTCTAAATACCTAAAACCCCTACCAATAATATTTTTATTAGGATTTCTTGGTATCTCTATTAGGATCATCATCTAACATAATTCCATAGTTTCTAACCCTGAGCAAACTGTATTAAGCTTTCCATCCAATGACGTTTTCACATGCAATGATACTTACACATGGATATATTATCACATCTTGAAAGAGATTTCCAGATTTCTCCTTATGTCTCTTGTCTAAATTGGTCTCTATTTATATTCCAATGCCAGGTTGATTCTTATCCTTAAAATGAGTATGAGTTGGTTTATTATTATTATTATTATTTTTTTGGTTTTCCAATTGGTCCAAAGAGTTAAGTTCTGAATATATGGACTCTATCAAGTATTTTTCTACAGTTAAAAGAAAATCACAAGGAATGGACCAAAAAAATAGAAACATCCAGAATGGATCAAAGAATATAGAAAACTTAAAACACTATGCCTAGATACAACTATCATGCATATAGAAGTAATATGATTTCTTTTTCTTCAAAAGAAAACCTGTAACATCATTCAGACTGTCAGTTCCCTACTGCAAGTAAATGGTCAAGAAAAACACATCCAGTCCAATTCTGTAGTCTCCTTTCCACCATATTCCTTCTGACACCAACAAATCCTCATCTCTATGCTGAAAACTCTCCAGATGACTTCTCATTTCACCCAGAGAATAATACAAAGTTGTTGGGTCCCCCATCCCTCTGACCTTAGGGGCTTTATACTTATTCCTTCCACCTAGGAAGTTCTTCCACTCCCTTATCCTCTGGTTTCCTTTGTTCTCTGTTCTCTGCTCCTACCCCATTTTTTCAAGAAAGCTGTTCCTTGACAACCCATATCTGAAAACACAGCCCCCATCACAGCCACCACTTCCTTGCTTTCTTCTTCTCCATTTCCTAGCACTCTTTCCCCCGCCCCTGACATATTATAACTAATTATCTACTGACTCATCTAATTTTTGACTCTTTTTTTTTTAAAGATTTTATTTATTTATTTATTTGACAGAGAGAGATCACAAGTAGGCAGAGAGGCAGGCAGAGAGAGAGGAGGAAGCAGATTCCCTGCTGAGCAGAGAGCCCGATGCGAGACTCGATCCCAGGACCCTGAGATCATGACTTGAGCCGAAGGCAGCAGCTTAACCCACTGAGCCACCCAGGCGCCCTAATTTTTGACTCTTAAAACAGTATCTGGCTTAGAACAGGCATTAAATAAGTATTTGTTAAAGAATCCTTTCTTTTTTTTCTTTCCTTCTTCTTCTTCATTCCCTTCTCCCCCCGATACTACTCTCCTACTTCCCCCCCTTCTCCCCCTTCCTCCACCTCCTCTTCTTCTTCCTCCTCCCCTTCTCCTCTTCCTCTTCCTCCTCCTTCTTTTTTCTTTTTCTTTTTCTTATTCTTTATTCTTCTCCTTCCCCTTCTTCTTCTTAATAAGTGTAAACTTTCATGGAAAAAAAAAAAAACCTGAGAAAACTGAATCCTAGAGAAGCTTAAGTATTTTTTCTAGTCGTCATTCAAAATTGATCTGAGCTGAAATGAGAATGGAGGTAATTGTATTCCCTTGTGGGTAATTTACTTATTACATCATCTCCTTAATAGAGTTTATCTGAAGCTATAAAAAGAAGAACAAGGGTGAGTTGAACAAATGGGGTTCCTTAAATTGTTGTTTGGCAGGTAATGGATACTATTGGGTATGTCATAAATGGAACTACTAAATGGGGAGTGACTAAGAAGAAAGAAGTATGTTTGAAAGGTACCAGTTTAAATAAATAAGGCTCTAATAGTTGTCCTTTCAGACCAGTTTCTATATTTGGAGTTACCTTCAGCTTTATGTCTCCTTGCTTTAAGGCCCATGAGGTCAAGGACTATTTTTGTTTGTCTCTGATTCCCCAGCACTTAGAACAAATGTACCACATAGAACATATTCAGCAGATATCTATTGGGTTAAGTTGAAGCATGTATCCTCCGTCAAGCAAGCACCGAACTGATCAATGTATCATCTCATTTTCCTCACAAACATCCATCAGGAAACTCCTACTATTATCCCTATTTTATGAATGAGAGATTCAGGCTAGATCCAGATACTTTGAAAAAAGAGCTTTTAAGAACTTCCAAACTCACCTTTCCTACCCTCACCAATTTTATGCATGTGTCTAATCCTGCAATCAGATAAGAAATGTCCCAATGGATTACATAGAACTTCAAAAAGATTGTTCATTTCCTCATATCATCTCATGGGAAATGTAGGAGCAATGGTATAGGTATCTTATGTGGTTACAGACTACAAAATAGTCTGATGATGAGATTTCTTACTTTTGTGCCCAGGGGCCAACAATCAACCTGCTTTTCATTCCCTATTTAAATACTGGTAGTCTAAAAAATGACAACCTAAGCCATATTGTTACACACCAAAACAACTAAAAAATAAACTGCTGGAACGAAAATACCCTAACATATTTAAAGCATTATGCTGTCAACTCTAGATCAGAATTTATTTCTAGTGTTGCAATACAAAAATCAATATTGGAACAAACATTTAAATTGAAAGTTAGAGGCTCCTGAGTATACACACTCTGTAAGGAATTATCATTTTAATATATGCTACGTATTTATATCTGATAAAAATCTCAAATGAAAACTTTCAAATTTATCATTATATAGCACACATGAAATGCCATGGCCAATGGACTTATCAGTAGTATTATAACACCCCAAAGCAAAACAGTGGTAAAATATATCAACCAATGAATAGAGTTTTTTTAAAAAAATCCAATTATTAATATCTCTGAATCCTGTCTTTGCTTCTGCAGATAGTATAAAATCATGTATCATGTCACAATAACATGAATGGTATTCTATCCTCTTCTCTATACTCTAAAGCACTATAATTTTTATGAAATTTATTACTTTAAACCTTAATTGGGGATATTTTCATGCATATTTAAAGGAGCCTACTAAACTGTAACGGGTCATCAGGGTCTCTCAAACAGTACGCATTGTACAGAACAAGTACTTAATGCATGTTTTTTGAAGAAAGAAAATAAAGCATGCAGGGAATACCTAAAGCGAAAAGAATGCATATGTAAAGTGAAATCTGTAATGCCAAGAGTTATATTGATCTTGAGGGATGCTGGTCAACCTCACTGATAACCTGAAAGACTTCCAGTGGTTTCTGACTAGAAATCAGATTTGGCTGTCCAACCAGACAGCCAAAGCCTCCATGATCCCAATGGAACTAGTATGATTAGCCAACCAGTTGCCAATCTAATGAGTCTAACCTACCCAACCACTTGTCTGAAAGCATGATCTCGGATCCCCCGCATGAGAGTCACACAGAATATTTGTTGGGCAAAACAAAACGAAACAAAAACATTGTCAGGCACTGTTCCAGACTTGCTGAATCAGAAATGTTCTTGTGGGACAAAACAACAGTATCCAAGGTAAATGTAGGCCCCCTAGGATTGAGACTCACTATTATAGACACTGTCTTCAGTGTTCCTATTGAGGCAACTTGGAGCAAACACAAAAATAGACATACAAAAATAGATACATTCCCTATGGAGCTTCTCTGTGGTGCAGATGATTAGGAAAAGATGACTCTGGGGGTGGAGGTGGCGGGGGGCGTGGGAGCAGACCTAACGTGCTGGTAGGTGTTGAGTTTTTAGACAGGGGTGCGTACGAATTCAAGCCTACTACCACCATTTTCCTTTGTGCTTTTGTGCAGTGCATAAATTGCATAACTGTGTGTGGTGGCTCTGGATATGCTGCCAAGGATCAAAATATATAGTGGCCACATTCCAAAGGGGAGAACAAATAGCAGGACTCACTATGCACCCTGAGCCCTCAACCTTAAAACAGCCTGTTTTTTTGTTTGTTTTGTTTCTGTTTTTTGTTTTCCCTCACCAAAATTCTGGAAAAACAAAACAACAATGACAACAAAAATCAGTATTTTCAGATATGTAGAAGCACTTCCTGATGGAGAGGTTATTAAACACCACAGTAGGCAGGTAATAATGCCTAAATATCTGGGATGGGGTAAATGACTTCCTTACCAAGAGCTGGGCTGGGGAGTTTGGGACAGGATAATGTCTTAAATTCCCTTGTAGCCACAGGCGTTCACAATTTTATTACCTAAGGATGCAGAAACATTTTGGCACATGCTGGGCATAGGCAATTCCACTATAGCCTAAGTGGCCTTTAAGATGCAGAAACCTTTTTTAAATCCTATTCTATGAACATTTAATATTTGAAATTATTTGAGATGAAAGCATAATACCCAATTGTTACAGCTTCATGAGTGACTTTCTTACTTGCCTAATTATGGCAAGCAATGCTGTCAACAGTAAAACATTTTCAAGAGATTAACTTTGTACAATAAGAGCTTCTGTGCCAGCCAGAAAATCCTTTAAAGTGTTTCACGTATTTTGCAACACTGAGTGGCCAGCAACTCATTTTAATATTTACAGACAAAATGATATTTGGATAAAGTAAAGGTCAGATTCAAAAAGAACAAAACAAGGTAGAATGACATTCTAAATGAAGTTCCAAGTTGTGGGTCTCAACTTGACAGCCAATATGTGGTGAGGCAAAAACAGAAATAAATTTCACTACGTCCTCTCATTGTTAAGTATCACCAAAACTTACGCTATTTCTAAGATCACTTTAAATGCTTTGAGAAATCCTTTGAATACACGGAGAAATGCCACGGTTTTTATTCTAATAATGTTTGTTTCAAAGCATGAATATGTCCTTTCTGCTTTAGATAATTCCACATTTGGTACCAGGCCCTTATGTAGTGTATAGTGATGATTTGTAATTAGAATCCCTTGTTCTAAGCACAAGAATGTTATTCCCACTAATGATGAGAAACATGACAAAGGAACACGAAAGACTGGTTTGACTCTCCACATAGGTGTTATGGTTTCAAATCTGGCTGATTATGGAATACCCAGAAATGCATTCTGAAACTATGGTTGCCAAGTTATACTCTCAGTGATTTTAATTTGGTAACTTTTTATAGTACCCCAAGGGAATTAAGTAATTTTTATACAGCACCTCAAGGGAATTCCAATCAGTCATGTTTAGGAATCCCTAGTACATGCGATGACTTATACATTATAAATACAGGACTCCTGAAGGTCTTTTTCTGTCTGACATAGCCTTAACAACCGACTCACTAAATATGGAATTCCATTAACAGAAAATTATAACCTTTCATTCTATAGTTAGAAATGCAAATGGTATTAGACATTAATTAACATAATCCACAATGATCACTGACAACATTTTTCAAGGTCTATTTGAACCAGGCCCTTCTAGACCATGGAGTAATAACAGGTATGAGGGGATCTTTGTAAGACTAGCAGAGAATGACAGTACAGAATGGTGACTAAACATTGTTCAAATCCATAATCAGTTGTGGGTCTGCACCAAGCTTTCCCCACTGTTGACCCATGGGACTTTAAGCAATTTACTTAACCTCTCTGAACCTCTTCTGTAAAATAAATAAATAAATGGATAGATAGATAGATTGTGTGTGTGTACACACATACACACACACACACACACACATTTCATAATACTTTGAGGAATAGCCAGACACATGTAAAGTACTTGGAACAGTTCCTAATACATGGTAAATGCTCAATAAACATTATCTAGTATAAGTCATGTTAATAATCCTATTCACAATTTAGCAGAGCAATTCTTAATCTGGCTAAGTGTTGGAATGGCCTAAGCAGTAATTTTTTTTTTTTTAAGATTTATTTATTTGACAGACAGAGATCACAAGTAGGCAGAGAGGCAGGCAGAGAGAGAGGGGAAAGCAGGTTTCCTGCTGAGCAGGGAGCCTGGTGTGGGGCTCTACCCCAGAACCCTGGGATCATGACCTGAGCTGAAGGCAGAGGCTTTAACCCATTGAGCCACCCAGGTGCCCCAATTTTTTAAAATTACTAACACCCTCCTTGCCACCAAGAAATTCAATAAGTCTAGGGGAGTCAAAGAAGCTACATTTTAAAAAGCTCACAGGCGATTCCTGAATACAATCAGCCGAGTACAAGGAGAGCTAGAGAGTTGAACTAAAAAAGGCAAAGAAAAACAATGTCATTGAACAGGAAAAGGTGTGTGACATCTGCAAACATATTTAATTCTCAAGTCAAATTTATATGTATATAATGTTAGAAATACACTAGTTCTACAAGCCTTCCCCCTCCCTCCCATCCCATCCTTGATTCTTGTTTCTAAAGAGTACACTTTTCCATGCTTTAATCTATTTTTCAAGTTACATTATTCTCTATTCTCTACAATATTTTTCAAGTTATTTTTTCAAGTTTACCTTACATTACCTTACCTTACATTCGGGTGATATTTACATTCCTTTTTCTATAGAGGTAGCCCATACTGTGGTTTTAAGTATAATTTTTCAGTTTTAAATATTTCCTAAGTAATTTCTACCTTGGAAAATAAAGATGTACCTTTTTTAAAGATTGATTTATTTATCTGAGAGAGAGAGAGAGAGCTTAAATTTGGGGAGGGGCAAAGGGAAAGGGAGAGAATCTGAAATAGATTCCCTGCTGAATAGGGAGTCTGAGAAGGGACTTGGTCTCTTGACCTTGAAATTATGACCTGAGCTGAAACCAAGAGTTGGATGTTAAACTGACTGAGCCACCTAGGTGCCCCAGGAAGCACCTTTTAAAAATAATCTCTCAACACACATGCATACGCCTTCCCAGAATTTGAATATTTGCCATAATTTTGCCAATAATTTTGGATTTGATTATTTAAGAACTATGTCTCATTTGTTATGCAAATCGGAACCACAGTAAGAACCATGTTATATGATATGAATGCACTTCTTTTCTCATGCATTATTTTGTCTTCTCTGAAATTAATAGTCTCATTTTTCATGTGCCCAGCTTCCTACATGCACAGTACTATTTCACACACAAAGACTACATTCACTTCTTTCTTTCTTTGCTGTGGTCTGGCTGATTTCTGAGACTGCTGTTCAGTTTTCTTTTTGGTACCTCCCATCAATACCATCCTAGCAATTCCCATTGCCTCTCTCCTATATTGGCTGCTCTGTTTCATGGATATTGTTCTTGATTATTTCCTTGTGTTAATCGAGAATATTCTTCAACAGCTTGGGGAGGTGTCACATTAAGACCACACATCTGAAAATGTGTATGTTGTGTTTTACACTCTTATTTGATACTTTGGAAAAGCAAGGAATTCAAGATTGCAAACAATTTTCCCTTGGTTTTATACTTTTTCTGATCTATTGGGTGTGGCTGGTGTGGCTCAGTCTGTTAAGCATCTGATTTTGGCCTAGATCATGATCCCAGAATTCTAGGATTGAGCTCTACATGGGGCTCCCTGCTCAGTGGGGAATCTGCTTCTCCTTCTGCCCCTTAACCCTGCTCATCTCTCTCTCACTTGTTCACTCTCAAATAAATAAATAAAATCTAAAAAAAAATAATAATATACTTTTTCTGATCTACTAAGTCAATCACCTTCCACTTCCTGCTTTTCAATAATACAATTAAAAATACCTGTAGTGTGTGTGTGTGTGTGTGTGTGTGTGCGCGCGCGCGCGCGCGCGCATGCTCGCGCGCGTCTTAGATATTTATTTAATGGGGGTGGGGGTGGAAGGGGAGGGCAGAGAGTGAGGGAGAGCGGGGATCCCAAGCCGACTCCTCACTGAGCTTGATCCCAAGACCCTGAGATTGTGACCTGAGCCAAAATCACAACTGACTGAGCTACCCAGGCACCCTCCTATATTGTGATTTTTTAATATATGTTTCATAAAGAAGAAAAGTAAACAAGTATGTTTGTATCACTCATGTTAATAACCCCTCAAAACTTAATAGCATAAGTTATGTTTGTAAGTTTGTTTCTCTCTAACATAAATTACAACTGACGTTATCTCGTAGTTGCTCCTGTAGGAAAGTTCTGCTCAGGTACTATCCAGGGAACTAGGATCTATCTTTAGTATATGATAGGTGCTAATTTCCAGCTAGCTGATGGGGAGAGACAGAAGGTAGTATGGTGAAGAGGTTTTTATGTGTGAAGTCTAAGTGGCATCTGTCACTTTCAACCACATTCCATTTGCTAGAACTCAGACAAATAGCTATAACTAATAACAAAAGAGGGTTATAATTATGGTCTAGTGTGTGCCTAGGCATAAATAGAAACTTCTGTAGTTGGTACATTGCTATTGAAGAAAATTCTAATTGTTCCAGTCACCATAATTTGACATAATTGGCTAAGGGGTTACATCACAGTAGCATTACAGTAAATTAGGTAATATTGCATCAAATTGAAAACACACCCCTGGCTATGACTTTGAAAGGGAACTGTCACCTCTATTTCATTCTTTGCTGCAGTGTCCAATTTATCAGATTTATCCAGAAAAAATAAATTCACTGAATTACCATAAAAACTGGGGCAATGATGATGATGATGATGATGATAGTGACAATAACAGATGACATTTATTGTGTTCTAAATCAGTATCTGACACTATGCTGCACTCTTCATGGGCTGTTTCTACTGCAGTTTATACAATAAAACGTGAGATGGTAATATTTTTAACTCCATTTCACAGATGAGCTACAGAACCTTAGAATTTGATCACAGTCCTACAGTTAGGATATACTGGTTTCAAGCCAAGGCCTATGTTATTCAAAAAGATAACGGTCTTCCCACTATACCACGCTTTTCTGCATTATGCCACAGAAACTTAAGCAGACCTTATAGAAATGGTCAAGGTATGAAGTGTCCTTCTAATTCCCCATCATTAATATGCCTTCTCTAACTCAATAAAAAATCTGGGGTTGAGTTATAGGAAGCCAGTGAATAGTTCCAGTATTTCTGAATTTTTCTTTTCATAAAAATCCCGAGTATTTGTTCTTTATGGCCAAACTGCTAAAATTCATAAGTGGCATAAATAATTTGACAATAGCAAGCCTGTTGTGTTTAATGCATGTTCGGTGCTATAATTCAGCCTCAAAAATTGTCCTCTCCGGTAAAGCTGCCAAGCCAAAACAATGAAGGGTTTTAGCTGCAAAGTGAAGTTTTCTGGAATTATAATATTCCTTTTGACCTTTGGGATGACTAAATGCTATTTAATTTCCTTCCTTTATTCACTACAGTGAAAAGACTTGGAACATGATGGAGCAAAGGTAGCATTTACTTTCAAAGCCATAGCCAGACATTAGTACACCCAGGAGAGGGGGAAATGCTTACAAGTTGGTGGTAGAAAACCTTATTTACTGTAATGTTATAAATGTCCTTCTCGTTGGTATTGCAAAAACTATGATGTAATGCTGAAGTCAATTATTTCAAATTATAGTGCCTGGAACAATTATGCTTTTTATCCCATAGCCTGAACCGAAATGGAACTAGTTTATAACTGGCTAAATGTAGCTGTATAAGAGCAGCATGGTGGCTCCTTTTTTAAGAGGCTTAGCTTTTAGGTACTGTTACTAAAAATTGTGGGAGAAACACGGTAACTATCAAATTTCACAATCAGCCCTGGCTTTAAAGCAGCTAAAGCAGGAATATTGAGTAGTTAGGTTCTGTTTCCTTCTCTCACCATTTCATGGAGGTGCTAAATGAAAGGAAACTGTAGTCAGGACCTTTGTGTTCCATTCCCTCTCCTGACTGATTCAGTAGCATTTGATCTGACATGAAGATTTTTAGCTTCCTTACTATACATAGCCCCAGCACGATCAATACTGAAATGCATCTCCAGTCTGGGCTACTTTACATCCCATTTGCCTAAAGAGTTTAGATAATGAAATTCACCAGCAGCAAAATCCATAAATGAGTTACTGACAAAGAGGTATGTCACACAGAGATGTAGATTCTAAGGACAGGTAATACCTGAAGCTGACTGATAAGGTTTTAAAACCCCATGTCTGTTATCAACAACACAGCCAGCCCTTGGCAAGACCAAGGAACCAGAGCTCTCCTCGGCGTCCTCCCGGGCTCTTCACGCTCTATTTTTGGTGGCATCTGGCAGGCCCTTCTCTTCCATTCCCTTATTAGGCAGCCCCTACACTCCCCACTCCAAACCCTATTCTCAATGGTTGTTTTCTAATTCTTCATTTACACTAAGCGCACAAATGATAGATTAACACCGTAAGTGTTATTACACTTAAGAAGAGATGTTGCATTTTCCTAAGAAACCAGTCTAGGTGAAGAAAAAATATTGGAATTGCATTCAAAACCAAAGGGCTCGAGAAGCATATGGGATCTTGGCACCTATAAAACTCATACAATGAAGTAAATCCTTTCTTCTGCTTATGGGTAAAATAAACACAGGTATACGATGACATTTAAAGTATAGGGAGCCAGGACTAGAGGACTTATTTAAGCCAGTGTTTCCCTTTAAAAAATGAAATATATGAAATAACTGTATCAGGTTAGCAACATTGAAGGTGCTTGCTCCGTAAGCCAACAAACATGGGAAGTCATACAAACCCTTGGACCTCAATCACATGGAATTGAATTGCTAGTGATGAGACTCTAGAATTTGTATTTGGACAAGTATCCCCAGGTGTTCTTATGACTAGCACAGTGGTTATAGATACTGGAGTCAATCTGCCTGGGTTTCTGTACTCAGCTCAACCATTTGTGATGCACAGATTATTTAGATCTGTGCTTCAGTTTCATCATCTGCAGAATGGGGATATTAATGGAATCGACCTTGTAGGACTGTTATGCAGGTTAAATGAGTTAACAGTTGTAATACACTTAGAATAGTGCCTGCCACACTATACAGGAGTTTGCTAAATAATAGTTAAATATATTCAACTTTAAGAAACACAGATCTAAATGCTAATGACTTTAAAATCACCGTCACAATTTCAGACAATCCGTCTGAAAGATAAAGGTCTCCAAACGGATGCTGATGAGCATGTCAGATTAATGAAAGTCAAGCTTTATTTATAATTAATATTGTATTACATGTGGCTAAGTAGAAGGAACTTCATCTGTGTAGATTGCCTTAAAAGGGAGGAGGAAGAATACAGACTTGAGTTAGAGATGTGATCCTGGTTTTGATGTAGCTTCTTTGTCTAGGAATCATCTTATCTGGAAATATATCAAGTTGGGAGAAATACTTGCTATATATATATATATATATATATATAATGCAGATAGTTTGAAACACTCATGAAAGCATGAATAAGCCAGTGGGGTGAAATAAATACCCCAATATCCAAAGAAACTAACTGCGTAGTGTGTACTGAGAGAGGAGGTTTTATAAATGAAATGTCCATCAAATGTGTTATACCATGTTCAAACATGGCTGGCATGATATATGTAAGAGTCATCCATGGAAACCTTATGCAATGAAGTGAAAAGAGAGTAGTTTGATTTTCTTTGAAGTGTTTTCTTATAACAAGAGATAAAAGCAGACATCTATTTCCTTTGATGTTTTTATCCTAAATTTTTGTTTGATTTTTCCTATCGACATTATAGATTTTTTTTTCTTTTCAATTCACTAGGACCATATCCATATTTTCAAAGAAGCAAAAAGTTATGGGAATGGCAAGTCCCTTGTAGGCATCAACAACGAGTAGATGTCTCACGGCAGGGTTGTGATTTCACTTTTACTTTTCTAATTTTTAATCCATTATGCAAATGAACGTATCCACCTTCAACCAAATATTCCGTACTTCTGTACTTTGTATGCTGTTTACTTCTCAGAAGAGAAAAGAAAAGGGTGCTAAACCTCAGATAAGCAAGGCACACATCTATGAACCACAGTGATATCATTCAATGCCATGTTTATACCTAGTTAGAAATAAGTGAACATCTGCTGATTAAAAAATAGAACTGTAATAGTGGCCAGCAGGGAATAAAACACTTTATTGAGCTTTGTTATATGGATGGAAATGTGCTTTGTAGAAAGTGCTTTATTTGCAAATAAAACAACTAATTGCTGGAGCTAGAAATACATGCACAATGTGGATTCTGAACTAATTTTGAGAAACTATTTGTTTTAATGTGAGCATCAGCTGATGCTTCTGCCTTCCCTCAAATTTATATTGATCACTTTCACAAGTTTAATTTTTGACTATTGGGAGGAAGTCTTGCATTGCTCACAAAAATCCTACTAACCGGGTATTAATTCATACTCTATCCAGTGTTATAATTCCTATAGACTTTTCCTCAAGTTTTTCCAAAATGTCTTTGATCCTTCTCATTCATTTATTCAGCAGATAACCAAATCCTAGTTTATGTGGTCCATTATCTAATATACCCACTTTCTTTTTTTAATGGCATATTGAAGGAAAACTTGGAACACGTCATAAATAAAAAATATTTGGTTGCTATATTTTTATTTTCAATTTGCCTCCCCTATCCCCTCTGGATATGGGGTTTATAGGTCACCCAGTCTCCCCGAATTTCCAAACCCCAAATTTCCTTTTCAGGCTGATCCTACTAAAGATTTATGAAGACTTTTATAACTTGAATAGTCCTTTCTTAAAAATACTGCCTGGTTGAAAAACTGAAAAATAAACATATGAGATTCTTCTCCAACACTTCTAAATATTTCTTCTTTCACTATTATTTGTTCTCCTACCTCATAAATAGTGATACTGCACAAGGGTCTCTTCTCAGATCATTTTTTTCACAAAATCTCATGTTGGTGTTATCAAAAATCCTTTTCCTCTCTTAAAATTAACACTACTCTAACTTTCATCACTATCTCTTCTTCCTAATTTTATAGTTTTATCATATAGTGTGCATCCCTAGACAACCTAGTTGGGTCTAGCTCAATTTTTTTCTTAAAGTTGATGCATCTTATAAGCTTCTTTTAAATTATAACTTTCTCCATCCTTCACCTTTCTTGCTTTCTTTCTTTCTTCCTTTTTTTACATATCTGTTAAAAGTCCTGAGCTATTTAAAATGAAGATGTTCTTGGTCTGGATTTTGCTGCTTGTATAAACATAGTGCAGTTGAACATTTATGATCCTCTGTCCTCTGTACTTCCTGAAAATTGGCAGCTGGATCCAGAGGCTTCATCAGACTCAGATTTGATCCTTTATCAAGATCAGTGGTAGTTCTATGTTCTTAGGAGAAACATTATGTATGATTGGGTCTCTTTTTGTGATACCAATAATTATTTATACTTAGTGCTATCCATTCATTAGAGATTGAAAAATTGTGATATTTTAATTTTATAAGTTCATTTCTTATCAGAAATGCTTTTATAAAGAGACACTTCTCATCTACTATTTGGTTCGCCAATGTTATGATTCAGACAGAAAAGCTAGCATGCATGCTTTACCAATATGCTAGTTTTGAAGAAAACAAATTATTTCCCAATCATATTCCAAACATAACACATTAGTTTTTTTTTTTTAATAGTATAATGGTTTAGCCACTTTGGAAAACAGGTTTGGCAATTTCTTATAAAGTCAAGCATACACTTACAACATAACATAGCAATTCTACTGCGAGATATTTAACAAAAACTTCTGTTCACACTGAAACTTGTAAATGGATATTTACAATGGTTTTCTTCATAATAACTGAAACTGAAAATAACCCAAATGTCCTATAACTGGCGCACAGATAAACAGGCTATGGTATATCCATATAATCCTACTTAGCAATGAAAAGAAAGATTCTTCATACATACAATGTGAATCGATCTCAAATGAATTATGCTATATGAAGGAATCTAGACTCAAATGACTACATACTGCATGATTTCATTTATATGACATTCTAGAAAAGGCAAAACAATAGGGATTGAAAACAAGTAAGTGATTGCCAGAGGTTGAGTGCAAGGAAGAGCATCAACAAGCAGATATTTTGGGTTGATGGAACTGTTCTATATCTTAATGATGATAGTGCTGGTATGACTCTATACATTGTCAAAACTGTATACCCAAAAGAGTGAATTTGGTTGTATATAGATTTAAAATAAATAAATATAAAGATGAAAAAGAGAAGTTATTGGCGGGTCAGTAATTCACTTTGAAGAGGGCAATGTTTATAGAGACCAGGAATGTTCACGGTGGTATGGCTGTAGACGTCTGTATAAGGAGGGCAGTATGTGTATAGAGAGAAGGTTCTCTATTCTCTACTACTTTTGGAGTACAGAAGAGTGGGGTTAATTGATTGAAAAATACCATGTGCAACTCATGGATTTAAATAATATTTGTTATATTTTGATCTATTGTAGTTGTTATTTCCATGAAGTTCAAATAGACCCATCTTTAGACAATGACTGTTCAGACTGGCTACAGTGTTATTTCAACATGACCCCAAAGTAGTCTTGGATAGGTTCCTTGGTATCTGGAATCACAAAATATCCCAGGCTTAACTTGTGTATTTCTTGCCCCAGACCTAAAATGAGCTCTGTAAGAAGTTTAATTCAGTGGGAAATGCTATCTAAAGATTATAATCTGCTCACTGTATTTTGGAGATCAGGGGATACTTTGTCACCTAATTTTATGGTAAATATTGTCCAGGAATTTGGGGTTTTGCTTTCAACATGCTTTTTCTGTTTTTATGTGGTGATTCTTGAGATTTAAAACCTCTCCTACTTCTGCTGGCAATGTATCTCCAGAATCCTTGGAGGATACCTCTTTTAAAATCAAAATATATTTTACCAGTAGCAAATTACTAATGAATAGAATGTGGGGTATGAAGGAAAAAGATTAATCCAATTTAACTATAAGGTTTCTGACATGGGTAGCTGAGTTAATTTAGAAGTATTTTCTCTAACAGGAAAAGCTAGGAGAGGTACAGGTTGGGTGGCAGAGAAGATACATGAGAACAAATTCAGAGGTCTTATTTAAATATATTGACTTTAAAAATGCTGTCAGACATGATGAATAAATAAAATCTTTAAAAAGAAAGACAGACTGGCAGAAAGAAAGAGAGAGAAAGAAAAAATAAAAGTGTTGTCAGACATGTAGATGGAGTTCTTGGTTAAATGAGTCTAGAGCTTAAATAAAAGTTGGGGGCTGGAGATATAGATCATCACCACATGTATAATATTGAAAGTCATGAGACTAGATGAAAATGTAGCCAGAGAAAAGACAGTGAGACAGGACAGAGATTTAGGGAACTCAGAGGAAAAGCCAAAGAGGCTGAGAAAGAGTTCTAGCTGAGGTATGAGGAAGACCACATAAATAGTAATGCCAAGGGACAAGATTCCTGGCTGATAATTTCGTATGATTACTCCTAGTGGAGTAATAAAGATAATGTTTTTGATTTTCCAAGATATCCTCTTTCCTTTACTGTATGATTGAAATGTAGTGCTAACATGTAGCATCTTAACAATGCTTTAGGGTTTGTTTCTTGATATATAATTGTTATCATATCATCACCTAACTCAAAAATATATTATGTCCCAAGGCCTGTTATCTAAAGTCCAGACATTTTAGACAGTCTTTAAGGACTGGAAACTAAACCTACCCTCCCATCTCATCCTGCATGTTTCTGATCCGCAGCTCTCAACATTAATCTTTCTAATTCTTGGTTCTCTTTATATGCTTTATGCTCTACTATCCATGGACCTCCACTGACATGATTCCACTCACCTAGAGTCCCCCAACTCTCACATGTCTAAATCAGACACATCACTAAAGATGTCACACGAAAGGTTCCAGCCACTAAGAATCTTGGTTTTATGATTATTCTTCATCAAATGCCCCAACTTAAGGAGGTGAGTCAGAACAAAAGAACTACCAATATTCCAAAAAGGAAATCCTTGTAAAAATTCTCTAAGAAAAAAATCACCACATTTCTCTTGGAGTCTGGCAGAACCTTTAACAACTGATCATTAGAATAGTAACAAAAAAGCTGGTATATCACAGACAAATAACACATGAACCAAAGAAGCTTAAGTTTCAGGCTTAAGTACTTATACAAGTCTCTCAAACTCTCTACTTGATTTTCTACTTACAGTGTTGTTTTATTTATTTGTTTGTGAAGGAGAGCCCTGGAAACTTGGGGACTCATATAATATTCACCATTGTTTATTACACTGTAAAGGAAATAAGAATGAAAATATTGTGGATTTAGTAATTGACTAATTAACTATTTAGTAATTAACTATACCATAACCAAGTTACTCAACTATCCTCTGCCTGGTTTGCTTATCTGTAAAATAGGGTAACATCAGTTTGTCTATGCATATTAAAGAATTTGGGGGAGGATCAGACAAGAGCCATTAATCACATAATAGATGCTTTTCAAAAATCTACAATATGCCAGATTCAGTGCCAGTTTTGTGGGACATACTAGTGAATAAAGACACGGTCCACGTTCTTGTGCTAATAATAGCTTAGTATGACACAGAGATTCATAAAAGAGCATTCAAATAAATGTAGTATATGTAAGAGCATTTATAGACTATAAGGTGATAACTCTAATGACAAAAATATTTAATAAAAATCTTTCCAATGTCTATGTTGCTTCTATAAATCTGTGTTTTTAATCATCAATATATCCAGATGTGATTAATCCCTTGGAGGGGGAAAAAACCACCATCTCAAGGTATCTCAAACCCAAAATTAATTGTCACAAGCAAGTTAATTATATAATGAGTAATAGAATATATAATGGCTGTGGAGCCCAATATTAAAATAGCTGGTCAGCATGTTCTTTCCCAAGAGAGAGACCTACTTAAATAAAGATCAGGAATTTGCTCAGTGAATATGTAAAGTGATAACAAGGCAAGAACTATGAAGCTAAATCTACCTAGGCTAACAACAGTAGGGCCATCTAAACTCAGCGTCCTCCTTCTGAGTTATCCTGGAAGCACATACCATGCAAATGTGTTCTCTGAATAGACACAGACCCTGCTCCACTTCTCTCTAGTATCTCTTTCTCATGAAATACTATAAAATGTTGAGTTTTAAGAAGTATTTCATTATATGGTGGTTAAAAACATGGACTCTAAATCGCACACACTTAGTGATGAATAATCTCAATTCCTCGGGACCTTAAAAAAACTCCACACAAATTTACATAACACAATACATGACACCATAAATCGGGGAAAAGAGCTTCACTCTTGGAGCAAGAGAGACTTGTATTTGAATATCCTCTCAAATACGTATGACCTATGTGACCTTACTTAAGCAAATTATTTCTCCTTACCTCAGTTCCTTCTCTGTTAAGTGTAAATGGTTGTCTCCCTATAGCTACAGAGATTCAACAAGAGAACTCATCTAAGGCACTTAGAACATGCCTCCCATATAGTAAACACTCAATAACAATCCACTCCTGCTACGAACACTAGAATCCCTAGCACTACTACTACCATTACTACTATACCACCAATGCTATTACTTGTAATATTACCATGGTTGCTTCTGCTGTTATTATTCTAGAGCTCATTTACCTCAAAATCATTTCCAGTGTTTAGGAAACTTTCACTTAATTTTTTTTTTTAAAAAAAGACTTGAGTGCTGTGAAGTGTGTAAACCTGGTGATTCACAGACCTGTACCCTGGGGCTAATAATACATTAGATGTTAATAAAAAAAATTTAAAATAAAAAAAGGACTTTATTTATTTGAGAGAGAGAGAGAGAGTACAAGTCAGGAGAGGGGCAAAGGGAGGAGCGGACTCCTGGGTGAGCAGGGAACTGGACTTGGGTCTCAATCCCAGGGCCATAAGATCATGCCCTGAGCTAAAGGCAGATGCTTAACTGACTGAGCCACCCAGGCGCCCCCACTGCCTTCTTTATCAAATCATTGAGGAGGGTGTGGCTCTGTTGATCCCAGATATTACCAAGCAGCATAGAACCGTTGGCTTCATCATTGTTAGATCATTACACAATTCTCTTCTTCTTTTTTTAAAGATTTATTTATTTAATTGGGGGTGGGGCAGAGGGAGAGAGAGATTCTCAAGCTGACTCCATGCTGAGTGCAGACACTCCTATGAAGCTAGATCTTATGACCCTGAGATCATGACCTGAGTGAAAATCAGGAGATGGACGCTTAACTGATTGAGCTACGGAGGCACCCACTATGCAGTTCTTGAAGCCTGCTAATTACCCCTGTCTCTGGTCCCCTCCTGGAATTGAAGGAACCTGATCAAGAGGATAGCCCAGAAGATCAGGTCTGCAGTCTTATCAAGTGGGGAGCAGGGGAGGCTCAACTGAGTAGCAGGTAAAGTCATCCTGACTACAGCCCACTCCAGACTTACCCCCTGCCCAAACCCATGCTCTGTTTCCCTTTCATCCAGCCACTGACTATCACAAGAACACAGACTGCTTCTATCAGATAAATCCACTTGTGGGAGGATGACAGAAACATGTCCTGCTACTCACAAAATGGCCAAAGGAAGGCGGAAAAATGGAAGGAAGTCAAGGTTTCTTCAGCTAACCTCTAAAAAGGGAGAATGGTTGCTGAAGAGAAAACCCTGGATAGAGCAAGTACTATAACAAAGGCTAAGGATGAGAAGACAGGAAGGTGGATTGAGAATGGAGGAGAATATATAAGCATGTATATGTATATATGTTCCAGCCAAGGAAATAAGGAGATGAATGTTGATTTTATTCAGTATTAATAATGGGAGAGAGTTGTTTGACATGGCAACAACTACTTAATGCCCTGCAGAATCCTGAATGTACGCCATCCATCTCCTCTGACAAGGGGATTATTCCAATCTCTGGGCTGGAGTGAAGAAAAAGAACACAAAATGTTGTTTTCTATGAACTAGGTTTTTTTTTTTTTTTTTTAAATCTCCTTGATAAATCTTCTGCATTTTGGTTCTTTCTGTTCCAATTAAAATAGTTGCCGGAGTTCAATTCGTGGGTATAATAACTAGGATTTCTTTCAGAGCTCCATTCCTAATTAAAAGCAGCATTTACAGAGAAAGGGTTTTACATACTTATGTATTACCTTATTCAATCCAAGCAAATTGCTTCCCTATGTAAACTCCTGAATAGTTTCATTTCTTCAAACACTGAAAGCCATTCTAATGTAGATTTTGCATTAATTTGGGGAAAGAAAATGCAGCATAGTCTAAGTGGAGTTCCTATTTCTAAAATTAATTCTTGACTTTTTAAATTGATATAAACACACATGTATATATAAATGTGTATGTGTGTGTGTATTTCTAGCTCCACAAACCAAGTCAAGTCTGAACATTTTGATTATTCAGGAAATTTATGCAAACAATTTTCTTTTTAAATATTTTTCTTTCTGAGAAAAAGGTATAGAACTGGGGAGCAAATATGGTATAATGTTAATAGTACACACTTGAGTAGTTATGTACAAGGTTATTTATACACACTAATTCGGAGACTATTATTTATTATCTTTCCCATTGTACAGATAAGGAAGTTGCAGCAGAGAAAGGGAAAGTAACTTGCTTAGAGTCACTAACTTACATGGGAAAAGGTGGGATTCAAACCCAGTTAGCTGGGTCCCCCATTTTGCTTTCCTTCCCCATCCTCCTTCACAGCTCAGGGATGGTCTAATGGAGAGGTTGTTGGTAGAGACAGACAAATCAGGGCTCAGTTTCTAACATTGCCTCTTCCTGGCCGTTTAATGTGGGATCGAATTGTTGGCCTCCCTGCTTTAAGGTTGTTTTTGTTTTGTTTTGTTTTTTTGGTCTGTTTTTTGTTGTAGTTGTTGTTTATTTTTTTTTTTTCTCTCACTTATAAAATGGGGCAATTATGCTTGCAACTATGGGTCTAGGATGGCCGTCAAATTTAAGTTAATCTCTGTGAAAGAGTCTTTCTTCCCCTTCTTACTCAGTTTGGCTCTAGAGATTTAATTAAATTCCATCTATAATTAGCACTCTCTCTTCCTCCTCTGTGCATTCTCAGGTTAGATGATGACTCATAGTGACCATGAGTGTAATGAACATTTGAACAGTCAGACTTGTTTCTGCATATCACATGGGGCCCAGTCCAATCATGTGTCTTATTGCAGTGGCCTTCACAGCTAGAATTTCACATGGAATTGGTTCAGAAAATAAGGATATCCTTTAATGGATATTATCATATTTGTTTTGTTTGCTTAAAACTACATATTGGCGCTAGACTTTTTAGGAGATTCTGCAGCTATATCTAACTGGGAGTTGACAGTATTGGATACCAGCCCAGACTGCTGTTCAGAGATGATCCCAAGGTGCCCTTTGATTCTGGAGGTGGAAAGAGAGTCATTCCACAATTGTTCCTACAGGTCTGATTCTTGGCATTCCTCTCCTGTCTTCCCATTGCATACCATCAGTGATAATGGATGAGTGAGGCTTTTATAAAACGATTTTACCCTCTCTGATCTGCAAAGCTTACAGGGGAATCTAGAAACCAGCATTTCTGTCAATTACTAATATAAACCATCAATCTAGTAAGCAGATTGTACAAATTCAGTCCATATATTCTGACAATGCTTGATAAAAGTGTCATAAATAGGGTTTTGCTGATGAATTTAAGTAAAATAGATTTAAAGGAAGATACGGTGTGTCGCTCTAACCCTGACCAATGTCACAATAATGGAAAGCTTCAGAAATAACAGGTATGTCTAAATTATGTTATTGGAGATGGGAACAATTAAACGTGGCTCTAAGAACACAAATGAGATAACTGAAATGCATAGTTAAATAAATCACTTTCAGAAAGGTAAAGATAGAAATTTAAGCTTAATGTTTTTAAAGGATAACACTCTGAGAAGAAAAAAAAAAGTCCGAAGTTAGTTTCTAAAGGACCATGAAAATTAGGTCACATGACTTCACTCGTTCCCCCAATATCTACTCATGTCTCTGTGACCACAACTAGTAAGACCTTTCTTCTTTCTTTTTTTAAAGATTTTATTTATGTATTTGACAGAGAGAGAAATCACTAGTAGGAAGAGAGGCAGGCAGAGAGGGGGGGGGGAACAGAGCAGAGAGCCCAATGCGGCGCTCAAACCCAGAACCCTGAGATCATGACCTGAGCTGAAGGCAGACGCTTAACCCACTGAGCCACCCAGGCACCTCTAGTAAGACCTTTCTTGGCTTATAACTTGAATATAACAATTACATTGTTAAGAGTGATTGTCCATTATATCTTACTAGTTTGCAGTTGAGATTCTTTTAAATATCCCCAAATTGGCAAATGGAATTATTTCACAAATGCTCTTCAACTTTAAAAACCTATTTCAACTCTAAAAAATAAGCCTCTTCTTTCATTTATGGCATATTAACACTCCTTGATAGTTATGTACAGTGGATTTGTTCTTCACATATCAATCAACAATTAACATTGTGAGCAATCTCATAGAGGCTACCATTTGCAAAACACTGGTTCACTTTCAACATTATCACCATTTGTGTCTGTGAAAAAAATATCTGTGGAATCATTTGAACACTTTATTCTATTTGGCCCCTTAAAGTGATAACTTGATCGGTCTCATAAATTTGGTCCAATTAAAAGAAACATAGCAATCATTAGTTTATGCTAAGAGTATAGTTAGCTGGTCAGCCATGCCCATTTGTGACAGGAAAGAACAAAATTAAAAAAAAGTTCACTTATGAGATATTGAATATGCATCATCACAGGCTCTCTCTAAAGGGTAAGGTGCAATTAGACATTATAAAATTTTCTTTAGCTCTCATGTTATAGAAATCTCCTTTATATTTGATAAATCTATTGTTAGACAGTTTACACATTGAGTTTTGGACTCATTTTCCTAGAGGCATCATGGATGTTTATGGCTGGCATATAACCACTAGCCGGCAGTGTCCTTCCTTGTGTTTATGCCTCCCTTCCCTTCAGCTGTTAAGGCCCCTTTGCCTAGCTGTATATCCTAAGCCAGCCTTGCATTGGGGTCAGTCTTCTAAGAGCAGGATTTTCTGAGACCTTTTACTTAAAAAATCAATTTCAGAATCTTAACTTTGCTTGTATGAATTTTGGTTTTCTGATGAACTGCTTCAGTGTTCAGTATTATAGTTAATAGTGGTTCCCAGACTTATTGTGCCGTGTTTCCCCCTGATAGTTGTCTGAACTATACCAGGGTCAGCAAACTCTATGACAGTCCAGGTTGCAAATACTTTCGTTTTTCTGGGCCACAGGATCTCTACTGCAACAATGCAACTCAGCTCTGTGGTTGGAGCATAAAGGCAGCCAGAGACAGGATGGTAGTGAATACATGTGCTGTGCTCCGATAAAAATGTATTTATAAAACATCACAGATATATTCAGAACATTTCATCCCAAAGCAACAGAATACACATTCTTCTCTAGTGCACATGGAACATTCTCCAGAATAGATCACATCCTCGGTCCTAAATCAGGACTCAACCAGTATCAAAAGATTGGGATCATTCCCTGCATATTTTCAGACCACAATGCTCTGAAGCTAGAACTCAACCACAAGAGGAAGTTTGGAAAGAACACAAATACATGGAGACTAAACAGCATCCTTCTAAAGAATGAATGGGTCAACTGGGAAATTAAAGAAGAATTGAAAAAAATCATGGAAACAAATGATAATGAAAATACAACGGTTCAAAATCTGTGGGACACAACAAAGGCAGTCCTGAGAGGAAAATATATAGCGGTACAAGCTTTTCTCAGGAAACAAGAAAGGTCTCAGGTACACAACCTAACCCTACACCTAAAGGAGCTGGAGAAAGAACAAGAAAGAAACCCTAAGCCCAGCAGGAGAAGAGAAATCATAAAGATCAGAGCAGAAATCAATGAAATAGAAACCAAAAAAACAATAGAACAAATCAACCAAACTAGGAGCTGGTTCTTTGAAAGAATTAATAAAATTGATAAACCCTTGGCCAGACTTATCAAAAAGAAAAGAGAAAGGACCCAAATAAATAAAATCATGAATGAAAGAGGAGAGATCACAACTAACACCAAAGAAATACAAACTATTATAAGAACATACTATGAGCAACTCTACGCCAACAAATTTGACAATCTGGAAGAAATGGATGCATTCCTAGAAACATATAAACTACCAAAATTGAACCAGGAAGAAATAGAAAGCCTGAACAGACCCATAACCAGTAAGGAGATTGAAACAGTCATTAAAAATCTCCAAACAAACAAAAGCCCAGGGCCAGATGGCTTCCCGGGGGAATTCTACCAAACATTTAAAGAAGAACTAATTCCTATTCTCCTGAAACTGTTCCAAAAAATAGAAATGGAAGGAAAACTCCCAAACTCATTTTATGAGGCCAGCATCACCTTGATCCCAAAACCAGACAAGGATCCCATCAAAAAAGAGAGCTATAGACCAATATCCTTGATGAACACAGATGCAAAAATTCTCACCAAAATACTAGCCAATAGGATTCAACAGTACATTAAAAGGATTATTCACCACGACCAAGTGGGATTTATCCCTGGGCTGCAAGGTTGGTTCAACATCCGCAAATCAGTCAATGTGATACAACACATCAATAAAAGAAAGAACAAGAACCATATGATACTCTCAATAGATGCTGAAAAAGCATTTGACAAAGTACAGCATCCCTTCCTGATCAAAACCCTTCAAAGTGTATGGATAGAGGACACATACCTCAATATCATCAAAGCCATCTATGAAAAACCCACTGCAAATATCATTCTCAATGGAGAAAAACTGAAAGCTTTTCCACTAAGGTCAGGAACACGGCAGGGATGTCCATTATCACCACTGCTATTCAACATAGTACTAGAAGTCCTAGCCTCAGCAATCAGACAACAAAAGGAAATTAAAGGCATCCAAATCGGCAAAGAAGAAGTCAAATTATCACTCTTCGCAGATGATATGATACTCTATGTGGAAAACCCAAAAGACTCCACTCCAAAACTGCTAGAACTTATACAGGAATTCAGTAAAGTGTCAGGATATAAGATCAATGCACAGAAATCAGTTGCATTTCTCTACACCAACAACAAGACAGAAGAAAGAGAAATTAAGGAGTCAATCCCATTTACAATTGCACCCCAAACCATAAGATACCTAGGAATAAACCTAACCAAAGAGGCTAAGAATCTATACTCAGAAAACTATAAAGTACTCATGAAAGAAATTGAGGAAGACACAAAGAAATGGAGAAATGTTCCATGCTCCTGGATTGGAAGAATAAATATTGTGAAAATGTCTATGCTACCTAAAGCAATCTACACATTTAATGCAATTCCTATCAAAGTACCATCCATCTTTTTCAAAGAAATGGAACAAATAATTTTAAAATTTATATGGAACCAGAAAAGACCTCGAATAGCCAAAGGGATATTGAAAAACAAAGCCAAAGTTGGTGGCATCACAATTCCGGACTTCAAGCTTTATTACAAAGCTGTCATCATCAAGACAGCATGGTACTGGCACAAAAACAGACACATAGACCAATGGAACAGAATAGAGAGCCCAGAAATAGACCCTCAACTCTGTGGTCAACTAATCTTCGACAAAGCAGGAAAGAATGTCCAATGGAAAAAAGACAGCCTCTTCAATAAATGGTGTTGGGAAAATTGGACAGCCACGTGCAGAAAAATGAAATTGGACCATTTCCTTACACCACGCACAAAAATAGATTCAAAATGGATTAAGGACCTCAATGTGAGAAAGGAATCCATCAAAATCCTCGAGGAGAACACAGGCAGCAACCTCTTCGACCTCAGCCGCAGCAACATCTTCCTAGGAACATCGCCAAAGGCAAGGGAAGCAAAGGCAAAAATGAACTTTTGGGATTTCATCAAAATCAAAAGCTTTTGCACAGCAAAGGAAACAGTTAACAAAACCAAAAGACAACTGACAGAATGGGAGAAGATATTTGCAAACGACATATCAGATAAAGGACTAGTGTCCACAATCTATAAAGAACTTAACGAACTCAACACCCAAAGAACAAATAATCCGATCAAGAAATGGGCAGAGGACATGAACAGACGTTTCTGCAAAGAAGACATCCAGATGGCCAACAGACACATGAAAAAGTGCTCCATATCACTCGGCATCAGGGAAATACAAATCAAAACCACAATGAGATATCACCTCACACCAGTCAGAATGGCTAAAATCAACAAATCAGGAAATGACAGATGCTGGCGAGGATGCGGAGAAAGGGGAACCCTCCTACACTGTTGGTGGGAATGCAAGCTGGTGCAACCACTCTGGAAAACAGCATGGAGGTTCCTCAAAATGTTGAAAATAGAACTGCCCTATGACCCAGCAATTGCACTACTGGGAATTTACCCTAAAGATACAAACGTAGTGATCCAAAGGGGCACGTGCACCCGAATGTTTATAGCAGCAATGTCCACAATAGCCAAACTATGGAAAGAACCTAGATGTCCATCAACAGATGAATGGATCAAGAAGATGTGGTATATATACACAATGGAATACTATGCAGCCATCAAAAGAAACGAAATCTTGCCATTTGCAACAACATGGATGGAACTAGAGCCTATCATGCTTAGCGAAATAAGTCAAGCGGAGAAAGACAACTATCATATGATCTCCCTGATATGAGGGAGTGGTGATGCAACATGGGGGCTTAAGTGGGTAGGAGAAGAATCCATGAAACAAGATGGGATAGGGAGGGAGACAAACCATAAGTGACTCTTAATCTCACAAAACAAACTGTGGATTGCTGGGGGGAGGGGGGTTGGGAGAAGGGGGGTAGGGTTATGGACATTGGGGAGGGTATGTGCTTTTGGGTAAATTGGAAGGGGAGATGAACCATGAGAGACTATGGACTCTGAAAAACAATCTGAGGGGTTTGAAGTGGTGGGGGGGTGGGAGGTTGGGGTACCAGGTGGTGGGTATTATAGAGGGCACAGCTTGCATGGAGCACTGGGTGTGGTGAAAACATAATGAATACTGTTTTTCTGAAAATAAATAAATTGGAAAAAAAAATAAAAATTAAAATAAATAAATAAATAAATAAAACATTAGCCAATGGTGGGTAGAACTTGGCCCATATGCTGTAGTTTGCAGAACCCTGTTAATAGTAATGCTTTTTAACTTTCAGTCTCTTGTCCTTTGAAAGGTTTGAGAGACATATTCTGTCAAAGCCTAGCCTTCTGAGCACCAGATGTCTCAGCCTGTCATACCTGTTTCTGCTGGTTGTAAAATTGCAATGTTCGCACCAGGTGTACAACAAATGAAAGAAATGCGTCTGGAAGTGAGCAAGGTGAAGTCCTTTAATAAATGTAATGACAATAGTAACAATGCTGGCAGCAAATGTTTCTTATGCACCATATACCCCACCATTTGCTAAACGGCCTCCATCACTTCTGCCCAATATTCTTCAGAAATAGATATTATTAAAGCCTCACTTTATACATGGGGCATCTGAGGCTTTCAAAAAAATTACAGTTAGAAAAGTAGTCAGAGCTGGAAATACATTCCTTGCCTCAGGGGCCCCAACCCAGACTGCAATCCAGTTTTTCCTGGCCCCTTTTCATAGAGCTTTTACCACAATGGTTCCATTTCAGTCAACACTCACAATTCTAAAGAAGATGACTTCAGATGTGGGTTTTCATTTGATTCTTATAGAAATCCATGTGTGGAGGCACTTGGGTGGTTCAGTCAGCTGGACAATGGACTCTTGGTTTTGGCTCAGGTCATGATCTCAAAATCCTGAGGTGGAGCCCAGTGTTGGACTGTGTGCTGAGGGGAAACCCACCTGGACTTTCTCTCTCCCTTTCCTTCTGCCCCTCCCTGCTGCACTTTCTCTCTCTCTAAAATAAATAAATTAATTAAAAAAAAAAAAAGAATTTTACATGTGAACCACAGGAGAAAATTCATGACCTTTGATTTGAGATGAAGAATGAGGATTTTGAAATGTTTAGTATCTTACTTAAGGCCTAAGAGCCAGTAAGTGGCAAAGCCAAAAGAGAAAACTAAGACTTTTGACTTCTAAATCAATGCTTTTCTCAACCATACCCTACTGGATTGTCACTAATCTCCACCTTTTGATCTCAACTTAGGTTTAAATCTCTTTTCTTGCTACCACATCTAGGTACTGGAGAGAACAGCATCATGCTAAGGAGAAGATGTATTATTTAATTCTTGCTCCCTGGTATTCAACCTGGCTATGCATTCTCATCTACATCTACATATAGAGACTACAAGATAGCTCCAGAGTTTATACAGGCAAAAAAATCTATACGTTCTACAACCAAGGAGGGGGGTCTTGAGTCAGAGCCACAATTCTGTTTTGAAGCCAAATGACCAGTCCTCTGTCCAAGCTTTGCTTCTGAGTATGGGAAGCTATTGGGCTCATCACTGACTATACTGAGGCATAGAGCATGATTGTGGTTTAATGCCAAGTAAATTATGAGCTCTCAAAAGGCAGTACTATTGTAGTGTGATTACATGGCTCTTTGAATGTAAAATTGGGATTTGTGTGAAAGAAAGGAGAAGGTACAAGGCAATGCATATTAAGCACTATTTAATATCAACTAGTTTTGGTCATCAGTTCTGCTAACTAGTACCAGATTCTCCCATGTAAATATAAAACACAGAGACATGTTCCTTTATTATTAATATCATAATTGTTCTTTGGTATCTTCAAATGCATGTTTGATGTAACTTTTTTACAGTCAAGGACATCTCCTTGCTATCTGCATTTTTGTTTTCTCAGCACATAAAAGCCCAGCAGAAAATGGGCCATAATCCCCGATGAGCCTCCCTGGATGCCTTGGGGAGGACATCTAGGTTTCTCTCACTATATGATAATGTTTACTCATTATACTTATTTTCATCAATACCAATTGATTACTTTTTATAAAGTAAGGTTAAAGTCCTCCAATAAAATTTATGCTAGTTTAATCTACAGGCTTTTAAGCTACTTTTTATTCCCCTTTAAAATTCAGGTTTCTGAGTAACAAAGCAAAAATTGTGTCAGAGAAGCAGTGTTCAGCACATTTTAGTCTAAGGAGACACATAATTAATAAAATTTGCACACACCATTTTAAAAGGTGATCAGACCTTTTCTCTCTGGGGAGTGCCAGAGAGGACATATCTGACCAGTTCATAAACCAGTTATAGAGTTTGAATAATTTTTAAAAAATATTGAATATAATGTACATGACTTGTTTATTATTATAAATGTAATCTCTAATACTTTCCAATTCACCAGGGTGGATTTACTTGAAGATGAATTTATATGCTATTTAAGTACCATTGATATTATCAAATGATGTCAGATTTAATTAGTAAAAAGCAGATTTTACAAACATTGACCTTGGTTCAGGGGAAATGAAAAAAAAAAAAAAAACCCTGAAGATAAGGAGATAACAATTGATGGATGGAACATTATTCTATTTGAGAAAACGAAAAATGGTAAAGCATTTAGAAATTGAATTCATGACCTGCAAAACAAGATCAAATTAAAAACTGTCAGACTGCTGAAAAATCCCTAAATGTGTGAAGGCAGAATATTCTGGTTCTGAAATGTAAATGAGGATAGTTAGAAATGTGAACTGAAAGCTGGTTTTCTTATTGTGAAAAAGAGGGGGAAATGATTTAAAGGAGAGAAAAAGAAGGTAAATACATCTGGGTTCTGAATTGGTGGTAATATTGGAATGGAGATAAAGTGTTAGCAATGGCATAAACCAGGTTAATTGTGTGTTCACAAAGAGAAGGATTCTCTATGTGTTATGTAAAAAGGATAGAAATCCCTACCTAAGGAGTTTTAAGATATTTTAACTTGTGATGATACGAAGTACAACATAACCTACAACATGCATTGAACATTATTTTGCATATGCTAAACACTCAATCAAAATTTACTGAAGGGAAATTAGGGATATTAAAACAAATGTGAAAAATAACCGAGAATGATAAAGATAGTAATAGCTTATTTCCAATAATTGTTTGAGAACAAATTAGATGATTTTTTTTATATTTGAGAGAAAAATAGAAAAATAGTACTGATTGTACAGCAGATTTTTATACTTATAGGAAATTCAGAGCTAAAGTATGTCTCTGTTCTCTGATGATAATAAAGAAGGATTATTTAAAAGATCATAAGGAAATCCTAAGAGCATAAACCACAAGAGGATAAGTGATCTTAATTTACCAATACTAAGAGATATGAACATCAAATACATAGATTCGGAACTTTAAAAGATGGCAAAATTGGACTGAATATTGAGTTAACATGAGAAAGTAACTATAATGGTGTGCATGCTGATAAAATGCAATCATGTTTGTAAACATCTGCTATTTCATAATTTATTATACATAGGATAGATATTAATCTGATGAATGTGGATAGTGAATCTTAGCAAACTGCATTCACTCATCTGACTGATGTTTATTGAACACTTACTATATCCCAGGTTTCTACCAGATGCTAGAGATATTAAAGTGAGCCTCAGCTCTCAGAAAGCTTACAGTGCAGGTGAAGCAGACAGTAATGAAATATCACACAAAGGTCCATATAATTTCAAACTCAGAAGAGCAGAAAAAGAGAAGGAAAGTATCACCAAGAAAAAAATTTTTTGAATAAAAAACTAATTCAAACTGCAGGGCCATAGAGGTCTCCCTGAGAGGATAAGGGTAGTGCTTGCAAGTGTTTAAAGGGTGAGGTGCACCTTACAAGGTAAAGGAAGTAGGCAGGTAGAATGGAAGGGAACAGCTTTCCAGGAAGACGAAGAAACAAGTGCATAGTCCCTGTGGTGGGAGTGACAGGAGCATAATGGCTCTTAGAAAGCTCCTGCTCAAAAATGAAACAAGATGGGATCGGGAGGGAGACAAACCATAAGAGACTCTTAATCTCACAAAACAAACTGAGGGTTGCTGGGGATTGGGGAGGTAGGGAGAGGGTGGCTGGGTTATGGACACTGGGGAGGGTATGTGCTATGGTGAGTGCTGTGAAATGTGTAAGCCTGATGATTCTCAGACCTGTACCCCTGGGACAAATAATGTATTATATGTTAATAAAAGAGAGAGAGAGAGAGAGAGAGAGAGAGAGAAGGAAAGCTCCTACTCATGGGACTCCTGGGTGGCTCAGTAGATTAGGCATCTGACACTTGGTTTTAGCTCAGGTCATGATCTTGGGGCTGTGGGATGGAGCTTCACACTTCACAGTGTGAGTCGGGCTTCCCACCTAGAGGGATTCTCTCCCTCTCTCTCTGAACCTCTCCTGCTTTCTTTCTCACAAATAAATTAATTAATTAAAAAAAAAGAAATCTCCTGCTCATCTGCCAAGCACTTTCATCAGTTTCCCCAAATTATGCAAATTAATGTATTTGATTTCCTATGTGTTCTCTCAAATCATTATGGTCACAGTATTGTAGCCCTTACTGACTTCTAGTAAAATTATTGTGTTATGCATTAATTTTCTCCAATAAATCATAAATTTAACCTGATATGAAAGCCTTCCTCCCAGCTTTACCTCTCATTGTTCATCTTGGCAGAGAATAACATAACTTATAGCAAAGATTGGAATTTGAATTAATACTTAGAAATATCAGTGAATATACAAATGGATCTGAGAGTCATATGAGAGTCCATCGTCACTTAAAATACAAAATTATTAAATATCAAAAGGTACTTTTTTCTAACAGAATTTTAAGAAAGAACATTAATAGAAATGTTTTTAGGCAAATTAAAAACACAGGTGTTTAGAGCATAAGTACATAATATGGTAAATAGTTCAAGAAATAACCAAAGCAAGTGGAATTTTGGCAATTATTGTTATGTACCACCTGAAAGGCAAAAACAAATCTGTCTGGCAATCTTGAGAAATATATTTAAATATAACTTTCAAGATCCAAGAACTGGGTTATTATAGTCCTCTTCAGGACTGAAAGCAATCCATAAAAGTTACAGTAGGGCCTGCAAAACATGTTGATTTATCTTCTTTGTTAATAATTTACTGGGGAGTATGATGCGTCTTTCTTTCTCTCCTACACATTGCTGTTTTGGTTTTCTTTTTCTTGATAACAAGGTAATTTATATCCAAAGTGGTAGAGAAAAATGCCCCAGAAGACTGGAACACAGCTCTCTTCCATTTGTCTGCCGAGGCTCTGCTGGGTATTGATTTTAGAATGTTTGGAGTAGTATTCTTTTTCTAACTATTGCTGCTTCTTTCATTTTTGTGTTAGTAAACAAGTCAATATTTCACAATTTAGATATTTCCTCCAAAATAGTTACCTTATGAAGTAGAAATAATGGAAGTTCCAAGCTCCCAAAAGTATTCTGGGAATCTGATTAGTAAGGACTACTTGAGTTACTTACTAGGAATGGAAGTGCTGATGTATTTAAATAAGAGCTAATGGTCTCCAGGTAGTGTTGGTAAACCCATCACCTGTCTGGTATAACTTCCAACCAATGTTTCACCTAGGAGGAAAATGACTTGTGATATGGGAGGCAAAAGGATATGTGTATGCACATGTACATATGCATATGTAGTGTACAGGTATATATGTCTATGTCCAAGTATATATACTCTGAGAAAGTATATTCAATATTATGAGAAATTTTATACCATAACATTTTTTTAACATCTCTTATTTTCTCATTACAAAACACTTGTAAATAAAACAAAAAAAAATATTCTTGGCCAGTAGGGATCATGATTGAAATAATGTTGAAATCACTGGTCTTATCTATGACTTGCCATCATGAACCAAGAAATTAATAATGCAAGAAATAAACATCATAAACCATGCAAAAACATCACTATGTTTCTTTCTAGACCTATTTTTATTTCTTGGCCAGCTAATTGTAATGAGTGAAGTGGAAATGAAAGTTAGACAAGAATTATATTTTGAGTGACTTTGTTAGTACATTTGCAATGAAAATGTTTCTAATTCACTTACAGGTATCTCCTGCTTTTCTAAAGTTCATGTCATGCCATTCTGATTTTATGAAAGACTTAGATTAGTTCCTGTGTTTCCCAACCAAATTAAATCCAGAGAGGATTCTTATTTAAAATAATAATAATAATAATAATAAAATAAAGTAAAAAGCTAAAAGCAAATATAGGGTTCGGCATTTGTTTTGCGGAGGGCCATTACAGAGGCAGCAGCACCCTGAGCAGCAAGAGGGGCCCTGGCAGGCTCCTTCCCCAGGAACCACACTCAGCACCTCAGCATCAAGCTGCTGTAACTTTGAACTGTATCTGTGAGCATGTGTGGTTTATCTTGGTCATTTTGTGACTCCATTAGCAAGATGTGTCTTAAGATATCAGAAAAGCCTAAGAGAGGTTAGTTTGGGGGTTTGGGAACTCTCAAAAATGTTTCCATATAAATTAATGGTAATCACTTTTTTACTTCATGCCATTTCAACTAAAAAAAAAAAAGTTTTCATAGGAATCCTCTAGTTTCTGGTAATGGTGGAAACATGTATGTAAAATGATAGCATAGAAAAAAAATAAGCAAGGAGATGAAAACAAAAAACATACCCACATTTAAAAAAAGAAAGAAAGAAAGAAAGAAAGAAAGAAAGAAAGAAAGAAAGAAAGAAAGAAAAGAAAGAAAGAAAAAGTCAGGCTTCGCAGACTGAAATAGCTGGGAAATGCAGAGGTGTGGCTGGAATAAGAGAACAGAATTTGCCACCCCACAATATGCCTCTTGAGCATGAAGATTATTTGGTGCTGATTATTTTTGAGATTTCATTAAAACAGAGTAGAAGTGACCCTTTTAAAAGAGAAATTTACACTTACAGGGGGAATCTCTTGTAAGGGAGTGTCTTTCTCTATACCAGAAAAGGAAAGTGATGGCATTTCTAGTAACACTTAATGAAAAATGCAGACTTAAGCTTGCATACCCTTGTTTACTCTGCTTTTCTGGTAACCTCCCATTACTGACCTTCCCCCAACTCCCAATACTTTTCTTTTGTTTTTACTTGGAGAAGGTATTTAAGGTGATGGCTTGGGCCATTCTGCAGAGTTCCTCCATGTATACATGAGGTATACATGTTATTAAACTTTTGTTTCTTCCTCTCCTTGTAATCTTTTTATTAGTGGGGGAAGAAATAAGGGGAGTTCTCAGACAAGAACCCAGAAGGGTAGAGGAAAATTATTTTTCCTCTCTACACTAGAAATCCAATATTGCCACTAATGCCTCTTATTCTCTTATTCTGCCCCCTCACCTTGGTTCCCCCTGCTTCTTTCAGGATTCAGTCTCATCATTAAAAATATGGGAGCCAGCTGGGGAGTAGAATTGGCTGCCATCACTAGGGACACGTACTAGAGTGAACAAACAGACATATACCCCACAACTTATATGAGAGTGATGGATGCCCTTTTATTTATAGCCCATATGCAAGTACATTTATTATATAAATGTAATATTAAACATATTATTCTATTATATGCTTTTAATCCTTAATTATCATTTCATGCCAGTACATAAATGTCAAGCCTATCTTTTTCTTAATGATTTCATAATATGAATTTATAATATGTTTAGGTCTGCTATTTACTGGTTGTATAACTTGGAGCTAGTATTTAATATCTCTACAGCTCACCTTCTTCACCCAAAAAAATGTGGATAATTATATTATTATTAGGATGTACAGAAAACTAAATGATGTAACAAATTAAGTTGCTTAGTATATTGCTGACACATAGTAAAAACTCAGTAAAGGTGATCTACTATTATTTATTATTATTATTTTATTAATTACACACGAACATACAGATTCACTTTTCATCACTATAAACAACACCTAAAATATATATTTTTATATTTATTATTCTGTACAAATATTCTTTTACCTTCTTTATGTTTAATTTCCAGAAATTGAATTAACAGATTAAAAAAGGTCTGTACATTTAAAACGCTGAGCTATTGCTAGATGGTCCTCCTGAACGTTTGCATCAATTCACATTTCTAGGACATTTCTCTACATTAAATTTTTATTTTTATTTTTTAAAGATTTTATTTATTTATTTGACAGTGATCACAAACAGGAAGAGAGGCAGGCAGAGAGAGAGGAAGGGAAGCAGGCTCCCCGCCTAGCAAAGAGGCTGAAGCGGAGCTTGATCCCAGGACCCTGGAATCATGACCTGAGCTGAAGGCAGAGGCTTTAACCCACCGAGCCACCGAGGCATTGCAACAGTATTAAATTTTTAAATGATTATGAGTGAGTCTGGTCTAAATCCTATCTTTGGATTAAAAATAAATATTCCTTATGGCCTGCTATCCTAAAATGTTACAAATACTTAAAACAGGAATAAAAAGAAATTAAAACAGTGTTTGGGGACCATAAAAAAAAAAGTTTTCCAACAGTGAATCCTACTGCTGTTTATTAAGAAGGTATCTGGGGAAGGTTTAATAATACTTTTGGGGTGAGAAAATTCAGGAAAAAAGCCAAGTGTGTTTAATTTCCCATAATACATCACTTCAACCATCTGTGAGAAAGATAATGTTCTCTAAAAAGGAGAAACAATTATTAAGAAAGGGGGTTTAGGGGAATAACTTCATATGAATTTTGTGTTCTTCAATTAGCTCTTTCTTAATGGTTGCTAAGAAATATAAAATAATTAATATATGAAACATTAATGTTGAACAAAATAAAGATCCATGACCTAGAATGAAATGATATTTCTAGTTATAAGTATGGTATAACTTTATTTGTGCACATGATAAAGTTAAAATATGACCTCTATCTTCTTCATGGATGGATGCATGGATATACAGACAGATAGCTAAGAAAAATAATATCAGTTGATTTTACTTAATAAAATAGTATTATATCTTAGATGATAGGATAAAAAGACTGGCTTTTCCAATAGAATGATTTTAGGTAGGATATTTTTTGAAATACTTATTACAGGGAGTTATTGCTCTTTTCCAATTCATTTCCTTACAGATGAATATTCTGTTTAACTTTTTGACATTTTTTCTCTCCAGGTTATATCTAATAAATCTCAGACTCTATTATATGTGGTAAGTACTTAGGTTCCATTACCCACCTTATGGAAGTAGAAAAATTTCAAAAAAAAAAAAAAAAAAGCCGTGTCCATGGCAGAAAGAGTCAACTATACAAAGAACAATATCATAAATCATAGGCTCAAATATCTCAGTGAATATGTGCTCCAATTGTACATTAAAATTCATCTCTGTAGCAGTGTTACAAACAACATTCTTGGAAAAATTCACAAGAAACTTCAAATTATGTTAAGCATTTGGTTGCAAGGACAAGTTTTAAAAAAAAAAATCCTGTGTAAAATTCCTAGAAACACAATTTATGTCCTAACATGCTTAAAGGCTAGGGTTGTCCCAGGCAACAGCAGCTTTTGTTCAGCATATCTGGCTTTGGGTGGATTCATGGGCCGTTTGCAATCAGTGTTGAAATGCAGGCTCCAGTGAAAACTGTGAGAAGCTGAGAAATGTTACATGCATAATTCATAGTTCCCTCATCACTGCATGCGTGCATGTGAGGATTGAGGGTTACACTGCTACCCTAGTTCATTGAAAGTATAAATTTGAATATATTCAACATTCTTTTGCCTTTTTTCTTAAAATCCCATATCTTTTATTAAAAGGAAGATGTTTTTGGAAAGGTATTCTCACTTTTATACTCAGGACTTCCAACCATGACCCACACAGCCCTAAATTATCTGGTTTTGTCCCAATCTCATTATACATTCTTGACTCCCTCCTCCACTGTTAAGCTACATGGGTCTCTTGACAATTTCTAGAATATCCCAAGCTATTTTCTCACTCAAGATTTTGAGTAACACACTGCTTTTTCTACCTATAGTGGGCAGATTCTAAGATGGTCTCCAATGATCCCTAAAATCCTGATATTCACATCCTTGTTTAGTTCTTTCTCCTGACTATGGACTGGATCGAGTAATCAGCTTTCAATAAATAAAATATAGTATAGTAATGGAATGCCAGCTTCAGTGATTAGGTATAAAAGAGTGAATGCTCTTTCTTATTTCCTGGAAGAGAAGCCAGCTGCAGTGCTGTGAGCTGCCCTATGGAGAGGGCCATGTAGCAGGGCACTAAGGGAGGGCTTTGACCAAAAGTCATCAAAGAACTGAAGTCTTCAGTCCAATAGCTGGTGAAGAACTAATTCTGACTATTTCCCCGTGAGTGAGCTTAGAAGCAAATCCTCCTACAGTAGAGCCTTCAGCAACCACAGCATATACCAACAACATAATCACAAACTCCTAAGAGACACTGCATCAGAGGTACCCAGCAAAGCTGTGCCTAGACTCATGACCTGCAGAAACCATGAGTAATACATGTACACTGTTTTAAGCCAGTAAGTTTTGAAGTAATTTATCATGCAGCAATGGATAACTAATGTGCCCCCTAAGGTATTCTTCTCTTGGTCTTTGTTTTCCCCTTTTCTTCACTCTCAGCATCAAAGTCACCTCCTCAAAGAGGCTTCCTTTTACCACTGGAGGTGAGGTAGATTACGCCACCTTTATTCTCTATTCAAAAATTTGCTGGATATCTTACCAGATTACAAAGTAGTTTAGTTTTCTATTTGTTCACAGTAAAATTTAAAATTAAGGGGAGGTCTTATCCTTCTCTTTTTCATAGTATCTATCATAGAGTCTCATACTTAGTAAGAGCTCAGTAAACACTTGCTGAATAAGTTATTAACAAATTCAAGAGTATATCTAATCCATAAGAGTTCAGTTTTTTTAAAAAATAGATTAAGTATTTTATTATTGCTATTATTGGTAGTATATTTAGGTTATGAAAATGACTATAAAAAGAATATAATAGATAAGTCACAGATATGTTATGAATTTCATTCAAACATCTGTTTCAAATTGGTCTTTAAGTGATTTGGTATCTGTTTAATATTTACAGGGCCTGACTTTATTTAATAGATAGCAAAGTCATCTTAGATATATTCAAGAAGCAAAAGGGATAAGAATTTCCTAGTGTTTCTAAAATATGTCATGTTTTCTCCAACTTTAGGGTTCTCACTGAATAGTACTGATGATTAGAATATAAGACACAGATGTCCATAAAAGTTGCTATTATCATTTAGTTGACCAAGTCACCAAATATTAAATTTTGATATGTAAAGACACATCAACAAAATTAAAGTGAGTTAGACTTACAGATTTGTGAATTTAAGAATTAAGTACTGGTGTTAAGATGAAAAACATTTAATCTAAAATTTTTGTAAAATATAACATCGCACATAGAGATTCTTTTATTCCATTTCATGACAATGCTTTCAGTTAACAATAAAGTAATCTATAGTTTTATAACTTGTTTAAATTGGGTTGAAGGAAGTGTCAAATAACCACAACCAACATGTTGGTTGAAAACAAACAACAAAAATGTAAAACAAGATCCTTTTGAAAAATATACCAGAAAGGTTGAAATAGGCTGTAATTCTTAGATGTATTATATGGGAGGTGAGGGATGACTTAGATGATAAAACCAACTATCTAGGATAGGGAGAGACCCTTCTCTTAACATGAAATTAAGTCTGGTAGAGTCAAACAGGCTGACTTGGGTTTTTATCCTTGATCTCACATTTACTCGCTCTATAATTTCAACCTGTTATAAACATCCTTGAGCCACTATCTGTGAAATGAAGGAAATAGAACTTTCCTTTGGGTAGATTTAAAGGCTAAGTGGATTTCTGCATATAATGGTCAGTACTTAACACAGGGCCCATCATAAAATAAAAGCTCAGTATTATCAGCTATACAATTAATTGTTATTCTTATTGTCATTACCGTGTTATAATATTATCTACTACTACTCCCAAAATAGGAAAAAGAGGAAGAGAAAACAGTATCATATCTATAGCACAGTGGTAAATAAAGCTGAGAATTATATCTCAGCATGTTGAGGAAGTGCCATTGATAGTTACCTGTGAACAACAATAAGGTGAACACTTTTGGAATCCCCTCTGTGAAACATAAGCTATATATCTCTATCACAGAGACTTTTCTACAATGCATCACTTAATAATAAAATGTACCAACCCAACATAATTTGGTTGCACAGAGTAAATTGTTATTGGAAATATAAGGGAAAAAATTATTATGATCTTCATACTTAAATCTAATTTCTAAATACCATAGGGAGCAAATAAACATGTCTACAAACATGTCAAAAGAGCATTGTTTTGTCCTTCAAGATAAAATTCATGATTTCCAAGGCAAACGTAAATTTTTAATTGTACATTACAATAGTGATGTGGTTAGGGATTTGTTTATAGATCTGGCTATATAGATTTGATTTTCAATGCTCATTTCTGCCAATGTTACTTAAAGTACCAACAACTTTTCTTTGGCCTTTCTACATTTAAAGACACTTAGAGTTTCTTCTAATTATTTCCTAGAGCTATCTTTTTTTTTTTTTTTAAGATTTTATTTATTTATTTGAGATAGAGAGAGAGAGCACAAGAGGGACAGTGGAAGAGGGAGAAGAAAACTCCCTGCTGTGTAGGGAGCCAGCTGTCAGCTTGAAGCAAGCCTCCATCCCAGGATTCTGGGATCATGACCTGAGCCGAACATAGATGCTTAACCAACTGAACCACGCTGGTGTCTCATTTCCTAGAGCTGTCTTAAACAGAACTGCCTACTGCTGCTTTAAGTGATATATCATTATTAGATCACAAGGCAACATGATTTGAGATTATTACTGGTTTCTACAGAATAGTTGACGAATTCTTTACCAGGGTATTTGAGATTTTTTGCTGATATCCTTCTCCCTTTTTTCAAACTTAACCACTTAACTCTGCCCCTCTTTTTTGTACCCTTAACGGACTATTAGAAATAATTCGAGCATTTCTATGGCTGAATGCCTTTCCACAAACCTCCACATCTCAAATGTCACTACCCCAAATTTGTTCTGTCTTCTATCTTTTTCAAGTCCCAGCTAAATTATCATCTCCACAAAATCCCCACTCACTTTGTTCCTTGCATATCTTCTATGTCCAGAAAAAAATTTAGGACTCCTTTTTAAGTGTGCATTTAATTTATAACACCAGCAGAGAGCTACAGGTGCCAGCTGGCATTTGATTCTTGTATTGTTTTTCCTGAGATATTGTGATTTCTCTGACAAAGATCTTCTATTTTATTCCTCTATCTTACTTCAGGGCTAGCACATAGTTTGGAAACCAGTATGTGTACCTCCAACTTGATATACTGAACTGAAACAAATTTCCTTGTTATCTTCATGCCTAGTTTCCAAGTATTTTTTTTTAAGCTTAGCACAGTGGAAGCAGGAAGCAAAAATATTAATAAAAAAGGTGAACGAGTAATTCTTATTCTAGTGGGAAGTAAAACAGAAAGAGATGAAGAATTCCTTGTCTTGACCTCCACCACAGGTATGCGTACATGCACAGGTGCATCATTTTTGAGAACTAAGAGTAATACGATTGCCACAGGAAATGTTTGACTGATGATTAAAAGAGTTGTGGTTGTGTTCCTTTCTGATTTTATAGTCTTTTTTATTTGAAGTAGGACATCAACATCTACATTCCAAACACTTTTATGGCTATTAAATTCATGAATGATGGGCTTTTACTGGCAAATCTGTGGAGAGCTAAGCTGACTCATTTGCTTAGATGCAACTACTCTTTAAACAGCCACCAGATTCTTGTAAATTGTCTTAAAATTTGGAATTCCTTTTCCTTTATACTGTGTGTTAAAAAATAAATTTAATGCATAGAATGTCAACAGAGTGTCATGAAAGTTGAAAATTAAGAAACAAACATTGTATTTTAGGGCAAAAGTGTTTGGGATGAAAGACTCCAAGTTTAAATAGTTGGTTTCCTAATTATAAACACAACTTTAAAGAGGAAGGTAGAATATATGGAGAAAGTGGACATTGCCAGATCGACACCATCAGCAATGATGATATTTATCAATGTATACAGTTATATCTATATGCGTGTGCATATATATGTATGTATGTATATTATGTATATAATGGGATGAATGGTGAGGAAAGGAAACTTCCGACTGCATGATGGAATCTCAGATTCCACACACCTATATTCTTCTGAGCCAAGGAAAGGTGTTGGTAAGGGCATTAACTTTTCAAAAACTTAGGAACTGGTGTATCAGGAATAAGAACTGTTTTGTTTGTTGTTATGGTTGCTGTTTTTGACTCAGACAAGAATGATACTATTCTTCAGGAAAAATCAGCTGGATATAATCACCATAAGACAGAGTAAATATGTAAATATCAAGATTTGCTGAAGGATGTTTCAGAAAAGTCAGCTGAACTTGCTGACTAGGAAGGCTTTTGCAGATAACAAGTTTTTATTTTAAAATATCATTTTTGTAAATTCATGGGTCTTAAATAGCTACATTGCCAAGGAAGAAAAATAGAAACCTAGCTATAAAGCAAACAGATAAATGATTAGAGTCTCATCTAATGCTTAGCAATAAAAAGTATTATTGGATTGGAAGAACAGGGAATCACTAAAGAAAAAGGAGTCAGAATGGAAAACTTCCTCTCCCAGAATTTACCACACAAATACTCTCAGAAATAGGTAAATTAATGATAATGAAAATGTTTGAGATAGATAAACTCAGCTCTGAACCTTTGCTGGTGTTTCAACTGCATGTCCAGTATCAGACTCTCCCTGTCCATTTGTCACATGTACAATTAAAAACGTCCCTCATTCTGAGACTACACACTCATAACAATACTCAAGAAATAACTAATGTTCTTCCAATGATCAGCTCTAGGATTAGAATCCACAAAAATTATAACGACTGTTATTTCAGATTTTGTCTAGATGATTGGCAATTTCAGTATAATATGGCTTTGATTTATCCTTTACAAAAACATATACAATATTTCTTATTGATAAAGCAGAAAGAATAGAAATGTATAATTTATAAATGGGACAACCTTACTCTAAGACTGTGACATCCCTTGAATAAATATCTTCCTTTCTATTGTTTCCAGGAAGAATTCGATGATAAATATGAGGTATGATGCCCAAAATAAATAGGTTCTTAACATAACACTGAGAACATTTTTAAAGACTGTAGAATTTTTTCCCATATACCCAATTAGCCCAGAAGAGACAAAGAATAAGGGAAGAATCATTTCTTTTCAGAAATACATGATACTGAAGTGATATAGACCCTATTGTTCTTTCTGAGTTAGCTAGACACCATTTTTTTTCAAACGAAAAAGAAACAGAAAAAATTCAGCTTACTGAAAAGAAAGATAATTTTTTTCAAGTTCACATACACCTGTTGCTCTAAGTTACTGAATACAGTGAGGCACCTAACCTCTTCTTATCCCGATAAAAGTTATCTGTTCAGGTTCACAATGGCAACTATTAGTAATGATTTCAACTGAAGACCTTTTGTTGTCATGGTTGAAAACTGATGTAGGATATACAAGTGTCTACAGAAAATAGAACAAAACAACTTCCAGATTTGGTTTCAAAACAGATAGCTTGATTCTTTGTAAAATCTGTAATTAAAGTGTCTGAAGAGAATACAACTTCAATTACTGTGAGTCCCAACCATCTATAGGATAAAATCACAATAAATAAAAATTTCAGAAAAATAGGAGTACCAACTCTCAAAGAAAATAAATGACCAACAACTGGATGCTAAACTTGGCAGATGAATTGTTTTATCAAGAGACATTGTTATGTAAAGTAGAAATGGATACATCTGGATATTCTGTCCTCTATATGATGTGAATTCAACTGCTATATAGATATAGTCTCATGACTTCAGGATCACATCACCGATACTTCTTTTTACATTTTCTTATTCTCCACCTTTGAAGATCTCCTTTTTGAAGATACTTCCTATTTATCTGCCTCCATATTGATAGGATTAGTGATCAACCAGAAATGTCAGTGTTTCTGAAACTTTAATGTGCATGGGAATCTCCCGAGTATTTTGTTAAAATGCAGCTTCTGATTCACCAGGTCTGGACTGGAAATAATGACTCTATATTGCTAACAAGTGCCCAGGTAATGCCAACGCTTCTTGTTCATGGACCACACTTTGAGTAGGATGGCTTTGTGTGATTTGGAGTAGGAAAAATGCAGTGTTGTGATACAGGGCTGGGCAGATAATCGCTAGCCTTGCAAGTCAGTGTAATTAAAGTCTTAAACCATAGGAACTTCAATTATGATTCAGAAACCCCTGATAAGAAAGGAGTGATAGAAAACTGGATGATAAACTTTGCATTTCCAGTTTGATGAATGACAACAAAATGCATTTCTCCAAACATATTTATTTATTATCTGTATACTGGGAACAAAAATACCTAGCTTATAATATCATATGAAGATTATGTGAAATACTGTGTTGAACGCACTTGTCACAGTTCCTTGCGCACAATAAGATTTAATAATCGACATTACTCATTTACTATTGATACTACCATCACTATTTCACTAACGTCAAAATAGACTACTGAAGACCACAATGGAAATCCAGATGAGTGTATTCATTATATAGGTGAGGAAACTGAAGCAGCAATGGAAATGACTTGTTCAAGATTATATAACAAATTAGTAGCCAAACGGAGGTAGAAAGTTTAACTTTTTTAATTTAAGAAATGTATTCATTCACCTATTCATTCCTTCAAACATTTGAGGGTTAACTATAAGTAGTTTCTATTCTGTGAACACAAGATGAGAACATACGGCACCCTGCTTTCAAGGAACATCGAGAAACTGTTTTCCACTAGACAGCCATTTAAAGAAATATTGTTTTAACAAAGGAATAGTTGCTATAATGAAGGAATATCAGAAATATAAATGGCAGCTTCCATAACATTTTTTTTTAAAAAATCCAGAGTTTGCTAATGAAGTATGAGAGAGGAAGCTATTTTAAGCCAAAGGACCAACATGAGCAAAGGCAACAGACCAGCTGCAACAGTGGCAGGAGCGGGGTATGCATGTGGTACTCAACTGTGAAGGGTCTTAAAAGATACAGAAATAGAGGGGCGCCTGGGTGGCTCAGTGGGTTTACCCTCTGTCTTCCGCTCAGGTCATGATCTCAGGGTCCTGGAATCGAACCCCGCGTTAGGCTCTGTGCTCCGCAGGAAGCCTGCTTCCCCCTCTCTCTCTGCCTGCCTCTCTGCCTACTTGTGATCTCTGTCAGTCAAATAAGTAAGTAAAATCTTTAAAAAAAAAAAAATACAAAAATAGATGGGTTTGCATCTCAAAGCCGAAGGATTGAGTTCACCATTGGAGACCTCGTCCTTTGGTAAATATTGCCATCTAAGATGTTTTACAATTTGTGAGTTAGTTGTCAACATTTAACACATGGAATTTTCACACGAACATTCAATTTTTCAGCTTCCCTTTTAAATTCAGAAGAACTTATCATTCTAGGTATCCACCTCCATGTAGACAAGCTTAATTAGAACTAGGTGATGGGTGTCCGTTTTAAATGGCTTCACTGTTTTTCAGACTCAAATTCTTATTGATGTATACATGAATCTTTTAGGCCTTTGAAATCTATAACCAAGGCAGCTCATATATTATATATGTTTTCTACTTTTAACTTTGAACAGTGCTGTGCTGCTTAGAACCTGAAATTCTTGGCCAGTGGATGATATAACAAAGTGACAGATTTTCCAAATACTACTTATTTTGGGGGAAGTAAGTCACTGATACCAACAAGGTGCATTTTGATGTGAGGACTTCTGTCGATTATTGGCTACTATCTAAAAGGTTAAAGTCACAAGTTAAATCTCCTTGGAACAAGTCGGCTTACTTGATCCATGGCTATCATTATCATTAAATTATCATTTAAAATTAAAAAATACAAAAATTTGAAAATGAAATATTCAGGTAAGTCAACTGCTTATTATGTATATTAATATTCAAATTTCTATATAAATAGTAAGAAAGTAAACAGAAAACATACAGATAACCCTTGAATAAAACTCATACTTAAGAATGGGTGTAGAAAGAGACTCCAAATAGTTACAGATATGACAAAGATAGCTTTGTTAAAAGATAGTTCCATATACTAAGCACTGAAACATATTTGCAGAAAGGAAAAAAAGTCTTTCAAATATTAATGTAACTTTATCCATAATCTTGAATACAATTCCCCAAAGTAGTTCATTTTTATGAAATCATCAATTTCCACTAAGATATTTGCAACCAGAAGGGAAACTTTACTGGTGTTATTTATTCGAGTGTACAAAATGCATTTATTTATTCATTTGGTATTTTAGAAGAGATACAACTACTAGTTTGATTTCTGAAGGAATAATACATGTTTATTCAACTCCAGTTATGGAGAAAAAAAATAATACGAAAAAAGTGTTAATGGGACTATTTCTAGTATTTGTTGGTAGAGAATAAGTGAGGATATTTATGCATTTAGGCAGCAAAGTAACAGGTTTCTGAAATTCAATGGTCAAGAAGAACTGCCACTATTATTTTCTTATTTGTTTTTTGCTTTCTTTAGAGTAGATAAATTATCTACTACTTCCTATAGTTTTCATATATTTTATTTTATTTTAAAGATTTTATTTATTTATTTGAAAGAGAAAGAGAGAGAGGGAGGGAGACAGTCTGACATGGGGAGTAATCTGAGGACCCTGAGATCATGACCTGAGCTAAAGGCAGACCCTTAACCAACTGAGCCACCCAGGTGCCCCTATTTTCACGTATTTTAAAGGCCTTATCTGTTTTGGTGGCAGTTTTTGGTTGACATTTGGGGATGTCATTGTCATGGTAAAGAGGGATGATTTTGAAAGATAGCATATGGGTGTTTAATAGTACATAGACCTAAGCATTTATTTATTTATATACTTGATAATTTTATTGAGGCATAAATTATATAGTATAAAATTATGCATTAAACTGTACAATTCAAAGATGTTTGGCAAACTGGGGAGGATACTTGAGCTTCTTTATACTTAATCCCTATACTCATGCCCAGCTAAGGCAAGCACTAATCTACTTTACGTATCACACAGTTGCCTTTTCTTAAGATTTCATATATATGAATTCATAGTATATGTGATCTCTCGTGTCTTCTACCACTCAAAATAGTGTTTTTGAGGCTCATTCATTTTGTATCTTGTATTAATATTTTATTCTTTTTTACCATATAGATATACATATTTTGTTTATTTACGAGTTTAAGTATCTATCCTTTTTTGATTTCATTCATAATATCTAAGGGACTACTTTGTTGGTTCTATTTAAAGTGTTTCATATCTTAATGACAATCTTAATATTTCCATGTTCTTGGAGAGGAATGTGAAACATTTATCTGGATCCCATTTTATTTCTAAGTTGGCCAGACCCTGAAGATATTGCATTAATAATTGTCTAATGAAACTATTTAACTAATTAGCCAAATATAGTATAATTTAATTGCAACCCCAGATTTTATTGGTGTGAAAATTTTTCCTGGACACAAATAATGATTTTTCTAGACATTGCCACACAAGCAGGGCCAACAGTATGAGCCATGGGGAAGAGGTTTGGAGAAAGAATTACAAATGGAAAAATCCACTAATAAAAAGAGCATGCTTAAAGATATTCCATTTTTCTAGCAGAGGTCAGAAGGAACTGTTCTGTTCAGCAAAGCTTTAATGCTTCATGAACACACAGAAAAGCTAATCCCAGGCTAGTTAAAAATGCCAAGTTCATGCAATGGCAAAAGAAATGTTATACCACTTATGGATTTGTGGAGAGAAAAAAAAAGACAGAAAATATTACAAAATATGTTGTTCTATATGCTAACAGGCTTTGGAAGAAGTTTCATTCTGTTTATAATCAAAATGCTGATATTGGCTGACATATACTCAGAATGTGTAAACAGAGAACAGAAAAGCAAAAGAAGGTGTAGAAGATTAAGCAGAATATTGTATAATTTATGAATCCCTGGAAAATGATAGAGTATAACAGAAAACAACTGAGACTCATTATCTGTGCTCTACATAGAAAAGAGATACTACCTGAGTAGCACCCAGATATATTTTTCTTGTAAGCCCAGTATACTTAATTTACAATTAGTTTTTTGTAGTCATTTATTTTATGATTTTAAAATTACAAAAAACACTTTCTACACTTTCTTCTCTTTTTACATTTATTTGAAAGCAAAGGAAACCTTGGTAAAAAGAAATGAACACAAAAATCTTGATTCTTCCTTGACATGTCATTCAATGAAGTATCACGTCAATGGTTTTATTGTTTCTGGACCAAGTGTAAGTTCTTAACATTTGTAAGCAGTAAAACATTTGCTTCATTAAACAAAGTCCTTAGAATACAACATATCTCTATACAATAGGTTGAGGGCAGTACTTTCATTGTTTCACTCTACTGAATTGCTAGAGAGAGAAATGGTGTCTCATGGAAGGAAAATAAAGCATCATTGCTGAAATATTTTATTTCTCTTAGCAGTTACTTTGCTTTGGGATCAGGAGTTTTGACATTCTATTTCTAAAGATATATAAACCATTCTCTTGTATTTGGGGGAAAATATGTAACTGTATTATCTAGAAAGCTTCTACTTAAATTTGGATCTTTTTACTCCAGAATTTTTAACATGGCAAATATTATTAATGGTTGTTAGATTTGTTGAACCACTAAAGGGTTTCTTGGTATGAAAACGTCTTAGTAGATCTCTCAAAATGATCCCTTGAGATCTGAGAAATGAATACATGGTAGTCATAGTCTATATATTACTTTTAAATGCTATACCTTCTCAGATGCTTTGAAATTATTTAACCTTTCAGTCTACAAATATGTATTGAACTTTTACTATGTTCCAGGAGTACAACCAACATCACATTATAGGTAGATAAAACATATGAAATGTTGAAGAGTGACCCATGATAAGAGAAAGAAATACATTAGCAAAAAGGAATATAAAATGTGGGGAAAGGTAAAATGTAAGATCAGGAGGCCTTTAGAGGCTTTAGAAGGTGAGGGAGTTTACCCTTGGAGTATCTGCTAGGAGTGCCTTAAATCAAAGGGACCACACACCGGCTCCGAAATATGTTTTGTAAGTTCAAAGTATATCCAAAATCCAACTACAGCTCACCACCCATTTTTCTACCACCCCGGTTCAGCCACTAACCTCAGTCTCCTGGCTTACTGCAAATCTCCCAACCAGGTTTCCTTACTTACTCAGTGGTGAGATCCCTTTGCTTGCAAAAGGCAAGGGTAGAAGTAGAGAGACAGGACCTAGAACATGGGGAAGCCACTTGATAGGATACAAGTGACAGGTGGAGATGGAAGACAAAATTCAGCTTTGGATAAAGCTCAGATAACTATCTGAGATGCCAATCAGACATCCAGGTAGAGATACCAGTCCGCATTTGGGTATATGTGTCTTGAGTTCAAGTTTTTGCAGGAAATATGATGTTGGGAATTATCAGTTTATAAGCGGCATTTGAAGCCACGAAAGTGAATGGATTATTTTTGTAGTGAGTATAGGCAGAAAGAAAAAAGGTTATCCAAAATGTGGAGGTGAGAGAGATGAAAAGAAACCTACAATGAAACTGACAAGGAACTATGAGAAATGCTAAGAGAAAAACCAGGGAAGTGTAGTGCAATGGAATCTATAAGGAGACAACCTTTGGTTTGGTTTGGTTTCTAGCTTTAATTCAACCCTCCTTTGTCCCTCATTCCCCAGTGGGGCTAAGCTCAGGGACCAGCTCCACCTTGCTCCTGGCTACCCAACTCAACAGTCCGAGTACTGTTCTTGAACTCTTCTTAATTGCCTACTTTCTATCAATTACCATCTCCCTTCTATTTGATTGCTTAAATGTTTCTCAAATATGTTCCTTTTATTCGTTTTCCTGCCATTCAGGCCACAATTATCTAGGTCCAGGATAATGAAAGAACCTCCCAGTCTTATCAGTGCCTGTATCTCTACATCTTTCATCCCTTAGATCCACTCTCCATATGACAATCAAAAAAATCTTTTTTTTCCCCCATCAAGTTTTTATTTAAATTCCAGTTAGTCAATATATAATGTAATAGTCATTTCAGGACTAGAATTCAGTTATTCATCACTTACATACAATACACAGTACTGATCACAAATGCCCTTCTTAATACCCATCACCCATTTAACCCATCCCACTCCATTCCCCTCCAGCATCTCTCAGTTTCTTCTTTGTAGTTAAGTTAGTGAAGAGTCTGTTTTATGGCCTTTCCCTTTCTTTTCCACCCTATGTTTATCTGTTTTGTTTCTTAGATTATACATATGAGTGAAATCATATGGTATTTGTCTTCCTCTCACTGACTTATTTTGCTTAGCATAATACTCCCTAGCTCCATCCATATCATTGGATTGCCATAAAATGGCAAGATTTTATTCTTTCTTATGGCTGAGTAATATTCCATACTATTTCTTCCTTATCCATTCATCAGTTGATGGACATTATAGCTTAACTATAAAAATTTGTAATTGTTGATAATTGGGCTACTGTTGATAATGTTGCTTTAAACATCAGGGTGCATGTATCCATTCAAATCAGTACTTTTGTGTCATCTGGGCAAGTACCTAGTAGTACAATTGCTGGATCATAGGATAGTTCTATTTGTAACTTTTTGAGGATCTTCCATACTATTTTCCAGAGTGGCTGCACTAGTTTACATTCCCACCAACAGTATGAGAGGGTTCCCCTTTCTTTCCATCCTCACCAACATCTGTTGTTTCTGTGTTGCTAAATTTAGCCATTCTGACAGATGTGAGGTGAAATCTCATCGTAGTTTTGATTTATATTTCCTTGATGATGAGTAATTTTGAGCATCTTTTCATGTGTCAATCATAATAATCTTTTTAAAATGTAATATAATAAATGGGAAGTCAGTCACTTTCCATTGCCTTCAAGTTCCAGTCTAAACTCAAGGTCCTTCACAATCTATACTCTCCAGCCTCATGTCTCCTTTTACTGATCTCATAGACTCTAGCCATTTAATCCAGCTTTTGATTCCTTCAAAGCATCAGCTCTGTTCTCGATAATCTATGCAAATTGTTCCCATATATGGAACTCTCCTCTTCCCATCTTTTAATTTGGCTTATTTCTACTCATATTTTAAATCTCAGTTTAAATATTATTTTCCTCAGAAATCCATTACTGGCAGTCCTTATCTGGGTTTTTTTTTACTCTCTTCTAGACTTGTTTCTTCAGCAATGACAACTCTGATTTTCCTTCCTTTTCTTTTCTTTTCTTTTTTCTTTTACAGGTATAACTGACATATAAAATTGTAAGATATTTACAATATATATCATGGTGATTTGTTTTATGTATATATTGTAAAAGGATTACCCCTATCTAGCTAATTAACACATCTATCAGCCCACATATTTATCTTTTTTTTTTCCAAGAGTGCATTTAAGTTCTACTCTCTAAGCAAATTTCAATTACGAAATACAGATCAACTATGGTCACCATGTTTTACATTAATTAGGTTCTTAGACCATATATATCTTATAGTTGAAAGTTTATACTATTTTATCAGACTCTCCTTATTTCCTCCACACCTGTCCCAAGAACAATTTTTTTACTCCGTTTCTACGGGGTTGACTAGTTTTGTTGTTATGAATTCCACAAGTGAACCAGGGAGTATTTGTCTTTTTCTGCCTGGGATATTTCACATAGCATAATGTTCTCGTGGTCCATACACATTGCTGCTAAATGGCAGAATTTCATTCTTTCTTATAGCTGAATAATATTCCATTGTGTGTTTGTATATATATATATATATATATACCATATATATATAATTATATATACATATAATACATATAACATGATATATATATATATAGTAATCTTCTTTATTCATTCATCTATTGATGGTCACTTAGGTTTTATATCTTGATGAAAAATGTTGCAATGGTCATGTAGCACAGATATCTATCTCAGATGCTGTTTTCATTCCCTTTGGGTACATACCCAGGAGTGGAATTTCTGGATCAGATGGTATTTCTATTTTTAATTTTTTAAGGACTCTGCACATTGTTTTTCATAGTGGCTGTCCCAATTTACATTCCCACCAAAAGTACACAAGGGTTCCCTTTTCTCCACATCCTCATGTTATCTCTTGTGTTTTTGAACATAGCCATTCTAACACGTTGGAGGGAATATCTTTTGATTTGCCTTATCATGGTGATTAGTGTGTGTTGAGCACCTTTTTCATGTTTCTGTTGATCAACTGTATGTCCCCTTTGGAAAAATGTCTTCTCACTTTCTCTGTTCATGTTTTAATAGGATTGCTTGTTTGTTTACTTTGCTCTTGATTTGTATAAATTCTTTACATCACCATTTATTTATCAATTGATGTGTATCTATATTATACTGACCATGAACATTGTCTTGCTTGCTCATTGTGTTTGCGCTAATTCCCAGAAAAATTTCAGAAGCATTTCAGATATGTAGAAATTAATTGCCAAATAAATGAAGAGACAAAATTTTATCTGTTCTTGCCCTCAACTGAATAACAAGGATTTCTATCCTCTTGCAATATCCTCTTCCTTTCATCCCCATTCAGGCACTTCTGGGGGTCTTAAGAGGGTATTTATCATGTAAAACGAAAAAGCCTATTCCCACTAGGCATTCGCAATATTTTGTCAGACACCGAATGGATAATCTCCCTTCTCTCCCCTAACCACAGGCATCTGTCCCATCATACTAGCATCTCATCTACACCAGTGCTCTGCCAAGATTTTTCCATAATTAGGCAATGGCAGAGGTGTTCTAGAACTATTATGGTGCCAGAAAGCTCTATGTTCCCAGCTGAAGTGAATCAAAGGCTCATCTCTTCCCATTCTGGGTCAATACCTAACAACACGTAAGTGAAATTATATTGTCCTGTGTTTCTTGAACATCATTGTATAAACAATTCTTTCTATTTCTACATAAAACCTCTCTTTTAAAGGGATTTTTAATCCTTGGGCTCAAGTTGGGAAACAAACTTCACTCCACTCTATTTATTTCCCTTTCTTTTTTCATCTAAGACCCTAGGCTCCTGAAATAAAAACTTTTGCTCATAAGCTCCTTGTCCTATGGCCTCCTGATCCCCACTATATGCAAATCAGATAGTATACTCTGAGGTCTAGGTGATTGCTGACTATTCTAAAACGAAGATCAGGCTTAACCAGAAAATTATTTCAACTACTTCACTATAAATCCCCAGAACTATATGATTAGATTAAATAGGATATTATGGGTATAATGTTTAGCTTGGGGTTAAGCACTAAATAAGCACTGCATAACTGTTAACTTTTTATTATTAAAGCATATTTTAGATATAAAATGTTCAAATAATGTGAATTTTGATCATACTCCTGTTGCCTAGAAAGGCTTCTACTAGTACTCAACTCCACCCAGACAAGGTTCTTGGAAAGATTTCTCATAATGAGTCATATCTAACAGTAATTCATCATCATTCCATTTTTGTCTATGGGTCAACATTTCACCTAATTACCTAAACTTGGGACCATGCATTGATTTCTGTACTTGTTTTCTTGTTTATCACAAGCCAATACTAAGTCTTATTGAAAGCTCTACCAGAAAAATATTTCTTGGGATGGCTTCGTGGCTCAGACGGTTAAGCATCTGCTTTCAGGTCAGGTCATGATCCCAGGGTCCTGGGACAGAGGCTCCCTGCTCAGTGGGGAGTCGTCTTCTCCTTCTGTCTGCCACTCCCCCTGCTTGTGCTCTCTCTTTCTCTCTCTGACAAATAAATACATTTTAAAGCACTTTATAAAAAGAAAATATTTCTTTAGCTTTTCATTTTTTCTTTTATTTTTTTTCATTTATTCTATTCATTTTCATTTATTCTCTTCTTATATGTGAAATCATGTGAAATTACAGATTTTCACCACTCCATATTGGTCTCCCTTCTCCTAATGACAAGAAATTGTGGAGAAGTATACCAGTAGCCTAATTAGGCCTAAGGTTCTCATTATCATATTTGCCATACAGCGTGATTTTTAAAAATGTTTTGAGCTGAGCTATTCCCATCTACTTCTTTGAAAGTTTAAGTCTTTAATTTCCTTTAATAGAATTTTCCTGAATATTTTCTTGATCACCTTTAGCTCATTATAAACTTTAACCCTCTAAATTTTGGTGTTTTCTCTAAATATGGTATTTTCTTATCTAAAATGGTATTTTCTTATCTAAAATACTTATCTAAAATATTTTCTTATCTATGGTATTTTCTTATCTAAAATACCATGTAATCTACTATTTTGTTATATGTTACATATTAATGCTTTTACCCAATGGATTGACTTCCTTTTAAACCTTATTGTAATTCAAACAAAAGAAGTGACCCTTTTATTTTCGTGGGCCTCACCACAAGCTCTAGCAGAGTGTTAAGGACACTGTACAATTAATATCTTTATATTACTATATTAAGGAACAGAAAAATAATTCTAATGATCAGTTAAACATTTTCATCTTTATTAAGCAAAGTGATATGCTATTAAGAAACTACAGAATCTCTTTATTACATGGTTGACTTTTCAGACTTACATGTGATTTCTTAAAGTACTTCACACGATATGCAAGTCAGGAAAAATAATTTCCAAATTTCTCCATGAATAAATGTAATTTTCAGAAAGCTAGCTTTGGCCATTATCATCATATTTCTTATTAGATCCAATTTCTGATCAGCTTTAAATACATTTTATTTTAGTTGTCATGCTGGAAACTTCCTAATTAATCTGATTTTCTTTAGTGCAAATTTTGATTACTATAACACTCATAATAAACACTCAGAGAATATATAAATTCAGGCCTAATGAATAAATTGTGACTTAATACCAGCTTCTAAATGCAATTTTGTCTTATTCCAAGTCTCTGGACATTAAAGGTAAAATAAAGGCAAGTTCCTGATTTGATCTAAACATTTCTGGAGTCTTCAGGATAGCCCTCCAGTGAAGAGCCACCTGGGCCTGTCAGTCTTGCAGTGGGTCTCAAGAGCCTGTTGAAGTACTGGCTTACAGCTCAGTACATAATATTTACTACCACAGAGTGTCTTCTAACTGCAGTTCAACTCTAATACTATATAATGCTCAGTCTCAACTGCAGGCCAGCTTACGGATATCACAGCTTGAGCATTTGAATATTTCCACTTGATTGGCTATATTAGAAAACCTACAATAACAGTCAATTTCCAGATAAACCTTGGGTTTTTCCCCAACTTAGGCAATAATTAAAAGTCATTTGTTTCTTATTCATTTGCTGCACAGTCTTTATTCTATTTATTGACAATGGCAAATTGCTTTCGGTTGTTGTTTTGAACCTATACTGATTATTCACACCATTTCTCTTTCAGGGTGACAAGGAACTACTTGTTTTTCCAGAATCTCAAGAGTATTTTGAGACTTCTTGTGGTAGGCGAGTTCTTGTGAACAAAAAAATTTTCTGAATATATAAGACGGACATGATACATGGCAGCCCATCCATTTACTTGGATGCATCCATATGTGGACCTAGAATAATAAGTAACAAGATGATGGTGTGCAATGTAGAAAAAAAAAATCTTAAGTACTACATGGGTGCTATTTTAAGAAGAACAAAATATTAACTGCCTCAGCTGTGTGTTTATCATTAAGTAAGTGTATTTGTATGTGTGTATACATGCACATATGTATGTGAGTGTAGTTTTTTTTCTTAACATTTGATTTGAATTTCTCAGTTCATCCCTAATCTCAGGATATGGACCAGAGACAAACATTCTCATTACATGATGCTCTTATAAGTATTATGTGATTGACCAGTGGTTATAACTGGCCTCTGTTTCTGGAATTCCTTGAAGAAATATTGCTTTGAGAATACTGTTCCTAGGGGGTTCTAAGTGTTTAGAATGCCTTCCTGATTGACTAAGTCAGTGACACATAAAATTTGACCAGACTTCAATAAGTTACACTGATTATAAAAAGGCATTTCGACCGAAATCCTAATGCTGCAACCAGTCAAAGCCACTCTGCCCACTGCCAGACTTTTCTGCTAGCATAGCTGTTGGGTTTGCCATATTTATGGTCCTTCTCTTAAACCTAACTAAGCCTTAGAGGCACAATGTGTCTTGGAATAAAGAGAATGCAATAGATATGCCTTGGAATATGTGTGCTAACATGAAATGTAAGGCTAGTAGGCACTTAAATAATTCTAAGTATGTTTATTTTTATTTAATGGAGCTTATAAGCATTCTTACAAATTTAGCATCTACTCTTCAAATGGGTGTTATCTATGGAAAATAAGTGGTGACTTTTGCCATATCTGTCCCTGTGATAGTGTGATGTCTTAGGATGTCCTAGGCAAGACATCAGTGTCTGCTTCCTTAGTGTGGCTTTTTTCTGAATGCTGTACAGAGATAGATTCCTCTTTTAATCCCATACTTTTTATTTGCCTACACTGTTCCAGTTCCTTCCTCCTCTCAGTCTCTTTACCTCTTCACTTACGCCTCTCAATCTTGACCCTACTCTGGTTGCTACTCTGTGGTTTTCAGGCTCAGATAAGGTAGGATGAGAAAAGGATGCTAGAATAAATGACATCCAAAGGATAAATGCTACTTCATTATTCACCTTTGCAATTCTTTTTGATACCTTTCTAGTGGTAGGATTTTTTTTTTCAAACTTTATATAGCAAGATAATATTTGATATATATATTTTTTCCCTTATAACAGGTGGCCATTTTCACATGTCATCAGCTCAGTATTTTATATCACCTCTTTAACTGACAGAACTGCCTCAGGAAGGCCCTTTCCACCTCAGCAAGGGAGAAGAAAGCTAAGAGGCAATTCTAGGTCTTTGAGTTCCAGTCCTAGGCCTTAGAAGATTGGAATGAAATGCAGAGCATGAGCAATACATTCAAGATGCTACCTGACATGAAAGAGTGACCTGTATTTCTCAAAGGTCAGAGGAAAAGGAAAGAAGCAGAGGATGTTAAGAGTAGATGGATATGGGTCCCTGAGAAAGGGAGATTGTTCCCTGATTTATAGACCAAACTCCAAGTTGAGGAGAGATCAGAGGTATATCCCTGAGAAGTCTGTAGGATCTGCTACTAGAGGGAATCTTGCTTTCATTCCTGGGTAGAACCTTGGAGAGTTAATGGGATGTTCAGAAACTGTAAGGCAGGATAGGGTGTTGAGATAAAAGGGGTATGAAAGAGCTTCAGTGACTTTCTCTGTGCCAGGGCAGGTAGAAAAGTAGCATTAATATGGTTACAAAGGACCTTAACCAAAAAAATCTGTGAAGCCAGAACTGAATGCTGACTCAGCATGGACAACTGATGTGCAAGCTGGACAAATGACAGACATAGGGCAAAACTTAGAAAGAGAAGCCCTTGCCCATACCAGGGGAAAAAAATCCCTCCACCAACACACCAACTCCTGTCAACCCACATGCCTCCATAAACTTCAAGGTATTTATACCCAGACCATGGGGAAGTAGAAGAAAATCAAGAGTCAATTCAGTTAAAAAACTCTAAAGAGCTAATATCAGAAATTAAGCTAGTTTTCAGGGGCACCTGGGTGGCTCAGTGGGTTAAGCCTCTGCCTTCTGCTAGGGTCATGTTCTCTGGGTCCTGGGATTGAGCCCCTCAGGCTCTCTGCTCAGCGGGGAGCCTGTTCCCACCCCCCTGCCTGCCTCTCTGCCCACTTGTGAGCTCTGTCAAATAAATAAATAAAATCTTTAAAAAAAATTAAACTAGTTTTCAAAAATTAAATAATATTATTTGTTACCTATCTGAAGAGTTAGGCTGCAATCCTTAAAGCTACATATATACAAGAAAGTATCTTTTTTTAAATATCACATTTCTGTAGAATGCAGGGCCTTATTTAGATGATATTCACACATAAGAAATAAAGGAAGAAAATTAATTGTTTCATACCTGCCATGTGTAAGCAAGGTGTTTCACAAATAATTTAGTGTTTTCATGAACCCCATAAGATAAATATTATCAACATTTCACAGAATAGAAAACCAAGGCATAGTGAGGTCAAATCACTTCTCAGAGTGATTAAAAAATGACCACGGTAGAATTTAGTTCTACACTCATATATACTCAAGCCATCTTTATTTTTCCCACTTAACGAAGAAGGGTTCATTTATATAAATAGATAATGGAAGATAGTAATACAAAGGAAAAAAAGAATACCAGATTTTTTCTCCTGAATCGTGAAAAAAATAACCTAAATTTCTCACTTAACTTTAAATAGGAACATAAAATATATTGATATTAAATTTAAAAAATATTTCTCCATTATCATATTAAGAAACCATTAAATTTACCATTAAATCTTGCCTATGAAAACTGACCATAAATTTTTCATTCTAAATATATTCAACAAGCAGATTAAGTAATGGCTAGAACAGTTAAAAAAAAAAGTAGCACAAAATCAATTACAAAAAAATATTTCTCTATATACATCTTGATTATTATGAAGGAGTGTTATAAGAGACAAATAGAATTTAAGACACAAAGAGGGATATGGAACCTAGAATTTAATTCTTTTGAGTTTATTTTGCTTTACAAATATAAAGGATTTGAAAGGGGCTGTCTGGTCATTAGCATGAAGGAGATATATATTTTCTGCAGAACTGATAAAATCTTGTTAATAATTAATAAAATAACTGAAAATAATGAAGGAGCTGGAAATCTCAGAAATCATTGACACTTTGAAAATCTTGTTTACCAGAATTAGCACTAGATCTAATGAAAACAAATTTGCTATTTACATAATCCAGAGGTGATGGATAACAACATGCAATTGTGAGTCAAGTAAGAAAAATTGTTACTTTAATCCAAAACATTCCACAAATCAATCAACACAACAAATTATCAGTGTGATAATATATTCAACACATTTGACATTTACATTAATTGGAGGTAATGAAGAAAATATTTTTTGTTGTTTGTTGGATGAAGTTAAATGGGCTGGAAATACATATGAATAAAACATCATTATTACTCTCACTGTACACCTGTTCAAATTTCTATTGACAATTTGATATTTTTATTAGAGCCCGCATGGAAAGGCGACAAGCACTAACAACAATTTTTTACACTCACAGGATAAAAGTAAACAAGCAGTGTTTTGTGCCCAGCTCCCTTAAACCACGGCACTATGACAAGTGCTTAACTAGCCCCCAAACACTGCCACTTAGTCATGACTTCTGGTTTTATAAATTATTTACAGTTTGCTAGGTATGAGGCTGGTGGAAAATGCCTTTCTTAGCTGCTTGATTGACAGTATAATTATACTGTGTTTTTGTTTTAAGCACTGTTATGCAGAACCGTAATGCCATAAAAAGTAAATAGGAATTTTATGAGCTTTTAACTTTGACAAGGTCATGCTGAAGCGTACCAAAGAGATGTCATGAAAAGCCATAGCCATTATTAGCTGTGTCCTGTAAGTGCCACTGCACCTCAAAGCTCCGTTTGGGTTAAAACATGTATTCACTACTATCTACCTCAGCAGAGGAAGTAAGGAGATGATGGAAAGCACACAAGCAGTGGGCACATTTTACCTTTTATTCAAGTTTCTTTTCTTTTCTTAAGTGCAGCCTGGTTAACGTGTTGAATTTTTTTAAAGGTAATAAAATGATACACAAAGTTATATGAATAATTTTATGTTTGATTTTATTTTCAGGCATGTCTTATAATATCTAAGAGGGCTTATTCTCTTCTTTCCTCCTACCTGATTTTGATAATTCTCTCTTTTTAATTTTTAAGCATGCTAAGATAGGGGTTGTGATGGTGGTAATGGTGAATGGTATCAACATTGTTATAAAGTGAGTGTTATAAAGTGAGGGTAAAGGGCTATGGCTATCAGCCTTGAATTCTCACATGTTCCCCGAATTTTGCCTTAGAATAAATGCCTACTCTTAAAAACTGCACTGGGATCTTTAGAATAAATAGAACAGATGGGGTTTTAAGGTCTTTCCCAAAAGGCCTGTGTTCCATGCCAAACTCAATTTATATAACTTGGCAGGAAGAGAGTGCAGCACCAACCCCATTGGGATTTGAACCCCTGGTTTTAGCTGATTGCTGATCCAAAGTTGTTCTTCATGTAGAATGGGGACTGAAGTTTAGCTTGGATGAGGTCTTTTCTTTTACAAAAGTATCTACTTTTTCTTGATGTGTGTCTCAGCAATTTTGGCTTTGATCTTGTTGTCTTTTACCTAATATTGTGAAGACATCCCAAGTCTTTAGAATCAGTCCCTTTTTTCATTGCTCCAATGGAATGAATACATTAATATTTGTCTTACGCATTCTGTTCCAGCTTTGGTGCTCTGACAAAATTTTTTTTTTTTCATTTCTCTCAAGTCATTTATTCTTTGTGCTCAGTCTCTATGACTGCTATAAGAAAATGAGAAAGGAGCACCGCATGATGATGGTGGCATTGGCATGGCACAAATGTCACTTCAGACTTTCTTGTCAACCCGTATTCTAAATGCTGCCCGTCTTGGCTGAGAATGAGTGATTGCTCAGCAAGTGATTCCTTTGATCCATCATCTAGGAGCAAATTGTTCTGAATAATGACCTATTCCATCTTTCCCACTTGGAATGTATTTTATAAGATGTCTAGAAAAACACTATTTCAACTCAGTTGTATTTCAAGTTCACCATAAATGCAAGGGAGAAGTCTTGGATTCTTGGGCCCCTGAAAGGTGAAACATGGTTATGATCCAGATTTAAGCTTCTGACAATTGTCTGGGTTCATTTGTTTTCAAAATTATGCTGGAAAGTGAATCTGTAGGTAACTGCAATGAAACTTCCATGAGCAATCATTATGTATGTGTGTATGTGTGTGTGTGCGTGTGTGTGTGTGTTGTGTAGGGATAGAGTAGGCAGGGGGAGAATTTCACTTTTGCCATATTTCAGTCTGAAAACAGAAGAAGAAATTTGTTTTTTTGTGGCATACTGCCACGAGACACAGCATAATAATCTGATTGCTTTAGTTGTGAAACTAAATTTTCCCCTCCTCTTACGCTTGAGTGGATTTACTTAAGTTCTTCTTTATCTCTACAGCAGAAAGAAGGGGAGACAAATTACCACTTTCGCTCATGTGGTACTGCTAGGAGTATTCAAGTTTCATCTGGTATTACTAACTTACCTGGGAGGATGTTTACAAAGGAATCCCTTGGTTCTAGGGCCAAATTCCTACAGAAAGATAAAAGGTTTCTAACTTTGTATTTATACCTGTCTCAGGAGCTATGGCGTCAATTTTTAGACATTTCCCTAGATACCAGGGCAGGTTCAACTCTCTCGCTTTATATAAAATTTTATGTATGTGCTTATACACATATACACATATAACATTATACGTATCTTGTGGTTGGACATAATTTAAACTTGCTGATGTTGTATTATACATCAAATTCACTAAGGAGGATTATTTTTGAAGGTTTTAATGTTATCATTTCCAGAAAGTTATCAATGTTTCAAAATGTACCTAGAGCGTAAAAACATGTTCAAAAATTTCTGAATTTTAAGAAGAGGGACATCTCTAAAATCGTCAGTCCTCGTTACTCCCTGGCATCTAAAGAGAGCATTTACCTATACAATAGTATATATATTTGCATGATACTTATTTATTTTTCCCCTATGTGTATAAAAAACTCTGCCAGCTATCTTAAATATCAAATATTTTAAATATATATGAAATGTGGGCAATGTTACACTTGTTTCAAGCTACCCGGACAACATCAATACATTGCTGAGGTCAGGATCATAGAACAGTTTTTCCTACATATCCTCTGAATTATCAAATTTAAACTCTTTAGTCAAGAAATTCACTCCTTTTTGGGTTAACTGGTTTAGGCTTCAGTTAAATGTAACAAAAATTATAAGGAACAATTCATACGTCACTTTGACAAGAGTTAAGCACTTACCATATTCATTCTAGGTTTTATCTCTGAGCTCCACTGTTACATTTCCTTGCCAGGAGATTTTGACTAGCTCAAATTTGTTTTCAAAAAAAGAAAATATAATCGGGGCTCCTGGGTGGCTCCATCAGTTAAATATCTGACTCTTGGTTTTGGCTTAAGTCCTGATCTTGGGGTCTTGAGATCTAGCATCGTGTCAGACTCCGCACTGAACATTGAGTCTGCTTGAGATTCTCTCCCTATCCCTTGGTCCCTCACCCACTCAAATAAATAAATAAAATCTTAAAATGAAAGAAAATACAATCACTGAAACTGGATATAATTCAAAGTCATCAAAACTCTTCCATGCCAACTGGATTCCATATATTCCATATATGTTCTTTGTGAAAACTGGAATATCTGCACTTGACAAAAATATTAATTTAATTAACATATATTTACCGAACACCTATTTTGCTAGATCTCTATATGAATACCATAGAGAAATAAAAGCATAATTCCTTACTCATGGAGTTTTAGGAATGTACCACAAATAACAATCAGCATTCCAAACTTCTGATGAAACACAATTCAATACCTTCTCTAAAATCCTGATGTTCTATATAGTAAGCTTAGGATGCCCAAACTTTTATATATCTTAGAATCACCTAGTGATAAGAAATATCGACACCTGAACCTCTAATCCAGAGTTTCTGATTAAGATAGCTCTGGGGCATATCCTGGACATTTATACTTTCTTTTGTTCAGCTAATTAATCTATAATGTATTATCTGTTTCAGGGATACAGGTAGGTAATTCATCAGTCTAATATAATATCCAGTGCTCAATACAAACATACCCTCCCCAAACAAGCCCGCTAGGTAATCTTTATGTACAACAGTTCGAGAACTAGCAGTCCAAAATGCAATTTTTAATCTTATTTCTTGTTTTTTTAAAGCCCAGAAATAGTAAGAAGGCCACTGTATCATGTAAATAGTAAGCTTGATATATAAATTAATAAATTAATAAAGAGGATGACAGAAAATATTTGACTAAAAGCCTACAGCTTTTAGAAAGTATATCAGTGATGTTTTGAGAAAAAGAATTTATTTGTTCATATGCTTGAGAAGTAATATGGTAATAATATTGGCTTCAGGTATGCTTCAGTCGAGAAGTTTATATTACCTCTTAACTCTGCCTTCCTCCAGGTGCTAACTTTATGTTCAGATTGATTTTCAATTCCGTCAGCAGTAGCTGTACTGGTTTCATGTGGTATATTCTTAAACTATATCACACAGAAAAGGGCATACTTTTATCTTCCAAATTGACTAAAATTTCTGCATTTCACTCTCATCAAACCGATGTAGAGGATATGCCCATTGTAAAACCAATGTCTAAGAAAGAGAGATGGGGCTGTACTAATAAAGAGACCAATCAGAGTCCATCTGTAGCCAGAGTTGTGGTCTAGCATACTACAAACTAATGTTGTACAACATACAGCAGTTGTAGAATGGAGTCTGGGAACACACCTCAATGTCCAATGTTGAAGGATATGGTATAAGGTAGACATTTAAATCATTTCCCTGAAGCATGATGAAATCTCAACTCTAAATTTTGCCAAGATGTGTCCATTCTTTCTGTTGTACAATTTTTCTTCAAATTGTATGAATCAAAAAAAATTATCACGAACTTAGGAAAAATAAATACGATATTCCAATTTTTCTGTTATCTTAAAAGCTTTGGGCCATTTAATTTCACTAGAGGTATCACAAAGTGGTAGGGCAAGTGGGTAGTAAATTACATTTACCTAGAGAGCAATACATGATCATAGTCTACTTGTCTTAAAATGGAGAGTACAGGTAACATTATTAATTTTGTGAAAGTATGCAAGAGGAATACAGGAAAGTGTTTAGCTAGCAAAGGTCCACATAATAGCACAGGATGTGATGCTAATTTAAATGAAAGGATGATGAGATCAAAGCTAGAGGCAGTTTGCTGACAAACCGCACAGAGATGCCTACTGTAAGTTGAAGAGCAATATGTCAGGAACAATCCACAAATTTCACTTCATTGCCTTTGGCTTCTGCGAGAGGAAGAGTAAGGTGTAAGAAGGCAGACAAATCCAGGGTTTTATATCCTTGTGGCCATCTATACTACCCTATAGTGCTACAGTTCCATGGATCTGCTCAGAGGATTGGAGAGAATATTGTACCTATGTTCTACTTAAGGAAAAGAAAGAATCCTTAAGAAAGAAATTCTAGCCTGTATGGATCACTCCAGTATTTTCATAAGATATAAACTCCTCAGTGTGATGGTTAAGGGCTTGAGTTTGGGAGTTGGCTCTCACAACAACAACTGAACTCCCAAACTGTATACTAACAGAATTTACACCTAATTATTGTTGAGAGAGACAAGGTAATGCTCATGTTGTAGCATGTTATCAAATCAAATAAAGAACATCAGTAACAACTTTAAATTAATCTTATAGGGCACCTGGGTGGCTCAGTGAGTTAAAGCCTCTGCCTTTGGCTCAGGTCGTGATCCTGGGGTCCTGGGATCGAGCCCGGTATCAGGCTCTCTGCTTGGCAGGGAGCCTGTTTCTCCGCCTCTCTCTGCCTGCTTCTCTGCCTACTTGTGATCTCTGTCTGCCAAATAAATAAATAAATCTTTAAAAAATTAATTCACTAATTAATTAATTAATTAATTTTATTGTTGGGACTCCCTTCTTCTGGTTACTATGTCATGACCTATGACCCCCACTATGACCTATCTGAATCAGGTTTTAAATAATTCTTTGGATCTGAGTGTGATACATAGGGATTAATGCTTGCCTCCCATCAGAAGATAAAAACTCAGAGAAGCAGGTAGAGTAAATGAATGAATCATCCTGTTTATACTCTGGTAATTGTGAGAATGTGTATGCCATCTAAAGGTGCATAGCTTCAGCAAGATCTGTTGTCATTTTGAGACTGTGGGCTTAGCCTGAATTGCTAGATCTTCCAATTTTTCAAGACAAGCCAGAGTTCAGATTTTACACGTGAAACATTCCCCATTTAGATAAATTAATAAGGCAATAGGCTATATAAGTCAAATAACAAAAGTGTGCAGGCCAGATGTGTGTTGTGGGCATCTAGTTTCCTCCATCTGACCTCTGGAAACTACACGAATAGTAGAGTATCTGTCTTTTCACTTCTCTTTTGATTTTTAAAGCTCAAGCTGTACCTCTTGACCTGTAATTTTTTGGTTAACAAAATAGTTGTGTCTCTCAATAACTTTCCAACTATAACTCGTAATTATTGGCCAAGAACAGGACTCACAAATGCAACACTTCCAGAAACAAGGTATTTAAAGCTAGTATTTCAAGTGAATTAGACATAAAAGTCTAGCAAGAGATAGAGACTGTGGGGCATGCAATTTCGTGTAATTCTCCTTCTCCTGATAAATTTATTAGGAGACTGATAAATTTATCTTTCAAACCAGAACACTATGAAAATGAAAAAGAGTGTTATTAATAATTACACTAGATTAATAGGTATAAAATGGGACAAACTCGAATATATGGTCATCTCTAAGAGGTAATAAATGCTCAGATTTCAGCAATGGTCACATAGGATCTTCAAAAACTTGTGATTCATGAAGAGAAGATAGAAATGGGTATTTGTGATATACCTCCTAACTTTAAACACTGATGGATAATTTATTTTTTATTTCCTACTTAAAACAAAAAACAAATCTACCACCCAGCCAGATATGACAGCCAGATCCTGCCCTCTGCAGATTTCTACATGGTTTTATATTATACCTGTTCTGTCTCCAAGTGTGTATCTTTGGTCTCTTTGTCCCTCATTTGTTTTGATGCCCTAATTTGACTCTGGGACATATGAACATGACTTATAACCATTTCATATCTTAAGTCCCACCTTTGGGGGCTGAAATGCTTCCACTATTTCTCAGTTCCACTTTGGCAACTCACTGCTGGGCCCCTGCTTGGGGAAAGTCTTACCCCTGCCCATTCCAAATGAGACACCCTCAGCCTCACCTTTGCAGCCTGGTCCTAACATCTCATTATCAATGACAGGTGCTTAGGAAAGAAGTCTTTTACAACTAGTATTTCTATTTTCTGGAAGAAAGTTACCTTTGTCAAATTTACTAACTGTAAGACTATTGGCAAACAAAATAATTATAGTCTTATATCAGTAAACACAAACCTGGTAAACAATTTCATAAATAAATAAGGCCCTCATAAAGTTACCACTGATCTCAAAGCTGCATATAAAATGTACTGGCAATGGTAACATAAGATTAGTGAAATTTTCATAATTGTGCTATTTTGTTAGGAAATTAAGGAATTTTCAAAGTGAAGCTCTCTAAATGTTATATTTAATACATGCATACTTAAAAAAAACCCTCAGCAAATGAATAAATGCATCAGTGAAAGCAATACATCTTCCAGAGTTAAATTTGTGCTTCTATGATGTACAGTGATTTCACTTGCATGTACATATTTAATAGGTGTGTAATCTTCTAGTTTGAATGAGAGTCATCATATATGCAGGCACCAAGAATTGGCAAAGAAAATAAACATTAAATTGAGTTGAAATGTTCTTCAAAATTGATTATAGCAAATTACCCAAACTAAAGCTATATTTAGAAATAAACCTAGGAAATCTTGTTTTGGCAGATGATACAGGTCTTCTGACTAAGATGTACAAATTCATCCCAAGGGCTTAGAAGTATGCTTTTAAGCCAAGGGGCAGAGGTATGCAGACTCTTTTTGATTCACTGTTGCAGTTGAAGCTACACACAAATAAACTTTGCATTTTGATCTAAGAGCTCAGTTTCAAGCAAGTGACATTTTCTATAATTCCAAAGCTAGCCAACATATTTTTATGACTATCTACCTGATCATAATTGGACACAATTAAACCCTTCCCCTGGTCAGCACAGTTTTAAGTATCTGAACTTCAAGTAGTTTGATTTCTCTTTATACTTCATATATCCCCTCATTACACCTCTGTTCTATGTATATTTATAAAAAGTGTCAATATTTACATGAGTCAAATTATTTTGTTTTCTATGGTCTTCAGTGGCATGTATTTTAATAGGTGGCATGTATTTTTAATATACTTAGGATTAATTTCATTCTTGCATTTTATGCCAATATTAAAATTCCCTATATATATATATATAGAGAGAGAGAGAGAGAGAGAGAGAGAGCGCATGTACACAAGCATGAGAGAGAGCCTGTTAACAGGCAGTGTTCTAGATTCTGTGAATAGAAAGGTAAATATAAATAGTGGCAGACCTCAAGTAGTTATGACCTGGCAGGACAAGGTACATGGAATTAATTATGAGTTAATAACACAATAACTACTACTTCCACCATTTCCAATAGCAAAATGTGTAACAACATCTACCAGCTGCTAAATGATTACTGTGTGGCATTATCCTGCTTAACAAATAACCTAAATCATAGATTCATTACTTAGAGATGAGGAAACTGAGGATTAAGAATTCAGAAAGCTATTTTTTAGTAAATAAAAGACCAGTAGTTTGAGGGCAGAAATATAACTCTAAAATTCGTGGTACTTAGATGCTCATGGAACTTAGGCAAAGGACAAATTAATTATGAATAAGATGAGGAAAAAGACTTTATAGAAAGAATTTTCTTTCTATTTATTTTATAATATTCATCAGATATCTAATATTAGATTGCTACTATGCTAAATGCTAGAAGCACTACACAAAAAAGAGAAAATGTCTCCCCTTAAAAAGTTCACAGTCTAGTAGAGAAGACAGCCTCAAAAAATGATTAATAGGTAGATAAGGGCAGCAATAGACATATGGAATGTGGGCAACAGGGAGCCAGGCACCTGCTTGGGTAGGTGAGGAATGGCTTCACAAGAAAAAGACAAGTCTTACTGAGACCTGAAGAATAAGATGGAATTGCCAGATGGCCAGAGTGAAGTTCATTTGTGGCTCAGCATGTAAAAAGGCAAGGAGGCTTAAAATATCATTGCATATACAGGTATGTTGAAGCTGGGACCATAGTGGAAATGGAAGAGTCTCCTGGGTCTAGTTGGGCTGGACCATGATCAACATAGCCTTTAGGTAAGAAGACAACATGCTACCCTTAGTAGTCTTTTCCACTAAGGACTGTAAAATTTTAACCTATTAGGGATGTGGAGCCATGGAAAAATTAACCCAGGAGAGTAAAGTAACTAGACGTGTGATTTTAAAACAGGGCAGAGTGCAAAGAACGAGTAGGCTTTTTCTAAGTAGCAGAGCAAGGAGAAGGCCTAACAGAAAAGCATCACCTGGTGTATTTAAGGAAAAATGAGTAATACAAAGTGGGAAAAGACAGGACTGCAATCAAAAGATTCATTAGGGTAGATTTTAAAGGGCCTTCGATCCCATAGTGAGGAGTTTTTTTTTTTTTTTTTTCTACAAGAGATGGTAAGAGAGGTAATCTGGATTTTAGAAAGGTAAATCTGGTGGAAATTAAGAGGAATGACTGAAGACATCCCAGGAAATAGGTTTTGTGATAGTCTTGGGGTAACGGAGGTGGTGGTGGGGGAGCCACAAATGAAATAGGATATAGAATGGAAAATGGATAGTGAATTTATAAGATTCCTATGTAAAAAATGCATGACTTAATAAGGAAAAGGATGTACACAGTGAGAGACAGTGCGGAGTTAAAGATGATGCTGAAGTTTGATTATGTGTTCTTGTCATGGATTGGATTATGTCTGTAAAGACAAAACATTATGTAGATCATCTATCTTCTCAAATAGTTTATATTTTTAGAAGGTTCTTGTTTAAATCTAGGGTGAATCAAACTGGAGGTAGGCAGGACCTAGAGATAGCTGATAAAGGGAGATAACAATGGAACAATGGAATGGTTCCTAACAGCAGGTAAGAAGAAACTAGTAAAATGCCTAAGACTTCAGTGCAACAAGATGCAGGGATATGGAAAATACAGAAACGAGGGTTGGGGAATTATATTTTAGTCTTAGGGAGTAGTAGACTCTCACAAATGCCTGTTTGACTTCTTAGTTAAAATATTAGCCCTGGAGAAGAGAATTGAGACAAAGATAGTAATGGAGAGAGAAGACAGGTAAGGGACCCGGCAGTTCCATGATCATAAAGAAGAAGAAAAAACTTAAGTATCTATTACAAAGTTAGAATAGAATCAGTAGCATTGTTGATTTGATGAACTGACAAAAACTTGCCTGTGGCTCCTTGTATCTGTTCTGAAACAGGTTAAGTCCCGGAGTCTGCCGCAAGCTAAACCCATAGGTGTAAGTCCTATCTCCACAGGGCAGGGCACTGCATGATTAGAAGGTTTTGAAGGGAAGAAAGGGAACCACTACTGACTGAGCTTCTACTTTCTAGGTCAGATACTGGGGCAACAATCCTGAGACACAGAAGTTATTATTCCCATTTTATACACTTGGGAAACTAATATTCTTTGTGATGACTTTTCTCAAATCACAGAGATAATAAGTGGATAAGCAGGGGCTGTCTGTATCTGCAAAGTCAAAACAAATTCTTCCATCCCGCTCTTGCTCCCTGGAGTCCCAAAGGCCCACTTCAAATTCTTAATGCGCACGCGCGCACACATAGACACAAGGACCTGACAGCTGACATTCTAAATGCCTCCTGAATCAAAAAAGTCATTATTTCTCTGTCTATAGAGACTAAAGAGGTGTTCTCTCAGCAAAAGAAAAAAAGAAAAGTGTTGTTCTGCTAAGTTTTCCTATTCCCTGGTAACCTTTACTTCCTTGTCCCCCTGCCCTCTGTGACACCAAACAATGTTCTAAATGAAGCAGTCACTACCAGAAATTTCTTTCACTGCTGACTGAAATTCACCAAATGCTGACTTCTTCATCTCCTTCTTGCATGCAGTTGGAGGAGCGACTGTAAAACAGGACCAGATTCTTCTAGGCCACGTAAGGAGCCAAGGGATCATCTGAGGGACAGCCTTCTAGTTCCATGAAACTCTCTGTCTGACTTACTCCATGAATCAACGAGAGTCATTAGGTCAGGAATATGACTCCCTTGGTCACCTTACCATTGGAATTTCAGCCTCTGAAATACTTTTTAGGTCTGTCCTTTGGAAGTCTGATCAAGATGATGTAGGAGATGACACAACCAGAACGGTAGAAGTGGAACCCAAGTTAGGTTTCATTTCTGTTAATTCTATAATACTTCCCCTACAAGGACTATCCTTTCCCGTAACACAAATACATTTGGTTTTGTAATGTTGATGTGTTTCTTACAAAGTCATAACAAAAAAAATTAAAACTGGTTAAATACTAAGATTTGCAATTAATTTCTTAGCATCCAGACCCTGTGTATTCACTGAGAAAAGACTACATATTTTCTTTTATTCTGCCACTACTTTAAATTTGATAGACATTTAATAAATATTTTCTGATGCTGATTGTGTAATTTATAAGGATGCTGAGTGTCATACTAAGAATATACGGTTTTCTTATATTCCGTATACATATATATTTATACAGTTGTGCTTTCTTGTCTCTGGGTCATGTGTAGCATGATTTATTAAACACTTTAATGTAGCTTTTTGGATAAACTATCAACTGTCTTACAGAAAAGATAAACATTATTTTTAAAGACACAGACTTATTTGTACGTGATTGTGAAGGAATCCTAAGGCACCAAGCGTCATGATGCTGAGAACCCAGGATGGGATGGCTTATTTTCTCATTAAAGATTCTCTGGATGGCCTCCTTGCAGGGTAAGGCTTTCTTTTCCACATCAAACTTGACGCTTTGTTTCCACTATTTTACCCCAAAAACACTAAAGAAAAAAAGAATTTGTATGTTTTTGGAATAGATTTCAGAAAACATGTGGTTAGGAATGATATTATTTTAAATTTTTAATAATAAACTCACATTGTTTTTTTTTTTAAAGCTTTTATTTATTTATTTGACAGAGAGAGATCACAAGTAGGCAGAGAGGCAGGCAGAGAGAGAATAGGAAGCAGGCTCCCTGCTGAGCAGAGAGTCCGATGCGGGGCTTGATCCCAGGACCCTGAGATCATGACCTGAGCCGAAGGCAGCGGCTTAACCCACTGAGCCACCCAGGCGCCTCAATAAACTCACATATTTTGAAGAACAACAAATCCAACCGTCCTGCAAATGTTTGTTCAAAATCTACAGATTCTTTGCTGCATGCCAGAAAGATACAGAGATGAGAGAAATATGTTTTAATTTCAAGAACTAACTAGAATGAGATCCTTCTCCACATATACACCAAACACACAGAAAATGGAGAAGAAAGCAGACTGTTTCACACATTAGCAAAACCCCAAATAAGAGTCAGTATAAAAATAAACACACGCACACACCAACTCTAGGTATTTTACCTACATTTCACCATTAGCCCCAAATCCCCTGGAACTAAGAAAATATTCTAACCTCTTAATACTTTTTTCCTTCAATTTTCCATTTAGACCTTAATTTAAAGGTAGAAAGGGTGGGGGGAAACAGGTATAAAGATATCTTTTATTTCTGGGCAACAAGGAAGGATATTAGAAGTATATAAATGATAATAGAAAAATCATAATTCTTGGGGTACCTGGGTGGCTCAGTGGGTTAAAGCCTTTGCCTTCAGCTCAGGTCATGATCCCAGAGTCTAGGATCAAGCCCCGCATCAGGCTCTCTGCTCTGCAGGGAGTCTGCTTCCCCCCTCCTCTCTCTCTGCCTGCCTCTCTGCCTACTTGTGATCTCTGTCAAATAAATAAATAAAAACTTTTTTTAAAAAATCATAATTCTTAGAAAGTACTGGACCCTTAACAGAAATCTGGTCATAATCCTATAGCAGATATATTTAATCCTATAGCAGATTAATCAAGGCAAAGATAAGTCTGGAGAAAAAAGACAGATAAGGTATAAAGCAGCTATGCGTGCATGGTATATGTGTCTAAGTAGAAATAAAATAATCTAGTTTATCTAGCTATAAAAATTTCCCCAGAAGGTGGGCTTTATGGTTATATGACTAACATGAATTCACTTCAGATAGTACAATATGATCATGCTCATTTGCTACATGCTGGTTGTTGTAGGGATAAGTGCAGGGAAGGCAAAATAGCTTTGTAATAAAGTATCCATGTTTTGAAGTCCAGCAGATTTGGAACTAAATTCTGGCCCTATTACTTCCCAGGCCTCTGACCTTAGAAAGTCATTTATTTGACTTCTCTGAACTTATGTGCTGTCATCTGTAAAATGAGAAAAATGATCTTCTCACAAGATTTATGAGTTAATATGTGTTAAACTTAGGACAGTGCTTGGCAGATAGTAAGAGTTCAGTAAATGATAGAAGGAGGGTAGTAAGACCAGTGGTAATCATATGGGTCATTGGAACTGTGGATTGTTAAACTGACTTGGGATAATGACTAATGATGTTAGAATTGATTTCGGTTCCTACAGAAATTTTACGGATTTATGTTAAAATCAGAATGATGCTAGTAAGTTGGGGGGGGCAGTTTATATAAATGCATCTTAGAAAAAAAATCATTGTTGATATTGTCAGTTTTCCCCAAGTTACCTCATTCTTTCCAGTCTTTCTAGTCATTTCCACCAGGATATTAGCTCAGTTCTATTCCTGGCTTTTCTGAGAGTCCCTCCCTTGGCAATACCTGGCAATACCATGGATCAAATATACCTTACCAAACAAGGCCTCTTCATAGCTTTCTGGTTCTCAGCAACCTGGGGTCAATACCACCCAATTTTAGAACACAACCTAAAGCACGTGTCACTGTGACCTTTAGGGGGTACCTGATCTGAAGATGCCATTTCTTTCTTTGCACAGTTATTTTTAAACACAGGAGTCATTTTCATAAATACTAAAATTTCCAGTTTATCCTGAAAAAGAAAACCAAAAGATCTGACCCCTGAGTCTCTAAGAATAATAATTGTCTGGACCTAAGCAAGGATGTAGGAGACAACTGTTGGATCAGCATCCAGTCCCTTCTCTCTCTTTCCTGATAGAACTATATTGGTTCAGATATACAACTGCACATAACTTTTATGACTCCAGGAACAGTGAATCCCTTATAATCTGTGAATTTTCGTTTTTGCTAGGGATGTGTTTCTTCAAGGATATGTGACCAAATATGGGCTAATGATATCTTAGGAGGTATTCTCTGGGGCTTCTGGAAAAGTTAATTCTTTCTAAATTTTCTGAGAAGCTTCCCAAACAATCATTCTCCTTTATTTTGGATACTATTTATTCATGACTATGAGGCTCGGAATGGCTGAAGCCAGTTCACTGTCATCTTAAGGATAAAGCCCCACACAAAGGAAAACAGAGCCATGGGAATTGCAGGGAGACAAAGAGTCATGAAAATAAATCTATTCAAAACCCCATATTGGCTCTGGATTTACTGTATATAAGCTAGTAGTTGCTTTACCTCTCCCATTTTTTAAAAAAATTGAAGTATAATTAGCATACACTATTAAATTAGTTTCAGGTGTACAACATAATGATTCAACAATTCTACACATTACTCAGTGCTCAACAGGATTAAATGTAGTTCCCATCTTTCACCAAATAACACTGTTACAATCTTATTGACTATATATTTTATGCTATACTTTTCATCTCCATGACTTATTTATTTTATAACTTGAAATTTGTATCTCTCAATCCCTTTTATCTATTTCACGCACCTCCCCTCTGCAACCGCAAGTTTGTTCTCTGTATTTAAGAGTCTGTTTTTGACTCTCTATTTGTCTGTTTTGTTTCTTAAATTCCAAATATAAGTGGAATCATATGGTATTTGTTTTTCTCTGACTTATTTTACTTAGCATTATGCCCTCTCAGTCCATCCATGTGGTTGCAAAGGGCAAGATCTCATTCTTTTATTATGGCTGAATAATATTCACACACACACACACACACATATGTAATATATACTTTATATACATATAAAGATGGAGAGATAGATATCACATCATTTTTATCCATTCATCTATCAATGAACACTTGAGTTATTTCCATATCTTTACTATTGTAAATAATGCTGTAATAAATGCAGGGGTGTATATATCTTCTTTAAATAGTTTTTTTTTGTTTGTTTGTTTTCCTTGGGTTAAATACCCTGTAGTATTGCTGGATCATATTGCATTTCTATTTTTCACTGTTTGAGGAATCTACATACTGTTTTCTGCAGTAGGTGCACCAACTTACATTCTGACCATCAGTGAAAAGAGTGCCCTGTCCTATACATCCTTGTTAACATTCTTTATAACTTGTCTTTTTAGTTCCCACAATTCTGACAGGTATAAAAGGTAGTAAAGACTCCATAAAAAACCTAGTATAACTGACAAATTGATTCAGTGAAGTCACAGGATACAAAATTAATATACAGAAATATGTTGCATTTCTATACTCTAATAATGTAGTGAGAAATTAAGTAAACAATACCACTTCCATTAAGACCAAAAGTAATACCACGAGTAAATGTAACCAGGGAAGTGAAAGACCTACACTCTGAAAACTCTAAAACTATAAAACACTATAAAACTATAAAACAAAGTGAAAGACATTAAAGACAATACAAACAAATGGAAAGACATCCCATGCTCGTGAATTGGAAGAAATATTATTAAAATGTCCATACTACGCAAAGCAATTTACATATTTAATGCAGTTTCTATCAAAATATCAATAGGATTTTTCACAGAACTAGTACAAATAATACTAAAATTTGTATGGAACCAAGAAAGATCCTGAATAGCCAAAGCAGTCTTGAGAAAGAACGAAAGGCTAGAAGTGTCACAACCCCCAATTTCAAGATATACTACAAAATTGTACTAATAAAAACAGTTTAGTACTTGTACAAAAACAGACTAATGGAACAGAAAAGAGAACAGAGAAATAAACCTACACTTATAGAGTCAATTAATCTTTAACAAAGAAGGGCAGAATATACAAAGATGAAAAAAAATCTCTTCAACCAATCATGCTGGGAAAACTGGACGTGTAAAAGATGAAATTGAGCCACTTTCTTATACCATACACAAAAATAAACTCAAAATAGATTATAGGACCAAATGTCAGATCTGAAACCATAGAACTCCTAGAAGAAAACATAGGCAGTAATTTGTCTGACATCAGCCATGGAAACATTTGTCTAGATGTGTTTCCTAAGGCAAGGGAAACGAAAGCAAAAATTAACTATTGTGGCTGCATCAAAATAAAAAGCTTCTGCACAGTGAAAGAATCCATGAACAAAATGACAAGTCAGCCTATTGAATGGAAGAAGATTATTTGCAAATGATGTATTTGATACATCACGGGTTAATATATAATATAGCATGTCATATTATTGTCATCAAATATATATGATATAGCATGAGGTTAATGTTCAAATATACAAAGAATTTATACAATTCAAGACCAAAAACAAACTATCCAATTTTAAATGGTTGGGGATCCTGAATAGACATTTTTTTTTTTTTTACCAAAAAAGACATACAGACAGTCAACAGACATGAAAAAATGTTCAGTATCACTTATCATCCATTTTGAATGGTTGTCATCAGTCTCTGAATTGACCAAAGTGACTTAGGGAGTGTACCCAACATATGCATGTCTCCATCTCAACAGCAATATCTCTTCATATATCTGCCCTAGCCTGCTTTACTCCTATTAGTTACTTATCAAGCCCAGGTCAGCATTTAAGTTTGTGTCTCTTATTATCAACATCATTAAAACAAATCTTGACCAGGAAAATATCAGGGTTTATGGTGTTTTAGGAGTCAGAATGAAGTATGATAACTGGTGCCTTCTTCTCCTTTTAGGAAAAAGAAGAGTGATGTAAAGACATTCTCCCAGGAAATACCTTCTGTTTTTCTATATATGTGTGTAACAATTCTGCCCAGGAATAGTATAAAATAATACTTCAGGATAAGGGCTCTGAGATCCAATTGCTTTAACTATAAATCCTGGTCCTTCAGCTTACCATCTATTTAACTTCTAGTAAATGGCAACTTTTTAAAGACTCACTATTTTTATGTGAAACATTGGAATAATGACTATAATAAACTAATTGGGCAGTTGTAAGAAGAAAATGAGATAGAATATGTAAAGTACTTATCAGACTTCCTAACTCACATGGAATATTTTGTAAAAATAAAAAAATGACAAATGGAAACAAGACAATCGGTTAAATGGTTTGTAGTCAACATCTCTCAAATAGTAAATGGCTCTTTAAGATTCAACTTAAATTATGGTATCTAGAACAAATAGCTAGTGAAATGTAAGTATATGTTTTTCCTTAAGATTTTTAACCTAACGGCTTTGATCAACATTACTAGAGTTTACTTTTTGTATGAAAAAAATCCACAACATTTGTATATCTTCATCTTTGTGTAGAAGTATTATATTTATTATGTTGCAGCTTCCTCTGCTATGCTTCAGAATATGTATTCAAGATTTTTGGGGGGCCTGGGTGGCTCAATGGGTTAAGCCTCTGCCTTCAGCTCAGGTCATGATCTCAGGGTCCTGGGATCGAGCCTCACATCGGGCTCTCTGCTTAGCGGGGAGCCTGCTTCTTCCTCTCTCTCTGCTTGCCTCTCTGCCCACTTGTGATCTCTGTCTGTCAGATAAATAAATAAAATCTTAAAAAAAATTTTTCTTATTTAAGAATCATTACCTTGGACAGTTCCTGTATATATTTCTTAGAGTTGGATTTCAACTCAGGGAGAACACCCCATTTAGATTTTAAATAGAAAAATGAACTAAAAAAAGAAACACATAAAAATTATACATATATGGAATTTTGATTCAAGTAATTAAAAAAGAATGTTATTCTCCCCAAAAGGCAGGAAATAAATTGTTAGTCACCACTAATCCACTGAACTTTGTTGCTAAGATCATTCAATAGCTTAGCTTAGGGATTTTTCATACTTTTTACTCAATAAAATTTCTTCAGTCATTAAATTAATGTACACACCTTGAGCAGAATATAAATTAAATTAACCTTTTTTTGACACTGCTGCATTTGTTCTCAAGGTTTTAACTAAGAAGAGCTATAGGTTGAGTCAGACAGAAAGAACACTTCTGTATATGCCTACAATTTACTTATACCTGAGTTATATATATTTTAGTAGATTCAGTCTGGAATAAAGTACAAATCAGAGACTTAGGAATTATAATTTATTCTCTACTTCTGCTAAAAATTTATGATATAAGCAACAATATCTGGCTCCTCAAAGATAGTTCCTTTCATAAATATAGAGATAACATCCATGATTTTTTAACCACAGGATAACATGAATTCAAAGAATTAGAGGAAGACAAATTATGATGAATAGAAAGTAGCTGTTAATAAGTCATTATTTTATCCCAAGCGCCTGGTTACTTTTTAGTGAAGTATAATTTACATGGAGTAAGTGCATAAATTTTAAGAATACAGAGCAGTTGTAACAAATATATACTCTCAGTAACCTACATGCCTCTCAAGATAGACAGCACTCCTGTCATCCTAGTAAAATCTCTCTTGCCCCTTCCCAGGCAGTCTCCTCTCTACTTCCTCAAAGCAACCCTCTTTTTTATTTTTATTTTTTGCAACTCTCTTTTTAAAAATTTTATTTTATGTTTTTATATTTTACTGAAGGTGAAACTGATCTACAAAGAACTGCATGTACTTAATGTGCACAATTTGAGGAGTTTGAACTTAATACAATCCCCTATGATACCATCACCACAAAGTAATAGGCATATCCACATTCCCCAAAGTTTCCCTGTGTCCCTCTGTTTTGTTTAGTAGTAAGAACATTTAACACAATACCTACTCTCTCAACAAATTTTGAATTCAAAATGCCATATTGTTAGCTATAGGCACTATGTTGTATAGCAGATCTCTAGAACTGATTCATCTAGTATAACTGAAACGTTATAGCTATTGAACAAGTGCTTCCTTCTCCTGCTGTCTAGTCCCTAGAAACCACCACTGTATTCTCTGCTTCAATGGGCTTGGTTGTTTTAGGTACTATACACATGTGGAATCACATAGTCTTTGTCCTTCTGCAACAGGCTTATTTACATGGCATAATGTCATCTAGGTCCATCCATATTGTCAAAAGTGGCAGGATTTCCTTCTTTTATAAGGCTAACATTCCATTTTATGTGTTATTATACTTTCTTTATCCATTCATCTACAGATGAACACCTCAGTTATTTTTATATCTCAGCTATTGTACCTAAAATTGCACTGTACATGGTAGTAAAGATATCTCTTCAAGGTTCTGATTTTAATTTTTTGGGATACATATCCAGAAGTGAGATTTCCAGACCAAGTGACAAAGTTTTATTTTTAATTTTCTGATGCATCTTCATATTGTTTTTCATGGGTGTTGCACTATTTTGTATTCCCACCAAGAATATACAAGTATACAGAATGTACAGGTTTCCACATTTTTCATTTTTTTTTTTTTTTTTTAGATTTTATTTATTTGACAGAGAGAGATACGCGAAAGAAGGAACACAAGCAGGAGAAGTGAGAGATGGAGAAGCAGGCTTCCTGCCAAGCAGGGAGCCCAATGTGGGGCTCCATCCCAGGATCATGCCCTGAGCTGAAGGCAGATGCTCAATGCTCAAACAGGCACCCTTCCACGTTTTTCCAACTATTACCATTTTTTATAATAGCCATACTAATTATTGTCAGGTGATATCTCATTATAATTTAGATTTGCATTTCCCTGACTATTAAGGATACTGAGCATCTTTTTATATACCTCTTGGTCATTTGAATGTCTTCTTTGGAGAAATGTCTATTGAAATCCTTTGCCTATTCAGGGCAGTTAAGCAAGAAAAAAGGAAGAAGTAAAATTATCTTTGTTTTAAGATGACATAATCCTATGTGTAGAAAAACTTAAAAATTCCACACACAAAAAAATGCTTAGAATTAATAAATTCAGTAAAGTTATAGGATATAAAATCACCATGCAAAATTCAACTTCATTTCTAACATTAACAATAAACCATCCGAGGAGCACCTGGGGGGCTCAGTCATTAGGCATCTGCCTTTGGCTCAGGGCATGATCCCACGATCCTGGGACTGAGCCCCTCATCAAGCTCCCTGCTCAGCAGGAAGCCTGCTTCTCCCTCTCACACTCCCCATTCCTATGTTCCTCCTCTCTCTGTGTCTCTCTCTTAATAAATAAATAAAATAATAATAAAAAAAGAACCATCTGAAAAGAAAATTAAGAAAGTAATCTCTTTTATGATAGCATACAAAAGAATAAAATACTTAATAATAAACTTAACCAAGGAGGTGAAACACTTATACATGGAAACTACAAGAGAATGAAAGAAAGAAGACATAAATAAATGGGAAGACATCCCATGTGCTTAGATTGGCAGAATTAATACTATTAAAATGTCCATACTATCTGAAGCAATCTACAGATTCAGTGTGATGTCCATCAAAATCCCAATGGCATAATTTAGATAAATTTTAAAAATCTTAAAATTTATGTGTAACCACAAAAGATTCAGAATAACCAAAGTTATCTTAAGAAGAACAAAGCATCACACTTGCTGATTTCAAAATATACTACAAAGCTACAGTAATTAAAATAGTATGGTAATGGCATAAATTGTCTAATTCTGTCTACATAGAATTAAAGATCAAAGGAAGAGCATAGAGAGCCCATACACAAGCCAACATGTATATATGATCAACTGATCAGTGACAAAGGTGTCAAGAACACAGAATGGAGAAATGGTAGTCTCTTTAACAAATGGTTGGGAAAACTGGATACCTACTTACAAAAAAAAATGAAACTGCACCCTATTTTACACCATACACAAAAATCAACTCAAAATGGATGAAAGATCTAAATGTATGACCTGAAACTGCAAAATTCCTCAAAGGAAACATAGGGGGAAATCTTCTTTGCATTAGTTTTTTAATGATTTCTTGGATATGTCACCAAAAGCACAGGCAACATAAACAGGTAGGACTAATCAAATAAACAGTTCTTGCATAGGAGAGTGAACAATCAACAGAATAAAAAGGCAACCTGTGGAATGGGAGACAATATTTGCAAACCATATATATGCTAATATATATAGTTGAAAATTTTTTTTTAAGATTTTATTTATTTGATAGAAATACGGTGAGAGAGGAAACACAAGCAGGGGAAGTGGGAGAGGTAGAAACAGACTCCCTGCTGAACAGGGAGCCTGATGCAGGGCTCAATCCCAGGACCCTGTGATCATGTCTTGAGCTGAAGGTAGATGCTTAACGACTGAGCCACCCAAGCACCCTTGTAGTTGAAATTTTAATATGCAAAATATATAAGAAATTCCTATAGTTCAATATAAAAAAATGAATAATTTAGTCAAAGCAACCACTCTTCTGATTTCTATCACTACATATTTGCTTTGCCTATTTTAGAACTTCATAGTAATGGAAACATGTAATACATAGCTATTAGGTCTAAATTCTTTCATATAATGTTTCTGAAACTACCCATGTAGTTTGTTCCTTTTTTATTTCCAAGTAGTATTTCATCATATAAAAATAACCTAGTTAGACAATAGACAGGATTGTTTCCAAGTTTCAGCTTTCATGAGGAAAACTGCTATGAATATCCTTGTACAAGACTTCTGTGACATGTGTCTTCATTTCTCTTGGATATGCTTCTAGGAGTACCACACTACTTTACAAGTATGTAATTTGAACATAAACCCAAAGAGTCATGGGTATTTTAATACCCAACTTAGAAAAATTTAAATGTTATTTTCTAAAAATCTTCATTCCATGCTGAAGATGGTCTCTTCTGCCAAAGAAGAACATATCATGCCAAAGGACATGAGCATAAGCTTCAATAAGTAGCAATTTTCCTTCCTCTGAGCTCCTTCTTCATGGAAGAAAGCAATGGGAAAGGGCCTACAAGTCATGACCAGCACAATGAATGGATAATACATTCTAAACCTGAGCAGAAGATAGACTTGAGAGAGTTGATTAAAATATATCTTCATAGAAGGGTGAAAATGGGTATGGGTTTGTGTGTATGTGTCTGTATACAATTTTCCATTTATTTATTCCTACAGGTCCTAAAACTAATGGAAATTAAACTATGGAAACTAACTTGATGCTCTCATACAAATACCAATATTAAATTTCAGTCTATAAAAAACATAATACCATAAATTATCATTGATATAAAATTACCATCACTTTTATTTCTACTTTGGTTAAAGAATAGGGAAAAAAGCACTCAATCGGACTTTTCTCTAATCACTTCATTCATCAACTTTTGAAACAGTCTGTGGCATTACCAAATTAACAATTCTGAAAAAGAATGCCTTTCCCAGCTTCATTTTCCATGTCAGGGATTTGGCTGTGCAACTCAGAAGCAGAGTACATTATTTTTGTTTCTCCAATTAACACTTTTCTTATTAGTTTCTTATTAATTCAACTTAACAACAAAAAGTCAAATGTTAAGTGCTAGGTATATACTTTTATTTACCCCATGAGATAGAGCATTTTCATTCTGTGCATTATAATATCTACAGGTGATATCAAATATTTCTGAATAACTCAGGCCTGGGATCTAGGGCTATAATATCACTATTAGTGAGCAACAAGAAGAGCAATATACAACATGTAGTACAAGACAAGGTCTCTCATTGTGAAGACACTACAGACTCTGGTACAGGCAACGTTTATGCAACTGAGGATTGCATTTCAATAAATGTCCAAACTAAGCTGGGAGAACAACCTAGGAAGTAATGATAATGAACCTATAATATTATTGGTTAAACACAGGTATAGAGAGAAAGGACAAGTGTCCAATTCCTTAGTATGCCAAAGGACTTCCCTACAAAGAGATAACCTATAGATTAGAATCCTCCATGGTTACTGGCAGAATAGGAAATAGTGCTCTTGACCTTATAGAGTAAGAAGAAAACCAGAAATCTGTCAGGCAAATGTACAGTGTCAGCAAATACCAACTTCTCTCATTGCATGGAAGCGGATGCAAAGGTGAGAGGAAGGTCTGCATCCTTTATTTAATTAATAATAAGGAACTTTAATTTTTGTTCAACTGACCTTCATAACTAATGTATTTTTATGGTTAATGTGATTCTATTATATAAACATGTCTTCCTATCACTAAACGTTTAGCAGTTCACTCTTCAGGCTTAATATAATGAGACATAAAAGTGCATTCCTTTAGAAGAAGAGGGGACAGTTACAACACACAGTACTACTAAAATTAAATGTTTACATATGGATATATGAGATATATGTCTTTAAGATACATGCTACTGAGATAGCCACAATTTGGGGAATATATGCTATGGAAATACATAAGATAATGAGGCAATGGATAATCCATATTAGGAATTTCTAAACTTTTTTTTCTAAATGAAGGCTGATAATAGATCCTACCTCATTTCTTTTGCTTCTCCTTTTTGTAGTTCAGGACTGAGCCAGCTGACATTCATACCTGTGGTTCTGTCCCGTACAGTACTTGAGCCAGTTTTGACTGAAACAGGGCATTCATCAGAACCTGAGGCAACATTATCAGGTGGATTTTAAAATCAAATTTCATCCATTGGGCCCAGGACACCAGATCTCTCTTAAGTTCCTTTCATGCAAATCAGATCCATAGTTTAAAGTTTCAACAGCAAGATTCAACACTTTGGTGTCCTGAAATCTCTCGCTGCTGTGTCCCACTTTTATAAATGTGGCTTTCTGGAAACATGGAAGGCTGGAAACAAACCTGGGCTCTAAATTTATTCTCTCCGCCACAGGAGGATATAGCCTTGTCATTAATATATGGATTTTTGTTTGCTTTGTTTTAAAATTTCATTTTTTTCTTTGACAGAGAGAGGGAGAGAGCACAAGCAGATGGAGAGGCAGAGAAAAAGAGAAGCTTCCCGCTGAGCAGGGAGTCTGACGCAGGACTCCATCCCAGGACGCTGGGATGATGACTTGAGCCCCAGGCAGATACTTAACCGACTGAGCCACACAAGCGCCCTGTCATTACTATATGTTTTTTAAAAAAAGAAAAAAAAAAAAAAAAAGAGTGATGTACTGAAACAGGCCTAAGCTCTCTCTTGGTTTTATTCATTTCTCAGAAACATTGTGAAATTTATGTTAAACAAAGCCATCAATAAAAATTAAATTCCACAAGCCCACAATAAAATTGATTCAATGAAAAACAGAGTAAATGCTAAAAACTCAAACTTCTATATTAATTTCTAACAAATTACCACAAAGAAAAAAAAAGTTACCACAAAGTTATAATTTCTAGAGGGTAGAAGTCTAAAGTCAAGTTCTTCTCATGCTTACTCTGAAGGTTCAAGGGAAGAAGCCTTCTTTGATTTTTCTAACTTCTGGTGGTCATTTGTAACCGTTTGTGTTCCTTGGTTTGTGGTAGCATAATTACTCTTTGCCTCCATCTTCACATGGCCTTCCTCCCTGTGTCACCTCTATGTCTTCATATTTGTCACTCCTTATATAAATATCAGTCATTGGATTTTAGGGCCCACCTTAATTTAGTATAGCCTCATCTTAAATTGCAAAAACACTATTTCCAAATAAGGTTACATTTATAGGTCCCAGGGATTTTAAAACTTCAACATTATCTTTCTTTGGGAACACAATTCAACCCACAAATTCTTAATTGCTACCTTTTACTGTTATGTTATTCAGCTTAAGTTTATAAATTTACTCCATAGCAAACACTGTAATAAATTGGCAAACACTATAAATCAGGGCTCAATTTACCATTTTTTGTCTGCAAATGTTTTCTCTTCAGGGCTAGACAGTAAATATTTTAGGCTTTGTACACTATAACATTGTAGCAATTACTTAACTCTGCTGTTACCCTGTGAAAGCAGATATAAGCAGTATATAAAAAAATAGGTTTGGTAGTGTTCCAATCTAACTTTATTTACAAAAATAGGAAGTAGGCCAGATTTACCCTGGGGGTGATAGTTGATTGACCCCTAGACTAGACTTAAGAAAGTAATTATAGAATGTTAATAATGTGGACAAATACCACAGAGTGTCACATCTATAGCTATTACATTGTCAGCAGCACAAAAAATCTGAGTAAATATTCCGTTGGTATTTGAAAACTAATATTCAGTTCTGCAAAGAAATTGCTCACGTCAATGATGACGGAGTGAAGTTCCAAAATACATGTTTTCTATCTTACTCATTAACATAAGTAAGAATAAAAACCAATATTCAAGTCAGAACTACTACATTAATCAATTAACTGGCACCATTAGTTAGTTAGGAGTTTGGCAAAAATCAAGGGAAAATTTTTCAAGAACCAATTGGCCATGCGGAATTTATAATTTTTTTTTTTTGTAAACTGGGTCCTACACGTTATAAAACTTACAATAAACTTGTGTGTGCATATATATGCATACTTTTTTCTGGAGAGCCAGTTGTCAAACTTGCCAATATACCACCTGAGGTTTATAAACACCCGAGGTTTGTAAATATTTCTGCAAATGGGAGTAGATATGTCAGAAATGTAGCATGTTGATGTAACTCAGAATACACAAAGAGAGTAGAGTAGTAATAAATTTTATTATTTCCTAAGATTAGTCTCAACTGTGCCCCTCATAGTTCCATTATTATTTATGTACATAATCAAGAAACTAGAGCCCAAGAGAAAGATACATGAAAGAATAAATCCTCATTGCCTTAATGATTAAAATTAGGATTCCTATTAGATTGTTTATAGTCTCTTTCTGCAAATTTTTGTAAAACACAGAACACTATGCAAGAGAAATGACTTCAAGTTGCAATGACTATCTGAATCATACCTTAATTTGTGACATCTTTGGTACACAATGACTTGGACCTCTCTTCTTCGGGTCAGCTAGCTCTTGAAACTGGATCCTCTTTCTTATCTGCTGTTCACTGGGTATTGATTCATTTGTATAATTAGCCTTTCAAAGTTTCATTTCCTCCTTAAGGATTATTGACATACTACTGCATTGTAAATATTATGAGAATTAAAGGAAGGAAAACACAAAAAAATGCTCTTAACAAAATAAGCACCAAATAAATGTACATTTTAATCATCACTCTCACTAATTCTGCTATTACTAATATAATTATTAATTTTTCCAGAAGGTCTCAATTTTCTGGGACTCCAGGAAGCCTATGTCAGGCTCCATAGCTAGATATAAATGATGTCTGTAAAATAAAATATAAATAATTCAATTTCTGCTCACTTTTCCTAAAGTCATTCCAGGGTATAAGCAAAAGAACTGGTCCTTATGGTTTCATGGCATAAAATACCTCATGGCAGAAAATGTTTTGGTCTCAAATAATTGCATCGAGGCATGTAAGCACTTATTCCAGCTAATGTCAGTAGATGGAAATGCATGTTGAATTCTATCTAATGTTGAACACTGCATGTAAAATCAAGCCATCAACTAAGAAGTGGATATGGCATGATCATTTCTATATTGTGTGACATGTTCCTGTTGTACTGTCAACAAACATAAACTTTAATCTCCACAAAGAGAGCTTCTGTAAACTGTATGTCACACTAATGCTTTTATTTTGCATGCCACTTTTCCCCAGAGAAATTCCTTTTACCTTGATTTCTTTAACCACAATTGTAATTCATTTCTGACTGACATGCTGACAAATCTATCCAATTTCTTTATATTACTGTACAGCCATTGATTATTTCAACATATTTTTGCTCTCTCTTTTTTTCTTTTTCAAATAAATACTGTTCCTATCATCTGCACAGATAGCTCTGAAAATATATTCAAGTTCAAGGAGGAAGTACATGTCCTCAATATTAGGCTTGCCATGTCTAATTTGAAATTTTGTGTCTTGACTTTGGACAGCAGATTGAAATAATTTCCCCATCACCGAAAATGTCTTTTAGAATTTAAAATCTATCCGTATCAATATACTGTTGTTTTAAAAACTGATGTGGCCTGTCTGTCTATACATAATAAATGAGCACAATATTGAGATAACAATGGAATTTTAAATTCAATTTTATATCACATTAGACCAATCCCAAAATGGTGAAATAGGGATTGAGATTTTGCTAGATGTTTGGAAAACATGCTACCTATGCTATTCTCTTTCACCAAGTACTTTTTTCCCCCTCCTAAAGACATTCCATACCATGTTCCTCAAGGCCATGTCATAGTTCTCTATCCATCTTGACTTCTGATTAATTTCTTCATTCTTTATACCATGTGCCTCCCTGCAGGCATTCACATTCTAACCCATCAATGCTTAGCTTCCCTTCCCCCTTAAATGGGATCATAATGAGTATGGAGACATAGATACTTTCACAAGTGCTCTCTAGTTGGAACAATAAGTCTGTCTCTTTCTTGTCACCCCTAGAGGCATGGACCTTAGTCACTTAAGTCTTTGCCCATTTTTTATGCACATAATTGTATTCATTGCCGGAAAAAATAAAATCTCATGAAGATGTTGATACTCCCATTTCTTATTTTCTATCACAATAATTAAAAGAATGTTCTTGAGAAGAGCAACTTGGTTCTCATTTTACTAAGATACAACATTTGTCCCTACATTTACTTCTAAAATTGGTTCTTTTGCTGGTGTCACCTATGTGATCATAAACCTCAGTATATGACATTCATAGATGATTATCTTTAAAATTGAAAAAATGAGAGCTTTTATTCAGGCCATCACTTTACCAGTGAATTAAAATATATCCCAGGTCAGTATTTATGAAAGAATAAAAATATGGGAGTAAAAGAAATTTAAGTAGCTTTTGTTTTATATACACATTTAAGTCAGGTTTGATTAAAAAGGTTAATTTTATAGTAAGCCTCACAAATTAATTTTTAAAAAATTGCCTGGATTTGACTCATTCTATTCTGATCCTTTTAAATTGTTGGATCGTTTTTCACCTATTGTGAATTTGATATCAATTCATGAGAAAAGTGATATGCTGTCTATTACATTTATAATTTTAGAGCTCTGAAAAGTAGACATATTTTCGTGAGTTCAAAAATAAAATGGTTTATTGATTTCAACTATCCAGAGATGTTTTTGATTGTCAGGCACTCACAATTTGGTGGTAGATATGTTGGTCCTTTTCTATGCATTTGAAAGTTTAGATCAAAACTACAAAGCATCACATGAAAGGGCAATAAACCACAATGGACAACTGTGCTGATGACTGTTCTATGGCTACAGAGATAAGGTATTACAGCACTAAGCTATAACTTCTAATATGATGCTTAGTTATGTCTAGGCTTAACGCTCTCTTCTATGTTTTATTTTCATTGTGTGAAAGAAAAGGAAACAAATACAAACATTCTAGATTTAGTAGCCACATAGATACTCTCTTCCTCCTCATTTTCCCTTCATTAATAAAACTTAGGATTAATAGTTGAAGTTACGTTAAAAAGTTTCTGGCAATCCAACAAATTCTAATTTACTTTTTTACTCATATTCCTTTATATTTTCTTTAAAAAAATAGTTATTGAATCATGGATTTATCTTTTGTTACTGTTATTTTATCTTTCAGTGCTGATCTTCCTTAAAAAATGAACAACTTATAGCTAAGACAATAGAAGTACCGCAAATGGCTATCTTATTTTGGCCTGAATTCGATAGTGTTGCAGTTTATTTTCCAAATCAAGGCATAGATAACCTGGTCATTCATATTCTATAATATCATAAAGCAGCATCATATTTGTTGAGTTTTTAATGTCTTGTAATTCTGCAGTAACTAATGGAGATTCTCTTCTCGGAAACTGAGTGGGGAAGCATTCCTGTAGAGAGTGCCATTTCCAGACAATGTTCTCTTAATTTTTTAATGCAACTATTATTGTGATTTATAATTGCATTGAAGGTTCTCTATAACATTTTTCAGGATATAGTCATTGTTATTAGTGAAATTCTTAACTCCTGGGATAGGATATTTCATGAACGTATTTAGTAATATCAGACTTTCGTGAAAAAGCATGCAAGCCTTACTTTTTTTAAGTGTATCAGACCTTGCAAATCAAAAGGCCTCCTATGTCTAAATAATTTTAACTCAGAGGGGTGTGGAATTTGAGGGCAGTTTTTCATCACTTGGCTTAGGAAGATATACAAGGTACCTAATCATTTTATACATCATAATTTTGAACTGTTTTCTATTTTAGGGTACCTACAAGTTATTATGAACAATGTGGCTTAAAAACGCTGGTGAAGAGTTGATGTTCTTTCTTTTATAATCACACTTGATTAAAAATTCTGTTAATTGGTGGATTCTAATAAGATAGAGCATGTCAAAATGTATTTCCTATATCTGTTACACCAGCTTGACTTAATGACTAATAGCTGTCTGGGAAAAAGCAGAGATTTTTTCAAAGAGGAAAAATGTGTTCAACCTGCACAAGAACACTAGCATTTCAAAATCTTTTAAATTGAGAATTCAAGAGAAGGTGCATCTCTGTTGACTACATCTATAGGGTCTATTACCCAAGATACAGGAAGGAGGTTACTGTAAATGTCTCAGTCTTCGTAGTGTGCATCTTCAGCATAGTGAAATAGCAAAGCTCCAGCATATGAGCTATATTTGTCTCCTGATAGTGTATTAATACAATAACCTTGCAAGATAGAATTTTAATAAATTATTACCCTTATTCTTTTTCAAATTTCTCAGAATCAACCTTTGGTTATAGCAAAGGTTTGGACATTATTTCCCATTTATCCAAAAAATTAAGGAGAAAAGAAATACCTAATGCTGAGAAATATATTTAGCAAAGTTAAATATTAGTTTGGAATTAAACATTTATTCCTTATCTTTTTAATTTATTAGATCCTGGAGGTAGAACTTGAAAAAAGTTTGACCAGAAATTAGAATCTGTCTCTCCTACCAGTCTTTATTCAATGTATAGAAAACAAATTTAAAAACAACATTCAAGTCAACAATGGGCGGAAAGTCTACTGAACTACTTCTAGAATAATACAAAGAAAATGTAGCAGCATCAAGCAAAATAGTTGTCATTGACATAGAGTTTTTAGAATCTGGGGCCAACATAATTATATATTTCCTTTAATGAAACATGTGAGAGTTATCCTTACGGTAATAGACATCCAAAAGATGGGGCAATGAGTCCAGATGTACTAATCAAACACATCAATTATTAAGGAACCTCTCAGACACTAGTTTACAAACATTCTGTTACAAGAAAGTCAGAACAGGGCAAACAAGTTATTGCAAGGTGCTAGAAGCTGTACCAGGCATTGTGATATATAATTTTTTTTAAATTTTAAGTACTTATTTATTTATTTGAGAGAGAGAGAGAGAGAGAATGCATGCATGCACAGAGTCTTCAAGCTGACTCCCTGTTGAGCACAGAGCCCATTGCAGGGCTCTGTCCCAAAATCCTGAGATCATGACCTGAGCAGAAATCAAGAGTTGATGCTTAACTCACTGAGCCGCCTAGGCACTCCCAGGTATTTTGACATTTGAAAATGATTTCTAATTTTACCAGAAGTCAGAAACGTATCCACTTCAGCTGAGCGTAAAACAACAGCACACCACTTGTGCCCACATCCTAACAGAAAATCATTTGGCAAAGCAAAAATGTCTATAGGAGATGAGAAATTATCTTAGGATGAAAGAATAGAAAAATCCCATTACATATCAGCAGGTTTTTTGTTTTTGTTTTCAAAGATAGAGTGAACATTCATCATGGAATTTTGAAAGTAAGGAAGAAGGAAAATAAGAAGAAAGGTAGGAGACAAAAAAGAAGAGAAAACATTAATGCAAGCTATAAGAGACACCAAAAGTTCTGAAGGTTTTAGTTACCCTCTCAAATTTGCTGTGAGATCAATAGGTTCGTAGGATGTCCTCTATCTTTAGTTGCTAATTTGGGAGGCATATCAACAACAACAACATTATATATACTGATTAGATATTTTATAAAACTGATATTAAATTCAGAGGTTGGGTTAAACCACCAGGACATTTTTATTCTAGTAAAGTATTGTCTTTAGACTTCAGACTTTAGAACTTTCAGGTTTAACACATTAATTTTAGCTATAAAAACACTCTTCCTTTCCTCTCTGGCCCCTGAAGTTTCTGAACTGAGAATGTAGATGCACTTAGTGTTTACTCCAGGTTAATTATGTGTGGTGGCCATGCTGCATTTTGGCATTCCATGCTACATAATTTATAATACATTACTTAATTTACAATCTGGCTAGATTGTTTTGTTGTGTAGGGAGGCTCAAATGGAACATATTTCATTATCTTAGCTCCTAGAAGAACACTGTAGAGAATGAAATGGGCTTAAATTGGCATTCCTCACATTATGCTAGGTTTCAGAATGACAGAGTCCAGTTGCTTTTAGCTAAATCAGACAAACGGTCTTGCCAAAATTCACCAATATAAAATTCCTGGGTTACACATAGGTATCATCATATACAAAGGCTTCCTGCATTGCTGGCAAAAAATGAACATTTTTTAGCGATGCAAATTAAGAAGTCACTAGCATTGCTGCAAAGACAGAATAAAAAATTCTATCTTTAAAATTTCACAAGTTAAAATATTCAAGTCTAACTTTCATTTCTGTATTTTTCAGGTTTCAAATTCTCTTATACTAGTACACTTTTAGGATCTCCATTCTTCTTCAGATCTTTCATGATTTTCCTTTAAACAAACACCACAGGGATAAGAGAATAGCCACATGTGGCTCCCTGTATGTGGTCATGCCCTGTCTCACTTTTCTTAGTGAGTAAGTTGAGGTTTTCCCTGTGTGGGTTACTTTAGCAGGGATTTGAAACTTTCTCCAAATGTTGTCACACATGATGGTGGCTATTGACATACATAATCAACAAGTAAAACTGTCCCATAGTAAAAACAATCTCTGGCTTTCTGTTTTATGAGGTAAAGAGAAAAAAATATAGGTATCATCTTAAAAGCTGCTTCCAGCATTTGTCATAGAATGGGGCTCATTTTGCTTAAGGAACATAAATAAATGCACAGAACGATAACAAACACAGAAAACGTGATATTTGGAAATAGAAGATGAAACTCTGAGAACCCAGGGCTGATGGCGAGGGCAGGGGAAAACTATCCTCTATGGGCAAAGGGCCCAAAGAGAAGTGCATGTGTGTGTGTGTGTGTGTGTGTGTGTGCGTGTGTGCTTAGGGCAATGAGAAAGTTTTTGGAGAACTTTAAAGTCTAACACAAAAAGATAATATTTTGTTATGTAGGTCCTTGTGTGATACTTCTTCGTTATTAGCAACACTACTCTAAAGATGGGTATGCTTGTATGAGGGGGCTGATTTGTGGGGATGAGTTTCATGTCTGTACCAACAGGTTAAGAACACAGACCAAATGAAGATACACCACGAACACCTTTATCTTGTTAGCGACATACAGAGATTACTCTGAGAACTTTGGTATTTTGTAGGATGTGGAATTGCAGTGAGGGTCATATCACTTCCTCCTGGAATGCAGCAGATAACTTGCATTTGAAAGAGGTCCATCTGGCATCTGACCTACCTGCACAATCCTTACTTACACGGTTCAGGTGGAGGAATTGCGTGAAATGAGGGAGGGAGGAGATATTAGGAGATGATGGCAACTATGGAAACGCTGCCATTTCCAAGTGGACCTGCTGCTCTTCAGTTTCACAGCATGTGGGCCATATGAGAACATGTGCCCACTGTTCCTAGAGTTACTTTTTCTTTTTTTTTCCAAGAGAAAATCCACATCTAAATATTTAGGTAAAATATTGCCTCTTTAAAAAAAAAATAATGTCTGTGAGTCACATTGATATGGGGGTTACCTGTTTGTAAACCTGACATACACATTAGCTGAAATCTCACTCTTTAAAAAAAAAAAAAACAATTAAATGGTGATGTAAGTTCTTTTTCAGGTTGTACAAACCCAGAAAATATTCATCTTTCCCTTCCCTGAGGTATGGGTCACATTTAATAGTCCAAGATTGAATTCCAAGTACCACATCCACATTTTAGGAAGCAGTAGGGAGAAACTTGACAATGTCAGAGACAGTGGGGTATTCTCTACACTGTAGATTGAACTTTCTTCTCACCAAGGGCAAAATAACAAAGCAGCTGTATCTTGAGGAAGGTTTTCTGTAAGCAATCACCTGATATTGGAAATATATACCACTGGTTTACATTTAGTCCCATGGTTATAAATTGCTATAAAAGAGTCTTAGAAATAGAGTCCTTTTTTGATTGTTCGCTTGTCCATCTAAAAATACTATTATTTTGTTATAAGAATAGAGCATAAATTGGGGGATGTCCAGGACAAATGGACAGTCATTATCTATATGGCTGGTGCAAGAGGGAAACTATAATATCAACACTTTCCCATCTCTGTCATATCTACTAAGAATTCTCATTAGAAGGAAAGCGAACTAGTAGATCATAGTGCTGATAATTTCATCCATTCCCAGTTAACCTGTTGTGACACAGCACAGCAACAGAGTTCAAAAACGTTTTGAAGATATTCCAAAAAATATTTTTTCCAATTGTTAATGTTTACTTTAAAAATATTTCAAAAACAGAGAAAAGCAGAAAAACAATGTTACAGACATCCATGTTCCCACCAGCTTGATTTAACTAATATCAGCAAATTTCCACGTAAGTTCTCTCTTTCTTAAAACAAATTTTTAGAGAAAATCCCAATATGCAAAGCCCACATAGAGCTGAATTATCTGAAGATGAAGGAAGGCTCAGAATTCTACCCTTTATACAACACCCATTACCCTCAGTGTTCTGCTGAATATTGAACTGGTAAGATTTAATAAGGCATTGACAATCAGAGACAAATGAGTACTCTTATCAGAATTTAGACTTCTGATTATACAAGTAGGAAAAACGAGTCTACAACCATACTTTTCTCAAATTTCCCCCCTTCCCTCTTTCCATTCCCCCTCCCTTCTTCTCCCCACCTTCTCTTTCTTCCTTTTTTTCCTTCTTTCTTCCTTTTGTCCCCCTCTTATCCTCTTTCTTTTAAAGGAGCTCTTGGTTTTATTTTTATTTATTACACATGAAACTGTTATTGCTCTGAGTTTGTTATTCATCTACGTTCATAATAACTTCAGGAAGTTTCTTAAGACATTTTGTCCTAATTCTCTACTCGAAGAAAATGATTGTTTTTGCATATCTATCCTATCTATTACACACTTAGAAATGAAGTAAACTAAGTCATCAGTAAGAGTACCACCGCTTCTGATTTTACATGATGATTCATAATATAGCAAATGCTTTATCCTTTCATAAAGTCAAACACATCGGAACTTTATAGAAAAGCAATAACTAAATGATGCTAAATACAGAAATATGATTATAATCAACTCTAGCCTTTGACCTTTTGCATCTAGACTTGAACATCAGTCACATTCCCAAGCCTATCTTAGTCCTGCCCTATGATTTTAAACACTACATTTGCAAAACCAGATTAAAGGAAAACAACAACAACAGCAAAATACACAAAGAGATGAGATTCACAGTTCTTAAATGGGAATTCATCCAGAATTTCTTTTGCCACTTTGGCCATGATAACACTTAACAATACGGAACAGTAAGGTGGCTGGCATGCACAAAACAGGGTCTCAAAATGTCAGGGACAAGTGGTTTATTTCTGTGTCACATAGCTATAGCAAGCATTTCATTTCCTCTGAAAAACTCTATTTGTTTAATTTATCTGAGACACGAGCCCCTGAGAGTTCCTGAACAAGTTTTACACAATGTATTCTGTACACTTCAAAAGTAAGAAATAAATATGATATGACTTACCCTGACCTCTCTTCCAGTAATTTCTGCCTTCATTCACTCCTCATTTCTAAAGAAGGAAAAAGCATGAAATACTTACAGTTAGTGTTCTTAGTAGTTATATAATTTAACCCAGAATATAATTCAAAAATTAACTGCTGGAAAGGCAGTTTCACTTTTTTATCTTTGACAAGTTGTTGAAAACTGTTAAAAAAAAACAAACACTTTATTGAGGTATGATTGACATATAAAAAGCTTTACATATTTAATGTGTATAACTTGATGAGTCTGAAGATAAATATGTACCTGTGAAACTATCACCACAATCTGTACTATATAAGCATATCCCTCACTTACAAAGTTTCTTCTGAAAATTGTTTTAATGTTTGCTATCATTAACTATCCACTTTACTTGTTATAAACCAAAGTAGATCAGCACACATCTGTTCGGAAACCAAGACTGCTCCCTTTTTCTTCAGAATCCATCTGTCTTTAAATTTTTAGTTGAATGTAGCTCTTTGATCTATACTTCACTTTGGAATTTTAAAAAAAAAAATTCTTTAACTGCGTTGGAAAGAGAATGCATGAACAAATTTTCCCTTTCCTGTTATTTACTTAGGTCAACACTCCTTTCCCATTTACTCTTAGTTCTGTAATTATCTCATCTTTGAATAAGTCTACATTAATTTAGAAGAAACAATCAGGCAGCCAGATTCAATATGAAATAAGAAAAATGAGATCGTGGGAATTTCACAAATTATATATTCTCATCTTTCAGAACTAAGGGATGAGGTGGGTGCAAAAGAGAAATAGCAAAGTAAATGTTCGGAAAATGAAGAGTTAATTTAAAAAATTTAAGCATGTGTATCTGATAACTGGCTTGTATTAATTTTAAATACTTTAAAAATAATAAATCAGAAAAAAAAGAATGGTTGATTTGATACATAATTCTGAGAAATAAGTGAAGATTAAGGTTTGTTAAAACTGGAGAGTCACCTCTTTTTCTAATTGCAATTTTATTTAAGTCAAAGTTGAGCACCCCCATGGGGTCCCACTGCTGGTGGAATAACAACTTAGGGCTGGCAAAGACACACTAGCTCTTCAGCCACTGGGCCCAACTGACAATAAAACAGCAGTAGAATAAGAAGTTGGCACAACCACTTCCTTCTATCATATGGTGACAGGGAAAAATAATGAAATCCGCACCAACAACTGTACTTAAGATGAAAATGCATTTACATGAAATACTTGATTCTGAGGCAATTAAGGTTTTCATTTATAGCAGACTGTTACCTGAGTGGTACCAACAGTCCTTTGTAATTAAAGGTGTCATTTCATTCCCAGATCCTTTGTGAGGAAAGTGAGAATTCACCTCCTGCTTCTTGGGAATTGCAGTTTTTTAATCATTTTGAAATGGAGGGTGACTAGCATAGTCACCTCCCCACTCTGTCATACACAAGCAGCCCATCTTGGAAACAGGTTCGGAGGAACTGAACATCTCCGCCCTCCGTGGTAATGTATTTCATTTTGTACTTCCCCCACCGTCCTGGTCAGGGCTCTTTTAAGGTGACTTGGCTCTGAACTTTTAGAAAGATGTGTTGTTTTACGTTTACACCAGAAGCTCTATACTTCAAGGAAAAAAACTTCAAGTGATGGAAGCTTCAAACGGATTTCTAATCTTTACAGTCCTTCAGTACTTATATTTTAAGAATGAAGGCATAATTTATTTGGGATGAAACCGAATTGCTCAGTTCTCTGCTAATAGGATCCTCAGGGCAAAAAGGGTAGAGGAAGCATCATCAGAAAAAGCAGAAAGCTTCACAATATTTTGAAATTTAAGCCAGAAATGATAAATTAATAATTATGTTTGCTATGATTATTGTACATTAATGATAAATTGTTCTCATTTAGTAAATGGGACAATGAACTCTAGTGGCCCAGAGGATTAATAAAAGACTGCTTATATTGGCCTAAGAAGCATTGGTGATCATTCCTGTTTTATTAAGAAAGCCATCAAGCCTTTTGCAGGAACCCCTTGTCCTTAAGCTTTTCTCTTCGTAGATTCAATTTGATTGGTTGCCAAACGTGTTTTCCACCTGAAAGCTGACCATTGTGAAGACCTTTCTGTTCTTGCTACAGAACTACAGTAGAGTTCCCATCTGGTAAAGTGAAAATGCCTTTTTTCTTTTTTTTTTTTAAGCCCAATCATGAAGATTTATTTTTCAATCAGGCCACATAATCAAAGGAATGCTTAAACACCTTAGACTGTCATTGTGGAGGGACAGAACAGCATTCTACAAAAGAATCATCACTAAAGCAATGGAGGGCCATCTGCCTAATTAGCCAGCGATGAAGATCGCCTTTGGTAAGCACAATATTAAACCTGTTTTCAGTTCTTCAAAGTGTGCTGTCCCATCATCTTCCCTTGAAAATAATGAAAGGAAAGAAACAATAATAGAGCACTAAAGTGTACGACATGTAGCAAAGGCTCCAGGCAAGCATTGTGTTTCCTCCTGTGAAAAGTATCACCATTTATTATCACTCATTAAAATTTAATTTTATATGCCATCTTTAAAAGGTCATTTTTTAAATTGGAATTTTGTAGGCAACATTACTGACTGGTTAACCACCATGAAAAAAACAAACCCTCATAGATTTATTGTTTTAAGCTATTATTAAAGAGGCACCTTAAAAAAACAAAACAGATTATTTCCCTCTTACAGACATGATTGTTCTCCTTTCTAACTAATTTCGTTTATACAGTATTTTCACTTGGTTTTTGCATAAGAAGCACCTTGGAAACCTAATTAGATGTGGAAAATCATTAGCATCTAAAGGGTTTAAACCTATAACTTAAATATGACAAATTTAAACCAAAACAAAATGGTAAAGTGGAAAATGGAAATAGCACTACAAAGGAAAGTGGAGTTTAACACGTCTTTTGTTTGCATTTATTTCAGTTAAAATCTATTTTTCTTCTACTGAACTTTATTTTATTATAGACCATGATTATTTTGACTTCTGATGTAAAATGATTTCATGTTGTTGTAAAGCTTAGTAAGTGTTAATAGGTATAATACCAAAATAAAATAAATAGTTTATTCTCCAAAAGGAAAGGAGAAAATTTTTATTGAGCACCAATAATTCCAGATACTATATATACATTTTATTATTATTATTATTTTTTTTTTAAGATTTTATTTACTTACTTGACAGAGAGTGATCACAAGCAGGCAGAGAGAGAGGAGGAAGCAGGCTCCCTGCTGAGCAGAGAGCCTGATGCGGGGCTCAATCCCAGGACCCTGGGATCATGACCTGAGCCGAAGGCAGCGGCTTAACCCACTGAGCCACCCAGGCGCCCCTACATTTTATTATTTAATCTTGTAAGAACACATCAGGATAGGCACTGGGTCCATTTCAGAATAAACAAACAAACAAACCAAAAAGTTAAAAACCTGATGCTTGGGGAAGATAAATGGCATGCTAATACCATGGAAGAAAACAGTGGTAGAATAGAAAAATTGAGATATTCCTCCAGCTTTCCCTGACTCCAGTGGATTTACCCATAACTTAGGCTACCTCCTAAAGAAAGAGTGTCTATCTGTATCAGAACAGAGGTCTGCAAACTTTCTGTGAAGAGAAAACCAGTAAAAATTTTCTGCTCTGCAGAAAACTGTTCAAAGTCTCTGTTGTAGCATGAAGTAGCTTGAGACAAATTATAAAGAAATGACCTAGCTGTATTCTAATAAAACTTTATTTACAAAGTGGTTAGTGGGTCACATTTGGTCATAAGGCCACAATTTATCCTGCACTAGAATGTAAACTATGTGAAGGTATAAAATTTATTTTGTTCAACATTATAACATAGTCCTTGAAAAAGTTAATGATGATGTTTAAAATAACACTGGCTAATATTATACAGAGTTTAGTATGTGCTTGACACTTCTGCTTGTAATAACTCATAATAGGCCTATAGGGTAGTTACTATTTTTACCCATTTTAAGAGATAAAGAAACTGGGGAATTAATAATTTATTTGCCACAGCAACAACTCAGCAAGTAAATGGGGGATCTGAGATTAGGCTACAAAAGGGCACAATAGGGGTTCCTGGGTGGCTCAGTTGGTTAGGTTTCTGACTTGATTTTGGCTCAGGTCACAAGATCAAGCCCTGCATTGGGTTTTGCACTGGACATGGAGCCTGCTTAAGATTTTCTCTCTCTCTCTCTCCTTCTGCTCCTCCGTGCTCCACTCAAACATGTTCTCTCTCAAAAAACAAACAAACAAATAAACAAAACCTCCCTAATACACAGTAGGATTTATATAATTGGTTAGTTAAATGAATAAATGATTAAATGAATGAATCAATATAATCAATATAAAGAGTCCTGGGTATTTTAAGACAGAATTGTGTATCTTGGTAATCAAGAAGATATCTCTCTTCCAAAATGTCTACCTTTACAAAGTCGAATTTGAGAGTGAGTGAGTGAGTGAGAATGAGAGAGAATAAAAGGAAATGAAAATTGGCTATTGGGCATATATTTCTTTATCTGAATTAAACTAGTTGTCTTATCTTAAATAAGAATGAGCTTTATTTTTTTTAAAGGTTTTATTTATTTATTTGACAGAGAGAGATCACAAATAGGCAGAGAGGCAGGCGGTTGGGGGAGGGGAAGCAGGCTCCCCACCATGCAGAGAGCCTGATGTGGGGCTCAATCCCAGGACCCTAAGATCATGACCTCAGTGGAAGGCAGAGGCCTATCCCACAGAGCCACCCAGGTGCCCCAAGAATGAACTTTAGATAAGTAGGTAGGAGCATTTAGTTTTAACTGGCAAATTCATGTTTTCCATGAAGGAACGAAGAAAGCAAAAACAAAGGTAAGAAGACAAGAAGAAGGGGGAAAGGGAGGGAAGGAGGGAATTAGGAATCAATCCGAGAGAAGCAGCATAAGGATATGGGAGCTAGGGGAAAAAAATAGTGAGAAGAAAAATTATAAGGGAAACCTTTTATCGAACAGATATTTACTCAGGGCCTAACATGTATTAGGTTCTTAGCTATACCCTGGTGAAACAATAATTTAAAAAATAAAGAAAAACAATCAAGGATACTGCACTCATAATCCATGTTAGAAATCCAAATAAAAGTATAATGTATTAAGACTATGGACTCTGAAAAACAATCTGAAGGTTTTGAAGGGGTGGTGGAGGTTGGGGGAACCAGGTGGTGGGTATTGGAGAGGGCACGGATTGCATGGAGCACTGGGTGTGGTGCAAAAACAATGAATACTGTTACGCTGAAAAGAAATAAAAAAAATAAAAGTATAATGTATTAAAAAGATGATGTAAAATAACTTTCATATAAAAGTAGAATTATGAATCGAGGTAAGTGCTCCAAAGAACTGATAACAATGCCCTGAGATTGTACCAGTGGGACTGAAGGACCTGGGAAGGTCTCTGGGGAAACGATATTTACATTAAGAGTTGCAGATCAATAGGAATTACCCCTATAAAGAGGGGAAGAACAGAATTCCAGGCGGATGACTAAGAGGGGGCAAATTTCAGAGACAACAATGATGATGAATCAGACGAGGGAGTGAACGGTGTAGCTGAGGACGAAGGGATAGGGTGGGGATAGATGTTGGCGTGAATTTGTGAGTTTGTTATATCAGGGGAGAGAGAAAACCTCGAGGGTTAGTGAAGTGAGAAGATGGGAATTCAAGAGTAGAACTTTGGACATTCAAGCTGGAGATACCTGAGAGATAGTCAAGGAGAGCTCCTCAGAAGACAATGAACCCATAAACCCATCTGTTAGATGAAAGGCGTGGAGGAGTGGAAGGACAGGAAGTGGTGAATGTTAGCATTTGGATCATGAGTATGGAAGATGACTTAGGGAAAGATAGCAAAAGAAGAGCAGAACTCTCGTGTTTGGAGTGAGGCAAAGAGAGTACCCTGTAAAGGACATTACAAAGGAGTGGTCAGAGAGGAAGGAACAAAGCCCAGAATTTTAGTAGTATGGAAGCCAAGAGAAGGTTTTCAAGAAGGAGGCACACTGACTGTGTGAGATGTGGTGAGAAGTTCAATAAGGTGGGAACTGAGAAGTGTCATTTGGATTTCTAACACGGATATTATTGATCCTAACAAAGCTGTTTTTGAGTCATGGGTGCAGAGATAAGAGAAGAATAGTAATATGGTTATGATGGTGAAAGTGACAGCCTTTATAGACAGCATTTTTGGAAAGCTTCAGGGCAAATTAGAGTTAACTGTGCTGTATCCGGAAAGGAACGAAAAGAGTAGAGTCTTAATTATTAATGTTAGAAGGCTGATCAGAGAACCCAGTGAGAAGGAGAGGTGAGAAAAGAGGCATAAGAATGATTTTCTGTAAAGATACAAAGGAAGAGAAAACAAAAGGAAAGTATATTTGAGAAAGTTAAGAACATAAGACTTAAGAAAAACAAAGAACAAGTGAATAAAACTGAGTATAGACAACAAGAAAATCTAAACTCCAAACATCTCGTGGCTTATCCTACAAGAGATTCTCCAGGTTGGTACCACACAGTAATTTAAGGCTAGTATAGATTACACACTCTCACTTTCTCCCACTATTTATGGGTGCAGTCAATTAAGCTTAGCAACATTACACAGTAGTAGCAGAGCTATTGCATTTCCCATCCTGTGGGGCTGTCAGTGCATAGAGTCATTTTCCAACTGTCAGGGCAGAGGATTCGGTCTCTGGATAGTGATTACAATCCTTTGAATGTTTATGTAGAAACTCTTCCTACCCAGAAGAGAAACTATTACAACAAGCACTATCAGCAAATGATACACTGCTTCCTTTTGCATTCTTAACACAACCATGACTAAGCTACCAAATAAATCAGAGATGCGTAGACATTCCTCAGGAATTATCTTCTTGAATTTAAATAGTCATTGATTGGTAGGGGCCAGGTCTCTACTTCTATCTTCTTTTCATTTAATTTTAACCAACCCCTGGATTTTATTTGTTCACTAGTTTATTCAAAAAATTATAAAGTGCTCACTATTTATCAAAAACTAAAAATATTGAAATGAACAAGACTTTCATGGAGCTTGTGCCCTGGAGAAGGAGACAAGCTTTATATTTACTTTGTAGATTTTTTTTTTTTTTCAGTTTACAATGATTTGAAACTCATAGAAATCTTGAAAGGAAGACAATGTAAATATTCTTCATCTAATTATAAAGGTAAGCTAGAAGAACTTTAGAAAGTTATTAAAAAGACATAATGGCAGGGGTGCCTGGGTGGCTGAGTGGGTTAAAGCCTGCCTTTGGCTCATGTCATGATACCAGAGTCCTGGGATCGAGAGTCCTGGGATCAAGGCCCACATCAGGCTCTCTGCTCAGCAGGAAGCCTGCTTCCTCCTCTCTCCCTGCCTGCTTCTCTGCCTACTTGTGATTTCCCTCTGTCAAATAAATAACTAAAAATCATTAAAAAAAAAAAAAACCATAATGGCAAAATACAATGATTGTCAAGGTGTGGTCCCCCAACCAGCATCAACTAGATACTTGCTAGAAACACAAATGTGTTGGCCCCTAATCCAGACCTAGTAAATCAAAAACTCTGGGATAGGGCCTAATGATCTGTTTATCAAGATCTTCAGGTATCTCTGAGGTATACTTAAGAATGAGAAACACTAGTATAAGAGTAAGATATTGAATTGAATTAAAAGACTAGGGTTTGAGTAACATGACTTTAGGGGAATTACTTAACTATTTGGCCTCAATTTTCTAGAAATAAATCCTACCTTGCTTGTGGCTATAAATAAATCTAAACAAGGAGTCATAAACACAAATCTCTACAGAGATCAAACAGGCAGCATCAGTGAATGCTGATGAACAGACAAAAGGGAAAACAATGGCATAAGTATGCTGATAAATAGCATCTAGGTGTTAGGAGAAAATAATGACTAGTAGGAATTGTATCAAACTTGAAAAAATAAAGCCCTTTTAGGAAAAAAAAATCAAGAAAAAAATAGAAAACTAACCCAAATCTGTGTGTGTACATAATCAATTATTAAATATGAACAAACACTACAATTTAAAATTTGTGTGTAAAAAAAAATAAAATAGAAATGGAGAGAGGGAAGGAGGGGGACAGACAGAGGAAACGAGAGAGAGAGGTGGAAAGAGTGAGAAAGATTGATTTTGGGACTGGAGGACTAAATTTGTGAGAAGACTATCAGAATGAACCATGCTCTATTTTAGAGGTCCACGTGAAAAAAGCAGTATCTCCAAGGGTGAAGGTAAGAAAGGTAAGTATTGTAGTGGGAAAAGATTGATTAGAAGGCAAGGTATAAATAGGAGATTTCCATGATGGGCTCCTGCCATGATGGTCTTGATCAAGGTCATATAGGTGGTAATTAGTGCAATCATACATATGACTGTCAATTAAACCATCAAATTAAGACTATGAAGAATTGGTAGAGAGTTGAAATTGCAATGCTCTTGAATTGATCTGCTTGGTCCCCAGTGTCAAAGCATTGACATGTAAGGCTAGATTTGGAAATCTGGTTAAAAGAGTGGTCTCATAGTTCAAGCAGGCAAAATGTTATGTATTAAAATGACAGGGAAAAATTTAGACTTGGATAAATATAATAGATGGGGTGCAGAAAGATAAGATTAAAAAGGAAGGAAATATGCTTATTGTAAACAGGTAAGGGGATAGTATTTAACCAGGAAGGCAAAAGTAACTGGCAAAAAAGGTACAGTCAAGTCTAGGGTCATTTATTTCTGCCTTTTAAAAATATACAGCCTAATACCTTTGTTCTTTGGCCACAGAAGATGACAACTGCCAGTAGGTGAAGGGAGACACACAAGTGACTCTCATCCTTCTTCTGGGAATCGGCCAAGATAACAGACAAAATTATGGCTATAACTCTATTTCTGTTTTTTAATGGAAATATAACAATATGACAAATAGAAAATATGGAGAATTTTAAGGGGATCTGTTGCTATAAATGAGAACTCATGTTCTGGGAAGACTGCTTAAGAAGCCCCCACTGCGACGCTCTCCAATGAAATCAGTGCTTTGTTTAATAGAGCAGGAAAGAACTTGCTCCTTTTTAACAGCCCACAGACGATACAATGACATGAGATACAATTCAAAGCTAAACTGGTAAATTTGCAAATATCATCTCCTTATATGTGCCTCAGAATATCATTGCCTGTATTAATTAAAAGAAATTTTCACATGGTTACACACTGAAATGAACCAAGATAAGAATAATCACTTTTCTAAAAGAAATGTTTTTTAGCAGAAGGGAAATATAATTAAAGATTTATTTGAGAGAGAGAGAACGCACATGACAGTGGGGGAAAGGACAGAAGGAGAGAATGTTCAAGCAGACTCCTTACTGAACATGAAGCCCATCACAGGGCTGGATCTCACAACCCATGAGATCAGGACCCGAGCCAAAACCAAGAGTTCGACACTTAACTGACTGAGCCATCGAGGCACCCCAGAAAACAACAACAACAACAACAAAAACAAAACATTAAATCGAGTTCAGGTTCTGCTCTATTTTACTTGAGTTATTTCTTAGCCTTATTTAGAGCACAGAGAGGAAGAGATGGTTTCTATGAAAATAACTCTCTGTGGCTGTGGATTTTTTTTTTCTTCTTTTTTCTTCTTTTTTTTTCTTCTTTTTAAAATTTAAATTCAATTAGCTAACTTATGATACATCGATAGTTTCTGACGTAGTGCTCAATAATTTATCAGTTGCATATAACACCCAGTTCTCCTATCATGTGCCCTTTTTAATGCCCATCACTCATTTATCCCATCTACTCCATCCACCTCCCCTCAGCAACCCTCAGTTTCCTAAAGTTAAGAGTCTTTCATGGCTTATCTCCCTCTGATGAGTTCCCATTCGGTTTTCTAAATCACATCTCAACTGTAGGTTACTCATCAGTAGGCAATAGGTGGAGAATGCCTCAGTGAATTTGCAAAGGCCCTTTTCCCTTGGTATGTCCTCCACTTTTATCTGTACTAGGCAGATTTCTGCTCATCCTTCAAGATCCAGAACCTGTGGATCCTCTCTGTGCAGCCTTTCTAGATTACTGTTGACAAAGCTAATTGCTTTCTTCCTGCTTCCAAAGTGCTCTGTTTATAACTCTGATATTTTCTCATCATTTTATAACTGTTTATATGGCTATTTTCTACTTTAGACTTTGAGTTTCTTAACAGTCGTGCCCTTGCCTCATTAATCTTCTAATCCTTGCTATTTATCAGAATATCTGGTTTGCAAAATACTCAATAATAAGTACAGATTTGAATGAGTGTAAGAAAGTAGAATGTAAAAGGCAGTATGCATTTCCCACAGTTAAAGCCAAACTTCCCTTTGTTATGTGAATGATTTGGGTAGGAGGTAGTAACTTCCACTTGAGCTTATTATCTCATGGGCCAGTCTATACTTGGTATAAAAGAATATGCTAAAATTCCCATGGTTTGTGTGTGCAAAGAGAAAGCGACAGAAAGTGTGTGAATTATTTCTGTGCAATACTGGAAAAGTAGTCAAGTCAAGGGATTCATTCTATGTCCTGACACACCATGGATTTCTACCACCGTAATCAGATTTTTCAGAAAAAAACACCACAGCTTTTTTGTTGTTGTTGTTTTGACCCTATGACTTCAAGTACTTAAACATGTATCTACTTTTCCATTAGGAATACAAGAACAGATCTAATATATTCTTGACCTGAGAAGGAGGGAAAGTGATGAGAGATTGAGGTCTTACATTTGTCACATTTTGATAAATTTAATCCCATTCTATAGCAACTTTACCTTTGATGGGGTAAGGATGGGGAACCAAGGAACACTTTCTCTTGTGAAACAGTTATTTTATCTTGTTTTTATACTTATCAAATTGCATTTTTAAGATCATACCAATTGTCCCTTCTGTTAAACTAGGTATAAAAAACATTTTGTCAAGATAATGTTCACATTTTTGCCCTGTCTGTGTGTATACATAAGTATACACACATTTATACAGACATAAAACAGTAAATGCCTGAGAGACTAGAAAATGACACACAATTTGGACCAAGGGGTGAGAAATTGCAGGTCTATGTCATTTCATGTAAGGGAAAATAAAGAAAATTGCTTGAAAAACACAGAAAAGTTACAGGGAAATGTTCAGCTATTGTAGAAGGATTGCTACTTCATGAGGCATTTCCCCTTATTTTTATCTTTAAGTAGAATAGGAAGTGTTTTGTTTATGTACAAGTTTATGTCTCAGCTTTGCTCTCTGATCCTCATTTGGACACAGCCATTGACACAGCTGTACAGCTGTTCTGGGGCCCATATTAAGACAGGATAAAGCACACCCAACTGTGAACCTGCAAAGGAGTATAGAGCCTGGATGTGACGAGCCTATTTCGGATTCTCAAAGACTGAAACACTGGAATAATCACCCTATATTGTTCTGTACCCCTCATGCCATAAGCTTGAGAAGTTTTAAGAGAAACAAACACCAAAGGAAATCTTTGTTTTCTCTGTTTTAATTTCCTGGACTTAACTACTTTCCTATTTTTTTAATAAATATCTTTCAGTGTTTACTGTTCAAGGCCAGTCACATTTACTTCATGTTTCATTTTCTGATATTCATAATCTCTCTGATGCTTCCTCTAATGGCAAACCCAGTCTTCTTTTGGGATATAATTCTGTTTGTATTGCTATTTTCTTAATTTCCCTGCCCCTACCCTCTTTCCTTATTGCAAAGTATCATTTGAATCTAAGTAATATTTTTTTTAAGCCTTCAACTGTCCTGCTGCTCAGTTTCCAGCTGATGTTATAATCTTCTGTTTGGGATACCACAGTTGATTACTCTAGAAATGACTGTAATATTTTCTACATTTGTTGGAAGGGTGGAAGAAAACTGTGATTAAATAAAAACTGGCTTGGGTTTTGCCTCAAACTTCTACATTTGCTTACGGGCTTAATGAAAATTTTGCTGTTGGTGTTTCTAAATGTTTTTCTCCACCACTTGCTTGGTCAGTACAAAAGTGATAAACTGAATTACTGACTCCATTATTTACCACTGTCAGAATCCATGCCCTTTCTCATAGAATTTTGCAATTATTCCCACTGGAGATGGAGTGTACAGCTTCCACTTTGACTTTGGGCTTTGTCATGTGATTTGTTTTAGCCAATAAGGCTTGTATTGTGCTTGTTCTCCTGTACCTCTGCCATTTTTGTAAAAGGACCCTGCCCCATTAAATATCCTGGCTCAAATAAGATGAGAGATACTGAAACATATTTGGATTCAACTATCAGCCTGGGGCTCACTCCAGCTTAGAAAGCCAACTTTGTGCCTGCCCACATGTAAGAAATAAGCAACAAATGGTGGTTGTTTTAAACCATTGAGATTTGGGAATACTTCTTATGCAGTAATGACTAACTAATGCAACCACACACTTCTGTGACTATGGGCAGAAAAAATATTATTAACTTCAGTCATATCATTAACTAACAGTCATGTGCTACTCAATATGTATAGAAATATGCATTCTGACAGCCATAAAAGATACAGAAATTTTAGACTTTGTTCTGCAAGGTTCTGGTAGAAGGGCATGACATTCATTCAATTACTACTTTAATATTATTTATTAAGAACTTCTTCTGTGCCAGAAACACTGTGCTACAGCCTGGAAGAACAAAAATAAACAAGATGGACACCCAACATCAATGAGCTAGTGGACTAGTAGAAGGTAAGAAACTTGCAAACGAAGCAGTACTTTATAAAATTATACACACTGGACTTGTACATAGCACAGCAACTAGAGCCCAGCATAATGTGTCAACATGCTTGGGTCAGAATCTAGGCCCAACCTCTGCCTTACCTTTAGGTGCCACAGTTTAGCGCCTTTTAAAAGCAATGAATTGAGGTGCCTGGGTGGTTCAGTTGGTTTAAGCATCCAATTCTTGATTTCCGCTCAGGTAATGATTTCAGGGTCGTGGGATCTAGCCCTGCATCAGGCTCCATGCTCAGCTTGAGATTCTCTCACTCACTTTTCCTCTACTCCTCCCCCTGCTTATTCTCTCTCTCTCTCTCTCAAATAAATAAATAAATAAATATTTAAAAAAAACAGAATATGTATAAAAATAAATAAAATATAAAAAAGCAGTGAAATAGAAGTTAGGCCACTGCCTAATACATAACATGAACTCAATTCTAGTTATTATTATTACTATTATTTTTATTGTCAATATCAGCCACATCTCAAATACTGTTCTTTAATAATCGTCAACAGTTTCCTGAGCGTAGTGTGCCTAGAGACATGGAAGGCACTGTGCCAAAGGCTGAGAGGGATTCAAAGAGTGATGAAGCAGTCTTCCATTCTCAAGGAGCTCACCAGGAAAACCCACATGAAAAGACCAGCAGTTACAGTGAGTGAAAAAATAGCCACTGCAAGAATCTTGTATTATGTACCTTGTCAAGTCAAAGAAATTGAAGCCAATTATTTTATGTTCATATAACCAGTCAGACCTAACCAGTTAAGGGTTTTCACTTGTATTATGAATTTGCCTCAATCTTCCTGAGGCATTGTAACTATCTTGTACTAATTGTAACTATCTTGATGGTTACAATTAAAATTAAAAAGTAAGAATTTATATTTCTTCCTTGATAAATTGACCCAGTCTGACCTATATTCTCAGAAGCAGGGTCTCAGATAATAATTCCTACATAATTCTATTCAAGTTGTATAAACTGGTCAATAGCCATGGTTCTGCCATTTACAAAAGAAAAAATATAAAATATAATCTGGAGTCAAGAGCCTGCCTTACTTACCACATTTCCAATTCAGACTAAGTGGTCATAAAACAGCCTTAAGCTGGTCCAAATTTCCAGATTAACCACAATATCTAATTCCTATCCATATATACATGCAGAAATTAAAAAAAAAACCGAATAAAATTGTTATTAAAGTTTAGTGTGTGAAAGATAAAAGTAATCTTTATTACACAATATATAGACTAAAAGACCAATGAGAATGGAACAAAAAGAGGGCCAGTTCCCTGGACTTGGCTAAGGTGAGAGATAGGGTAGTTTATGGAAGGTGCAGACATGGGATAGGAAATGGGAAATGGCCTTATTTTATATATATATATGGGCTTCAGATATTTTCCTCTCCAAAATGAGACCTTTTGTTGATTATAAACAGGGACACCTGGGTGGGCTCAGTTGGTTAAGGATCTGCCTTCAGCTTAGGTCGTGATTCCAGTGTCCTAGGATTGACCCTGCATTGGGCTCCTTGCTCAGCTGAGAGCCTGCTTCTCCCTCTGTCTGCCACTCCCCCGTTTGTGCTCTCTCTCTCTCTCTCTAACAAATAATTAATATAATCTTTAAGAAAAGTTTATAAACACACCCACATCCCCCCCACACACAAATCACTCACAAATCACTAAAACAGATATCTTTGTAAAAATAGGCGAAGGATAAGAAGAAGTAGTTCACAGGAAAGAAAATATAAATATTTAACATATGAAAATATGCTTGACCTTTCCAGTAACTACAGAAATTAAAATAAAACATTTTACACTTATATGATTGATTACATTTTGAAATATTACATATTAACAAGAGCTGAGAAGAAAAGGAAGAGGTTCTTTGATATACACAATTTTATTGTGAAGCATTCTAGAGGGCAAGTTGATACTATCTATCAAATTTTAAAACACACTTACCTCTTAACTTAGAAACTCTATTTGCATTGTCTTACAGAAATATTTGTACAACTGCATAAAAAGGAATATAAAAGTCCACTCATTGTACCTATCATTTCAGTAGAGGAAAAAATGAAACAAAAACAAAAACAAAAACAAAAAAACAAACCAAAAACAAAAAAAACAAAACCAAGTCTTAATCAATGTAGAAATTATTAAACAGACTATTTTGCTATTACTGAAGTAATTCAAAAGAATGAGGTAGACTTCTATGTATGGGGATGGAAATGTTTCACATCATTGGATGAAAAAGCAGGTTTTTGAGTGATATGAAAGGTATGGGATTATTTGTTTTGAAAATACCCACATTTGTTTTGAAAATACCCACATGAAATACATTATTGTATGTGAAGATATATGTATATCTACATTTATATCATCTATATATATAGATGTGTGTATGTATATATATATATACATACACACACATGTATTGGGAATAATCTTTAAAGATACAAAACAGCGGTTATTTCTGAGAAGGGGACTGACATTTCAGAGTACTAAATGGAGACTTCTACTGTATTAATCCACACTATTTTACTTTTTACAAAACTTTCTCATGTAAGTACAAATAAATAGGACTTTCACCTCTGACCAAGATGGAATAATAAGGAATGCATTTACAATCTCTACTGAAACAACCTAAAACTGACAAAATATGTGAAGAAGAAAATTTTAAGATACTAGATATCAGGCTTGGTGAGTAATCCTTGAGAGATGAGAAACATATGAGCTGAGACTTGTGGCTAATATCTTAACTTTTACGGCTTCTATAACAAAATATTACAGACTGGGTAGCTTAGAAACAAAAGATATTTATTTTTTACAGTTTTGGAGCCTGGAAGTCCAATATCAGGATGCCAGCCACGTCAGGTGAGGACCCTATACGAGACAGTAGACTTTTCATTATACCTTCACACAGTGAAAGTGACAAGGAAGCACTCTTGGGGTTCTTTTATGAGTCACTAATTATATTCATGAGGGCTCTGTCCTCATATCCTATTACCTCTCAAAGGCCCACCTCCTATTACTATCACTTTGGGCATTTAGATCTTAATATATGAATTTTAGAGGATATAAATATTCAGACCACAGCAACTACCCAACCTTATTGAGACAATTTCTGGGATGCAGAACAAGGAGAGGGAATCCAGGCAATGTCCAGAGGAGGGACTCTTTGGTTGGAAAGATAGAGTTTAAGATTGTAGCAGATGCAAGGTGGTGACTCAAATTCACAGATGAGAGTAACAGAGGTCAACACAAAGAAAACTCCAGAAATCTGTAGAGTTCCTTCTGAGTATTTAGCTAAGTGCTGATCAGTGAATGCATGAGAAGAAACTAACTGAGGATGGAGAAGGAACAGCCCAAAAGGAATTGTCACACAGGGCTGGGAGTAGTGCTTTTTCCACGATTTGTGGGGCACTGAGTAGAGCAAATAGAATGATCTTTCCGCAGTAGTGTAGAATAATTACCGCAAGGCTGAGCACTGCTCTGGTCCAACTAAAGAACCTTAAAACCATGACACTTGAAAACCAAAATATTTCTAAGTAACTTAACTACATCCCAGAATAAAACTAAATAATATTTATAGTGAAACAAACAAACAAACAAATAAAAGCTAACGCCCAACAAAATAGAGTTCACTGTGTCTGACATCCAAATATAAATTACTAAAAAAGAACAAAAGTACAAAGAAAAAATATGGCCCATGTATTTAATTAATTAAACTAAACCAGAACAGACATAGATATTGCAATCTATAGAAAAAGTTATTAAAGTAGTCATTTAAGTTATCTTCCATATATTCAAAAATTAGTTACAAACATAGAAGATATCAAGAAATTTAAATCCTAAAGGTAAAAACTCCAGTGTATAAGATTTTAAAGTAGCCTGGATGGGCTTAATGACAGAGTAGACACACACACACACACACACACACACACACACGCATGCAGAAAAACTTAAAGACACAGTGATGAAATAATCTAAAATTAAACACTGAAAGAAACAAAAATTAATGATAGCAGAAACAAAACAAGGAACAAGCAAACAACAAAAGCAACTAGAGAGAGAACTGTGAGGCAACTGCAAGTGACCTAATAAATGTAAAAGAGAAAAAGAGAGAAAAGAAAGTTTGAAAAATAATGACCAAATTTCTCCAAATTTATTGAAAACTATAAAGCTTCAGTTCTAAAAATCACAATGAACTTCAAACACAAGAGATGGAGAAAACTCCAGCAATATACATTATAATCAAATTGTTCAAACCAGTAATAAAAAGAAATTCTAAAGACAATCTAATTACAGAGGAATAAATATAATGATGACTGAAGATTTCTGGTTAGAAAAAAACCTGCACCCCAAACAATAGTGGTGCAACATTTTAAAAATCCTAGGGGTAAGGGAATGGGGAAAGATATAATTTAAAAATCTATATCTGGTGAAACTTTCTTTCAAAAACAAAGGTGAAGTAAAGACATTTTCAGACACACAAAAGCTGAAAGAATTCTTTAATACCAGATATGCCCTACAAAAACTATTACAGGAAGTTCTTTAGACAGAAAATAAAAATTATTGGTAAGCTGCGATAAGTCGAAACGTAAATTATATATCCTAAATCGCTAAAATAACAAAGCAATGAGTTTTAGTTAGTATACCAAAAAAAGGAGATAAATTTGAATTATAAAATATATTCAGTTGGTCCAATATTGGCAGGAAAAAAAAAGAATAGGAGGCAAAAAGAACAGATGGGACACATACAGAGTAGACAGATTGATGATAGACTTAAATCTTACTAGATCATGAATCACACTAAATGTAAATGTTCTGAATATCCTCCCAAAAAGGATGAGATTGTAAGAGTAGATAAAAACAAAAGCAATACTCCACCAGAAGATGTGTATAAAAAAGACACTTAAAACACAAAGAAATAGCTACAAAGGTACATATGTAAAGTAAAAGAATGACAAAAGATGTATAATGCCAGCACTACTCAAAAGACAATTGGAGTAGCTGTTTAATATAAAACAAATTTTATTACAGGTTAAGAATATTTTCAGTGATAAAATTATTTTTCCCCGATAATGATAAAGTGTCAATTCATTAAGAAGATGTAACTATGATGAATTTTATGTACCTAAAAAGAGAAATTCATGTGAAGCAAAAATTAATAGAACAACAAGGACAAATAGACAAAACTATACTTGCAGTCAAAGATCACAATACAGCTCTCTCAATTTGTAGAATAGGTGGAAGGAGAATCAGTAAAGTTATAAAACAATTGAAAACAGATAGCAACTAACAACCTTTAGGAAATGCTTTCTGCAACAGGAAAATTCAATTTTTTTCCAAGTGCACATGAAATATGTGCCAAGAGAGGGTACATATTGGACCTAAAAATGATCCTCAGTCAATTTAAAAGTATTCAAGTTATACAAATACTATCCAAATAACATAAATATTTGGAGATAAATTCAGATAAACTCAAAATACTTAGGAACAAAAGCACACTTTTAAATAAACTGGGTCAGAGCAATATCAAAAGGGAAATCAGAAAATACTTTGGATTGAATAAAAATAAAAACAAACTGTTTCAAAGATTTGGGGTAGCCAATTTGTAGTGCTAAAAGTTCATATTTAAAAACGTGAATGGTCTTAAAAGACCTCAACTTCTAACTTAAGAATTTAGAAAAAGAAGAGCAAATTAAAGTAAGCAGAAAAAAAAAAGAAATTAATAAAGATCAAAATGGAGATCAGTGAAATAGAAAACAAATGAGAAAATTAATGAAACCAGAAGCTTATTTTTGTAATGATCAATAAACCTGATAAACCTTTAGGTAGACTAATCAGAATAAAAAGGGAAGACTGAAATCACCAAGCTCATGAATGAGAGATGGCATCACTATAATTTCTACAGATATTTAAAGTATAATAAGAGAACATAGCCAAAAATTTGACAACTTAGAGAAATAAGACAAAAAGACACAAAGTACCAAAGCTCACCTAAAAACAACCTGAAGAACCCTAAATCCATTAAAGAACCTGAATTTATTGTTCCAGGTTTAGATGACTTCACTGGTTAATTCTAAAAATCATTTAAGGAGGAAGTAATAACAAATTCTGCACAAATTGTTCCAAAAAGATCATTAAAAAAAAAAGAATGTTTTCCAATTCACTTTATGAAGCAAGCCATCATTATTTTGATACAAAAAGGGCACAAAGGCATTACATGAAAAGACAGCTACAAATCCATATTATTAATAATTATAGGTGAAAACATTTCTTAATAGAATTTTATAAAATCAAATCTAAAAATTTATTAAAAGGATTTTATTCCAGATATAGAAGTCTTATAAAGAGAACCAAAGGACATAAAAATCTCAACAAAAGTTGAAAAGTTATCATCATTACTTGATGATAAATTTTTCCAGATCAGAAATAGCAGGAAATGTCCTCAGCCTGGAACAGTATGTCTACAAAACCCCATAGTTGATATAATAGTAATAATGAAAGACTGAATGCTTCCATCCTAAGATCAGGAACAAGATGAGGTGTCTAATCATATTACTTCCATTAAATACTTCACTAGAGAGTCTAGCCAGTACTATAAAGCAGGAAAATATAAGTAAAAATGATTTTTATTTTCATATGATATGGTAGTCTATGTTGAAAATTTAATAGAAAAAATGTTAAAGTATTTATAAGTGATTTTAGCAAGATGGCAGGATAGAAGATCAATATTTTTAAAAACTGCATTGTTATAGACTAGCAAAAACAATGAAATAAACAATATTATTTAAATTGGCATCAAAACATAAAATTCTTAGAAATAAACCTGACAAGAGATATAAAAGATCTATACACAGAAAACTAAAAACTATATTGCTATAAGAAATGAAAGAACTAAATATTTAGAATGATATGTTGTGTTCAGGTTTAGAAGACTCAATATTGGTAAGATATCAATAATGCCCAATTTGATCTATAGATTCAATGCCTCCCAAATAAAGTTATAAGGCTTTTCTTACAGAAACTCAAAAACTGACTAAAAAATTCACAGGAAAAGGCAAAGGACCTAAAAAAAAACAACTTAAGAAAAAAAAAAAAAAAACAGAATTGTAGGCTAACATTCTTTGATTTCATTATAAAGCTACAAAATTAAGACAGGGTGCTATTAGCAAAACACACACACACACGCACACACACACACACACCCCAAAATGAAACAAAACAACAAAAAAGAAAACAAAACACAAAAAAAGACAAATAAATAAATGGAACAGACTAAAGTCTTCAGAAATAGATTTACACTATGGTAACTGCTTTTTGACAAAGGTACAAAGACAATTTAGTGGAGAGAGGACAGCAGTCATCAACAAATGGTACTAGATCTTTGGGAATCCCATATTCAAAACAAAGCAAAACAAAACAAAACAAAACTACAACATATGTCTTACTATATATAAAAATTAAGTCAAAAAGGATTATAAACATAAATGTAAATCCTAAAATTACAAATGTGTTAAAAAGAAAATTTTCTGGCCTTAGCTTTGGCAAATGTCTCCTGATTATGATATCAAAAGTATATTTCATAAAATGACACACAAAAAAATTATACTTCAAAAAAACCAAAAACTTCTCAAAAGACATTCTCAAAAGAGAATGTAAAGACAAATTTCATCCTGGAAGAAAATATGTACAAACTGTATTTTTGATAAATGACTTATATTTGGATATATAATTTTCAAAACTCACTGATCCAAAACCAAACAGTCCAACACTAAAAGAGACAAACAGATACACATAACTCATACACACACACACACGCCCTATATAATAGGTAATCATATATATATATATATATATATATATGTATATGGAAATGTTAAACCTCATTTCATTAGGGAAATATAAATTAAAACTACACTGTTTTTTGAGGTTGAGGTACAAAATTCCAGTTATAAAATAAATAAAGTATGGGGATGAAAAATACATCATAGAGAATATAGTCAATAATATTGTAATAACATTATATGGTGACAGATGATAACTACATTGTGATGAGCCCTGCACAATGTATACAACCGTCAAATCACTATATTGTACACCTGAAATTAATATAACATCTTGTGTCAACTATACTTCAATACTAAAAACTTAAAAAAAAACCCTACCATGTGAAACCACTACACACCTATTAGAATGGCTCACATGAACAAGGACTGACAAGACAGTATTGTTGGAGATGTGTGGGAACTACAACAGAAAATATTCACTTTATGCAAAGGAAGGCAGTAAATAAAGAATAGAGGAACCACACACAGGAGACACAGAAAACAATATACAGTATTGTGGAAATCTTTCTATATAAATAGATGAGGTACAAATTAGCCTTTTCCTTTTGCCTGGCTGTATTATATTCTATTTAGTATTGTGTTTTATAATTTGATTTACCACCAATGATGACTGCTTATATGGTATCCATGTCTTTGTAATTATAAATACTGCTATTATAAACATCCTTACAGATATGTCTTTGTGATTCAGGGTTTGGTTGTTTGTTTTAAAGCACCAAATGGTTGGGGTGCCTGGGTGGCTCAGTGGGTTAAAGCCTCTGCCTTTGGCTCATGTCATGATCTCAGGGTCCTGGGATCGAGCTCCGTATCAGGCTCTCTGCTCTGCTCAGCGGGGAGCCTGCTTCCTCCTCTCTCTCTGCCTGCCTCTCTGTGTACTTGTGATCTCTGTCTATCAAATAAATAAATATAATCTTTACAAAACTAAAAAAATAAAGCACCAAATGGCTTACATTTTCTTTCTCTCACAGAGCTGTGGCTAGCTATGGAAGAACAGTGCAGGGTGATCCCCATATACAATTATGGTACTGTTCCATACTTTTGAAACCACAGAAGTTGCATCCAAATATAAGCTAATCCAAAAAATGTATGTGGATAACACTGGCAATATAGATGATTCTTCTGTTCAGGATTAAATTGTGGCAAAATTCATGTAAGCCCCAGACTTGCTGTGTTAGAGCACATCTCTTCGCCTCAACTCCTATGCTTGTGTCCGTGCAAGAGATCTATGCAGTAACACTAGCCATCACCAATACCATCATAAAGGCCTCTGATATTGTCATTTATTCTGGGCTTATACTCTTAATAGTTAGCTGTGAACTAAGAACTTCCTTTATCTTATTAAGTCCTCAAGGTAGTAAATGAGAAAGGCATTATTGCTTCCATCTAATTGAACACTGAATCTACATAAGTTGCTTAATGAATCTCCTCCAATCACATAGCTGGTAAGGAAAGGGGATGTAGATTCAAATTTAGGTCTTTCTGACAGAAGAGCCACACTCTTAGCCACAACCTTACTGTTATGCTTTACATAAAAATGATGTGGGATTTCAATTTACAACAGTAAAAAAAAAATACATCGTGTAAAGGGTGCAATATTTACATGATGAAATATTCTGCACACATTGGAAACATATATTCATAATTCATTAATTCAAATAAAGCTAAACTATAAAACATAATGATTCAAATTTTGTCCAAAACTGGGCATGTGGGAGGAGACAGAAACAAGTCTGTATTGTTCCAACTTTTTATTTCATTTTACTTCTCCTGGGCATTTAGAAAGACTATATTTGTCAATTTATTTTGCAGTAAATTTGGGACCATGTGGCAGAAGTAATATAAACCATTTATATGCTTAGATCTTATAAACATCCTGCACGAGCCTCCTGTCTTCTCTTAATCGACCGCAGCAAACTTGGAGGCCATGTGTTTCAAATACTTTAGCTATAATATGGTGGAGCCTCCCACAGACTGGGACTCTGAGAGACTATGGGAAGCAGAAGGCCTGCCAACCTGCATTAGACATATGATGTAAATTAGAAACAAACCTTTGTTCTGTAAGCCCTGCAATTTTGGAATTTGTCACTGCTGTGTAACCTAGCCAATCTGACTAATAATTTCTCTGTGTTTGCAAACTATGCAAAACTCTAAGGAAAATATGTAATCTTATTTTTCTCTTTTGTGATTGTTATTTTTTTTTGCGATTGTTATTTTATTTCTTCTTTTCTTCTTCTCTGCATTTTATATTTTTCTTTTAAAAATACCTATTTATTGTATGATTAAATTATTTCAAAAAGCTGCCCAGATACTTTTTGTAGTTATCAATCAAGACAGGACAGACTCACTAGTTCAGAGAGAGGGTTCTTGTTGTTGTTGTTGTTTTGTTTTTGGTTTTTTACTGCTTCTAGGGAATTTTTCAAATTTATTTTTCTTTCTCAGCTTAGCATAGGTTTTAAGCTCTTCTCATCTGTCCTATTATTTGAAGTCTTATAAAGCTGTGCTCATCTAACTCTTTTTTTTTCCAATTTATTTATTTTCAGAAAAACAGTATTCATTATTTTTTCACCACACCCAGTGCTCCATGCAAGCCGTGCCCTCTATAATACCCACCACCTGGTACCCCAACCTCCCACCCCCCCGCCACTTCAAACCCCTCAGACTGTTTTTCAGAGTCCATAGTCTCTCATGGTTCACCTCCCCTTCCAATTTACCCAAATTCCCTACTCCTCTCTAATGCCCCTTGTCCTCCATGTTATTGGTTATGCTCCACAAATAAGTGAAACCATATGATAATTGACTCTCTCTGCTTGACTTATTTCACTCAGCATAATCTCTTCCAGTCCCGTCCATGTTGCTACAAAAGTTGGGTATTCATCCTTTCTGATGGAGGCATAATACTCCATAGTGTATATGGACCACATCTTCCTTATCCATTCATCCATTGAAGGGCATCTTGGTTCTTTCCATAGTTTGGCGACTGTGGCCATTGCTGCTATAAACATTGGGGTACAGATGGCCCTTCTTTTCACGACATCTCTATCTTTGGGGTCAAAATTCCACCGGCATTCTTCAAAGAGCTGGAGCAAATAATCCTAAAATTTGTATGGAATCAGAAGAGACCCCGAATCGCTAAGGAAATGTTGAAAAACAAAAATAAAGCTGGCGGCATCACCTTACCTGATTTCAAGCTTTATTACAAAGCTGTGATCACCAAGATAGCATGGTACTGGCATAAAAACAGACACATAGACCAGTGGAACAGAGTAGAGAGCCCTGATATGGACCCTCAACTCTATGGTCAATTAATCTTTGACAAAACAGGAAAAAATATACAGTGGAAAAAAGACAGTCTCTTCAATAAATGGTGCTGGGAAAACTGGACAGCTATATGTAGAAGAATGAAACTCGACCATTCTCTTACACCGTACACAAAGATCAACTCAAAATGGATAAAAGACCTCAACGTGAGACAGGAATCCATCAGAATCTTAGAGGAGAACATAGGCAGTAATCTCTTTGATATCAGCCACAGCAACTTCTTTCAAGATACGTCTCCAAAGGCAAAGGAAACAAAAGCGAAAATAAACTTCTGGGACTTCATCAAAATCAAAAGCTTCTGCACAGCAAAGGAAACAGTCAAAAAAACAAAGAGGCAACCCACAGAATGGGAGAAGATATTTGCAAATGACAGTACAGACAAAAGGTTGATATCCAGGATCTATAATGAACTCCTCAAACTCAACCCACACGAAACAGACAAACACATCAAAAAATGGGCAGAAGATATGAACAGACACTTCTCCAATCAAGACATACAACTGGCTATCAGACACATGAAAAAATGTTCATCATCATTAGCCCTCAGGGAGATTCAAATTAAAACCACATTGAGATATCACCTTACACCAGTTAGAACGGCTAAAATTAACAAAACAGGAAACAACATGTGTTGGAGAGGATGTGGAGAAAGGGGAACCCTCTTCCACTGTTGGTGGGAATGCAAGTTTGTGCAGCCTCTTTGGAGAACAGTGTGGAGATTCCTCAAGAAATTAAAAATAGAGCTTCCCTACGACCCTGCAATTGCACTCATCTAACTCTTTTTATAAGTGATCTCCACACCCAATGTGGGGCTTGAATTCATGACCCCAAGATCAAGAGTCACATGTTCTACCAACTGAGTCTACCACACGTCCGCTGGCTCAGTCTGTAGAGCATGCAACTCTCGGTCTCAGGGTTGTTAGTTCAAGCCCTGTGTTGAGTACAGAGACTAGTTAAAAAGTAAAATCTTTTGGGCACATGGGTGGCTCAGTCAGTTAAGCAACTGACTCTTGATTTTGGCTTAGTTTATGAACTCAGGGTTTTAAGATTGAGCCCTGTGTCAGGCTGTGCTCTCAATGGGGAGGCTGCTGGAGATTCTCTCTCTCTTTCTCTCTCTCTCCCTCGCCCCTTTCCTCCTGCTCAGGCTCTCTCTCTCTCAAACAAATATATAAATCTTAAAAAAAAATCTTTAAAAAATAAATAAAATGATACTAATCTTCATTTATATCTATGTTATTGGAACAAACAATTTTCTATTAAATGCCATGTGACTTCATTGTTTTCTTAAATGTTTCTGAATATTTTTATTTCAGATTTTCTGACTGCATTGTTTCAGTGCTTTTAGCTCCATATAGAGCTTTTAGAATATAAGAAAGTTGTCTTAAAATGTGTGTTATTTTACAGAGCCCAGGTATAGCTACAACTCTAAAAATATTCTTGACTTATACCTATGAACATAGAAATCTCCACTATAATTCTTACATTCCATTTGATTAAGGAAGTCTCCAAGTACTGTATATTGTCAACCTAACCCAGAGAGACCAAATGAGGAGGGAGGAAGTGATTATTGATATGAAGAAGGTTGAGTCAATGTCAAATAAACAGTGACCTCCAAGAGACTCTCAGAGTTGTATATTGATTATTGATATCTCTCTGAGTCAATAAGCTGATCAGCTGTGAGGGATTCTCTAAAAATAACCTTAAAGAATTTCTCACTGGTCCACAAAGCAGCTGTTCCAATGTTTCTTGTGTACGTGTGTTTGTATATCTGTGCCCACAGAGGGAGGTAAGATCAGGAAGGAAAGAAGGAAGAACGGCTAAAAGGAGCTCACAAACAACCAAATTAAGTCACTTGCCAGCTGGATTTCTTTTCTCAAGAGCAGTGCAACCAAACAGTAGCTCACCTTGTATCATCGTGCTTTCAACCACAAAAAACCAAACCAAAACAAACAAACAAACAAAAAAACACCAGGTATTAAAAAAATAATAATAATCAAAAAGTCAAACAGCAGCAGAAATCACAGGCTCTTCCTTGACCTATTTACTCTGTTACCATCAGAACACAAAAACACTTTGGGCAGAGTTCTCCAGAAAACCGTATTACCAAATTTGCAAAAATTCACATTGTTTTTTATTGGGAAATAAAACATAGGTTGGAGGAAACAACGAATGAACTTCTTCAAAAATGGACTGCCTTTTCAGCAAGGTCGTCTTGAAGCCATGCCTCAGAAGAGGTCTACCCAGTGCTGACAGAATTTTCAGTAATTTTTAACCACCCGGTTTCTATGCTGAGTAAATATTCCTCACTTCAAAGTGGGCAGCTGTTCGCGCCCTCATAATCATTTGCACGGTTTTACAGAATTGAAAATCAACATGGAACATGTGGCACTCTTACATCCCCTAGTCCCGGAATGCCATGGTCACTTTAGGTGCAATATCATCCTGATTTCCTTTTAAAACCTTGGATTGGCTCTGTTCTGTACCTTCTCCATTTTTAATGTATGTTCCTCTACAGGTAGCCATGCACATCAGCGGAGCCCCTAAGTGGAATGCTGGAAATGACAAGACAGAAACAAAATGTCCTTTAAGATGTAGTTTGCAAACTCTTCCTTGTTTTGCTGCCTACTGTCTGTTTTTAAATAATGCACAAATCAACTTCAGTACCATGGAAATAATCAACACAGGATCAAAACCTGGAGTTTCTAGTAGAGCACAAATCAAAAGCTGTAGGAATCCAACAGCTGGAGCCTGTCTCATTATTTCCCTGTTCTTTGATGTGCTTTTCAGGCAAGTATCTTAGAGAATTACTCGCAGATATGTCTATCTACAAATTCTACATTGCTTACATATTATAGTTTCCAACAGAGATAAATACTGTAACTGAGTTCTCATTTTCAAAATAGAACCCCCTCTTTTTTTTTATCTTCTATTATGCACACAATCTTGTAAATGGCAGTACTGAAAATCAGCTGCATCTAATAAGAGAATCAAGTTCGTTATTGACTCTGAGATGCTAGTTTCCATTAGATCATCCATCATAGCTTTATTATGTGATCAACTGCCTAATTAATTTTGTACTGGGGTATTTAGACAGAACACTGAATGTTTCACTGGGGTTTTGCTATAATCCTGCACCTGCGGCCTCAGAGATTTAGATATCCTCCTATCATAAGTTTATACTGTGCCTATAATCACTTCTGCTTCACTAGGATTCCAGCAATTCAGTCCAGTGAAATTCAGCAATATTAATTTCAGAGACACCAGAACATTTGCATCTGTGGTTATGTTTCTTTGGATTTTAATCAGATCAAAGTCACCGCAAGATATTAAGAGCGCTAGATACAATATTTTGTTCAGACAGTTTTAGTGGTTAAATCAGACACTGTTTTGATTTTCTGTGCTTATCTGTTAATATGAACAGATGCAATCATGCTATTGTATAATGACTCTTGATTGCCAGCAGTATTTGATTTTGCAACCATTCGGCAGTGATAATTAAAGATAACGGGATATCCTATACAGTAATAATTAAAGATAGCTTTGTGGGCTTTATCGCATGAATAAATGCCATAGAGAAAGAATGGGTTTCTAAAGTTCATTATTTGATGCATATTTTTGGAAGACCAAGATTGAAAAGTCTCGAAAAGAGACATTTAGGTGCAATAGGCTTAGCTAAATCTGAGCTGATAGAGAAATTTTCACTTGTCCTGGTTGCCATACATTGAGGCTTTGTTCTTTATTCGTTCGGGAAAATACCAGCATGACTGTGTTGGACACGAGACAGAAACATAGAAGGGTCAAATAATATGGAATCTTTTATTCCACAGAGACATTCAAAAATGTACGCATAAAGAATGTTTGAATCTATCTTCAATTTCAGGAGAGGAAACAAAAGCTGTTAAAACTCTGTCTTTATCTACTCTATGGAAGCTAGGCAATAATTCAAGACGCTGACAACCCTTCTCATAGGATATTATGAGTCCTAAGGGGCTGAAGCCGAAGCAAAACATTTAACTAATTTTTTTCAATTAATTTAAAGAAATGACAATGGCTTGTCAAACAAGGCAATCTTTAAAGCAAGGCTGTCAGAGGGCCCTGCTGAGGACACCTGCCTCTTGGAATATATTACTTATAAATGGAGGGATGCTCCATGATGCACAGGACCCTCAATTAAAATTGAATTTCAGATTAAAAATGATTTTTTTAGCGTAAGTTTATCTCATGAAATATATGGAATATACTTGTACTCTAACATTATTTGTTGTGCATATGAAAGTCAGATTTAACTCTATGACCTGTATTTTCGTTTACAAAATCTAGCAACCAAATACAATCATCTGTACTTTTTGACAAACAGGCTCAGAGCACCTGCTGTGTTTTTCTAAGTGATACTTTATGGGTAGAGAAAGGGTTAGAATAATAGAAATGAAGCCTCAAAAAGAGCAAAATAAGACATCACAGAGCTGGGAATTAGCCATCGCCAGGTAACTTTCCTGGGCAGAAAACCAACTTTTGCTCAGGCCAAATCTACAATTGCCTTCCTCCCTCATGCCACCCCTCAGTGCTTAAGCAAGCAGCACTTGAGGATAATGCTGTTGAATGATGGAGGCGAATGAGTGATACATTACTTTAAGGGGCTTTAATCAAGTGTCTGTGCACTTAACAGAAAAGAGAGTTTATAATTTCTATCAGCTTCTTCAAGAATGGGTAACAAGTGAAGATCTCCTATTGGACCACAACTCTACCATCCTGGAATAGAATATATATTTGCAATGTTCTTCTTTCCACTCCACATCCAGGCTAATTAGATTCTTGACTCAAGGGACATCTTTTCCTCTGAATTAAAGGAAGGATAATGATTAAGCATCTCTACATGTGGTCTCCTAAATTCTCTGAAACAAACTAAAACCACACAACAGATATAAAGGACAATAAATTTGTTAATAGGCATAATGTTCTACTATACAGAAGTGATAAGTTAAGGGAGGGGAGACTTCATAGTCTCTTCCTCTCAAATCTCCAAGCCGAGAACTTAAAATTATCTCTAAGTGTCTTGTGCTAAAGAGTCTGAATCAGAATACTAAAATAAGTAGCCTTGTTTTAATGTGTTACATGAAATTTGAGAAATCACTGATCCATTTCAAAGCTGTAGTGAACAGTTCTGTAAAATGGGTCTATTAGCAAACCAAACAACCATGTTGTTCAACAAATGATACGATTCAGTTAGAATTTGTAGTACTAGTTCTGATACATAGTATGTATTTAATTAAAATTAACTCTTTTCCTTATTCATTGATTAGTCTTAACAGATTCCAATTTGTAAAAGTACCTTTCGAGACTAATTTTGGAATGATTTGTCAAATACAATTATCCTTCAAATAGGGTGGACTGTAAGTGGACCTGAGAAAGCCAAAAGTTGAAAATCCCCCCAAATTTTGTCTAGTACAAACTTTCAGTATAAGGAAAAGCGTGTTCCATAGAAATACATTTCTGAATATTAGAATATTGTCAAGTCAGGTTGATTACATAATGGGTATATAATTTATAAGCAAAATTTTCACTGATTCCAGTTTAGTCAGTTATGCTATAACACTTGTTTTAAAAATGTAAATTTGGTCCAATGCAATTATACACTAGGGAATAATGAGTGTAATATAAATTATGTTTACTTATGTGCTATTTCATTTGGGTGAAATGCTAGGTGATTACAAAAAACTGGGCCCAGCTGACCCAAGTTTTATTGTAATACACAAGATGCACAGTCAAACATCTACCAGCTACCATAGCTTGCTGCCTCTGATAGGAGACACACCTACCCATCCTTGTATGGTGTTATAGCTTTTCTTATAAGATAACCCTCCTTCCAAATAAACTGAAATCCTCTGACACCCACTCCCATGAGCACTTCCACTTCAGGTTGTTTTCGAGACTAAGTACCATACTTATTGTGGTCTCAACATATTTCTTAACTGCTTAATATGTATAAAATTGTGCTACTGTTTTTATTGGGTTCCTATTTCTAATGTTAATCATAATCATTAGAATATTATGTCAATAATAAAGTTATTGAGTGTTGTACCCTAACCACATTTCCCCCATAAGTTCCTCAGTTTTATTTTGTGATTTTGCAAAGTAATGTTTAGAAATAAACATGTTGCATTACAGAACCGACTGTATAGGGAAAGTAGACATTTCCCATGTTGAACTAAGTTTATGTTTATAGCAAAAAGAAGATAAATTAATTGCTTTGTTCTGAAGTTTAATCTGTAGCACAAGCATTTAATTCATTATCTATTATATAACATCTACATTTATTCAAGAATGGAGAATGGAAGGGAAGAATAGAAGGTTAGTATTAATTCCCTGTTAATAGTTTCACACCTTATTTTTATTAATTACCCAAACCTTGCCTAATATATACAATCACTTGCTGTCTAAATGTCTCCATGGATACTTAATGGGTTGAACCAAATGTAGGTAAGGATCTATAATCAGTAAACTCCTAGGGAACAATTTCACTCTCTTTTCTCAAACAGGGTAAGAATTTTAACAATTTAATTTCAGTAATATTATTTAACAATCTCTAAAATTCTTCACTTTTAAAGTTCATTTTTTCATCATTTAATCACATAAATACTTATTCTACTTTCAAGCAGAAACATTTCCTATCTCAGTGCTGTTACACACCAGTGTTGAATGGGCTCATGGTATTAAGCAGATGCTGCCATTTTCAATGTGGCATTCGAACGCTTGTCACTAAATTCCAGACTGCATGATTAATTTTGATCATGGTTCAGGATCCAGCTTAGCCAGCAGCCTAGTTAGTCCACTGGTATTTCATCTAATAAGTGATAAAAAAAATAAATAAGCACTCATACAGAAGCTTTATTCTATTCAAGAAGTGATGTGTGCCGTGTATCCAAAAAGGCCAATTAAATCATTTCTTTTGTTTCTTATTTAAGCTGCTGACTGTATACTAGGATGTGTCTGTTTTTAAAAATCATATGTGCACTTCTATTTTTCTTACCCATCAGGACTGAGAAATGTCTATGTGTATTTTCCAATAAGAAAGTAGGTAGATAATGGTGCTTTAGGTGTCTAGTTCTTTACTTTGGTCTTAAGAGGAGATCAGTTTCCTCAAGAAAAAGAACTCTAGAAGCATTTGTGCTGACAGTGTGCTAATACCCTTTTATTCCAACTTACACATAATAGGGTGAAACAATTTTATGACTCCATGTGTGCCCTATTGGGGTGACAGTATAAGCCTTGATTAGCTCATCAGAGCTCAAACTCTTTAGCAAGCTACCGACAGATGCAGTTTTAAATCTAGGAAGTAGGTCAGGTTTATTACCTACATCAATCCTTTTATATAGTAGGGCAGAGACATAAAGGGGAGGAAAGAGACTGTTTGCATGCAGGAACAAGTTGACAGACACAATACAAAAATAAGTCTTATCCTTCAGAGGATCTCTGATTTTTGTTTTAATTGAACATCACATATCAAGGCAAGGACTGTGCACATTCCAGACTGCCCTGTGTAAAGTGTGATAGTCTTGCTTGTCATTATTATAAAGACAATTTTTCAGGGCACATGATTGGGAACAATAAACATCATTCTTTTTATGCTAGTACAGCCCTGATAACCAAGTAAATAACAGTGTGAATTGGGCTTTTAATATGGCCTGTGATTTAAAACATACATATATTTGCTAGCAGAAAGGTAGGGAGCATCATAATAATATGTAAACCAAAATCATTCTTAGAGGTTCCCACAGGTTTTGATGCTTGTCTAAAATTCTCAAGTGAGTATTTCTGTTAAATCATCAGTCTCACATTCAATCTCTCTTTCTCATGCCCTTTTAGCACTTTATTTTCCACTGCTGTTAGTGAAAATAAATTTGGTCCCCAAGTAAAACTTTACAAAATAAACAAATAAAAAACATGCTCTAACTTTCACTTTTAGAAGTATAGCTACTTGGATTTTGGAGAAAAGACAAATTATATCTCAAACAGTCCCTGTGTCCCTGACTGGTTAAATAATTAATAGTGGAAATTTGAAAAAAAAATACAGTGATTATTTCCATCAAAAATTAGGAGTTCGCTATTTACATTGATAAATTATGACACAATCATGAAACTTTTCTCCTTTCTTGATCTCTTTTGCATTTATGATAAACCCTTAAAAAAGTAAATGCCCCATATTAAAATAAATGACATCTAAATGTGCTAATTATCAGAGTTTTAAAGAACTACAATAATAAACAGAGCTTATTTATAATAAAATTATAATTTATAATAATTTATATAATTTATATTAAAATGAGATCCATGGAGAATTATATTTTGTAATTAAAACATATGAATCCTAAATATGCTTTCTTGGCCAATCATGTCATTTCAATGGATATACCATAAGACTCAGAGCACACCCACATATTCCAATTAATGTTTCCATCTTGGCCAACTTACTTGGTGGATTCAGAAAGCCAGAATATGCTAACAACTTCACATATACAGCATACGAGTTGGGCCCATACTTTAACATGTTACTCTTTCCAAATACTGACACATATTCCTAATTCAAAATGACAGGTATAGTTTGAAAGTAATGCTATAAAAAGCTGGAAAAAAATAGAAAAAGTGCCTTTGCATATTAATGCTTATAGTTGTAAAACGTGATACACTTTCTCTTTTTAGGTGAAAAGGTTGTATATGTTAACCCATACTTACAAATGCATGTGTGTTTTTTATTCTAACCAAATGAGTCCCATCAAGGTAATGAACTTGAGAAGCCAACTAAATAAAGTTATTTATTTGGTTAGACAATATTTCTGAAATCAATTAATAAATTCCTTCGAGTCAATCAAAATCACTACTCTCTATATTTCATCTACCTACTCCACAAACAATTTCATGGTCTGTCAAATCACAATTGCCAGATTATAATTTTCATCAGACATCATCATTTAGAAGAATGGCAGGCAGACAAAGGGATAGAGGAATTATTAGAAGAAAAGTAGGGATTGGGGTAGATTATAGCCCAGAGAAATACCTTTCAGGATAACATATGTTCTTAATTTAAGTTTGTCTCTCCCTCTGACTTGTTGTTTTTCTTAAGCAATATTTAATTGGTTTCTAAGGCAATTGATAAATTCCCTCCCACTGCTACTGTTGCTTGGTATTTATGCCCATTTTAGATATTGAAGGATGGAGTTTCATTTTGCTCACCATGTCAAATGTATATAACTCAGGGTGCCTGGGTGGCTCAGTGGATTAAGCCGCTGCCTTTGGCTCAGGTCATGATCTCAGGGTCCTGGGATCGTCCCACATCGGGCTCTCTGCTCAGCAGGGAGCCTGCTTCCCTCTCTCTCTTTGCCTGCCTCTCTGCCTACTTGTGATCTCTCTCTGTAAAATAAATGAATAAAATCTTTAAAAAATGTATATAACTCAGATATTTCTATTCAGCTTTCCAGACCTCAGCATCTGGTTAATTAGGCTTTACTTTTGTGCCCAATGGTTTGCTTCTTTGTAAACCAATTACTACATGGAAACTGGAGCCTTTTTAATGGTAGTAATAGAATCTCTTGAAATAGAATTACCTAAGGCACTTAATAAAATGCTTATTCCTGGGTCCAAAACTGCCCTACTGAACCAGGTACTTAGGGTCATAAATCTGCAATATTAATAATTTTCTCAGTGGATTCTTATGTCTACTAATATTTGGAGATGAGTGCTTTCAACAATTTCACAGCTCAATAATATCCCCACTATATAGGCTAACAAGCAAAACCCAAATGGAGAAAATAAAGCATCATTCTATTTGTTAGTCACACTTTGGTGGAAGCAAGAGAAAATACCAGCTAAATGAGGTTTTGGAATTGTGCCTGGCTTTTATTAATTCCTGCCATTTTCCTCTACTATCATGAAAAATGAAAATGTGATGACCTGAACTTTGGGTTCATTATATAAACTGAATTTCTGAAGCCATTTGTGGGAAAATATTTTAGAACTAGTGAAATAGAGACACATTATATGCATTCATGCATTCATTTATGCATTTACTCTAGTATCAATCACATATTAATTGTACATCAATCACATATTATGGTTATATCAATTATTGTTTTAAATCTTGGGCAAAAAAAAAAAAAAAAAAGATAAATTAGTGATGATCTCTTCCTCCAGGAAGAAAAACATGTGACCAGCAATTTAGAAAGTAGATACAATGACTTTAATTAACATATGGACAGAGTGAGGCATGGACAAATATAAGGAGGAATGGTATATATTAACTCAAATTTTTGAGCCATAAAAAAATCAATGGAGTCTCTTTGAGGCACGAGATGGGTCTTCTTTAGGTAAAGAGATTATCATGAGCAAAGGCATGAAGGTATGCAAGTAGGGTAGTTTCCGGAAACAGGTTAGTGTCGCTTATTTATAAGCTACATGGGAAATCATGTCAGAAAGTGAGGAGGGAATGATCAGTTCTGCAGTGTGTTTTTGTGTCTATGTTCGAGATGGGTTTAGGACCTACATTCACAGAAGAGTTGACATTAAAGCTGTCTAGAAAGATGAATAGGATTTTACCACCAAACAATGAAAGCATACTCTGACAGCCAAAACAGCATGAGTTAAAGGAAAAAGAACATTAGATTGTCCCCTGTCACTGGGGAACAATGTAGTTTCCATAGCCTTAGAATAATAATGCATGTGGTAGGGAATGACATTATATAAAGGTGGAAGGTAAGATTAAAGTTAGATTACAGAAAGCTACAAATTATGAGCTATGATGTTTAGCTGTTATCCTCAGTGGAATGGAATTGAATGAAATAAAATGAAAGGTCTCTTCTAAAATTATAATTATAGTAGCATTGTAAAAATGGATTAAACCAAACAAGGGATTTTTCACTTCCAGACATGGTGTATTATCTTGGAAAAGCCTTCCACTGAAGGAAAAATACATACATACTTATATTTATAATATTTAACATATGTGGGTATTTTAAAAATTGCTCAAAGGAATAAAAGACCTAATAAAATAATAAAGGATTACTGGGCCAGGAAGATAAAAGCTCAGGGAGGTTAGGTTGGAATGTTAATTGTTAGCTGATCATCATTTTTGTAGCCTTGCTGGGCTAAAAGGATAGATATTATCCTATATTCCTTAGGAGGAAACCTAAGGAATCTCCCTTGCTTTTGGTAAGATACTGAAACACTATGCCTCAGGAATTAATTTAAAAGAGAAATACACAGACCTCTTCAGGGACTTGCAACATATCTACAAATAAGCTGGATCCAAGATTGCTATTTCCCACTACTTCCCAGGGTAGGAAGCAAACCTAAATCCTATCTGAAAGAAGATAATGTCAGAGACCTCAAATTATTTTATTTTTACAAATAATTTTGTAAAAATAAAGCCCAACAAAATAAAAAAAATTGATACAGATACATTAGGAGACAAAACCACATGAACCAAATCAGCAGAAATAATAAAACATAGAAGTAGATCTATTCATGGTACAGATACTAGAGTAACAAGTCCTAGAATTAAAAAGTAACCACTTTATTCTGTTCAAATAGCATAAAAGACAAAGTGGCAGAATACTGACCGAGATAGAATTTTTTTGTTTAAAGTGGAAATTTCAGAACATAAAGGTATGATAATTGAAATTAAGAACTCAGCAGGTTGGATTAGCACAAGTCAAACATAGGTGACTAAAGAGTTAGTGAACTGAATAATAACTCAGGATAATGAATGAAGCAGAGGAAGAAAAAAAAAGGAATGTACAAGAAAGAGGATAACAACCATGAAATATACAGTAAGAAGGTCTAGAAAAATAAGAGAATGAGAAAAGAACAACCATCATATTTGAGCAGATAGTAGCTGTGAACCTTCCAAAAATAAAAAAATTATCAAGCAAAGGATGTAAGAAATTTGACTTGAGTTGGCTCTTCACAAAAGAGGATATGAAAGTGGAAATAAACATAAAAAGGTACTCAACCTTCTATTAATTTGGGAGATGCAAATTAAAATCACAATGAAATACTACTTCACAAGCATAAGAATAGCTAAAATTAAAAATACTAACTATATACATTGGTGTGAAATATGTGGATCAATGAAAACTCTCATACAATGATGGTTGGAACACAAAATCTCTTTAGAAAATGTCTTTAAATTATCTCCTAAAGTTGAACACACATATAACCCATAGTTCAGGAAATCTACCCTTTAAAATTTACCCAGCAGAAATGCAAGCACATGAGATTAAAGAAACATGTATGTGATTGTTCATAGAAGTATGATTTATAGTCATATAATAGTGTAAACAATAGTGTAAACAACTCCAATACCCATTAATACAACAGATAAATTGCAGCATATGCATTATGGAATACTAGTCAGCATGCAAAATGACTGAGATACAGTTTCCCACAACAACACAGATGTATCTCACAATGATAATGTTAAGTGAAAGAAGTCAAGCATAGTAAAAGACATTACATATATTTCTGTTAGTACAAAACTAAAAGAACAGAAAAAAAAAAAAAGAAAACCTAAAAAAACAGATAAAACTAAGCTATGATTAGATGTAAAAGCATGGTACAATCAAGGGAGTGATGATAAAGAAGCAGTGATGGGAAGAAGGTAGAAAGAGACTACTAGGTTATAAGTCATGACCTGTGTGTTGATCTGAGTGGTAGTCACATAGATATTGGTTTTATAATAATTCATTAAGTTTTGATTTTAATTTGTGCTTTTTTTCTGTGTTATTTCTCATACCAAAAATAGGTCCTTTCAACATTCCAACACTGTCAGTTATAAGCTCAACTTAAAACAAGTTCAAATAATCAAAATAAATTTACTTTTGCTTATTAGGTCATTGTTAATTTAAATGATAAATATCCTCTGCAAGAATTTGTTACAGTTTGTTGCTTATGTTTTTTTCATGTACATTAGAATTGCTTTTCCTGAATGAATTTTCCTTACTCCGGATAAAACTTGTACATAATATGTTAGATTTGCATTTTCCTTTACTCAGTGGTCTTTGACTTTAACTATAATCCCAAGCAGTCTGCCTGCTCTAAAGGTCTAGGTATTTCATAAACCTGTCTTAAAAAGTATGATGAGTAAAGAATAATTTAGATATTCTATTTCAGTTTTAACTACAGAAATGTCATTTTTAAAATTGATACTAAAATGTGGTTTTTAGTCTGTCATCTTTGTGTTCAGAAACTTCCAACATTTTACCATGGGTTATAGAATAAAAATACATAGTTACATGATTATAGAACCAAACAGGACCTTCGGATATTCCAGCCCACCTCCATCACCTCATAGGATAACTGAAATTCATAGATATCATAGTACAAGATCATGGATGTCATGGGCATAGTCAAAAAATTGGATCCAAGATTGCTATTTCCCACTATTTCCCAGGATAGAAGCAACTCTGTATCCTATCTGAAAGAAGATAACATCATTTCCGTTTTCTGTTCCTTTGTACGACATCACAGCAAATTCCAGAGTCTAGAATTTAAGATCTCCCAAATTCAAGGTCCACACTGATTGTTTTCAATGCCCCATCTCTTCCAACACACACTATTCCCTTATAACACAATCGGATATATTTACTATAGTCTTTTAAAATTATTATTATGTTCAGTTAGCTAACATATAGTGCATCTTTGGTTTTGGATGTAGTGTACAATTCACTAGTTCCGTATAAACCCAGTGTTCATCACAACACGTGCCCTCCTTAATACCCATCACCCAGTTACCCCATTCCCTCCAACCCCCTCCCTTCTGTAGCTTCAGTTGATCTCCCAGAGTCCAGAGTCTCTCATAGTTTATCTCCTACTCTAATTTCTTCCCATTCCATTTTCCGTCTTTTCCCCAGTGGCAAAAATTAACAAGATAGGAACAACAAATGTTGGTGAGGATTCAGAGAAAGGGGAACCCTCTTACACTATTGCTGGGAATGCAAGCTGGTGCAGCCACTCTGGAAAACAGTATGGAAATTTCTCAAGACATTAAAAACAGAGCTACCCTATGACTCAGCAACAGCACTACTAGGTATTTACCCGAAGGAAACAGATGTATTGAAAAGAAGGGGAACATGCATCCTAATGTTCATATCAGCAATGTGCACAATAGCCAAATTGTGGAAGGAAAAGAGATGTCCTTCAGCAGATGAATGGATAAAGGACATGTGATTCATATAAACAACAGAATATTATTCAGCCATCAGAAAGGCTGACTATCTACCATTTGCATCAACATGGATAGAACTGGAGGGGATTAGGCAAAGTGAAATACGTCAAGCAGAGAAAAGAAATTATCATGTGGTTTCACTTACATGTGGAACATAAGGAATATTTACTGTATTCTTAATGTCTTTGACCAGGTAATTATTTTTTTTTCAGCTTATCTGGTTGAATGAAAGATTTGGTATTATGGTATCAGTTCATATTCTTAGACCACAACCCAAACAATTAATTTTGCTTAAAACTAAATATATTATAAAGAAATAAAATAGTTTCCAAAATAAGGGAATCCATTACAACCAGATCTTAGTATGTATGGGATACAGGGCAGCTTTGGCAACATAAAAAAGAGGAAATTAATAGGAATTCTCTTCAAGTGGTGCCTATGTGGCTCAGTCTATTAAGTGTCTGCCTTCAGCTCAAGCCTTCAACTTCAGCCAACAGGACAACATATCACATGTTGGGCTGCCTGCTCTTCCCTCTCCCTCCACTTGCTTTTCCCTCTTCCTCTGCCTGCACCTCTCCCTGCTTGTGTGCCCTCTCTCTCTCTGTCAAATAAATAAATAAAATCTTTTTTTTTTTTAAGGGAATTCTCTTAAATCTTCTACATAGGCTGAACCAGAAATCACCATTTTCTCTCTTTTATATTTCCATTCTAAATACAGGAAGTAGAGAGTAACATCTTGGTGTAATTTGGGTCATATGTTCATCCACCCATAGCTCTGGAAGGTGAGTTATGTCCATCGATAATCTCACAAAGGTGCAGAAAAGTAGGCATGAGGAAAGGATGTATTAAACTGAAGAGCTCCTACTAGGAAGAAGAAATGCTGGGAGTCAAAAACAATAGATGTCTACCAAAATCATCTAATCCAAACCAGTTAATAAGTTCTATTTACCATAACTTCCTTCCTTAGAAATCCCCAATTTAGAAATTATAATTATACAGGCCCTATAATTTATACCTTTAGGAGTCGTATTACTAAAGTGCACTCAGCCTGCGTATGCAATGTAGTTACAGAAAAGAGGTAAGGAAAAGGGAAAAGTTAATTATGAAATAAATTCCTAAGCAATAACATATCTTTCATAGTCTGGTAAAGATGTAAGTTTAAAAAAAAAAATGGTAAAAGAAAAGGAAAGGAAAGCCTTAACTTTTCAGTGTAACAGAACTAGGAAGATCCTTCTCAGCTTATTCTTTCCAAACTTCCTCTTTAAAACTTCACTGCAAGTACTTGATTAATTCATTCAAGTCTTGCTTTCGTAGACAAGAATCCCACATAAATCACAACTGTTTTGCCCAACAGCCCTTGCTTTTGATACTAGGTTTTCAACTCTATCCTCTACAGGGCACAACACTTTAGACTGGTCTGGGAACTATGCCATGAGCCTCACTCACTATCCCAACCTGATGTTATGGCCTTATGTTGGAGCATTATACAGCACTATAGCGCTTAGATGACATTTTTCTGTCACAATAATACTGACATATGGCCTTGTCTTTATAACCCTTCCATTTGTGAGAAAACAACTTTCTACTTATTTTCTTAAAACATAGGGCCTGAGTGGCTGCTGCAGCTTCTGAAATGGACACACAACACTAATGAGCACTAGCCTATGGTGACCTATTCAGAATGGAAGACTCACAGTGTGACATTCTGTTTAAGTGGGCTAAATGATTGGACATCAGTCACAGGAGTTTAAAGGTCTGAAGAGATGGCAAAATATTATTAATTCAATATCTCTTTAATGCTAAGAAAGTATGGCCAGAGGGACCCTTGGACAATTTCTTGGGCTATCAGAATATCTAATTGGAGATTAATCTCTAATAACCTCTTAATACCATTCAGAAGTTTAAATGAAGCCCAAACAAGAAAGAAATTGTCAGTTCAGTAGTGTCATTTACAGCTAATGCTATGGAAAACTATTTAATTCATTACAGAGGCAGAGAGGCCCATTTCAATTTTTGCCCTATTTCTATCTGGCCAATTAAATATAGTGGTGGATAACTACTGGAATTAGAAAATGGGAACTTCTGCACCCAGCATTAACTTCTTCAAAGACTTTCTGGACTGATGATTTGGGTTTCAGGCTAACCATCAATCCCAGGGACTGCCTTCCTTTGAACCCAGGCTAAGTATCCTCAGTTTCCTTCATAGCACTTAATAGGGCTGAAGCTGTGTGTGTGTGTGTGTGTGTTTGTGTGTGCATATGTGTGTGTGTATGTTTTAAATTTCTGTCATCACCCACAAAAAGCAAACTCCATAAGAACAGTTGATTTCTCTTGCTTACTAATGTGTCCCAGCACTTAAAAAGGTACTTGGCATCATATAGATAGGCACTTACTCATTGGAAAAAAGAAAGGAAGGAAAAGAACAAAGAAAAGAGGAAATACATGGAAGTCTGATTTTGAAATCTAATATGAATAGTTTTGTATTTGTTCCAGCCCTACAAATACCATGACTCTAATAGCACATAATTTTGGAAGAATGAAAGAACCTTTTATACTCTCTACAATGTCTAGCCCTTTAGAAAAGATGTATCAGAGGAGTGTGAGGTTCTAGCATGTCCTCTATGTATGATCCCATATTTGGTTAAGGAAATAGGTATAAAAGGAAAGAAGGAGCTAGATTCTGGCATTCTTAATATTGGTTCCCAAAATTTGTTTAGTCAGCCTCATCTCTTAGCAATTCTTGCTTTATCTTCATTTAGTCTGTGAGGAAGCTGTCCTCGGTTTCTAGGGGCACGTGGGCCTTTTCACACTTCAAGGGAAAGGCCAGTGCAGTAAATTTGAACCCATTTTTTTTGTTGTTAAATCACTGACTTCTTATAAGCCTCAGCTTCTCCTTCCCTAGTAGCCCCCATCTAAACAAGCTGACAGTGTACTGATGCGTACCTCTTCCTCTGACCCCTGTGGAATATTAAAAACTTGAAAATCCCCAACCTAAACCTAGCAACTTCCTTAATCCCACAACAAAGGCCCAACCCACTCCTCTGCCCTACCCAAAACATCCCAGATCTGTTTGTGCCAACTGCCAACTTTGTTCTTCCCAGGAATCTCTTGTGTGAGTAATGAACTTTCAAATTCTCCCCAGTTCTCCATATCTTACCTGTTATTGGGATATGGTCAAATCCACATCCATGGGGTGATCGACATAGTAACCAACCTGATGGTTTTCAGCACTGACCTGCTTTGTACCTCAAAATAACTTGGGTACATTTGTGATAAGGGTCCTTACTGAAATCCACATTTAACATAGAACTACATATTCTTTGGCTCTATAGAGAGAAAGATTCTAAAGGGAAATGTTTTCAACAATAATACTATATAAGGGCTCAAGTCAACTGAAGCTGGGCCTAGATACATAGGAAGATTATGCAAAAAGGAAAGAGTGTTTTCAAGAAAGACATAAGGAGGAAACAGGGGACCTCTTCCTCAATTTACTGCTTTGCCCTGGTTATTGCTAAGTTTAATGACATTTTGGGGCTCATGTTAGAAGCTTTGCAAAGGTCTGTTTTTTGGGAATCACATGTTAATGTTATTTCTTTCTTCCTTCCTCCTTGTTTTAATCTTTTCATCTATAAATTTTTAATTTCCAAGTTACAGTTAGTGTCAAGTTTTACAATGATAAAGAAAGTGTATAATAATGGCACAATGTGAGGGGTTGACCAAGTTGCTATTTGACTTTTTGGAATCAGCAAATTTACTTACTTGTTGTCTGAACCCTCGTAAAGCCATCATTGTCTAAATAAGAAGATTTTGTGGTGGGACCAGAAAAACATAATGTCAATTTGTGGCTTATTAGTGTACAAAATCTGAATGTCAATTTGTGGCTTATTAGTGGACAAAATCTGAAATCCAGGCAGCACAAAGGGGAAAAAAATTAAAAACTCGTGAAGAATATTTGTCAAGATGGTTGGTTACCTCATCTATGACCGCTCTAAGACAAAGGATTACTGGCACTAGGCAGGACCTGAACCCTGCCTCTAATATGCCCTAGTAGGCACCCAGACCTGCTGGGAGTTTTTAGAACAAAGATAGCTTGGGAGGATAGAAATGCCTAAACAAATTAACCCCAGCCCATATAACATGGCGGGGAGCGGGGGGGCGGGGGTGTTCCCTATTTGTTTTCTTCTGGGACCAAGGATGCAACGCTGTGACACTAAGAACTGGTAGACAGGGAGGAATTTCAGATGCGATGCTAAGATGCCAAAAAAGAAAACAATATGTCACTGTGAATAGAAAATAGGTTGAAACAAGGAAGCTGAGCAAATGTTGATATGATGTCCAGAAAGTGAGATGCACTTAGATGAGGTGCTGGTAGGAATATAGTGAAGTAAACACCATATTAATTAGGTTAATTCTAAAATAACGGAGGCCACATGAATCACACTAAGACTACCTAGGGTGGACCATCAAGAAGAATGGGAGCTCAAGAGAGAGACAAAGAAGTTTTAGAAAATAAGAATTAACACTTTTTCCCTGCATATCTGAGTTAGTGGCTGAGAAATATCACCTCCAATATTTTCAATTGACGTATCTATGTTAAAAGCTAGCTTGTTAACTTTGGCTTAGAGAACTCTTTCAACCAAGAATTCACTGAAATATCACTGACTATTTTACTAAATAACAATCTGAAAGCAAAATGAGCAAGTCACCAAGGACAAATCTTGTCCTCTGGTAGATTCTGCATAAATGATTTCTGTTAGCTTCCTTTCATCAAGATTTTTGCCAATTAATTCATAAATATTAGCATTTCATTAATTGCACCAATATTAACATTTCATGTCAGTGGGGATTTTTAAGCAAATTTCTAATTACTTTAAAAAGTAAAACAAGGAAAAGGTTTTCTAATAATGCTGATATTAGCAAGCACTAGAATTAGTTTTGTCTTGAGTACACATACATTCTAGCATGAAAATCTGTTGCTCTGAGTTTTAATGATCAATTTTATGGGTATATTATGAATAACACATACTGTCATTAATTGGCTAATGAATTTCAATGCTTAGGATGAATTTAAGAAGCAGCCCATGCATCTTAAAAATCTCTCTCTCTCTCTCTTTTTTTTTTAAATCAACAGAAAATCAATTCCCAGGAAGTAAAATATTTTTTACATGCTTATTTAAGTAATTGATAATTCAAGTGAATTATAAGCATAATATATTTTTGCTTTGATCATTTTTTCCAAAAGAAAATTGTTTCTGTGGTATAATAAAATAAAGCATGGAGGTTCTTTGAGGAAGGAAGCTCATCTTATTCTTGATTTTAATAATAATCCAAATAGACACTTACATTATTTTGAGATTTGCTGGCAATTATAATACTAAACTCTACGCTAATTTACCATAATTTACTTTTCTTCCCATATAAACTGTTTTCACACTAGCAGTGTGCTACAGGAACTAAAAGAACAATACATTTGTTTAATAATCCCTTTATAGAGATTCCTGAGGTCTAATGAGGTAGGAATCTGAGAAACAATGACTTGGGGGTTTAAATTGGCATTAATTATTTTGTTTGTTTTTTCCCTTGTCAGACTCATTTTAATTTCTATGGGGAGTCCTCAGTTAACTTAAGGGAAAACTTGATGATGAACAACAAACATAAAGGTAACCTGTGGATTATATCTGTATTTTACCTAAACCTTCATTAATTCTTAAGAATCTTGAGGGGTTTTTTTGGCATCAAATTTTCCTTAACTCTACAGCTATTTTCCCCAAATTTTAAAATAATTTATTATGAAGTAGTTAGAATTTCTTTCTTTTAAAACATTTAGAGAGCATGGTATCCTTCTGAAACCCCCTCCTATATTTTTCTACAACAACAGTAACATTTTATCCAGGCTTTCGGTGCTCTGAAGTCTTTCTGACCTTAAGTTCTTTGCACATGCTATTCCTTTCTTCTAGCTAATTCTTAATTTTGAAAATCTCATTGGTTAAACTTCACTTCCTCAGAATCTTTCCCTAACCCTTTAATCTAATTAGATAACTCTCCTCCTCTCTATAATGACATCCTGTTCTTTATCTTCTTGGCATTTATTAGATTTGAATTATGAATTTTTTGCGTGTATTTATTCTAGCTATACACACCTTAAACTAGACGAAATTCCAGAAGACAGAAGATATTTTCTATTTGGTTTATTGATATTTATTGAGCACTATGTTTGACAAATAATTGGAAACTGATAAGCATATATAGAGATTAATTAAAGAAAGAAGGAAGGAAGGAAAGAAGCAAAAACAGAAGAAGGAAAAAAGAAAGAAATTTATTTGCCTACGGGAAGACCTGACTTACTAAATGATATAGAATCTAACACAGCATCACTATCCCATAACACAATAATGCATATCTATAATGACATTCAGAGTTCTCTAGAATAAAGCTAAATTATGTTCAATATGTTATGTTTAAAAATGAGTAATTCCCATAAAACTAAAAAAAACAGTAACTGTACAGTTATGTACAGTTAAGTACAGTTATTCTGTATATATTATGAAATATATTTTTAAGTAGTCCCATATGCATTTAACACTATTAGAGTCATTTTTCCTTTCAAAATATAAATAGTAATTCCTTAAGAAGACACAGTTAACACTATTTAGCTTGCAAAGCTCTTCCTGCACTTTAAGTTTTAGCAGCTGTTTTTCTGAGAGCCGCTAAAGAGAAGGCTGGAAAATTTACAAATATTAATTGAAACTCATAGCCTGGTCAAATACAGCAAACCTAGTGTCTTTCAGTATTTTCCAATTAATTATTCCAGATTTCTTATGTAGGAAGAGGAAAAGATGTCAAATGTGGAAATCCCATGCAGTGACTGCCTCCTTTGGATCAGTGTGTTGGTAACTGCCATACTGATTGACTGAGAGCAACAGAAAACCCCTAAGGCCTTCTGGTTCAGTTGGGATTGTAATGATAGACTAGCAAGATAAAAGCCTGACAGAACATTAGCTTCAACTGTATGACAATGCCCTCCCCGAGAAGATATGATGCCGTGTGGATGAATATAGATTGAAAATGTGGATCCTGTCAGCAGCACTGATTTCACTCAGAAAGCCTATATGCTGGGAGGATGCTGTGTCTGCTCAGGGGTAGGATTCCAGCAAGGTGTGAAAAATTCGTTTTCTCAGCTGGAAACACTCATGTGTCTAGTTGTACAAGTAGTAAGTTTGGGGTCCATACTGACATTGAAGCTGAGAGAAAGAGATGGAGACAGAGAGAGAGAGAGAGAGACAGAGGTAGATATTTGCCCCTACTAGAAATGAGGGGGTACTTTTTTGGCCTCATGCTGGGGCATGAGAGAGGATCACACTTTCACCTATCACTCCAAAATAAAGCTTCTTCCTAGGGGTACTCAAAGTCCTACTTTCCAAAGGCACCCCGATGCCATGAAGTGATTCATTTTCTTCTCCTCCATAGAACTGACACAGTTGTCATCATTTTTATTATTTCTCTGACTGATTCTCTCCTTCTGACTCCACAGAGCAGAAAATTTACCCTCCAGAGGTGCAGAAGGGATAGATTTTTTTTATTTTTTATTATTTCTCCAAATAGGAGAAGTGAAAGAAAAAGATGAAGATAAATTTCTACCCCTATGTTGGAGTGGTTAATAACATTGACTTGGGAATTAGCCAGCAATCCTCCATACATATATGGAGTAACTAGAACTTTTATTTATTGCTGGTAGGAATTGAGTATTGAGTATTGAGTAGGATTTCTCTAACTTTGAGATCATAAGAAAGTCACTGTAATTTTCTAAATGCCATAGGGCTGTTATATGAATTTGATGAAATAATGATCATAAAGTGAGGTGCAGAGAAGCTCTCTGTAATTGTTCTCTTGTGGCATTATGAAAATCCAAACATGATGGAAACACCATCTTTCAGTCATGCTTATGGATATTTTATGCTACAAACTTAGTTTAGGATCAGGCTAAAGAATGGCAATTAATTAATCCCCCTCTTTTTTTTAAAGAGCCATGAGTGATACAAAACTTCACTTGAAAATTCTTTCTTAGTCAAAGTAGATTGTATGAATTTGGATCTTCACCTTAGAGAAATGGTGAGGGAATATCCTTTTTGTGACATGATTATCAGGATGTCCTGACATATGAGATGAAATGAAGTATTTTCACTAAAAATTAACTGTCATCGGACTCAGTACCTATGGGATATATGTAATTCAATATTAGAAATTCAGTAGTAATTTTTAGTCTTTATAGTATATAAATCAAATCCTTTGCATTTGCTCCTCTCACCTGAGTCTAACAGCTTGCTTCCTTGGTGACTGGGAACAACTGAATAAAAACTTATTTATTTTTAGTTTTTGTTGATGGGCATTTTTTGATAGGATAAAAATACTGTTGATATTCTGAAATACTATAACAGACATATGCAAAATCCATAATATTTTATATTCCTCTCTTGTAAATGACTCACTGAATTGGTTACATGAAGGAAAGAGTGTTTAAGTTTTGAGCTCCAAAATTATTTAGGATGAAAGATCATAAATGTCTTTCTTTTAGGGAATTAATGTATGTTATCCCCATTTATTTATTTTATTATTTTTACTATTATTATTTATTTTTCCTTCAGCTCTTTCTTTTCTTTCCATGATAACTCAGTCTGTACCCTCCAAGTCCTATAGAATTAAGAACTGAGTAGTGCGACACCGTTTTAGTCTTTTGTAAGATTTCTTTACTCAAGAAAATTTTACTAATTAGTATTATAAAATAAAAATTATTTGACCACCTCTCCATTAAATGAGATATGGAAATAAAAGAAGGGAAAGATAATGAGTTTGTTTTTGAACATATTGTGTTTTACATACCTACTTAAATATCAGCCATCTGGAGATACTCAACACGGTGAGATATAAATCTGGACCACATTAGAATGCCATGTACTAAATATGTAAGAACTATCAGCAGAGGAGACTATTGAAACCATAGATCTAAGTTATATTACTTCTTCTCAAGCTTTAATGTGTGTATATAGGAGTCACCTGGAGATCTTGTTAAAAAGCAGATTTGATGTAGTGGGTCCGGTGTTGAGGTTCTGCAAGTCTAAAGAGCTCACAGATGCTGGTGCTGTCAGTTGACAGATCACACTGTGAGTAGCAAGAATTTAGACCACTGAGGGGGAAATAAAAAAGATTAGACTCGCTCCTTTTTCTAAAAAAATAAAATTATTTAATAAAAAAGATCTTGAATAACACATCAGAGGTTAATTCCAAAAGAAGCCATTAAAATAATTAAAATAGATGAATTAGTAAAAATAAAAAATGAACAAATAAGGAAAGCAACAACTAAGATGAATAAATTTTCAAGAAGGAACTGGTCAAACAAAACTAAATGATGTAAAAAAATAAGCCATAAAAGAAAAGCCCATATATTTAATAATTAAAAGATCGTTAGCTATTTATATATTCTTCCTACAAGAACTTGTCAGATATATGCATTGTGAATATTTTCTCTCACTCTGCCACTTGGTTATTCATTTCCTTAGTGGTCACTATTGATGAGCATATGCTTTTAATTTTTATGAAATCTGATATGTCAATATTTTATTATATGGATAGTGCTTTCTCTGTCCCCTCTAAGAAACTTCTGTCTTTGCAGTGAAGATACTTCCCTAAGTTTTCTTCTAAAAGCTTGCAGTTTTGGTAACTTTGATGTTACATTCTAAACTCCATTGTGGATTAATTTGTGTGTATGGTATGAGGTAGGGGTTTGACACAACTAAATAATAATAATAATAACCAGCTCAATAAAAATGGGCGAAATACTTGAAAAAACAATTTATGGTTGAACAATAATATCAAGAAAAAGGGCTCCACATCCTTAGTCATTAGGGAAATGCAAACTAAAATCACATGGAGCTGTTACACTTATGTGCTAAAAGAGTAAATTACAAAGTCTGAAAATGACAAATGTTGATACATATATGGAGTAACTAGAACTTTTATTTATTGCTGGTAGGAATGTAAAATAGTAGATATACTTGGAAAATTGGAGGCTTCTTATAAAGTTAAACATATTATCTACCCTATGATTCAACAACCTTGTTTCTAGGCAATTACCCAAGAGAAATGAAAACATGTTCACAAAGAAACATGTGCAAGAATGCTTGTAACAGCTTTACTCATAATGGACCCAAACTGGAAACAATCCAAACATATATAAACAAGAGAACAGATTAATAAGTTGAGGTATGTTCATTTCACAAAAAACACCTAGCAGTAAAACAGAATGAACTTCTGCTGTGACTTTGATGAATTCCAAAATATTTTCACATGAAGGAAACAAGATACAAAAGAGTACACACTGCATGATTCCATTTATTTTAAGTTTTGTGACTGAAAGTGATCTATGTTGAAAGAAATCAGAACGCATTATGCATCCCACCAGCGAGAATAACTACTCTGATTTATTGCATCACATATACATGGTGGAATGGGGCACATTCTGGAATGATGTAAATATACTATTATATCTACAGAGGTCTGTAGTTTATATAGTATACACATTAAAAACAGTACTTTGAACTCCCTGCTTTTTCACTGAAATAAATATTTTAATTTAGAAAAAAAAGGCAAAAAAGGAATCATTAATTATATTTGAAAGCGACAGTTCAGTGGAATGCTATGGCAGACCCCTATTTCAAGGACTGAAGGAACATACTGTAAATAGGAAATGTAGACCCCCCCCCTTTTACTTTCTTGAATTTTGAAGGGAGAAAGATCGCATGGTTATTTGGAATGAAACATGGTAGGTTTATTATTACCATTTTAATTTAGGGAAGAGCTGATGAATTTTTTAGCTTATGAGAAAGAATTAATAAACAGTATAGGAAACAAGAAGAATTAGATCAAGAAAGAACTAAAAACTGATAATAGTACTTGTGAGTAAAGTTAAATCAGCCTATCACATCTGAATCTATATCAGTTGAAGAAAACATGCTTTGGATCCTTAAATTCTATTTAGCCCCCCACCCCCTATATTAACTCTAGCCTACATTTTTATAGTTAGAAGTTAAATGCATATCTGCCTAAAGTCATTTTAGGAGTTTCAGAAAATCTTGTGCAAATAGAGCATTTAACCAAATTTTTTGTGTTCTCCATCCCTATTTGTTTATTTGGTGAACCATTTGTTAGGGTTGAGAAGACTTTAAAAAAGCTTGTTATTCAAGCTCAAGGAACAAAGATATCATTCAAGCTTACATTTAGCAAGAAAAGCAGCTACTTAAAAGTCCTTGGAATTTTGCTCTCATGTTCCTAAACTAATGGTCTCAATTCCTTTAGGATTGTCATAATAATTCCCATAGCAGAAGTTTCCTATAGCAGTTGGTTTTCACCTCCTCCTATCAGAAGTAAAAGGTGCTCTAGGGCCCACTGTATTTTAAAATAAAATATCACCTAAAATAATTCACATTCCAGAACTTTATGAAGGCTCCTGGAATAAAGAGAGAGCTTGGGTGTGACAAAGACATAAAACATAGAAAGATAAGGGATCTTTCCATAGCAAAAAATGACTTTGATATTGCTGCATCTGGGATAAACAACAGGAAAGCTATTTAAGTTCTTCATTTAGCTATAATCTATTTAGATGTGATACTAGTGAACCCAGGTGCCCTAAGCCACTTTGGGGCCTCCTGCAATGAAGCATATACAGCAAAAAGATACTTATGAACATTTTCCAGTGGCTCAAAATTTAATCTATTACATGTTCTAGTTACCAGTTTTACTCTATTTTTTCATGGGGGCAGAATGGATTCATAATATTCTTTCCAATCTCTTAATATTTAATCTAGAATTTTAGATATTAAATCTATTATACTCGGCACAAACAATAGCATCTCATTTATTTTTATCTACTGATTCATATAGTAGATTTCAGCAGAATGCGAACTGTATAGGAAAAAATGAGATATAGGATTACAGAAGCACAAAAGAAATCAGTGTTCCCTAACCTTCATGAAAATACAAGAGGATTCCTTCAAGGAGAGTTTTTCTTGAGAATGGGAATCTGGATTTTGAAAGGAATTTATGCATAGTGCTTAGAGTACTGACTTTCAAGACAGACAATCTGTTTTCAGAAGTTACTTAGTCTGTGCCTCAATTTATCAATCTGTGAAATGGCGTTTATAACAAATATAGAAGATGTGGAATATATACACAATGGAATACTATGCAGCCATCAAAAGAAACGAAATCTTGCCATTTGCGACAACATGGATGGAACTAGAGCGTATCATGCTAAGCGAAATAAGTCAAGCAGAGAAAGACAAATATCATATGATCTCCCTGATATGAGGAAGTGGTGATGCAACATGGGGGCTTAAGTGGGTAGGAGAAGAATCCATGAAACAAGATGGGATAGGGAGGGAGACAAACCATAAGTGACTCTTAATCTCACGAAACAAACTGTGGGTTGCTGGGGGGAGGGGGGGTGGGAGAAGGGGGGGTAGGGTTATGGACATTGGGGAGGGTATGTGCTTTTGGGTAAATTGGAAGGGGAGATGAACCATGAGAGACTATGGACTCTGAAAAACAATCTGAGGGGTTTGAAGTGGCGGGGGGTGAGAGGTTGGGGTACCAGGTGGTGGGTATTATAGAGGGCACAGCTTGCATGGAGCACTGGGTGTGGTGAAAAAATAATGAATACTGTTTTTCTGAAAATAAATAAATTGGAAAAAAAATATATTACCTACCTCACAGGGCTGTTGTGAGGAATGAAGGAGATAATGTAAGTATTGTTGAGAATAGTACTTTGCTGTAGTAGGCACTCAAGTAATATTGGCCATTATTATTGGAGTGAAAATAAATGCCTTATTGCTTTAGGAGTTGCTCTACCTTACTGAAATGCTGTATACACAGAACAATAGATTTACATTCTAAAATATGTTTGAATCCACACAGCTACTGTTTGGATTCATGACTTCTCAACATACAATCCTAACTATACGGCACCATTTCTTCTTCCATAACCAAGTTAGAGATCATTTATCAAATGCCTGACAGAATTTCTGTATAATCCAAATAAAATTTCAAATTTTGAAGCACACACCACACATTCTCATCCCTATGTGTTCTCCATGGGTGCTTTCAAACCTATCTTCTGTCCTGATATACTAGAAAAGGACTCTTCTTTATTAAATAACATGGTTCCATTTTCTTCTTTATAATGTGTCTATACTCATTATTTCTAGGAGATCCCCAGTTCTCCATTCACTACAGAGATATCCTGCCCTGAAATCTTTAATTACTGATCATACTATCCTCTTAATCTTCTTTCCTTCTTGGTCTATTCACCCAAGGCTGATTTGTGTCTTCTGTCAGAGTCCCTATAGATGAAACTGCTTCTCAATTAATGTACGTCTACCCCCCTCACCCACTGATTTAAGAAAAGAAAAAAAAAAAAAAGAAAGAAAGAAAGAAAACCTCCTATTCTGCAAAGAATGCCACTTAGAAAGCTTGTTAATCACCACATGCTTGTTCTGAATGTATTGTTCTGCATTGTATCATGCTGCTCGATTGTAAGCTCCACAGGGCAGAGCCTTTGTTTGCCATGCCCTGACTATTGTTCAGTGCAGTGCACATTGATGGCACTATAAAAAAAAACAAACAATGGCTTTTCCCACATTTTTCCATTTTAATTGTCAAATGGGATGGTATAAAAGCACAATTCACACAAGAAGTTGAGTACCCAGCCTCTGAAATTGCTAAAATAAACCATGTGAGCTGAGAGGCTAAGTCTGTCTTTTTAAAGAATAATTCTCAACACTTGTCCATTTTCTATTATTTTTCCCTAAAAATTACCTTAAAGTCAATGTGCTTATTTAAATGATTGGAAGTACCCTTAACTCATTTGACTTAGGGGAGAACTCTCTGGGTATTGAATCTAATATCTAAATATGCTTGGCACCTTCAAAATTACAGTGATTAAAAGCAGTATCTGTTAAAGGCTTTTCACAAGCTGGCTCTATACAAGGTGCCATTCCCCAGTCAAGTTCTCAATTAGCACCAAGGACAGCAGTAGAGTTTTTCTTTTCTTTTCTTTCCTTTTCTTTTTTTTTTTTTAAACCTGTGTGTGTGAGAGATTAAGACAGAGAGAGGAAATGATTAAAAAAAAAAATACAAATCTCTTGCCAAAGCACAATTTGCCTTATCTCTAGGAAATTCATACATGGCAAGCATAGCAGTTCAGTCAGTTGCCAAGTATTTTAACTGCTTCTGCCTGACATTACTTCCTAAAGCCCATCTTTAGTTGGGATTGTTTCAGTGCATCTTTGGATTCAATATCTTACTAAATAGAATGCTGATTGAATGGTCAAAGCTTTAGACAGACTCTAAGAAATAGCAATATTATGGAGGACAGATGTGTAAATACCATAAATATAAAAGCAGATTCCAAGAAAATTGACTTATAAATAGGCACCTCACAGGTCTAAATGTACGGCTTCCCCCGCAAATAAATTCATGATGATACATTCTAGTAATTGTTACAGAGGCTTAAATGGTAAGTATTGGCCTTTGATCATTAAAGATAAAATTAGATGGTATAAAGTTCTATTTGGATTATTAACATGCTGCCAAATACCTTCTTGTGGGCCTTGGGTCAGTTGTTCTAGCATTCTGAACCCTTTTTTTCTCAAATAGAAAAAGAAGGGTCTAAAGTGGGTACTTTCAAAATACATTTTTAGTCCAACATTCCTTCTATGATTGCAGTTAAGGAGGTGAACTGGTTCGTATTGTTTTTTGATTCATCTTTACGTATCTGAGAGATTAAGTAAGCTTGCTAAGAACAAAGCACATTCACTTTGTTGTTTCTCTTGATACATATAACTCAAGGCTAATTTCCCTACTGCGTATCAATGCATTAACACTAATGTAGAGAAAGAACTCCTTGAGAAATTTGGATTGTGGGAGTGTTTGGAAGGGGATAAGCAATAAGTAAAAATGTTTGATACAAAGATTAAATTAGTTTCCTTGAATATGTATTATCCAGAGATTTGACCTAGTCAGAGTGATTAAGTATATGCATAGCACAAGGGACTAAATGGAAAGGGCCTTTCAGATAAAAGCAATAGCATATGTAAAGGTCCTGTGGCAGTCAGCATCTGGTGTAAGGAGGACTAGAGATGTAGAAAAAGACTTACTGGGCACTAGGCTCTCTTGGGGAGTTGCGGGTTTTTTTGGGTTTTTTTTTGGTTTGTCTGTTTGTTTTGTTGTTGGTGGTGGTTTGTTTTGTTTGTTTGTTCATTTTAACCAAGTATAATAAGAAACCATGAGAAGATGTTGCATAGAAGAATGCCATAATCAGATTGGTAATATTTCAAAGTATCAGATCTTGGGGCTTTTACACAGCTATCCCACTTTGATATTTTATTGTCTTTATTACTTCTGAATTGTAAATTTAAAAATGTAATATAGTTGACCCTTGCACAAGACAGGTTTGAACTGTGTGGGTCCGCTCATAATTGGATTCTTTTTAATAAATACAGTACAGTATTGTAAATGTATTTTCTCTTCCTTGTTATTTTCTTTTCTCTAACTTACTTTATTGAAAGAATATAGCATATAATATGTACAACACACAAAATACATGTTAATTGACTATGTTATCAGTAAGCCTTCTGGTTAACAGTGGGCCACAGTAAAATTTTGATGGAGTCAAAATATTTGATGGAGTTAAAAATATTTTTTAAGGGGCGCCTGGGTGGCTCAGTGGTTAGGCCGCTGCCTTCGGCTTGGGTCATGATCCCAGGGTCCTGGGATCGAGCCCCGCATCGGGCTCTCTGCTCGGCGGGGAGCCTGCTTCCTCCTCTCTCTCTCTGCCTACTTGTGATCTCTGTCTGTCAGATAAATAAATAAATAATTAAAAAAAATAAAAATAAAAATAAAAATATTTTTTAAATATTTTGTTTATTTATTTGAGAGAGAGAGCAAGCACAAGTGGGGGGGAGGGGCAGAGGGAGAGGGACAAGCAGACTTCCTGCTGAGCATGGAGTCTGATGAAGCAGGGCTTGATCCCAAGACCCCAGGATCATGATCTGAGACAAAGGCAAATGCTTAACTGACTGAGCCACCCATATGTCCCATACAGGTATTTTTGACTACATGAGGAGGTGGTACCTCCAAATCCCATTTTATTCAAGGCTCAACTGTAATTGTTTTTAAACTTCTAAAAGTTATACTGATGTTATATTTCCTACCTTCATTTGTCCTATGAAATTTGCTAAATACTAATAACTTTTTTTCATCTAGGAGTCTTGTTACCTATGCATTGTGGAAGTAACGTTTGAACTGAATAGATTCTAGTAATTATCACTTAAGGAAGTGCTTCATGCAAAATTAAAATGTGCTCATACAAAAATTAATATACATAAATATGATTTTGCATACATTATTAGGCTATATTTACTAATTTCAAATGTTTATTGAAATTAAATTTAAACTTCAGTAAATTAACATTTAGGACACCTATAATTTTTGAATAATATAAACTTGCCAAATTTCATACATACACAACTACAGAAGCATTTGTTCTTATTCAATTTTGAGATTAAAAATTCTAAAACATGAGTACTCCCAGCCACTACTATTACTTAACATCTAATCAAGGTAATATTGAAAAAAAAAAAAAATATATATATATACACACACACACACACACACATGTGTGTGTGTGTGTGTGTGTGTGTGTATACATATACGTTCTTAAGGAAAGTCAGGAGATTATATACAGGACCTCATAGTACAATCAATAAAATGTATCAACTATATAACCCCTGAGTTTAGTCTAGATAATAGTTTCTTACATTAATGCTTCCCAGATTCTACATATTAATGCTAACTTTACATTCTTTTAAAAACGGGTTTTACTTTATTTGGATGTTCTAGCAGTATTGTTTGCAGATGGTTGACACAGCCCCACCTACATCACAGATTTGACACTCCCATATAATCTTCCTATTTCACCACAGTCGCTTTACAAATACATGATTGCTACTGTCAGCTAAAATTGCCAACCACTGAAGAGGTTTGCTTAAGCTGATTAGTTAGAGAAGGTATGTATGTTTCAGCAGCGTTGAAAATAAGCAAACCCTATATGGAATTCTCCATACGATGTTTACTTTGTATTCCAGTACAAAGGAAGAGAGCAAAGGCTAAAGAAAGACAACCATGTCATAAAGAGCTTTAAAGATAGGAATTCGGTGTTGGCATTTTGTGCCAGCAATGGCCCTATTGCAATTTTGGCCAGCATGCTCTAGGTGAGGGGTTTCCAGACTCAGCACTATTGATAATTCTTTGCTATGGACTCAGCACTATTGATAATTCTTTGCTATGGGTAGCTATCTTGTGCACTGTAGGATATTAGCAGCATTCCTATTCTCTACCCACTACCCTGAGTTGTGGCAAGCAATAATGTCTCCAGTCATTGCCAAATGTCCTGTGGGAAGTAAAATCATTCCTGGTTGAGAACCACTGCTATAGGCCCCACCAGTTTAGAGCTATGATACCTGCTTGCTTCTTACTTTCTTCCTGAAGATGATATCTTTTGGAAATTATCTACCTGTGCTACTGTTCGCTAGCAAATAGGCTCCCAGTGAGCTCTTGACTGCTAGCCCTGATGCCCTCCTGACTTATTTAATAATAAATCTAGAAATAACCCTTAATAAAATGAATCAGAGCTATTATGATACATTATTTATAATGTGCTAGACATTGTTTCTTTTTTTTTTTTTTAAAGATGTTCTTTATTTATTTGAGAGAGAGAGTGAGAGAGCATGAGAAGGGAGAAGGTCAGAGGAAGAAGCAGACTCCCCAGGAAGCTGGGAGCCCGATGTGGGACTGGATCCCAGGACTCCGGGATCATAACCTGAGCCGAAGGCAGTCGCCCAACCAACTGAGCCACCCAGGCGCCCCAGACCTTGTTTCTAAGCAAATTATATACATATAGCTCATATAATCTATATAAAAACCTCATAAGATTAGATAATATTACATTCATTTATAGCTGAATGAACTAGCATTTAGATAGACTAAGCAATGTTCTTAGGAAAAATATCTAAATTCCAGATATTCCTCCAAGGTCCTTCAGAATCTAGCCCCAAGCTCCCTCTCCAGACACCCACCCCCTGACACGACTACCACCAAGAGGCAGACCAACTAGGCTTTCATTTCAATTCCTCAAACAAACCAGTCGGTCTGCAGGAACTCTGCAGGGATCTGCACATGCAGATCTGGCTGCTCTGCTCCAGGTTCCCTGAATTCTCCTCCTTCCAAATGTGCCAGTTCATTCTTTGGCTTCAGTGTGGACTCCAGCTGTATCCGACATGCTTCAGCTAACCCTGCGTGATTACGTCTTTCCTTTGGAGATTCACTGTACCCAATATCTGCTATGTGTCCTTCTTTGTTTTTTCACGTTTTGCCTAGTCCACTGCTTTCTCCCCAGTGCCTAGAATGGTGACGTCCTCAAAGTTTTCACCGTATAAATGTTACTGATAGAGTGATGGAATAAATGAACGATGAATTAATATTCTCCAAACAACTCAGCTCGGAAGCAGAGAATAGGGGACTCTAACTCGGGTCTTTCTGATTTTGAGGCCAATTCCCAATCTCCTAGGCCTATGAGACCACACCGGTGGGAAAGTTTCTCCATCCTGCTGGCTTCATTCAGCCCTTCCCAGCTACCATCCTTGAGCTTGTATGAAGACAACCTGAGATATAGGAGTATCACAAGATCTGATCTCCGAAATAGGAATGACTAAAATTATTATTTGTGATTCCAAAGGACACCCATCTGAAAAAGGAAGTAAACTATTACATTGAAAAATCAAAAGTGGATGATGAATAAAAGTCACAACCAACAATGAGACACTTTTAAAAAATCCTGTACTAGATAGTATCACTTCACTTAATGAGTTTAACACTATGGTGGGGTTTCGAATGCCAAGTATCACCCTCTGTGACTGTTAGCAAATGGAGTTGCTCTATGTGTGACAATTTCATGATGATACAATCTGCTCTTCCCTACATATTTCAATACATAACAAGTGGTTATGGTTAAGCCTTTTCTAACCAGTCTTCAGATTTGATTGAACTTCATTATGATCGGATGACCTCCTCAAATCCAATAACAAACAGTGCCACAATTCTCTGCAAATGAATGAATGGATATGTTTACAATATCTAAAATGCCTTGTGAAATATGTTTAATTATGCATAGGTTAACAGCTGTTTGTTTAGTGTGTTGTCTATAGGATGAGACATTCAAGTCAGAAATAATATATAACCTATTGGAAAAGGATATTAAAGACAGCTACTGTGTAAACATCCACTTTAGAGCTGTATGCCAAATGTCAACATTCCAAATATATGAGTAACTGCATTTTCTTATCTTTCCTACTGCTTGTGGTTTTGTAATTAGTCTACTGGGCAATGGCAATATTACAAAGAGGCTATTAATCTAAATTCATGATTTAATACTATGTTGAAAAAAATAAACTCTTAGCTAGTAGCTAAAGCTTAAATTGTGAACCCAACTTAAAAACAAATGAATAATTAAAAATAAAACAAAGACAAGCTGACCCCTACTTCCACGAACAACAACAACAACAAAGTCTTTGGAAGGCCAGTTCCCTTAACCCTTCACCTTGGGGAATCCAAAGTAATAAATGGCGGCAGTAAAAATGACTATAATTCTTTCAGATTAACAGCAATGACTTGCATCTCTATAACTGAATTATATATTATCCTAAAGCTTTTGTACTGGTCTCCAAAATTACTCATATTGCCTGTCACTGCTTGGATCTCCTCTGGAAGCAAAGTTGAGATATCATATTTTTTTCTGCATAAGAATATATTTATATACATGATCAGTGATAAAAAAATTTTGATAAAAATATCTTTTAAAAATTAATTTCCCGTAGCCAACTCCTTACTGCCTATAGATGGGAGGAAAAATTTCCCCATCTTCGGTCAACTTATCTTCGAATTTTTTAACTTCTATTTCACTCCACAGGAAATTACCTAGATATAAAAAAATAAATGTGTTAAAATGTTTGCGAGGAGAACCTGATGGCTTATAGAGAACTATTAAATGAGTAGCAGGAAAAGGGAAATGAGAAAGAGATCTTAATTTTATTGAAGACTTAAAATATTACAATTACAGTGGCATTCTTTTTAAAAATGGTATATCATATAATCATTATTAAAGTTTCACATGATAGGAATTATTGTTATTTTTGTTTTCCTTGCAATTCCATAGTCATGCAACATATAACTATCAGTTAGGTATTGGAAAAATTCTAAATTTAAATCCATCTCTATTTTATTTCAAAATCTATGTTCTTGATGTATATTTTGGATCATATAAGCAATATTTGTTAAATATCTACCATTCATATCAGGTGCTATGCTAATTCTCAGAGCTCTGCAAAAGCTCATACTTTAAAGGAAAATATAAATTAATAAGTACATAATTACAGTAGATTAAAAACAAATGAATATTATACAATGATACAGATGAACTATGGGGAATGTATGATTTTTATCAGGATGTTTAATATGCTACCTTAAATAGCATGTGTTACTAATTTCAGATATAGAGAAGTATATAATAAAACTAAAATGGCCCCATCCTGGCATCAACCAGATTGTTGACATTAGAAATTAAGGGCGCCTGAGTGGCTCAGTGGGTTAAAGCCTCTGCCTTCAGCTCAGGTCATGATCCCAAGGACCTGGGATCGAGCCCCACATTGGGCTCTCTGCTCGGCAGGGAGCCAGCTTCCTCCTCTCTGCCTACTTGTGATCTCTCTTTCTCTCTGTCAAATAAATAAATAAAATCTTTAAAAAAAATAAATTACTAAAACTATTAGGAGGTACAGAATATAATGTGAAAACCCCTAACTCTTATCCCAAAACCCTGTCCATAATGCTATTTTGCAAATCTTCCTCTGTGTGTGTAATACACAACCTTGTGTGTAACCTAATGGATCACCTTACAGACATTTTTGCATTTTGCATTTTTAAAACTAATATAATTTGTGAAGATTTCTATGTTAATACATAAGTATCTATCACATTTACTTTTAATAGCTGAGTAGCCTTTTATTTTACAAGGTACCAGAATTGATCTAAATGATCTCTATTGGTGAACATTTTAGTTGTTTTCAGTATTTGTTATTAAGAATGCTGCAGTGGACATTCGATGCATTTTTGTTTAAACATGAACTTTTTATATATGTTGGTGAATTCCTAACAGTGCTATTGCTAGATCTAATATTGACTTATAATGGACAAATCTGTAGATTGTTAAGTAGAATTTCTAATTTCTAAGTAAGAAAATAATATTGAAAATTAGGACAAATTTAAGGTTTTTTTTTTCCCCAAAGTAAGTTTAGACATCAATCCAAATTTATTATATTCCCTGATAAATGATCAAGGTAGTTGATCCAATAATATAGAAGAAGATTAAAGAATTTACATTTTATGCTATTTAAAATAATCCTCAAAAAAAGGATTGTGAATATATGAACAATTTGTAGGTTTGATTTCCTTTTGAATGGAGTTATAATATAGAAGTCCATCAGAACCACCTGGTTTCTTTAATAGTTACATGTTGAGAAAAATTTTACATGGTCATGTGTCCCATTACTTTTCAAAGTAAAAAACATAAATATATTCATCAATCTACAGTTGCTCTTGAACCATGCATCCTGCTTAAACAACATTTTTCAAAAAAGCAAATAATACAAAAATAATAGCTAACAATAACTGAACATTTATTAGGTACCAGGCACTGTTACATATAATTGTATTTATTAATTCATTTAACCTTCACAACAACCCATGAAGGAGTTATGTTCTTACTCACAATGCCATAGTTTCCTTAAGGATAAAATGTGTTCGCATCATGGAACTGTGCTAAAAATTTTATAATATTAAGGTTACTTACCCTGGATCAATGAGAAGATGATGCAAATACATATTCTACTACAATTTGAACTCTATTTCTCACGACAGCTTTCAGCACTGACTGATCAAAGGCCAATGCACACTGAAAGAATAATTCTCAAGTTACCCGATAGATTCTCTTTATATCTCAATCTTTCCCACCCTTTCGGATAATCTACCTATTCTGATGGACTTCCTTATCCCCAGGAAGCCAAACTAGTAATAGATTTTTTTCAATTAAAATAAACAAAAATCAAGATGCATCTTCATTCACTTGACATGTACTAGAGAAAAAGAATTCAGTATTTTTTGGTCAGGATTGACTGAAAATTCCAAACATCTGAAAACTGTCACTTTTAATCATTAAAATAATACATTGGTAATATGGTATTTGACTATTTAGTGATGCACAGGAAATAAATCAACACATTATTATTAACATATAATATCTCATAATAACTTTAGACTCCCTTTAGTTAGCTTAGCTGGTTTCAGAGAGTGCCAATGAGGCTGAGGGAGACCTCTGCTGAGACAACAAGTATTCTATAACTCTGATACAAAAGACAAATACCGTGTCCCACCTGATTCTCAAGGGGTGTTGAACATAGAAAGCATAAAATGCTTACAGCAGAAAGCATCTTTAGGAAAAGTGGTGTTAAGACAGACTTTAAGTATGGTGGGTTAATAACACAGCTTTCATCTGTGAATAATTATTAACAATAGCCAATTTTATTGGGTACTGAAGATGTGCCAGGAATTTTCCTAAACCCTTATAAGTCTTATTTAATGCCTTCTTCAAAGGAACACTCTGAAGTAGGTATGTTTATCCTATCTATTTCAGATAGGGGGACTGAGGCAAAGTGATGTTAAATCGCTTGCCCAAATTGGCATACCTAATGGCAGAGCCAGGATTCAAATCTGGACAAATGTTAATAGCTCTGGCTCTTGGAAAGACTTCATGAGAGATGCGTTTGTCCTTAAGTATATATGCGCTCCCTGGCAAACGTGCCAAAGAGAATATTCAGATATTTATGTCCCTTACATTTATCTACTTTGAAATTTTTAAATTCTGTATAATGCTAGCCTAAAACGTAATTTCAAAAAATAGGGATAACTTCAGAAATAAAGTTATCTGTACTTTCTTTCCAACTCCTTCCTGACTTCTCAAGAATATTGCATTTTGATATCCCTTCTCTTTCTCACACACTTCATTTTTCCCACTATTAGATCTTTATCATTGATTACTTTTATTTTTTCCTAAATTGAGGTAGAAGTCATATAAGATAAATCATTTTAAAGTGAACAAATCAGTAGCATTAATCCATTCACAATCCTGTACAACCTCAAACTATCTAGTTCCAAAATCTATCGAGTTCTAAAACATTTTCAAAACCCCAAAAGTAAAACCTTATACCCTAATTAGCTGTTTCTCATTCCCCCTCCCCACAGTCCATGGATATCACCAATTTGCATTTTGTCTCTGTGAATTTACCTATTCTAGATACTTCATATAGAAAGAATCAGAAAAGATATAACCCTTTGTGTCTGGTTTCTTTTACTAACTATGGTGTTTTAGAGGTTCACTCATGTGATAACACATATGAGTTCTTCATCAGTTTTTAATGGCTGAAATATAACCCATCATATCGGTTTGTCACCATTTGTTTATTCATTCATGTATTGATGAACAGTTGAGCTGTTTCTATTTTTGGCTATTGTGAATACTGCTTCCATGAACATGCATATACACAAATTTGTGTGAGTACCAGTTCTCAATTCTTTTGGGTATATATCTGGGAGTAGAATTATTGTTTCTTATATTTTGTTTTGTTTTCTTTTAATAAACAGTCAATCCATCCACATTTTAAAACTACCTATATTCAACCAAGCAAATGCTACTAGCTAGAGTCAATCTATTTCCCCCATTTGGTATGACAATGCCTAGGGAGAACGGTCTCTATTTTCTGCCTCCATTTATTGACTCTTCACTTTCTCCTCAACTCATTCCATTTTAGTTTCTGCCTCTATTCTGCACCAAAACATATTTCATTAGAGTCACTGACAATTTCCAGCTTTCTATTATTAATGTCTCTTGTTGCCTCCACAGCATTCAGCACTGTTAATCAATTCCTTCTTCTGGAAATGCTATATTCCCTTGGACATTATGTTTCCTGATAATCTGTCTGGTTGCTTCTTATCATTTGCAAGATTAACCTCTACCCAGACTGTAGGTGCAGGCATGTCTTAGAGCAATTCTTTTTTTTTTTTTAAGACTTTATTTATTTATTTGATAGACAGAGATCACAAGTAGGCAGAGAGGCAGGCAGAGAGAGAGAGAGAGGAGGAAGAGAGAGGAAGAGAGAGGAGGAAGCAGACTCTCACTGAGCAGAGAGCCTGATACGGGGCTCGATCCCAGGACCCTGAGATCATGACGTGCGCTGAAAGCAGAGGCTTAACCCTCTGAGCCACCCAAGCACCCCCTGTCTTAGAGCAATTCTGAAGATATACTTCTTTTTTCTCTGTATGGTCTCCCTATATGATCAAATTTCCTATACCTTTAAGCATCCTCTAAGGAACCACCCTCTTGCATTTCCAACTATACTTTCTCTCCCTTATTCTTTCTGCTCTAGGCTCACTGGCTCTAGTCTCACTCACCTGCCTATGCCTGTTACAGCCCCTTCTGCCAGAGGGACTTTGCACATGCTCTTTCTTTATTCCAGACTTCTACTCCTTTCTACCTCCATTTACCCATCCTGATACACTGGATTTTCCGGTTTCCGTATCATGAGGCAACTGCAACCAGGAATGCTGACCACTTGGATTGAGCATAATCCTAGGAGGTCTTGATCATTTTAGGACAAAGTAATCCCAGAGCAGAAAGAACAATATTTGCTTAATTGTGAGAAAGGTACCACACCTTATAATCTGGATTTTACAAAGAAATGTTATCTTATTTTTGTGCCCTCGAATGTGAAACAAAGTAAACTAGTTATATGATGAAAACATTAAAAATTTAGGTGGAAACATTTATAAGCTCAGATTAATATTTAAACTGCTTGCCAAATGTTTTTATATCACATACTGGAAGCATATGCAGAAGTACCCCCAGGACATCTGTTTGAAGGTGACGGGACCATATTTATAGCAAAATGCAATAAAGTGATTTGCAGACCAGGAACTACATTCCCAGTAATACTGTATTGAGATATTCTGAAGTTATTCTTTATGGAGTTGTGTTTCCTTCAATGTATACGTTTGGGCTTGTGTGTGTGTGCACATGTGCACAAACATGCATGCGCACACATTCATGTCAGGTTGTACACATGTGCATTGTATGGAGTTAATGAAGAAGCCATAAGAAGAATCACACTGGAGAAGAATCACACAATTAGAGTTTCTCAGGCATTTTTAAGAAGGACACTTCACTGATATCTGTTGCTCTTTCATGAAATCACCACAAAACAATATGTGAAAATGTCATGCTAGGAACAAACTTTACTGATTATTACCAAGACTTCATATCAATAATTCTCATAATGGAGAGAGTAGAGATTAATTGTGTTAATGATAGAAGGCTAAACTTAACAGTCCTCTTAAACATTTTTTATGGATAGACTAAGACAAAATATTTTTTTTAAAAGACATGCTTGGCTTTTTGCAAAAAAAAAGAAAAAAAAGAATCAGGGGTACATGGGTGGCTCAGTCAATTAAGCATCTGCCTTCAGCTCAGGTCATGATCCCAGGGTTCTGGGATTGAGCCCTGCATCAGACCTCTTGCTCATCAGGGAGCCTCCTTCTCCCTCTGCTTGCCACTCCCCCTGCATGTTCTCTCTCTCTCTCTGATAAATAAATAAATTAATTTTAAAAAAATCAGAAAGGGACTCTGAGTTTTTCTTATTTTGTCATTAGATAACTAATTTTAAATGATTCACTTTCTACAGGAATCTAACCATTGAGCAACAAATATATGTACATCTTCTTATAACTTTACTAACATTTTTATCAAAGTAACTTTTTATTAATTAATAATTTCACAGATATTATACTAATAAAGATGACAAGAAGACATCAAGCACTCCCCTCAATGTCTTCTGAAACACTTCTTACAAAATAAGCCCTGCTCCCCAGCATGGTACATAAGGTTCTCTAGCACCTCTTCAGTGTTATTGCTCAGACTCTGTATGTACCCCTTTATCCTTGATCTCAAGGAATTCACCTTTCTATTTCTTACCTGATAGCTTTTGCTTATATTAATTTAAGAGTCATTCTAATAATTTCTTTATATACTGTTCAGTATTATTTCTAAGAAGGCTTTCCTTTTTTCCCTCCTTTTACTTATTACAGAGTTTCATCAGCACAAGGTACACTAATACAACATGAAAAAAATTGATATAAGTTTCCTGTGATAGGTAGCCTCTATGGTGGCCCATGGATCCCCACTTCCTGGTATTCATCCCCTTGTGTGTGGGGTGGAACACCTAGGATCTCACTTCTGATAAGTAGGATCTAGAAAAAAGTCCTGGGCTCTCACCTCCAAGAGTATGCTAGGCGAAACTCTGGCTTCCATTTACATACCCCCCTTTTCGCTCACTTACTTCGAAGGAAACTAGCTGTCCCCTGTGTTCTGCTATAGGCAGAGGCACCAGTGGACTTAGAGGAGGAAAGCCTCCAGGCAATAGCCCATTAAGACCTGAGGTTTGCCAATACCTACGTGAGCTGTTAGGAATCAGCATCTTTTTCCACTTAACAGTTGCATCCTACCCTTACAAAAACTCAGAGCCAGAAGTTCCCATTTAAGCTGCATCAAGGCTCCTGATCTTCAGAAACTGAGAGGATACATCTTCATTGTGTGGGTTCCAGACTTCGGGGCAATTTGTTAAGCATAGATAGGTAACTAAGACAGTTGCTGACAGAAACAGATAACTAATTAATTCTCTTTGGAAGTAATGTATTTTACTTAAGATCATACCTTTCTTATATATTTTTTCCTTCCCTATATTTTTAGTGTTAAAAACTGCCTATATTTTATGATTTGATTATGATAATATGTTTTGTTTTTCTAAGCATGAAGTTAGCAAAATAAGTTTATTTGAGCCTCTTAGAATTTCTTTTTAAGTTTTCTGATTACTGGAATACAAGTTGGGGAACTTGGGCTCCAGACAATTTCCGTATCATTTGCATTCTTCTCTTATCACTGTTTTGTATAAAATAGCATAAACAATTATTTACATCTAAATAAATGTAAATATATTTACATTTACCTAAATAAACTGTGAATATAGAAAGTGTGAGGACTATGTGTTATTTATGCTCACCAGCACTGAGTGTGGCATCTGGTACAGAGTGTAGTTTCCATAACTATCTATTGAATGAGTGAGTAAGTAGAAGTTTAAATGAATAGAAACATTAATTACATCTGTCAGCAGTGCTCTCACAATATTTTGGCATTATAACTTACATCACTATGTGTGAAAATTCCAGATATAATAGTAAACATTTACTACAGCCTCTAGATGCCTTCTGATATTTTGTTTCTTTTAACTAGAAAGTTCAGTTAATCAGAATGCCCATATGGTTTGAAAATCACAGTTGTTTTCATGCCTGTATTGTATGTCTGACAAAGGTGTAAGTCGATTCAAATTTTAAGATTTCTATTATCAAAAAAGCACAGTACCTGTAAATTACTTATTTATATACTAGATCACTGGTGATTACAATCATGAAACTAAATTAGAAATAAGCACCAAAATACAAAATTCTTAGATTTATGCATTCAAAGGCTGACAATGACTCAGGAAACAGACACATACACACTCATATGCACACATACATACCTATGCAACTTTCTGCAATCAGATATATAAAAATTAGATCTAAGAGCAACTGAGAATTGTCAGTTAAGATAATATCCTAAAAAAGACAATAGAAAAGAAAAAAAAATTGGTACTTGGTACATGAAAAAAACATGGACTTTGGTCTGTAAGAAGATGTTCAACCACTTAGCAAAACAGTGAGCCCAAGAGTCTCTGGCATCCCCAAAGAGTCAAATTAACTGCATTCACATCTTCCTTTATGGAGAACAATGACTAACAGCCAACTGTCAGTGAGAACCCTGCATAGTACTGCACCATAAGCAAACAGGAATATTGTCTCTAGCATGTCTAAAGCACATTGCATCATGGTCACTCAGGTATGTAACAGCATGAGTTTTAATGGAACACACTGCTGTGTAAGAAATGTATGTGAACTTTCTCTTCACAAACATAGAGGTGCTACTGGATAAAAGGCAGAAGTGTGCAGACATTGTAAAATGAATGTTATGTAGTTTCCTGCCTTACCACTGTCAATGTTTGGCAATTAAGCTTCTGAATGATATCAATAAATGAATAAAAAAATGGTCAAACCTACTGTGGAAAGCAGGATCTGACCTGATTCCCAGTATTCATGAGCTTGTGGAATCCCCTATTCTTGAAAGTGGGCCAAGAACAGGACTTGCTAGTAACAAAAGAATATGAAAATGTGATAGAATGTCACTTCCAAACTAAACTTATAAAGGACTGTGACTACTATCCTTTCTCTCCCTCTCTTACTTACCTACTCTGATAAAGTCTGGTGCCATATGGAGAGGCCCAGAAGTCAAGGAACTGAAGGCAGCCTCCAGCCAACAGCCAATGAGAAACTTGGCCTTCAGTCCAATACATCCCTTAAGTAACTGAATCATGCTGACAATCATATTAGTGAATTTGCAATTGATCCTTGCTCACTTGAGCCTTAAGATGAGCTCACAGAGGGGCACCTGGGTGGCTCAGTGGGTTAAAGCCTCTACCTTCGGCTCAGGTCATGGTCCCAGGGTCCTGGGACTGAGTCCCAGGCTCCCTGCTCAGCAGGGAGCCTGCTTCCTCCTCTCTCTCTCTCTCTGCCTGCCTCTCTGCCTACTTGTAATCTGTTTGTCAAACAAATAAATAAAATTAAAAATAAAAAAAAGATGAGCCCACAGACACAGACATGTGTTGACTCCATCCCTTGAGAAACTTTGAAGCAGAGGACCCAGCGAAGTGGTTTCTGTATTCCACACTTACAGAAACTGTGAGATGATGTATTGTTGGACAAGTCACTGAGCTTCTGGGAGTTTGTTATCCAGCAATAGATAACTAACATACTTCTCAATGCCATACAAGTCAAGGTAGTACTATGGAGATGTTTCCTATAATTACATTAGGAAAACAAACCAACCAACCAACTTTTGTTTTCTGTGACCAAATTTCTCTAACAAATAGTAAATGTCTCTATCATATTAAGAGCAATCATAGATAGACAGAAAATAGTATAGATGTTTACGGTAATATTGACTTTGAGATTTGGAAGGAATTTGGTCAAAAGAAGCAAGACTGAGCCAGGATCAGGCAAATCATTTCAAGTAATGAATCATAATCATAACTGAACTAATAAACCAGTGGTCAAGGGAAAGCATGATGTGGGCTAATACCCAAAGTGCAGGGAACTTGTGTGGATAAATACAAAGTGGATAAGGTGACTGGCTTATATGGTGAGCCATGGGGATCATGGGAGTGGTCAGGCTAATAATGGGTGTTCCTGGCATACATGGAAAAAGCACTGGGAGAACCCAAAGGGACTAAACTCAACGAGAGTCCTGTGGGCCATATAGGTGTTACATTTTCTTGATTTTATGATGCATAGTTCTTCATTTTTTAAATCATGGTATGTATCAGTTTCAGTTATTCAGTTGCAAGTAATAAAACCCAGCATAGGCATTGGGAAGGAGAGAATCTAGGAGAGTCTGAACGATATATTGCAAGAACTAATGACCATGTGCCAATTGTTTTGTCTTTGTCATTCTATTCAATATTTAAGTTTTCTGGAGAAGTCTGATTGCATGTTTATCTCACTTTTTTGCTGTGGTCAGTGGAGATGGATCCCTATTTGGCCAAGTATGTAGCTCATGCCCACCTTTGGGACAACGGTTCGGCTCCACTGGACCACATGGACTGAGATGAAAAGTGTTGTTACCCAAAGGGAATTAAGGATGCTCTTCAGAAAAAGAAGGAAAGACATAAGTTTGCTGTACAAGTTAAAACAGCATGTATCCAGTATAGAAGCCACCTTGCAATCAGGGGAGCTGTCTCAAAACCAAACTAATGTAATTCCTTTAACGGGCATCACCTTTAACAGCCTTGATGCATGTACTGACTGGTGCCTTAAAGGCACCATCTGACACTTGAAATACATTTGATGCTAGGAATAGAAGAAATTACCCTTCCAGTAAAGGTATGTTCTACAGCTGAAACTTCATATCCTCTTAAAACTGCAGAGAAGAATTCAACTGGCTCTTCAGATCAGCCTGCCCAAGGGCCAGAACTGAAGCAATTCATCCCATCTGGCATTTCCTGATACGTAAGACTAGCGATGTTCAATGATGTTACCAACTTATAAAAAAGTCCAAGCAATTGCCCAGCTTTCTGGGTGCTACTTCATTTATAATTACTAAATTGTTTACTGCTTCATATATGTATGCTAGAACAAGGTATACTATAATTATGGCCTACTTGAATTCATAAATTACACGGCATAGTTGAAATCACAATCCAGATTGCTAAGACTTTGCCAAATATTTATTTTACTACAGTTGCTACCTTATTTTAAATACCCCATCACTACCTGATGGCATGTAATCATATTTTCAGTTGACATGAAGCTTAAGGGATAACTACCAGATGGGCTTACTGAATCAGAATTTAGAAAAGTCATATTAGACTGGAATGCTGAGCCATGTCATGAATTCATTCAGGATAAATGTCAAGTCCTGTACAAAGGAATATTGGGTAAGTAAGTATAGGTAGGGTGAAATATAACTTAACGGCAGATGTTTATAAAATCTAGATTTTAGTAGGATATAATTCACACAGGGCAAAAAAAAAAAAAAAAGTAACCTAATTGCCAACAACACCAACCTACTCTTGGAATATATTCAGAGAGTTTTGTGGTAAGGTTCATTTCTTTCCTGGGTTTACCAAGCTAGGTTCATAAAAGTTAATATTATTTTTCTGCGTATGTGGTCTCCCTTGCATCCCCCGCTGAACTAATCCAGACAAGAAAGAAAAGTTAAGGATCCTCTCTCACTTGTTCAATAGCTGAAGATACGTTTTAAACATTCCAGTTGTTACTTTTGTAGCCTCAGTGTCCAATATAGTTACCTTTTATGGAAAATAATTTAGTTTGTTTTCTCAAACTCCAGAAAGTTTAAAGTTTAAGTTTGTCCTTCTCTGTGGCAGACATTTGGAGGATTGCCTGTCCTGGTCTAGAGCCGCCTACTTTCTTCTGGAACTGACTGATCTTGAGCTACAGGTGTTAACCTCCAGACTTGATGTTGAATAATAATTCATGACCCCAACCCCTTAACTCCAACTAGTTAGAAGAAGAAAGAATGTCTGATTTGAGCTGAGTTTGGGGAAAGTGGTTCACCTCTTCTGGGATTTGGAATGGTAACTGAAGACAATTGGCTGGTCTAAGATAATCTTCATGTAAAATTGAGAGCCAGGAATATCACATAAGCCAGTCTATATAGAGAGAAAAAGGAAAAGGCAAAATCAGAAGACACGTAGAAGAAATAAGAATTAAGATGGGTACTGAAAAAGAGAGAGAAAGAAAGTGAGATAGAGAAAAATGAATGAACAGACTTCAGGGTTTTTTTTTTTTAAAGTGCTGTAGATCTTCATTCTACTTCCTTTTTTGGAAACTTGGCTACATTCCTAAACTTCAGTTCCACGAGACACTTTTGAATTTTTATAATTTCTTTTTTTTATGATTTTATTTATTTATTTGAAAGAGAGAAAGAGCATGAGCAGGGGGAGGGGTAGAGGAAGAGAGAGAATTAGACTGACTCCCTGCTGAGCCAGACAATAGGATCATGACCTGAGCTAAAGAGAGCTGCTTAACCAAATAAGCAACCCAGGTGCCCCTGAATTTTTATGATTTCCATAATGTAAAACCCTTAAGCAAAAACACTTAGCTTAAAAACACTTGGCTTAAGCAAAAACACTTACAACAACCCAAGATCTTAGGAACACCATAGAACCTTCAAGCCCAAAGCACTAACCAAATCGCACAACCCATCAATCGCTCCTACTTATTGATTTTATAGTTTCTTCCCACTTTCAACTAATATGGGATCACAAATGGTTGCAGTCAATGTTATTAAAGACAGTGGTATTAGCAATATCCATATGTTTAGCCAAAATCTAAAATAACTCAAAACAGCAAACCAGTAGGAAGTGCAAAAAATCCTCAGCACTGTCAGTGTAGCAAAGAGATGACAAGGAAAGGTAAACAGTCTACCTGTCAAGTATGTACAGAAACATTTAACTTAATTTTTTATGTAAGATGATTTTTTCCTTAATGCAGAACCATTAAAATGAAATAGGGTCTTCTGAAAAAATAGTGAGTTCCCTAAAGCTGGAGGTATTTTAACAAAATCTAGATGGCTTCTTTGCAAAGTATTTGTAGGAAAACTATTTAAGTATCAAACCAAATGAGTGATTGTATTAGCTGACTTCGACATCCTCTGCCAACTCTATGGTTCTGTGATTCATCAATTTATCCCGAATGTCCACAGGATATATTGTAAAATGTAATGCTAATCTCTACATGACTAATAACATCTTGTTTAAATCGCAATATGTAGTACTATGCCAGTTCTTCTGATGGACAGGCATTATGAAAATATACAAGGTAATAATATTTACCAATTGTATGATCTCATTCCCAAACAAAGGAGAAAGCCCTTTACAATGACATTTAAAGGTAGGCTTTTGTTTAAGATCAACTGTGTAGAAGAACAGCAATAAGGGCAAGGTGGCTTAAACATACGTTCAGTCTTGTTGACACCAAATCTGAATGGTATCTTCAGTTGAATCATCAAGTCTGGAATTCTGTGATCTCACTCTTCTAGAAAGCTTTGCAATCACATGTTTTGTTACTGTTGCCAAAGTCACAAATAAAGCTTATTAAAAGCTTAAAGTTTTTCACGTGCCTTGCTCTACCTTTTCCAAACTGTTTACTGTATAATCCAGACATCCTCAGATGGGTTTTGTTTTTTTTTTAATAAACTTATAATGTAGTTACTGCTACTAGGGCACATTACAACAAAAAAGATTAAGCCAGTTAAAATGCAGAAACAATTACTGAATCTCATGCAGCCAGATGTGTGGATAGTCTCCAGTATCCTTGTGTTCTTAAACAATGGTGAGAGTGATAGTCATGACCTTGCCACGTTTCCCCTCAATGCCTTCCCTCCGAATGGCAAAGCTTATTCGATACCAAGATTTCCATATTCTCTTCTCTCTTCATATCATATTATCCATGTGTAGTGGGCTCAGTGGTGGCACCCAAAAATATATGTCCATGTCCTAGTCCCTGAAAATTGTGACTATTATCTTACACAGCAAAATAATAAATATTACCTTATATGGAATAAGTATATAATTAAATTAAAGATCTTGAGAGGAGATGATTATCCTGGATTATCCAGGTACAGCCTAAACGCTGTCACAAAAGTCCTTATAAAAGAGAGGCAGGAGATCAGTCAGACATGCAGAAGAGAAGATATTATGATGATAGTATCCTGTTGACATTCTAATTTCTGACTTCTGGTGCATTAAGTGTTTACTTACTGTCTATCACTGTCCTTGAGTTGGAATGAAAGCACTCCTAAATCAACATTATGATATTTTTAAGGACATGCCTTAAACAGACCACTCATAAAAAGAGATAGAAAAATATCCTCTAAATATTTAAAAAGGTATCGTAATTCTCTTAGGAGAAGAGTAATTAATACTACTGAGTCACCATTTATAAACCACCAGATTGGCAATTCAAAAGTCTGACAATCCATTCTGTTGGAAAGTCTGTGCAGAAAGAGGCTCTCTCTGACATGGCTAGTGGGAATGAAAAATGGTACAACTCTTAGGGAGGAGAATTTGAAAAATGTTAACCAAACTTAACATGCATTTGCCCTTTGATGCAGCAGTGCTACTTCCAGAAATTTGCCCTGAAGATCTATCTACAAATCTATGAAAATGCATTTGCTTTATGCAAGTGAACAAGGTTATTAATTGTAGTATTTTGCGTAGTTGCAAAATATTGGAAAGTATCTAAGTCTCTAAGCATAGGAAAGTGAGTGAATGTAATGGAATGCTATGCTTCTGTAAAGAAAACGAAGGACTCTGTATTAACAAGACATACTGTTAAGTGAAAATGCAAAGTGTAAAAGAACAAACATATAATACTATCTTGTATGAGAACAGAAAATAAGAAAATGTACATATACCTGCTTGTCATTTGAAAAAGCAACACAGGGGCACCTGGCTGGCTCAGTCAGTTAAGTATCTGATAGACTCAGGTCAGGACCTCAGGGTCCTGGTATTGAGCTCCGTGATGGTGGTCTGTGCTGGGCAGGGAGTCTGCTCGTCCCTCTGCCCCTTCTTCTACTGGTGCTCTCTATCTCCCAAATGAACGAGTAATTTTTTTTTTTTTAAAGACTTATGTATTTATTTATTCGAGAAAGAGAGAGAGAGAGAGCATGCTCACGAGTAGGGGAGGGGCAAGAGGAGAGGAAGAAGGAGAGAAGCAGACTCCCTGTTGAGCCTAGAGGTTGAGTCTTGGGGATCCATCCCACAACCATGAGATCATGACCTGAGTGAAACCAAGAGTCAGAGGCTTAACCAACAGAGCTACCCAGGCACCCTCAATAAATAAATTCTTAAAAAAAAAAAAAAAAAGAAAGAAAGAAAAGAAAAAAGAAAGCAACACAGAAAGCATGAACCAGAAAAGAAAATTAAGTTAAGTATGTGGTGAGGCAGAGGAATGGATGGGAAGGAATAGAAGGACTGATACTTCTCTGAGTATAATTTTATGTATACTTTGGAATTAAGTATGTTAATATACCACATATTTTAAAATAGTAATTAAATCAATAAGAATGGGAAGGGGGAAAACTGCAAGCAAACGGAAATAAACGAGCCTTAATCATATTTCAAATGAATACCATAACCACATCGAAAGGATTAGAAAGTAAGAACTAATCTAAGTACCTGTGAACAGAGCATTCAGCTATATATCCTCAGTTCTGGCAGAATGGGCTCTATGTAAAATGGCAGAACAGTAAACAAATCCTAAATTCTTTTTACTAGCTTAGTTTATTAGAATTCTGAGTGAGGAAGAGTGGGGAGAAAAATAAAGAAAAGACAAAACAACAAGTATACAATGGGAAAAAAGGGGAAATGGGTGAGTCCCTTGACCAGATGTTAAAATTCACACCACCGTAGGACAGATGGACATCATGTGGCTCCAGGGCAAAATACCTCCTATGCAGCATTTCAGTGAGAAGGCATAAACACAATCTAGTCAACAAGGAAATACCAAACCAAACACACACTGAGAAATACTCTACTTTTGAAAAGGTGAGAGAATATGTTTTCAAAAACATCAGTGTCTTTAAAGACAAAGAAATGCTGTGGAAATGTCTGAGATTTAAAAAAGGCTAAGGATGCAAAAGAGACTGGATATCTAAATGCAGTAAACTCTATTTTAAAACCATATTTAGGGGCACCTGAGTGGCTCAGTGGGTGAAGCCTCTGCCTTCAGCTCAGGTCATGATTTCAGGGTCCTGGGATCGAGTCCCGCATCAGGCTCTCTGCTCAGTGGGGAGCCTGCTTCCCCCTCTCTCCCTGCCTGCCTCTCTGTCTCCTTGTGATCTTTCTCTCTGTCAAATAAGTAAATAAAATCTTTAAAAAATTTTTTTAAATAAAAACCATATTTAAATACAGTAAGCTGTATTTAAAAACTGTAAACTGGTTTCTGTACTAGAAGAGAGAAAAAAAAAATCACTATAAACTGATACTCTTGTATCAACTGACCAAGTTGATTATGAATTGGCAACAGCAATGCAGTTATGTTAGAGAATATCACTAAACCCTATGCGACAGAATTTGTGTGTTAAGGGTCATCATACATGAAATTCACCTTCAAATTATACAGAAGAAAATTAGAACTATACATATGCATAGAGAGAGAGCATGAGAGAGATCAAAAGAGAGGACATAAATGATAAAGCAAATACAGTAAAATGTTAAGAATAGGCAAATTGAGATTAAAAATTTATGGGTACTCCTTGTATCATTAGGCAATGTTTTATAAGTTCAAAATTATTTCAAACAAAAGCAAAAACAAAATATATCCAAAAGCAGAAATTCTTTGAATCTTAAAACTGCTCAATGCCAAAAAAAAAAAAAAAAAAAAATCCAAAGAAACAAACAAAAAACCTCACTTGTTTCTATTTAACATCGCTTATAATCAAGGTACATCAACTCACGATGTCTTTCCCTCTCCATACCCACAGAAAGAACAACTCAAACCTCAAAGAACTTATACCCTAATTGAGGTATTGAAAAAAATCACTTAAAAATAATGTTGAAACTTTAATTCTTGAATAAATACTAGATAAAAGATACATGTAACAACTACCACAGACATTTGTTTCTTATCTAATTGAAACTTGACTTTTTATCATTTCTGCTTGCTCTTATTTTACATAAGTGAGTTGAAAAACTGGTTATTATCCTTTGGTAAATAACCTCAAATTTACTTGAAAACCACTGTTGAAATATCCTGCCTGCCTTCCTCAGCTTGAAGAACTCTATTTCCTCAATTTTGTCAGTCTTGCTCATATTAATTCCCTCCTCCAAGTGTAAAGTATGCTGATCAGCTGCCAGGTAGGCAGGCTTCAAAACTAACAAAAAATGCTTTGCCAGCCTCCTTCTGTGTGTGTTAGCATTCCTGTGAGAGGCTCCAAGTCATGAGTTAGGGGTTTAGGTGAGGAGATTTTTTTTCGTCAGATTATAGGGTCTTTCCCCCAATGTTGAAAATAAACTTTTTTCCCCTCCAGTGGACAGATACCTTGGTGACATGAACTGATGAAATTTTATTTATTTACCGATTATGCTCTTATACTCATTGTGCAGATTTTTATTATACTTACCACTATAAGGATTTCAGAATTCCCCTCCCTCAGGCACAGTGAAAACTCACCTGTCAAGTTAAAATTTGACCCCCAAAGTACTTGGACATAAAATATGATGGCATTAATTTCCTTCATTAATAAAATGGTTTTTGGGTTTTGTTTTGTTTTGTTTTTAAAGTAGGGCTTTGGTTTTGGAGGGTTTTTTTTGGAGGGGGTTGTTGGTCAAACATGGTGTGTTTGTTTTTGTAATTAGGATAATAGAAAAATAACAGATCACTTGTTCAAGAAGCATATCTGATGTTAGGATAAAAACCAATTATCTCTTTAAATAAATTCATAAGTATTAATAAGAAAGGCAAAAGAAGTTTAAATTCCGTTTAAATTCCTTTCATTATAGCCATGTCAAGGTTGTAACCTTGAAGTTCAAACACCCTTACAATCATTTGACAGTAGTTCAAATATTTGTTAGCAAAATATGTGAAGCATTCTGATATACTAAATATTGCATGAATTTACAAGAACCTTCTCTATTTTTATTTGTGGAACCTTTAGAATGTTATAGCCTTTTTCATTCTTTATGAATTCTTTATTCTTTCCTCCCTCTCTCTTCCTGCCTCCCTTTCTCCCTCCCTTCCTACTTCCTACTTTTCTGATGGGAGCAGCAAGTAGCAATTTTTGATTGTCCACTGTGCCTCAAGTAAGTGTCGAGATCTGAAGTTACAGTTCTATCTTTCCACATCTGCTTCTGTTTGCCAATTGCCACTCATTCCTCCTTTGAACTATGTCATCAACTTTCTTTGTTCTCTCTCTTTTTAAATAATGAATATGGGTGCTGGAAGGTAATTTTTTGCTCATCTATCCATTAATTCATTTATTAATGAATGCATCCAATGTATGTATTAATTCATTTATCCACTTCATCATGCTCTAGACACAATTAAAGGTTGACATAAAATCATAAAAAGAAGTATATTTCTTTATTTTTTAAGTACCCTACCTGAGTCTCCCAATTAGAGGCAGCATCTGCTTTTAGATTTCAGGTTTGGAGCCAGCCAGGATAAGCTGTTTAAAATGTACAAAGGGATGAACTGGAAAGAACAATTAAATATGTTCATTGCTAATGAATGATTTTCATGCTGGGTGAGCCCATAAAAAAGTAATGAGAGTTATACAATGGGCTGATCTTAGGCACTATATAGCTCCCTAATTCATGTTCACCCACTGGCTGAAAATGGATTCAAATGGATTCATCAGTATACAGTCTACCAGCGAGCATTTGCCATGTAGGAGAGATTTTCACTGTCAAGTCTAATGAGTTATTACTAATGGCAGGCAGTTCCTGGCAACAGCTGGTAGCATTTATCCAGAATAAGAAAAGTATAAATGAGTTCCATGACAACCTGTACTGGCAGCAGGGGAAGATAAAGGAGAATGCCGAAGAGATAAACCACCTGAAGGTGTAGGAGAGATGCAGAGCAAGCTGGTTTAAAGGTTCAAGAAGTCATACTTTATGTCACAAACTTGCCTTGGGTCACCTGGTACAGAAAGAGGAATTTTCTGTAGATATTTAGATAAAGATGGAGAGGAATGTTTTTCCCAGTTTGGAAAAAAAAAAAAAAAAAAAAAGAAACCTTCCTAGGGGCCCTCTAGAATAGCCAGTTAAAATTTTTTCTCATTGCAAATTTCATAGCCCCATTCCACAGTTAAGCATTTGGTTTGTTCTTTAAAAATTTCACTTAAAGTACAGAGATCATCAGCTTTTAAAATCTTGAAGATTACCAACTTTTTACAGTAAATTGTCTCTTCTGTGGCTTCTTATGTTGATTTCCTCAATAGAGTGCAATGTCCTTCCGGTGGCTTTTTATTCATACTTGTTTCCTAAGGACCCAAGAGTTCTACCAGCTTGACTGATATTATCCATATCAATCATTAGTGGGTCATTCTAATGTCAATCACTGTCCTGTTTTTAACTGTAACTTAGGAACCAATTATTAAAGTAATATAGTAATCAAAAATACCAAGGTTAGTGTTTCAAAGGATATTGGTGGTAATACTTCTTTTCACAAAACTCCACCATTTAACTCCTGCTTATGTCTTTAAAAGCATCTATGTAGACATGACACAAAAACAATGAGGAAAACAGGGTATGATGGTTAATTTCATGTGTGAACTTGATTAAGCCACAGGGTGACCAGACCTTTGTTCAAATATTATTTTGGTGTGTCTCTGAGGGTATTTTTAGATGACTTTAACATTTAAATCAATAGATTGAGTAAAGGAATCTGTCTTCCCTCATATGGGTTGGCCCCATCCAAGGAGTTGAAGACTTAAATGAAAACAAGAAGGCTGACATTTTCATAAGTAAGAAGAAATTTCTCCTCCCTGACTGCCTTCAAATGGGACAGACGTTTTCTTCTGCCTTTGTAGGTGAGCTGAAGCTTCAACTTTTCCTGGATCTCAAGACTACTGGCCTTCAAACTGAAACTATACCATTAGCTACCCTGACTCATAGGTCTTCAGACTCAGACAGGAACTATACCATAGGCTCTTCTAGGACACCAGTCTGCTGACAACAGATCTTTGGACTTGTCAATCTCAGTAATCATGTAAGCCAATCTCTTGTAATAAATATCATAAATATCTCCTATTCTGTTTCTCTGGAGAACTCTGACTAATATACATGGTAATTTCCAAAAATATGTAAATTTGTTGAAATAACTGTCAAAATGCCTGTGTACCTACATTTTGACTAATTTTTATTTTATTTTTTTATATTCTTAAGTAGGCTCCACAGTCAGCATGGAGCCCAGCATGGGGCTTGAACTCATGACCTTGAGATTAAGACCTGAGCTGAGATCAAGATTCAGAGGCTTAACCACCTAGGCACCCCCTAATATTTTTAATACATCACAAAATCTGGCAAATATTATCTAATAAATATTTCCTAAATGAATAAATAACTGATTAATTATGTTAATTATACTGTTGTTAGCATGCTGTATTAATCATTCTAATTACATATATAAAGAAGTATATATAAAGTTACTTATATTAATTACACACACAAGAAAACCTGCATCCAAGTTGTAAAAGTGACATATCTACTGGAAATTGGGTAACTAACGGAACTCTGTCTTGAAGAGTCATTCTTTCCCCCTTACATTTGTTTTTTAAAAAGAAAAAAGTCTTCTGTTAACTTACAGTGTGATTTTAGGCAACTCATGCATGTAATGTCTCAGTTTCCTTATTTACAAAAAGAAAAAGTAGAAAAATTTTCAAACACTTACAACTCAATAATTAGAATCTATATCAGTATAATAGCCAGTGACCATAATATTAGAAAGGGAGAAGAGAAAGAAAAATGAAAAGTAAAATTATTAATAATAATCAATCCTAATTTTATTATATCTTTTAAATGTCTTATCTGTTGAAAGACTTAGTTCATTCCAAGATCTGGTCTAGAACCGATACACTGAATATTCTGAATCTCTTACAAATTAAGAGGTAAGAAATAGAATAGTTACATATTCATTCTGTATCACTATTTTAAATTTTATATTACTAGTATCAAATTTAGTCTGTATTCTACATGTATATAGTTCTCTATTTTTCATTTTTAAACCCTATTGGTCAATCTTTCTTATTGTTTATATGTCCTTGCTAATACTAGTAACACTTAATGAAAGAAGCTACCAAGTTTTCAAAGATTATTATATATCTTTTACTTCGAATTTCAAAAGTGTATTTTAGATTAAGCAAATTGAGAAGTACCATTTTTATTTTATTTTTTAAACTTTTTAAAGATTTATTTATTTATTTGAGAGATAGAAAGAAAGAATGAGCTGAGGGAAAAGCAGACTCCCTGCTGAACAGGGATCTCAATGTGGGACTTGATCCGGGGACTGGGATCATGACCCAAGCTGAAGGTAGATGCTTAACCGTCTGAGCCACCCAGGTACCCGAGAAGTATCATTTTTAACATTAAAATTAATTTATCTCTTCTTCCATTAAGTAAGAACCCTAAAATATGTTATATTAAGTTTTTTCCTGGGATTTGAAGTAAATGCAATTCAATTTTATAGTAAATATGTCCATTATAAAATGAGACCACTAAAAAAAAGTGAAATTAACATATGTCTCAGTTTCCTCTCTATTTTGATTTCTTATGTAACTGTTGTAATGAGGGCAGGAAAAAAGACAAGGAATAAGCAGAGGTAGAAATAGTAGAAGGAAAGAAAAATAAGGAGATGTGAAGACATTCTGTGTCTATAAAGCTATCCCTTTCTATATATACACATAGCACAAAAACATAAATATGCACACATTATATCTAACCAAAACAGATAGAAGTGATTCTGAAAAAAAATTTAAAGAACAGTCTTTATTCTAATAACTCACTGATCTTATAAAATTAACTTTTTTTTAAATTTAGTAAGATAACTGGAACATAATTAGAAAAGAAGAGAAAAATACTCATAAAACACTTGAACACAATATCATTACATTACCTTAATAGGAAAAAAAAAAAAAACTCAACAGAAAAATGGGTACAATAATTTATAGCCACAATATAAATGGCATGTAAAATATATAAATAAATCAGAATAAAATACATGGATATAAACTGTGGGGATCATAAGCCTTTGGGGCAGTGTGATTTGAATCAATTCTTCTGGTATATAACATATCAATATCTATCAAAACCATAAAAGTGTACATGACTAAGACCTTGAAAATTCACCTATAACAAAGGAATCTAAGGGGGGGCGGAGCAAAGCTGTACATAAAGAGGTTAATTTTATAGAAAAAAAGTTAGAAAATTATTTATAATAGCAAACTAAACATAGCCTAAAAGCATTTAAATGTCATTTTAAAAATAAAATTTGAAATACTATATAACCATAAAAATCTTATTTTTATGACAAAATATTGGGTGACATACAGAACTGCATAGTGTATATATATATATATGTATATATATGTATATGTATATATATGATTTTATTTATTTGGTTGACAGAGATCACAGGTAGCCAGAGAGGCAGGCAGAGTGGGGGGAAGCAGGCTCCCTGCTGAGGAGAGAGCCCAATGCGGGGCTCAATCCCAGGATCCTGGGATCATGACCTGAGCCAAAGTCAAAGGCTTTAACCCACTGAGCCACCCAGGTGCCCAGGATATATTTTTAAATAGAAAAATGGGCTTCCAAATATGCACTCTGTAATCTGTAATCTTCAAAAATGCAATCCAATATTTTACACACATATACACACACATAAGACGCACAAGTATGAATACACACATTTCTGTGTGAAAAATAAAAAAGCTAGTGATATTTTACACATACTGACATTGACAGGAATGTAGGTATTTTTTCTTCATGAGTTTTTCAGTATTTTCCTCATCAAAAGCTATTATTTTTAATCAGGAAAACAATATCATTTTTTAAAAGATTGTTGTAGATTACATTTAATGTCCTTCCTCATAAATCCATTATTTTTGACTGTATTATAGTGTTAGTTTTGTTTGTTAAAGAAAATTTTGCATTCTGAACCATTTGGGCATCTGAGAGTGGTAGTTTACCAACAACAAAGTTGAACTGTTTTCCTCATTTTTCATTTTTGAAACTGGGTCATATAGTAATTGGCTGCTGATATTACTATCTGACTTTACTATAAGAAACTTTGAAAAAATGCCTTATGAGCGAAAGTATGATTCATGCCATCTTGAAAAAAATTATGTTTAACTTCAGATAATAAGTACCTATAAGATAAAAGCTTAAAAGAGAATTTAGGGGGATACCATGTTTTAACATTTTCATCCTGAGACCTTAATATGCTAAGAAAGAAAAAAAAAAGAAAGAAAACCATAAAGAAGCTTCCGGATTGCAATTTTACTTAGTCACTGAGGTGGCATCATTAAACTGTTCTGCCTTATAAAATAGTTATCCTTTCCAAATGGTAGTGAAAGGAGATTGCCTAGCTTTTATGAGGATGTTGTCATGGGACTGAAAGTCTTAAGACAAAAAAGTAAAGTTGGAAAAGACCCTGGTACTAAACCAATCTGGTAAATATGTACAGAACATATTCCAGTTTATGATTTTGGCTAATTAGTATACTTTTCTCTAACAGAGAATGAAAACAATGTGTTTGCTATATTAGACTTCCCAAATAAACTGTTTCTTACTGAAAAAAGCAAATGGTTAATAGTATTTATAGGAGAAAAAGAAGTTTGGGAGGGCTCAAGGAATTTGTTTACTTTCAGTTGAATTTTTTAAAGACAGTATGAGGGATGGAGGTTAAAATGTGGCTGAAGACATTTCCCAGAGAAAAGTTAAATGGCTAGAAAGTCATTTTTATTTTTCATGCAAATAATTTGGAAGTTGTCTGGGCATCAGGAAGTATTTGCCAGAAGGGTAACACACAGATAGGCACACACATACATACATAAAAAAACTATGAACCTAGAGAGTGATAGAGTTTGGAAAAACAGAGACAGATTTCTCACTGTAAGAGAATCCAGATCTGTCCTCTGAATAAAAGATCAAGAGGTAAGAAAGCTGGCAAACATAGCCCTAATGAGAAAAAAATAAAGCTTTCTAGAGAATTCCAAATCTTCAAGAAAGTTTTATGTCACATAGTTTTATTTTCTCTGTATAAGTACTAAATGATTTTATTTATTTTAAAACAACACTGACACTCTGGCAATTTTGAAGAATATATTTGAAATGCTGAAAAAATGCTAAATTTCCCCTAAAAATGTAACTAATTTAAACTTCTTTCCTCATCAACTAAAGGAAAATTATCCCCTCTGTACTAAGTACCTAATGTGGACTCAGCTAACACTCTAGAAGACATAAGAGAAATACACGATACCCCTCTGATTTTCTTAAGATATTTTGCTTAAGAGAGAGAACTGACACAAAATGATAAGATAATGGCGCTGGCAGAATAGAATCAATGAACAAATCATGCAGCATAGAGGAAAAGACCTTGGCTTCTACAAATTGCTGTGAAAACATCATAAGCTTGAGAAAAGGGTTGGGAGGAACAATCCAGAGGCAAAGTAGAGGGTGGGCCATGGGAGGACCTATTCCTCTTACAGAGAGACATGGGGATTGTGTTCTCACCAACCGCCATTTTCTTCCTTCTCACACCTTGGGTCTTTTGGGGACCTGAGATGTTTTGGAGCATTGAAAGATAGAGAAAAGAAATGGGTCAGGTGTGTGTGTGTGGTGGGAAGGGGGGGTACTTTTAAAAATAATTTTAGAATAGGTATTTAATTTAGAGAAAATTCTCAGAAATTCCTGGCTTGTCTAGGTGCCTTGGGTTCTGTTCCGGAATCACTTTTTGCTTTTCAAATGCTGTTTAGGAGCAAGTCCTCACATGCCACCGGACACTCTCCCTGTTGACAATTTTGACCTTTATTAATTCAGGTCTGCTCAATCTCCACTACTGATCTGTCAATGCTGACACCTTGTCACACTCTGATTTTGCAGAGAGAATGCTGAAAGAGTTCACAGGCCATCATACTGGTTGACTTGATACCAGAGAGAAAATAATAATAATAATAAATCCCAAGCCAACCTCATTTGCTTTCTATATTTAAACACAGGCTAAATTGAAGTTGCACTAAGGATTATTCATGTGTCCCCAAGAGTTCTAAAGATGAATACCAGACATCTATGGGAATAGTTAGACTATTCATATGCTTATATAAATTGGTTTTCATGAGTAAATTTCCTGGTTTGCCCTTTTCTGCTGAAATATGTCCCTTGTTGTAGGAAAATGCAATAAAGCAATGCAGTGTGTTTTTTAATCTATGGAAAGTTGAAAAGGTTACGTGCTGTGTGTGAGTTTTCTATTCTCAGAATATACATACACATTCCATGAAACAAAAAGAAATCAGCATAATTTAACAGATTCCTGTGTCTTTGTTATCCCTACACTATAGTTTTCTGCAAAGAGTGTATAAAAGTAACTTTGCAGAGAAACAGCAGTTTGTTTTTATAAATTTCAATTGGCAATCATGACCTTAAGTCTTTTCTATGCAAGGGAACTAAAAATGAGAGGTGTGCACCCTTTGAGATTAAGTTATTACACTACAGCACTCCAGCTTGGTGCTGTTTAACCAGTAATCTGTAATTTGCTGACATTTACCTAAAAGTTAGATATTTTTGTTCTACCAGCTTTTCATCAGATTAGTTACAAGAGTCTATGGCCATACCAACCTGAACACGCACAATCTCATCTGATCTCGGAAGCTAAGCAGGGTCGGCCTGATTAGTACTTGGATGGGAGATTTGCCACAGTATAATCATTATTAAATAAGCAAGCCAACCTAAACTATCATTAGGGTAAGTGTTGTTAATTATTTTATATAATATCAGTGTCAAAATTAAATCATCTACTGATTTTAGACACTTTCCTTAAAAGTAGTCAAATAGGGAAGACTGAGGATGTGGAATGTTTGTTTTTTCTGGAAAGATCTAACTGGGTTTTAAAGGGATTATATCATCAGATTTAAGAACTGGAATTTGAAAAAAAAAAACAAAAACTGGCTGTTAAAGAAATTGTGGCTCAGTTGGTTAAGCAGCTGCCTTCAGCTCAGGTCATGATCCCAGCGTCCTGGGATCGAGTCCCGCATCGGGCTCCTTGCTCGGCAGGGAGCCTGCTTCTCCCTCTACCTCTGCCTGCCATTCTGTCCGCCTGTGCTCGCTCTCTCTCCCTCTCTCTCTGATAAATAAATAAATAAAATCTTTAAAAAAAAAAAAAAAAAGAAATTCCACCATTCAACAGATGTAAATATCAGAGAAGCTCTGTAAATCCTGTGGGTTGCAGAGCAGGAGAAACGTAGAGCCCAGATCTCAAGTTCTATGATCTCCTTCCTTCCCTTTGCCAGGCTGCTGCTTGTAAGAATAATTCTGAGTGAGTTACAGATGCAAAATAGGCAAAAGAAAGAAGACCACACCTCACCTCATACATCTCAAGTTCATTAAACAAGTTTTAAAAATATTTCCAACAATTAATGAGTTAAACTTCGTTTTACAGAGAAAAGTTTTCCTGAAATAAGACAGAAGAGCAAATCTTTGAAATGACAATAAAAGCTTTCCAACTTTATAGCTGAAGGATGGAAACAGGGAAAGGCCACTACCACATTTTTCATAATTTCTTTTCCCTTCAACTCTGCACATGGGCAAAGGAAAACTGGGCCAAAAGGCGGGTCAGTGGACAACAGCAGTAAGAACTGTATTGATGAAGGTAAATCGTGTGCCAGGCACTGTGCCAGGAAGAACTTTACATTCCTTCTTTCACTGGGTCTTGCTTCCTTGACCCAGGCAGAAATTATTCAGATAGCATGTTTGAACACAATAGACCTAACATATAATCTCTAGTCCAGAGACAAAAGTTTTTAATAAATGTAACCTGCCTTAAAATAATACAGATAATTGTATATATATTTTGAGTGAAAAATTTAGGGATTCTGATTTTTTTTTCATTGTATTTAATTGTATTTTAAGGGCCTTAAAAACAAAAGCACTGGGGCATCTAGGTGGCTCAGTCAGTTAAGTGTCTGCTTTTGGTTGGAACTGAACCCTGCATCAGGATCCCCACTCAGCTGGGAGTCTGCTTCTCCCTCTCCCTCTGCTTCTTTCCCAGGCTTGTGCTCTCTCTTGCTCACTTACTCTTTCAAATACATAAATAACAAAAATCTTAAAAAAAAAAAAAAAGTACTGAAGTGTACTTTGTGAATAATGCATGTATGATAGCAGGTGACCTAAGGATGTGCAGATTAGGTTATATAGGAGAAGAGTGTGTGTTTCTGAGTGTCTTTGAAGTAAATAGAAATATTATATCTGTTACACATTCTTTCTCCTGAAGGATACTCAACCTTTCTTTGGTACCTTTTCAAGGGAACACAATGCCCTAAAATTTCACAATGCCCTAAAATATATATATATATATATAAAATAGTGACATCTTTTCTTCAGAGGCAGTGTTATTACAAGAATACTGAGAAAAAAATGCAGAGAAAGACACCTATTTTCAATATTCTCCATCTGTTAACATATAAACATAATATTTGAATTCTTTTTTTTTTTTAAGATTTTATTTATTTACTTGACAGAGATCACAAGTAGGCAGAGAAGCAGGCAGAGAGAGAGGAGGAAGCAGGTTCCCAGCTGAGCAAAGAGCCCGATGCGAGGCTCGATCCCAGGACCCTGGGATCATGACCTGAGCCGAAGGCAGAGGCCTCAACCTACTATTATGGCCACCCAGGCACGCCGTAATATTTGAATTCTTAATCCTAAACCATTATTACCTTTTCACTAAAACGATCTTCTAAATATGTAAATTTGACAATCTATTTCTTATTATGAACGTTAAAGGCAATCAATTATTGATTTGGTGTATTATTTATGTAAATTAATTTCACCTAATTATTCACATGCAGACCAATCTCCATCATGATTTTACTGCATTGGTCATATACTTGACTATGTCTATGAGAATGCAAAAATCAGGTGCAATAGATTTTGTTGACCAGTCCCTCACAGCACATTTACCATTAGGAAACTTAGTTTAGGGGTTTCTGGGTGGCTCAGTTGGTTGAGTGTTGTTTTCAGCTGAAGTCATGATCCCAGGGGCCTCAGATTGAGCCCTGTGTTGGGCTCTCTACTCAGCTGGGAGTCTGCTTCTCCCTCTGCCTCTGTCTCTACTACCCCTACTCATGTGGTCTCTCTTTTTCAAATAAAATAAAGAAAAAAAAATTTTTAAAGAAATTTAGTTTGTAAGATTGATGTTAGTTCTGAAGGACATACATTAGGATGGTTTTATCTGTTGTTATCACCAAAGGTTTTATATTTTTAGTTGATCTTTTTAGTACAGAAATAATGTACACCAGCATATGATATACTAGCATTATCATACCTGGAAACTTCATTTAAATGTATCCATTCTCTGAAAGTTCTTTTCAAGTTAAGAACAGTGGCATACGTCTGTTGTATGAATCACTTAACATAGGACACCCAGCATGTATTCCAAAGGAAAGTAGGCTCACTTGATATTCAGCTACAAAGAGTACAATATGATCCATGCAAGTTTGTGAGATATTCTTGTTGTAAACTCAGAAAACACTATCATATGTTAAAGACACGTAGATATTCTAGAATAAGAAATGTTTACCTCTACCTAAACACTTTTCCTCAAGCTTATTTGAACCCAGAGCATTTTTGTTGTTCTAAGAGTTAGAGTATCATAGAAAATATTTTGGAAAACTCTGCCCTGGCACAATATGGTAGAGGTTAAATAATAAACAGTTAGGAAATATATCAGTATGGTTCCTGGGAACTTTGCAGGGGAGATCTTCAAATAGACATAAAGAAAGTTCACAGTACTCTTTAAATCAGGTGATTCCCTAACCTACTGCAACATCACAGAGATTTCCCACCACTGCAGAAAAATAACAAACAACAAGGAAGCAGGAAATAAATCTAATCCATGTATATTTTTTCTTTTCCCACAATTATTCATTTCTTTCTAATTACTATATGCAATAGGGTAAGAAGGGAGAATTTTCTTTAATTTATGAAAGCTGTCCATATTTCATCAAAGTCATCAGTCCTGCCCTCAGTTCTATACTCTGCCCTTTAGTATGCAGCCTGAAGATGACATTAATAATAATGTCTAATTAATGGATACCTATCCATTTCACAGAAGAAAGTTGTATGGCACATTTCCAGAGTCACAGGAATGCCCTTTTAGAATACCGAATACTGGCCTGAATTTTTCATTGCCAAAGTCAAAGATGTTTGCAGCAGTATCATACTGTGCTCACCTGAAATTTCACATGAGAAATTTCTCACCAAATCAGACACAAGGAAAAATCATTTGGAGCATAAATGCAAATAAACTGAAGAAATCCCCTCATCTTTGATCTCTGGGAAGTCATTAAAGAATGTTTTAATCTACATTAAATAAATGTTACTGTCAAACTTTTCACCCATTTTCTTCATAGATCTTCAATGTAGGATAATCAGGTGTTAATATTAATATGATTCATTGGGGGAGATGAGGAAAATAATGAAGTCACATGGAGGCAAGTGACATTGCTGAGGAGATTAAGAAATTTACTAAATGAGGTCTGTGGCCATTTTATTACAAAACTTTTACTCAGGAACACCCTATGCTTTAGATAAAAGTATAGCCTTCTTTTTCTTTGAAAGAACCAGTTCTATCTTTTCTACCAAAAAAAAAAAAAGAAAAAGAAAGAAAGAAAAGAAAAGAAAGAAAAATAAACAAATTATGTTTTTGTGAAGTTTAAATGAAATATGAGTGCCAGCTTTGAAAACACTTAAGATTCAATTTTATATTCCATTTTGTGAACTTTTGTTAATTGGGTATTTTAAAGTGTTCTTTTTATACTTTAATGGTGATATATTTTAAAGATAGTTTCTATTAGATAGCCAGACCTCATTTGGCTCAAATAGGAATATCAAGACTTACAGAATTTCTAAGGAATATGGTACAATACCTCTCCCCCCCCTTTTTTTAAATAGTTGGCACAATTTAGATAATGTAACTTATTCAGATTAATATAACTTTTTTTTTAAGGCAACATTGAGACAACTAATTTTGAACTGAAAAATCATGAACATATATTTTAAAGATAAATTATATAAATGTCTAGGGGTGTCTGGGTGGCTCAGTCAGTTAAGTGTCTGACTCTTGATTTAGGCTTGGGTCTTGATCTCCAGGTCCTGATCTCAGGTTCAATGCTCAGCAGGGAGTCTGCTTCTCTCCCTCTTCTCACGCTCTCCCTCCCCCTGCTCACAAGTTCTCTCTCTTTCTCTCTTTCTCTGTCTAAAAATAAATAAAATATTTTATCGGGGTGTGCATATCTAAATATCTAGAATTTGTTTAACAAGGAAAACCATTAGTTGTCATCTACTGAAAAACACATAGAAAAATCCTTTGTAAGGACTGGATAGTTTTGTCCTCCCAAAATTTATATGTTTAAATCCTAACACTCAATGTAATGGTAATAAGAGGTGGGCTTTTGGCTTTTGGGGAGGTGATTAGATCATGAGGGTAGATTCTTCATGAATGGGATTAGGGCCCTGATAAAAGAGGTCTCAGAGAGCCCCTTTACCCCTTCCATCATATGAGGACCCAGTGGGAAGACGGCCATCCATAAACCAGGAAGAAAGCTCACACCAGAAACCAAATCTTAAACATCTGATCTTACATTCCGTGGCTTCCGGAATTGTGAAAAATTAATGCTTATTGTTTAAGCCACCCGGTCTATGGCACTTTTGATACAGCAGCCTGAATGAGAGAGAAAATAGGAGAAACTCACATGGGCACACACACACACACACGCACACGCACACATGCACATACCGATATTGAGATGCCTTGTTTTGAACTTAAAAAGAACATATATTTTAGACATAAAATATGTGCACATTTTTTTTTTAACCAGAAGAACTACTAGTAATCAATCATCTATTCAAAAACAAATAAAAAAGCCTTCAAATGCTTATAAGCAACCTGGACCCCAATGAAATTATATGTTTGGCTTAACGTCACACAGCTGGTTAATTGCAGAGATTTACATAAACCACCATGTTTCCTGACTTCCTGTATGTAACTATCCATTATCCATAAACTTTTATTTATTCTGGACAACGAAGAGTCACTAAAGAAACTATGAATTACACTTCTTCAAAAAAGACATTATACTTAAGCACTTCTGCTATATGCAAAGCAGAGAGCATTGTGTAATGTAAATAACACAGATTTTATAGGGAGAAAAAAAAGACTCAGGTCATGGTTTGTAAATTTATTAGCTATGCCTTGAGTCTCAGTTTCTCTTCTATAAATTAAGGGTGATAATAAACCCTGTAGCAGAGTGGATCATGAGGATTAAATAAGAAAACTGACAAAACACAATTTTGACACGCTGTAAATACAAAGAGCTATAGAAAGATCAATGATCTCTATTTGACTATTCAGGGGTAATTTTAAAGGTGATAAAGTATCCGACAGAGTCAACAGTGATTAGTTCTGAGTGCATGTACTAAATGTTACACAAGGAATACTATTCTGACTGTTCCTTTAAAACATAATCCCCGCATTCACCCTTTGGTCAGTTTCATAACTGTACCATGTAGAATATGGAAAGGAAAAGCTCACAGTTAAACTGGAGTCTTCTGGTTTTCCAGATTTGAGAACAAGGAACCACTAAAATGATATGACAAGTGCTTCAAACTAAGGCTGTGGAGTGTCCTCCTGACTTCTGACCCTATGATTTTGCAAGCCCTAATGGATATAAACTTGAGGGTGGGGAGAGTGAAAATGACATTTTAAAGCAGCCAAGTGATTTCTAACTCTTAAGTGTCAGAAACTTCAATGCCTATTTCTTTAGGCAGAATGTTCTTTTGTTCTGCGAAATCCATCTAACAGAGCCTTTTAGGTATGCAAATGTAAGGCAAATACTCTCTTCTGAAATGGAGATGCAGTTCTAAAGATCAAAAACTATTTCTTGGGTAAGAATATAAAAATTATCTACTTGGGTTGTTTTAGGAGAAAATGCCTTACTAAGAAGGAATTTGTTTCACCTCCTTGAATGAAACATAGGAAAATCTTTTCATAAAACAATATTCAAGACCCACATGAAAATTACTGGAGATCCCCAAAAGTGAAGTATGGCCCAGAGTTACTTCCTATCTCTATACAGAAACTAGCCTCGGTCTTACATACATGTTACTGTTATTTTGTTGTTGTATTTTCTGAGCTTTTGTTTGTTTGTTTGTTTGGTAACCTTAAGCATCGTTTTCTTGGGACACCTGGGTGGCCTGGTTAAGCATCGGACTCTTGATTTGGCTCAGGTCAGGATCTCAATGCCCTGGGATCAAGGCTCTCATCAGGCAGGAGTGTGCTTGAGATTCTCTCCCTCTCTGCCCTCCTTCCCACACAAACAAATAAATGAAATCTTAAAAAAATAAAGAATCATTTTCTTGGGGCACCTGGGTGGCTCAGTAAGTTAAGTATCAGACTCTTGGTTTTGATTTGGGTCACGATCTCAACCTCATAAGATCAAACCCCGTCACGGGCTCTGTGTTCAGCCCAGAATTTGCTTGAGATTCTTTCTTACACCCCTTGTGCTTTGCTTCCTGCTCTCACTCTCTCTCTAACAAATAAATAAATAAATAAAATATATATATTTTAAGATTTTATTTATTTATTTGACAGAGAGAGATCACAAGTAGGGAGAGAGGCAGGCAGAGAGAGAGAGAGAGAGAGAGGGAGAAGCAAGCTCCCTGCTGAGAAGAGAGCCTGATGTGGGGCTCGATCCCAGGACCCTGAGATCATGACCTGAGCCGACGGCAGAGGCTTAACCCACTGAGCCACCCAAGCGCCCCTAAATAAATAAAATCTTTAAAAAAAAAAAAAAGAAAGAAAAAGAATTGTTTTATTTCTAAATTCTCTTCGGTTCTTTTTTCAGGTCTTTCTGCTCTTTTTTTTATAGTCTTTTTGGTCCTTATTTTGTGATTCCATCTTATATTTTATATATTAGCACATCTTTTGTATGTATGTGGTCACCTAATAGTCTCTGTTTCACAGTTGTGAGATCCAAAGTTGGAGGTCTAAATCTTTTGTGTATTGTGTCTGCCTACTCTCATGCCACTCAATTTCTGGCACATTTGGGAATATCTGCATGGAAGTCTGTATTTGTTCTTATTTGTGGAATAGTTGAATGCTTAAATTCATGTTTTTCTTCAGATATTCTCTTTCATTTAGCAGCTTTCTCCATGAGCCAAGGGTCACTACTGACTTGGGCCTAGTCCAGTCCCATTCTGACTTCATCCTAAAAATTTATGAGCTTTATATCCACCCAGGAGGGCCAATATATGTGCTCACAGCTCACAGCCTTTGTCTCTGCTCATTGTTTAATTTCTTTTCCTCTTTCCTTTGTCCTTTGGCAATTTCCTTCATATTTTTTATTCCAGCAATGCAATAATAATATTATTTTATGATGCTTGAGTTTTGAAGCAATTTGCTTTGCCTTACTGCTAAAAGAGGAAGATCAATTTTCTTCATTGATAAAATAGTTCATTCTCTGGCCTCCCTTCCAGTTGGATATGACCATGTTTACAAAATGTCAATGATAAGAGAATAGAACTAGGGACGCCTGGGTGGCTCAGTTGGTTAAACGACTGCCTTCGGCTCAGGGCGTGATCCTGGAGTCCCAGGATCGAGTCCCACATCGGGCTCCCAGCTCCATGGGGAGTCTGCTTCGCTCTCTGACCTTCTCCTCGCTCATGCTCTCTCTCACTGTCTCTCTCTCTCAAATAAATAAATAAAATAAAATAAAAAAAAAAAGAGAATAGAACTAATATATGCACCTTCCGGGTAACTTCCTTAAAGACAAGTTGCTTGCCGTGGATTTACCCACTTGGTCCCCAAACCTTTCCAACTGTCTGAAAAAAACTAAGAAATGGAGTATGAGGTAAATGTCAGTAAAGGAAGCTATACAGTAAGGAGGGCAAAACCTATAGCCTGGTCTGGATCCCTAAATGACTACATGGAGTAGAGACCTTTACCTGACCTGAATGTTATATGGAAAGAAAGACCAAAACAAACTCCTCAATTGTTTGACTCTCTATGCTCTGTAGTCTTCTGAAGCTGCCAACCTATATCCTAACACATGCACTTCCTTTTTAGGGAATAACATGAATAGATAACCTAAAAACTCTAAGGCAAGGTAAATGTCAACTTTTACAAACAAGTTCTCTAATCTTTTAACTGAAGATTGCAACTGAAATTAAAATAAAACCAGGACCTAGGGGAAGAAAAAAAAAAGAACACAGAGAAAAGGGGGGCATATAGAGTTTAAATGTGACAGAAAACGGGAAAAAGTCTATAATCTTATCTTGTGCCTGGGGGGGGGGGTGGTGGAATGGGAGGGAGTTGTAATTATCCACTAAGATAAAAGCTGTTGAATTTGTGGCAATGGAAATATTAAGACAAATTAAATACCAAGCTTATCTCTGCTCTGTGCTATCAATATTTTATACTAAACATCTGTTCCTTGTATCTCATCTCAGAAACACTTCTACACTTTATCAGCACAAGCACAGCTTTTCAAAGCAAATTAAGCTAAACCGTTTGCACTTAATCACCAATTGATCACAACATGCAGAAGGCCACATATTGATCTCTAAGAGCCCCATTTTTCCCAATTCAGAAAAGCATATTGGAGGAAACACTTGATTTGCAATCAGAGTAAACTGGTTCGGCTTATACTTCTGACATATTTTAAGTAGGAAGTATTTCAGTGATTAAAAGAATAAAACAACAAGTATTTTCAACGAGAGGTGAAAAATAGGCAATTTCCACCTTTTAGTTAACAGAGTCTTAGAGCTACGGGAGATCTTCCAGATCCTTGAAGCTTTATTAAGTCTCACTGGGGGATTTCAAGGAGAAGATGGACCTTTTTGTTTTTTAGGCTACTGTGATTTTAATATGGGGGCACACCTAAGAATTAGAAGCAACCCTTCTTCCTGAAATTGGCTGAAGGGCTATTGCTCAAAGGGTGGTAGGCCTCACGCAGATTTGTTGACAATCACTGATCTGGTCCAGGGTCTGCATGTTCCAAAGTCTACAGGAGCTGCATGGCTAATGTAAGTGAGTGAAAATATACATTTTGCCCATAGTGTATGGGTAGATGCTGTTTGACGTCAGATAACTACTGTTGCCTGATACACATGTGGACCCATTGTTGGATTACCTTCCTACCCTTCAAGACACCAACAGTAAAAGAAAAATAAACATGCAGAATCTCACACATCATGATGTGGCCCAAATAAACAGATCTGTGGATTGGATTTGGCCTCTGACCGCCATTTTTAAAGTCTCTGTTCCAGTCCTATCCACTCAATAAAGAAAAAAGAAGTGGAGGGCAGTAATGCGGATGCACCAGAAACGGTGCTACAATCTAAGCTCTCAGACAAGTGTGATCCATTGCCCTTATTTTCCAGAGACTCACAGTTTTAGCACTGAGGTTCCACATACTAAAAAACCATTCAGATCTGGGTAAACTGGAACGGTTTAGGACTCTATTCCAGACTCTTGTGTGAATGATTTGTTTTTCACCAGACCCTGATGTATCTTTATTCCTATCATAAGAGCACGTAATGAACTTGCTGCCTTCATTAGTTTGTGTAGGGCTGGGGAGACCAAGGCCCCAATGCCACATCAGCTGTGGCATTGCTCACCAAGACAGAGATGGGAGGAAATGGGGACCAGCAGTCAGACAAACTGAATGATTATATTTGCTGTGGAAATTTAGCTTTTGTGATCTCTCAACCAATCACTTCCTCAAAAGTGTCACATATTGTAGGGGACTGTATATGGTTATTTGGTTATATTTGGTTTATTATGGTTATTTTGGGTTCTCTCTTGGTAGATAGGTGGATAGATAGAGACAGATACAGTATAGATATCTATTTATTTCAATCTATCTAAAAAGATACCCTGAAAAAGAAAATAAAGTTTAGTTTCAGTTTAATGTTCTTTCCCTCTCCCTCACTCTGTTTTTATCTCTGTCTCACTGTCTCTCTCTCTCTAATGATAACCAGGAAAAAAAAGCAACTTCAGTTTAATTTCTGTTTTGTACATATATGTTTTATTGTTCACCCAAATTCCTACCATTTAACTATTTGTGCGGCAGGTCAAACTTCAGAAGTTATACAAATTCCAGTCATTTCTGGAATGCGAATGAGGACCACAGGGAAAGAGAGAGAGAAAGTGAGCAAGCCTTAGGAACTGTGAGGTTACAGATCTATTACTCATTTTACTCCAAGACCCGGGGAATCTATCTGTGTTCAGAGTTCCAACCAACTTCAAAGGGAGACTTATGATCACAGAAGCTCGATGAAATAATGGAACAAGAATAAAATTGGCCCTGTGTGAATTAGATTGCAAAGGCAGGAACCTAGCTTCATTTACCTAAGAAGCTAATGTTTAAATTAAAACCTTTATATGCCCTCTGTAGTTTTCTAAGAGTCCAGATTTGGTACAGGTGACTAGCATAGAGAAACTAACAAAGAAATTAAGGTGGTATAAAACAAAAGTGAGCAGTTTTTCCTTTATTCTTTTCAAATGATTGCCCTTACATAGGCACTTCCCCCCCACCCCAGAGCCAGCATAGATATGACAATTAGAGGATGATTTTTTTTTTTTTTCCTTTGGCCCTGAAGGGATCTAGCAAGAGACTTCAGTATTTTTCTCTTTGTAAAATAAAGCCTGGCTTTGAAGCCAGGATCTCTGAAATGAGGCATTGCAAATGTCCTTTGATGAATCAGTCTGTGTGAAGGAGAAAGGAAGAAGGAGAAGGGAGCAGCAGATTGATTGCAGCTAATGTTCCTCTCATGCCGTGCCCTTTTAATCTTCCTCGAATGGCCATGGATAATCAAGAGGTCAATCATGAATCCATCAAGGGGTCCTTGTCTCAGGGCAGTTTCCAAACTGTTGAAGCCCTCACTCAAAGAAGCCATTTAAAGCAGTTAGCGGGATCCGGGGAAAGTGGGGCATGGGGGGCATTAGAGAACGTCAGCTTCAGGGGGGGATCTGTCAGCCAATTCTGAGTGTGAGGCTCTCCAGCGAGGAACACTTCGATAGGGTGTGCAGAAACGACTTCACCACGGATTTCACCCATAAAAAGACACATGAAAACTTCACATTTCATGGGGCGGGGTGGGCATACAAGATATTCTGGGTAAAATTAAAAAGTAATGCCCAGAAGAAGACTAGGAGAGAGAAGAAAACTCAACGGCAGTTAAGAAACAGCAGAGTTACAAGTTGTAACCTCTGTCGACTGACACTCCAGCAGCATTTCTGCTACTTGTGCTAAATGTCCCCTGAGGGATTTCGTGCCTCCGGGGGCCCTCTGTCTAAAAGAGAGAGGGGAAAAATGAGTTTAGGGTCTGAGAAAGAATTGCTTACATTAGGAAGCCATAATATCTGTGAAGTTTGCTCATGTAGGGCTGCCAGCTTGCTGCCCTCAGTATAAGCACTTGGCAGCTTCGATCCTGCTAGCCCATAAAGAAATAGCCTTTTTCTTTCCTCCAAGAACATCTCCGACTTCAGATGGCAGCCCCTTTTAAATTTTGGATGAGGTGTCAAATGAAATTTGACAGCTAACTGATAGGTTCAAATTCTCACAGGGCAGTCTATCCCTGAGGACACGGAAAAACTAATTCACTGCCAGGCCGGCAAATTTTCAGCGAACCCTATCATTCCACATTCAGTTTGATGTGCAACCAACAGCTTTTTCTGGTGGGAACACGGTACCTCTCATTAGATAGGTCCCTCTGTGACGAAGGACAATGATTTTAGAAGACACATGTCACCCTCAAAAGTTCTCTGATGTTCCAAAATTTATTTATTTATTGGCAATATTAAGTATTGCCTCTCTTAGTGAAATCACAGACACCAAATGGTATTTGTGGAAAGTGTTACTTTTAATATCACTTAGGTCTCACCCCATATCTTGAAGAGTCTCATTCAAAATAATCTTAAGAATTCAAATCTGTATAGCTTGAGAGGAATTAAAAGAAAAAGATGTCTTTACCATCAACCCACCTTATTTGTAACCCTACTTACTCTAGCTTTTCCTTATCAATGTGTTCATCTCACCCTATGGATAGGTTTGTTCCTGTCTCAATTCTCAAATGAAATTAAACTTGAAACTGGAAATACTTAAGCAGCCTTAACTATACCCCCTTACTGAATATAGGGAGGGCATTGTTAGAGTGGATTGTATTCAAATTTATGCTTAGCTCACACTTACTACATCTGTAACAACTGAAAAATTACTAAATTATTATTTCCTTTTTCTCATCTGTAAAATGAGGATAGTAGTAGTATCTAATTCCCAGGTATTGAGAGAGTTAAGGTAACCAACACCAAGCACAGAGGAAGGGCTCAATTAATGATGGCTTAAGGGAAAGTATCAGTCATATAGTAGCCTAGAATACTTTGCCCTATGATAGGCATCATACATCTTGCATCCTATAACTTAAGTTTTCCTACATGACCTAGAAAACAATGCGTTAGCATTAGACAGGTCATCGGGTTTCTCCCCTCTCCTTTGAGTCTCAGTTTGGTTTCCACCATTACTGTGTAATGATATCAAGAGAGTCTGGAGTTTATTGTCTTGAATTCCTCCTATTCAAAAAAGATTGAATTTGTGCTTTAGTCCCTACTTCTACAACCCACTTCCTCCAAAACCATTGCCTCACTCCTCCTTATGCCTCCTTATCCTTCCATGGAAGAGGGGAGATGGAGTGAGTCATGTGCATGTTACCTTGGCTTATAGTGAAAAGAGAATAGAACCAGGAGAATTGAACCTGAGTTTTATCATTAATAACTAATAAAAATTACTCATCTTTCTGTGCCATAATGTTCTCACCTAGGCATAAAGTAGTTAGAGTATATTATCTCAAAGATCTCTTGTATATGGATAGTCTATAAGGTGGGCCAAACAAACCCAGGACCAATGAGAGATTTTAAGACAATATAAGTTATATGGTAGGTAAAAATCTTAAGCAGAAGAGTGTGAACAAGAGAAAATTAAGACGTCTTAACCTAAGAAAACGTAAACTGGCATATAAAGTAAAACATAATTGTAGTAAGAAAAATAAATGCTACTCAACTTATTAAATGGTAAAGGAATATGAATATCCTTATGTTTACAATGCAAATAAATCAAACCAACAAAAGTTGAACATGCAACACTACAGAGTGCCAGCACTAAGAAAGTGTTTATAGATTCAACATGTGTTTATTGATCTCCTGCCATATACCAAGTGATGCCTTAGACCACTTTGGGCACGTCAGTGAGCAAACCAGATAATGATTCCTAACCTCGAGGAATTTATATTCTAGAGTTTAAAAAGTAGATAAAAAAATAACCTAAACAAGTACATAAAGTATCTGATTCTTTAGAAGGTGACAGATATTATGGAAAAATTTTTAAAATAGACTAGAATAATAAACAATAGAAACAGAGAGACAGAGACAATTGGCAGGTGAGACAAAGAGAATGATCAGGATAGGTGGTAACTGAGAAATCACATTTGAAGAGAGAATTGAAAGAAGTGAGGGAATTTACCATGGAGCTATCCAGGTGAAGGTATTCCAGGGAGGGAGGCATCCAAGGTATAAGCTGTAAGTAGGGGGGTTGGGTGCATAGAAGATGAGGTCAGAAAATGAAGCGGGTCATTTAGGCCATTTTAACAATGAAAGCATTTAAACAAAACAGGAAACTATTGCAGAGTGTTAACAGAGGAGTGACATGAATAGCAATGAACATTGAGAACAGTGGGAGAGGAGTGAATGGGTTAACAAGCAAAAACAGAAGAAAAGAATAGGTAAGAGGCTTCTGCAGTAAATTGAGAGATACTGGATGAGATATTGGTGGTCGTGTCTAGGGCCAGGATGGTAGCCCTGGAGGTGATTAGAAATGATGAGATACTAGATATAGTTTGGAGGTAGAGATGTGAAAGTTTCCTGATGAACTGGATGTGGGTATATGAATAAAATAGGAGACAGAGAACAAGGAAGGCAGCAGTAGGATCTAACGCACAGATCAGAGATTGTCCTCCTATAAGACTATGGTAACAGGCAACAAGACAGAATACAGGGTACAAACACTAGGAGATGAGCAGATGAGGTAGAGGGAGTATGTGGAGATATTCTTTCATAAGAAGTAAGAAGCAGTATCATCAGGTGGGAATGAGTATGGAAAAGGAATACTGGAGTATTCAAGAGAGAAGCTGTGAAATTGCTGAGAAAATGGGAGAACCATTACATAAGGAAGTTAAACTACAAATGTCTGGCACCGTTATAGTCTCAATTGTGATTTTTGTTTGTGAAATTTAATGAGACCAGTCAGAGGGGTCATGTGCTTTTTTCCATTGCATTTAAGATGCACAGGTGCAAACATGGAAGGTTTGCTTTTATGGGATTTTGGTGAAAGAGGAATGGAAGTCAATATCAGCAAGGGGCTGATTATAACAATTGACCACAACATTTACATGTGGAGAAGGGGGATGGGTAATGACATTAAATGATGAGGAACAGTCAGAAGTTGACAGAATCCATTGATTGGGGGTCCTAGTGTTATTAAAGAGAGCTGAGTGCTAGAGGGAGATAGAAGGTGGAAGCTGAAAAACCCAGTGCACATAATTGTTATTATCAAAAGGTAGCAGTTATTGTATGGCGAGGACATAGTCACAAGGTCTGAATTTGAGATTGAGTAACTGAAGTCAGATGAAGATACAAACCTTGGAAGAAGATTGTTTTAAAAAATAGGGACCTAAGGTGCTAGAAAGAGTGTCTATCACCAGGAGTTAAGATAGGTGTAGTGCTGGAGAGAGTGACACTGAACCATGGGGTAAAGTCACCTAAAAACAGGAGGAACTGACCTAGGGTTTGGTCATTGACAGCACTAATAAGAAATGCTGATGATGCAATCTGATTACCTGAGTTTCAAAATTGGAATTTTTAGAGTGATGTGAGAAAGCAGTATTGAAAAACACGAGGGACATCTGTCTCATGCATGGGACAAGACATATGAAAGAAAATGCAACCATGAAGGGACATAGTGCCCTCAAGAGAGAGTCAGGTAATGAAAGAAGGTAATGAAACCATTTAAAGAAGAAAGAGAAGAAGAAGAAGAAAAAAAGCTTGTTTGTGGATTTTGAACAATATAACCCAAATATAGTGTGCTTTAGAGTGCACCCTCTACGCTACACCTCTTTTCATTAATTCATATTTCATTGATGGATTAATTCCACTCTTAGTTTTGGAATAGACGAGAAAGATAGTCAGATCCTAGATTGATTATAATACTTAATTCTCAGTATCACATGAAAAAATCAATAAACCTCAGGTAAAATAGTTGTACCATTTAAAATGGGTCTTCTGTCTTTGATTCTCTTCTTTGGATGGATGACAGAAGAACGCAATGGAAGGTGTCCTTGTTACATGAAAGAAGCATCTCTATATACAGTTATTTTCAAGTTTGATCAATCATTTCCAACTCATTTCCTATTTTTTCCTTTAAAACACCTACCCCACCAAGAATTTCAATAGCAGTGAGTAAAATAATTTAGGCAGCTGACAGGCAATTCAATTTCCTGGCAGATTTTTAGATAATCAGACACCCAGGAGAAACTTGTAAATTTGTTTTATTCATGGTCAATTTGCTATGGCACATTTTTCTCTACCAGCTCAACTCAACTTTTTACTCAACAGAGAAGTGGTGCATTATTATGTAGCAGCACAAGTGGCTTAGGTGGTTAACCAGGCACAGATCATCATTTCTGCAAACAAGACTTTTCTTTGCCTCCTGTATTCTTAAATGAATTGCACTCAGGTCTTTGTTCTTTCATTAGGAAGCTTGTGCCAGACTCTTGTGGCTCAAATACACAGGGGGAAATAGTCATAATTCCTCTGACTCTTTGTGTCTTCTGGAGTCAGCGGACCCTGAAGCAACTACCAGAACAAGAGACCAGCTGACTGGGGCCAAGAGCTAGAGAATTAAGGTGAGACCAAATACAGGTACTTTGATCAAGTAACTATATTTGTGCTGTGAAAAATACTCACGGGGGGGGGGCATATTCACCAGGAAAGAGTCCAGTTTCTTCCAATGAGGAGAAAATGTAACCTTTTCTGTTGCTTAGGGATATCTACAGACACCCAAAGTCCAGCAAGAATAGGTACCAGGAGAAGGGGCGAAGCAAATGCCCTTCTGCTGATAGTACAAGAAAGGCCAGACATGGACTCTGAGGAAGGAAGCCAACTTTAGTAACTTGAAAGAATGCTGCCCATGAAAAATCACCTGCCAACTGACCCCAACAGAGTTAGACCACTAAAAGCTAGTGGCTTTGGGAAAGTTGTAAGAAGCCAAATGGAGGAAAAAGCCCGAGCTAGGGCACATAGAGTTCAGCCAGCGGCTGAGTCTCCAAGAAAACACAGGACATACCTCCCTAGAGGAAAGAGAGAGAGAGAGGAAAAGATTGTCCTTTGAACATCTGCCTCACTCAGAGGCACTGATGCCACACTACAGCTCTGCCACCTGCCTTGTCTACGTGGGGAGTAATGATATTTAGCCAGTTGTTACTATATAGATACTATATAAATACAGCTGTATTTCCCAATTAAAAGAAAACACAGTGGATCTTAATTTTACAAAGGCTGTACTCTTAAATCAAAAGTGTAAATTAACAGTTTTTATTCATTGCATAGCAAATTAAATATTCCTACAGACCAAATACGGCTCATGAGCAACATTTTGTGCTTCTAGTGTCAGTAATACCGTAACCAGTAAGGTCTTTATTTTTTTTTTTTTTTAAAGATTTTATTTATTTATTTGACAGAGGTTACAAGTAGGCAGAGAAGCAGGCAGAGAGAGAGAGGCTCTCTGAAGCAGGCTCCCCGCTGAGCAGAGAGCCTGATGCGGGGCTCTATCTCAGGACCCTGAGATCATGACCTGAGCCAAAGGCAGATCATAACCCACTGAGCCACCCAGGCTCCCCCAGTAAGGTCTTCTATATTCATATCTTAGCTATGTTCTTTGTTAGGAATATTTGCTGTGATGTACGCCTTTTGTTTTGTTTTGTTTTCTGGTCTAAATCTTTTCACTTTGTAATATAAAACAGTTCTTCTGTATTCCCCATAGTATGCTGTTTAGGTCGTTATTCAGTCACTTGGCTAGTCAATAATCTTCCCACGCTGTTTAATACCCAGGCATTTTATGATCTAGATGATAGCAAAGTATTAATTCTCTATTTATATCTGTCTATCAATGACAGTGTATCATGTTTTAAGCACCTCATTTCCATCTTTGCTTTGTATCCTATTCTTTTTAGTTATGAAAACAAAACAAAAATTTAAGATATATAGGTAAATAAAAGAATTAATATTTTATAAATCGCACAGGTCCAGTGGCTTTATGTCCATTGTAATCATTTTGGTTTGAAGAATTTCTTGCTCTGCCCCTCTTTCTCTCTTTCTCCCTCTTTCTTTCAAATTATAAATAAATAAGCCCTCCACTTTTTTTTTTTTTTTTTGCAAAGGGAAAAACTAAAATTCCTATTGCCTTTTTCTTCCCCTTTCGTCTTTTATATCCTCAGATGAAAGCCCTGGTACTCTGATTTTGAATCCAGCAAAAGAATTTGATTTGAGGCATGAAAAAGAAACATAACCAGGAAAGAAGTTTGCTCGTCTTTCCATGTGGAAACCAGGCCCCAAATTCCTTTTGCTTAGGAAACTTCTTATTTAAATACGCTCAGGTAAGTCCTGAGGCTTAGCCAAGCTTGGAGAGGTAGAAACTAAGAAAGGGCAATTTGTTTTGCATACTAATGCAGTGGGAATTTTCTACTTTTCCCTGGACGCATGAGGGGGAGACCTTTAGAGAAAGAGAAGCCTTGGGATTCAAAGAAGCCAGAGAATGAAGGATTGGGGGACTGGTGGGTGCTGAACAATGTGACAGTAGACTAGGGTCTGACCTAGGAGAACTAGCAGAACCCCTGAGAAGTTCCTCGGAAAGTATAATGAGCGTGTAACTTCAAAAGTACTGCTGTCTGACAGTCAATTTTCAGCTACTCCCTTCCCTCCAGTCGGCTGCAGTTCCCTGCCTTTACCTGCAGGTCTTCCAGGAGAGGCACGTCCACCAGCGTCGCACAGCACTGCTGTTCTGGGGAGTTTTGAGAGGAGAGGACCAGAGTGAGTTGAAGCCGCACACGGGGCAATAAGACCATTGGAGAACTGAGGAGCAGGACTTGGAAGCAGCAGAGATAGGTTTTAATCAACAGAGTGAAGGATTACCGACCAGGAACACTTGAGCATTTCCCTCAGCTTGATTAAACGTTAGACAAGTTTATTTCTGACTCGAAGTCCCTGACCTCCCTTTCTGTAGAGCGGTTCCTTAAAATAACATTCAAGTTTAAATGCTTCCCTGCCCTTTTTAGATGTAAATCTTCTCCCAATCTCAGCAAGTTTTATGCAGGAATGTCTTTCTCAGGACTTGGTGGGATCTTTTCTTTTGAAATGCAACTGAATAAGATAGAGCCCCTACCTTCCAGTCTCTGTGGAAGGGTAGGAACCTAACTTTAATGAGCACCAATTAACAAACACAGATGGCCTCGTCACATGGCGTAACCACCTCCAGCACTCCGTCATTAGCTCACCTCAGTGGTTAAAAAAGACTTCTGCTTTTTGTTTCAGTGGAGTGGACTCCAACCTCTTTCTCCTGCTGTAATAGTCTTGAATAAAATCTTTCTTGCCATTTTTTACAAGCGTCCAGTGTAATTTCTTTCTGATATCCCCCTCACAGGAATTGTTGGAAGATTGAGATCTTTGGACGTGGCACGGCTGTGGGGTAGGGTAGACCTCAGTTGGCAGTGCCCGCCTGGCATCTATTTACTCTTTTTCTCCTACCACCACCAGGATTTCCCTTTAAGAAGCCACCCCTCCCTACTTTGTTTGGCTTTGTGGAAACTGCCCTTAGTGTGCATTGCCTCCCCTTCCCATTCCCTACCAAGTAATGAACTTGCGACCTGGGAGGAGCTGGACCTAGGAAACACTCAAGGGTATTTGCATCTTTAATTGAATAGCTCAGGACAGAAAATGGCTGAAGCAAATTTATCCCAATGTCAGCAGCTTGAGGAGGCTCATTACTCTTCACTTGCCAGAGTCCAAGAGCCCTTTCTGCTCCAGATGCATAATGGACTACAGGTCCTGAGTTGTTCCTTCTGTGTGCTGAAATACTGGGATACCCCTCTAGCCTTCCCTCATCACTTCCTTTATTATTTTTTTCTTACCTTAACCATTACCCACTTTTTGCTGCTTGCAGTATAAGAATGATAACTGGTAAATGTACGATCGGAACTCAGCTAATTTTTATGTGTGTAATAAAGGACAGGGGAAGCATAAAAGTGCATTTCATCCTACCCTTTCCTAGCATTCCTTCCCTCCCCTTTTCCATTCTATTTTTCCTTTCTCTCTCAACTAATTACCTACGTATTTGTTGGTCAGTACATACAGATTTTAATGTTTTTAATTGAGCCTTGTGTTCTCTCTTTCTGTTAACCTTTCTTTATCCTCTTTTACTCTTTTCTTTATTTCTGCTTTTCCTGACACAATTCCTGGCCACACCTTTTGGGCCACCAATGACTTGTAAACAGGATGTCTGCGTTTCCTTTGAAGAGTTTTGCTACCTCCTACTCCAGGGAATGCAAAGTACATGGAGCCCCTGGCGTGCAGCCTGAATGACCTACTAATCACTCTCCCTAAGGGTTATGTCCTTGCTGAGCACTCTTCTGTGGTTGTGAAAGCTCAAGACAATACTGATCTCTTTCAGATCTGCCACTGAGGTAATAATAGCATTCTCATTCTTTTCTTCTTCTCTGTGATGTTTTCCATGTCATATACAAATTGCTCATTTGAATTCAAGGCTTCACTACTTCACAGTCCAAGATCAATTTACAGTTTTAAGAACTGAAACCTCTACATAAAGATAGTAGGTGTACAGAAAGAAGGGGATAGATGTGTCTTCAAATCTATCAACTCTGCAAGAGAAAGAACACAGGATAATGCAAAAAGGAAGCACATAACTAGAAGTCAATCAGACTTCTGTTAGAAATCCTGACTTGAACGTTCAAAAACATTTCAGCTGTGTTTCTACTGTTGCTACTGTTGTTTTAATACTGCTTGAATATTAAATTCAACATTTCCTCAGTTTCTCCATCTATGACACAGAGATTACAATTCCTATATTAGGTTTGCTGTGAAATTTTGTGCATAAAACTCTCTAGTGCCTAATACATGATGCACACTAAATAAAGATAATGAGAATGGTGTTGATTAATTACTGTTACATCTATTGTCATGATGAGAGCAATCCCTAATGACAGTACGTTACACTGGTGGGGGAAAATCCATTATCAGTAAATATCAGTGCACCATGAACAAGCAACAGTAACAAAAGTAAATGTTTTTGCAAAGATGAGGGACAGAGTTCTTTTAATAAGGCCACGACCATATTTGACAGCAAAAGAGGAATCACAGGGATCCTTTTGGGAAAAAACAGAAACTTTCAGGACATAGAAACCTTTTGTTTCTCTAAATGTGGAGATAGGGTTTGTTAAGTGCTTATAACTCTAATATAAATAGACAGAAAAGACTTAAAATAAGTAAACACACTCTAGATATAAATACTACAACCTCATCTTTTATGTCACTTAAATAATTAAAACACTTCTCATTGAATAATGAAGTTATTTAAGGAGAAACATCAGAAGAGCATCCAGCCGGCAGATCTAAATGCTTTTGCCTCGAGTGACATGTTCCCAGCAGTGGGTTATATTATGCCTTCATAAAACGTGTTCTGTCATTTTTTTCAGTGCTGTTATTTTTGGTGGATAGTAAGAAAAAGTATCTATCTGTGTTATATGAAATCTCTGGATGAAAATAAGTGAGTGATTCCTAACGCATGTGAAGCCCTCCAAAAATTTAATGCCAAACCTGTCCAAACTGCAGGGGTGAAAGTGACATTCATTGATAAGAATATACAAATGCAGGGATTTTAACACTGCAATGCCCAGAGTTTTGCTTCATCACATAAATTTTAACAGAAATTGCAACTGTGTTAAGGGAATGATAATCAATGATATAGAATAAAATCATTCCTCCAGGTTAGCATTTCTTAAAAAAAATGTTTTAATAGGTGTCTTCTAAAAGGAGATTCCATGGCGAATGAAGTTTGGAAAACACTAGGTTAACAAAATTAAGCAGATTGTACCTCATTTCCCATCTGGTCTCTACTACCCAATGGTAGAGCTACTGCTAACCGTGATCTGTCTTTTCTTTCTTTCTAATTAGCTGGAAATAAGGCTTGAGTTATACCATATTTCCCAGCCTTCCTTGTACTTAGGTGTGGTTGTATGACTAAGTTCTCGCCAATGAAATGTGAGTCAATATGATGTATATTGGTTAATGGACTGGCCCCTGAAACCTCTCCTGAGCGCTCGCTCCTCCCTAAACTCTCACACTTCCTGCTGACTGTATGACAAAATTATACTAGAGTTCTCTGAGAAGTCATCATTTGAAAATGGCAAAATTGCTGTCATTTTGGGTCCTAGAATGAATCCATGGAGCAGAAAGCAGAGCTCTCTCTGCTAAATTAAAAGAGCCATCCTGAATTATCTTCCCATACCGTTACCTGTCTCCCTTTCACTATAGACCCAGTTTTTTAAAAAAAAATCTAAATAATGTTATTCAGCTGAAACTTTTTTTAAGTCACATTCTAATCATGATGCAGGCACACCTCTGAGGTTTTTTCCTTAACTTACGCACACTACAGTTTGTTATCTGGTTGGACATCATAGGTATTGAACTTCTGGAAAATGTGAACATCCAATCATCATTATTTTTGCCACTTTTACATTCGTTAATTGTGGGATTACAGGAATATGGCTTTTCTTGGGCTGTATATAACTTAATGACGAGTCACAGGAATAAACATCAAAGAAACTGATTGGAGAAAAACATTAAAATGGGGGCTCTATTTCAGAGTGGCGAAAGCACATTGAATCATACATACACCACCTTTCAATGCTTTTATTGGCTTTTATATGTTTAACTTCTTATACATATGGCCAAAGCGGTGGATATAAAGTTGGGTTCTCAAGTAGCTACAACTTTTTGAAGAACAATGGATTTAACCAACAGTTATCTGAAAACCATTAAATACTATAATCCTAACACCAATCACTGGTTCTCAGGCTAAAACTGCCAATTAGCAAGCATTAAATTTATTGATTCATAGATAGGGATCTCTCCCATAAGATTTCAAACTACCCAAAAAGAACACATGGTAATAATTCTGAATACTAGAGTTCTGAGAAAAAATAAAGTTACATTAAAAAAAATCCATTATTTGTCTTTATTGTGAATATCTATCAAGATCACTGGATGTTTATTCCTTCCATTTGGAAATCCAGACTTAGGTATCTGAATATATACATTTTCTTTTACTACTGTAAATTTTTGATGTGGATCACAAAAAGGCACACAAAATGAAATGCTGTCTTAAGAACAATAAGAGAGGACAAATTTCTTGCTATAAGAAAACTATATTTACATATGTTAATTTAGATTTGTCAAATATTTTCATATCCGGTGCCAAATTCAAGAAGTATTATAGTGGCTAATGTGTTGACAAAGAGTCTGAGGTTGAGTCCTGGCTCAGAAGTAGTGTTGACATTGATTAGAGATGGTGGTGTGAGTCCTGGAACCATGACTGGTAGCATTAGGAGATCTCCTTTTTCTATCAATAGTAAACTAAGTTCCAGTTGAGGTAAGGGAGCTCTTCACTGAATGGCATCCTTATTTCGATATCTAGTTATGTAAGATTTAAGTTCATTTTTCTCTGGCAGTGTGCCAAAATATTATATTTAAAATGTATGAAAGATTTCAATGACCAGCTTTTCACTTGTAGCAAGATATTATTTTGGAATACCAAATGATGTGACCTTCGATTTCCCTTCTTTCCTTTATATGGACATTTTCCCTATGTAGTCATAATCATCTTTTGCCTCAGGGAAGAATGAGATTGACATAAGAGGAAATCAAAGACAAAGGTGGGTCAATAATAAGGTTTTGGCTTCTAAAAGTAAGTCCTTTAAGTCCGTATCAGGGAGAACACTTGTGAAAGACTGAATATTTTAATGTGCAATAACTTAGACATTTTTTAGGAGGCTGGATAAGGGTAGTCAGGGTCTTATTCTGAAAGAACAAGGCAAAAACTTAACTATGAACAATAACTGACAAGATGCTAAATGGTTATGACAGAGGAAGACAGAAGGGGCATGAGATGGGAGGCCAATGTACCCACTTACCCTTAGAAAGACAAGAGTGGAGCTAGCTTTGAGAGACTGCCCAGCTCCTGCCTCAAAGGGAACTCTTCAGAGTCACAAACAGGAAGCTACGAAGAAACCTACCCAATGCCCAGAGTGAGTCCTTTACCATTCAAGGGACCACTGCCATTCTGCCTGTGCTCAGGGTCATACTAGTTTTCCTTCCCTTTGTGTATCCTGTGGGAGCATTCTTCCCTGCAGTTGCCTGCCTTTTGCCACAAGATTTTCTTGAGCAGTAACCCTGTCAAATTTATCTCTTCTGCTTATATTACAATGGTACAATTTTCAGGAGTCTTGCAAGACTCTTGTTGTCAGTCATGGTAGAGTATTTATACCATGAACACTGGCAAATGCTACAAATACCCCTGCCTAGAATCTCCCCTGCATAGGTGGTAGAGACATGGCCAAAGAGGAAGGCATAGAATAGAGAGAGTCTCTTAGTACTGTCTTTAGATAGAATAGAACTAAACAGAAGTAATTGAAGAGATCCCTCACATTATATTCCTTAGTAATGATTATTTATTGAAGGTTTGTGATATATTATACCCTACGATTATGAATATGTTTTAGCACAATTTTTAAAAAGTTACCTATAGAGGCTTTTCACCACTAAATACCTTGGGGAGGGGGAAAAGATTTTGAAAATTGTAGTTTTAAATAAAATGAAAATACATTAAGAACATAACATGATCTCTTCCAAAAATCAGGAAATCTGATAAAAATATAAAGAATAAACCCATGTAGATTGGACACATAAAAAAATCTGATTCCCATAACGCATAATTGCCCTCACCAAGAAATCAGGATTTTCTTTTCCCTCTGTCTTTTGGAACGATTCAAGCAAAAAGACTATTAACAGCCCGATGATCCTGCAAAACATGTTTACCTCAGGAAAATTGCTGGGCAATATGGAAACCACAGGAGTGGGTTAAGCTGCCCACTCAAACACTCTATGTTGTCTTCAATTTAAGGTTTGATGAATCAGAGCTAAAAAATGCGACTCCCCCCCAACACACACCTGTTTCTATGAGGAAGTCAAGTATCAAAAAGTCTGTGAACACCATTTCCCTGGTTTCTTATTAATGACATGACACTATTGTGAATTTTAGAAGTGGTCCCTATGACCTCCCAAAGGTCGTTTGTAACTACATCTCCTATGAGCTCCGAGCTCTTGCCATCCACGGAATAAAGTTGATCGGCTGACAGTAATGAGACAAATATGTATTAGCTTCATGCCTCGGAAACTGTAATGCCCCTAGTGAATCCTTGACATTTACTGTGTGCAATTTCCCCTAGTGTAAAATGCAGTTTAAAAAACAACTGGAACACATGAACATGCTGGCAATGCCTATGCCAGCCAGGAACTGACTCGTTTAAACGATGGTATAACCTGTTCTTGAGTATTGATTAGAGCTTGTGAATAAAATAGCTGCAGATACTTGGAAGGGATTTTTAATACTAAATCATTCTTTTACAACAGTTTCTTTTTATTTGATTCAGGACCTCGCCATTACAAAAAAAAAAAAAAAATCTAGCTTTAAGAAATGTGAATTTTTCACAAAGCAAGGCTTACTAACATAAATCTGGTACCATCACTTCCCAAAGCACTTAGAAAAAAATCTAAAATCTAAACACTTAATAGCTCTAATATCTATGAAATCCTCTATGATCTAGCCATAATCTAACTCATCCAAGTTTTTTTTTCCACCTCTATCCTTTACCTTACTATAAATCCAAATGGTCTTCTCCTTCTCTGGGTCACGCTAAGTCCAGCCAGCCTCTAGGACTTGACATTTGTAGGTTCTTTTTTTGCAAGGTTTCTTTCCACCATTAATCTTTGAATGGTTGGGCATGCAACTTTTCTTTTCCTCCTTCCAGACATGCTCAGACTTATCCTCAGAAAGACTTTTCTGATCCATTCAAATAATTTGTCCCTCATCACTCACGCTTTATCACATTGCCCTGACTTATATTCTTTATATCATATTATGGCTTTTTGCTTACTTTTATTCTAAAAGAATGTGAACTCCAAAGAATAGTATCCCTTGCCTGCCTTGGTTTGGATCATAAAAAGTTGCTCTGATCCTGATATATTTAGAGAATATTCTGCTTTCCACTGAGCATGTCCACTTGGAAATGCATCGAAAAATATTTCCAATATCTTGGCAAGGATCATAGAATCTATGAATAAGGGAATCAGAAAAACTACCTAGTCCAACCACCTTGTTTTAAAGTTGAAAATGCTGAATTGAAATGGCAGGCTTAAACCCTCATTTCTGGCTCCTATTTCAAACTTCTCTCTGAAATATCAGAGTCTATTATGAAGATTTAGCATGAAATAGGCTTTAATAAAAATCTGTTTTATCTAAAGTTAACACGATGTTTGAATATGAAATATAACTTTTTTAAAAATTCTGACAAAAACCTGATTTTTTTCCATAGGTAAAAGAAACTATGCTTGCTTATAAAAATTTTTTCCACAGCTTTATCTGTCCAATGTAAGGTTCCTCAAATCATTTCCATTTTCGTTTTCAAGGGTCTGCTTAACAAACTTACTCATTCATGCATTCATTTACTCAAATCTTAATGTTTATAAAGTACTATGGTAGGTAAAACAGAGAACAGGAACTTATGGACACAAAATATTTCTCCATAAACTGAAGTGGCAAGAATAACATCTGGCTGATAGTTAAATAACCAACAAAGGAGGCAGAGATTTCATAAGAACCATCACCTTCATGAAATACAAAGACTCATTTTCTGAATGGCTACTTGTCAGGAATTTTGGTTGATTTTCGATTCTCATATTTCCCTAAAAACTTAGAATTTTAATTTCTATTTTATAGATGAAGAAACTGAGGATTAATAGGTGAAGAAAATTGTCTAAAATCACACAGCTCATTACTGCAAAGCTGAAAATTTGACTCTAAAAACTGCAATCTTTATCTAGCATGGATAGTTTTCCATCTGTGTGCACCGAGACAATTGTAACCTTGAGGAGTAGATACGATTAGTATGTGCAGCTGCCCACACCCAACCACTTTCATCCAGGGCCCCTCAATGCCTTTCTGGCTTACAAGGTATAATGAGTACAGGCTGTCTTCTGTGTCTGACACTGTTTAGGGAGGAATTATATGAACTCAATGTACCTATAGCTCCTACTGGCATTTGTCTTTTATTATGCAAAACAAGAAATTAAATTATTAAAAACAGTGGTTTTTTTTTGTTTGATTGTTTTTTTCCTTTTTAAAAATTTTATTTATTGGGACGCCTGGTGGCTCAGTCGGTTAAGCCGCTGCCTTCAGCTCGGGTCATGATCCCAGGATCCTGGGATCGAGTCCTATGTGGGGCTCCTTGCTCAGCAGAGAGCCTGCTTCTCTCTCTGCCTCTGCCTGCTTGTGCTTTCTCTCTCTCTCTGACAAATAAATAAATACATAAAATCTTTTAAAAAATTATTTATTTATTTATTTATTATTATATTTTTTTAATATTTTATTTATTTATTTGACACAGAGAGAGAGAGAGAGATCACAAGTAGACAGAGAGCCAGGCAGAGAGAGAGGGGGGAAGCAGGCTCCCTGCTGAGCAGAGAGCCCCATGCAGGGCTCGATCCCAGGACCCTGAGATCATGACCTTAGCCGAAGGCAGAGGCTTAACCCACTGAGCCACCCAGGCGCCCCTTATTTATTTTTTTGAGAGAGAGAGAGCAAGAGAGCTAAAGCAAGGCGGGGGGGGTGGTGGTGAGCGGAACTCCAGAGGGAGAGGGAGAAGCAAGCTCCCTGCTGAGCAAGGAGCCTGCTCATGACCCTGGGATCATGATGTGGGATCATGACCTAAGCTGAAGGCAGTCGCTTAACTGACTGAGCCACTAGGCACCCCTGAAAGCAGGTTTTATAGACTAAATGCAAGTATTATGTATGTAAAATAGTAAAAATTATGAAATGCAGAGGGGTAGGGATAATAAAAGCCTTTGGTCATATACAATTTTATGCAGAAATCACTTAGAAGTTCCACCAGGTGTTAGAAGGAAAAAGAGAGGTGAATGCAGATAGAAGTAATCCTGAAGAATTTTACTAGGACCAAGTCTGATAAGCAGCTCTGTATGTTGGTGTAGTATACTGGTGGAGTTCTAGTCTGACAGGTCAGGTTCTCCAACCTGGATAGGTGGTACTCATGCCTACCAATGGCTATTTTAAAAACCATCTCTGATTCATCTTTGAAGGGAATGGAAAGGGAATGTATAAAAATGTTAGGAGATAGTGGGGAAACCAGTAAGTTTGCAGGGGGCTTTATATATAGCATTAACAGGATATAACTCTAAAAGCTTTGCTGTTGACAGTATACACAGGCCTTGCATTTGTAGTTTATTTCAAGGTAATGGGGAGCCATGGGAGGTTTTTGAGCAATAGAGTAATGTGATAGAAAATTAGTTCTATAATCATCTCACAACTATTAGGATGGCTACTATGAAAAAAAAAAAAACAACCCAAAAAACAGAAAGCAACAAGTATTGGTGAGGATGTAGAGAAAACAGAATCTTTGTGCACTGTCGGTGGCAATATAAAATGGTACAGCCCCTACAGAAAAAAGTAGGGAAGTCCTTAAGAAAATTAAAACTAGAATTTCCATGTGATCCAGTGTTTTCATTTTTTAAATTTTATTTTATTATTTTTAATTTATATTCATATAATATATGCAATACATCATTAGTTTCAATGTAGTGTTCAATAATTTATCAGTTGCATATAACACCCAGTACTAATCACATCACATGCCCTTTTTAACGCCTACCACCCAGATTACCTCATCCCCCTACCAACATTTCCCTCAGAAACCCTCAGTTTGTTGCCTAGAGACAAGAGTCCCTCATGGTTTTTCTCCCTCTCTGATGACTTCCCATTCAGTTTTCCTTCCCTTCCCTTATGATCCTCTGCACTGTTTCTTATATTCCACATATGAATTAAACCATATGATAATTGTCTTTCTCTGACTGACTTATCTCACTTAGCATAATACCCTTCAGTTCCATCCATGCTGGTGTAAATGGTAAGTATTCATCCTTTCTGATGGTTAAGTAATATTCTGTCATATATATATATATATATATATATATATATATATATATATATCCCACATACATCACATCTACTTTATCCATTCATCAGTTGATGGATATCTCAGCTCTTTCTACAGTTTGGCTACTGTGAACATTGCAGCTGTGAACACTGGGATCCAGGGGCCCCTTCAAATACTACATTTTTATCTTTGGGGTAAATACCCAATAGTGCAATAGCGGGGTTGTAGAGTAGCTCCATTTTTAACTTTTTGAGGAACCTCCATACCATACTGTTTTCTAGAGTGGCTATATCAGTTTGAATTCCCACCAACAATATAAGAGGGTTCCTCTTTCTCTGTGTCCTCACCAACATTTGTTGTTTCTTTTCTTGTTAATTTTAGCCATCCTGACTGGTGTGAGGTAGCATCTCATTGTGGTTTTGATTTGTATTTCCTGATGCCAAGTGATATGGAGCATTTTTTCATGTGTCTGATGGCCATTTGTATGTCTTCTTCAGAGAAATGTCTGTTCATGTCTTCTGCCCATTTCTTGACTGAATTATTTGGTTTTTTTGGGTGTTGAGTTTGATAAGACCTTTATAGATCTTGGATACTAGCCCTTTATCTGGTATGTCATTTGCAAATATCTTCTCCTATTCCATAGGTTGCTTTTTAGTTTTCTTGACTGTTTTCTTTGCTCTGCAGAAGACTTTATCTTGATGAAGCCCCAATAGTTTATTTTTGCTTTTGTTTCCCTTGAAGAAGTGTCTAGCAAGAAGTTGCTATGGCTGAGGTCAAACAGAATTTCCATGGGATCCAGCAATTCCTTTTTTTTTTTTTTTTTTTTTTTTAAGTAGGCTGCTTGCCCATTGTGGAGCCCAATGCAGGGTTTGAACTCACAACCGTGAGATAAAGACCTGAGCTGAGATCAAGAGTTAGATGCTTAATTGATTAAGCCACCCAGGTGTCCCGAGCAATTCCGTTTCTGAATATATCCAAAAGAATTGAAAGCAACATCTTGAGATATTATACCCAGGTTCAAGCAGCATTTTTCACAATGGATAAAAATGTGGGAATAACCCAGGTTTCCAACAATGGATGAATGGATAAGCAAAATGCAGTATACACACAAACAAAATATTATTCAGTCTTAAAAAGGAAAGAAATTGTGTAATATACTATAACATGGATGAATCTTGAGAACATTAAACTAAGTGAAATGAGTGAGTCACAAAAAGACAAACATTGTATGCCACCACTTATAGGAGGTACTTAGGATAGACAAAATCATAGTGACAAAAAGTATAATGGTGGTTGCCAGAAGCTGGAGTATGGGAGGATATGGAGTTACTATGTAACAAAAATTTGGGTACTGGTCTTCAGTTTTATAAGATTTTGAAAAAAGTTATGGGAATGGATGATGGTGATGGGTATCCAACAATGTAAATGTGTTTAATACCATAGAACTGAGCACTCAAAAATGGTGAAGATGGTAAATATGTGTATTTTAAAATAATTTAAAAAAGTAAAAAAAAAAAAACAGTGCAATAGGACAACTAAGTTGGAAAAAGTACAGTGGCTAAATTACAGAGCAGAGAGGAGGCAGAAAGTCTAATTGGGTAACTTAAAACACTCATACTTTTTCATAGAAAAAGCAGTGTACTTGTGCTCTCATTCCTTGTTGTTTTTGTGGCTCTTATTTTCTCAGCATATTAAGATTAGATATATTTTTAAAAGGCAATAAGAAATCAGTCCTTTGGCAAGGAGTATGTCTGTGTGTGTGTCTGTGTATGCTTGTGTATGTCTCTTACAGCTAAAGTCCAGATAGAGACTATGATCAAACACAGAAAAATAAATAGTACCATCTTGATATGAAGTGTGTTTCTAGTTCTTTTGTTAATGATAGCCATTTTCTTAGTCTAGATAAGACCATTTTTATTTGATTAGAACTACAAAGCTGTGAAATGACAGTTCCTCACCAGGAACTGAATCAGCTGGCACCTTGACCCAGGGCTATAGCCTCTAAAACTGAGAGAAAATAAGTTTCTAGTTTTTAAACCATGAAGTCTAAGGTATTTTTAATGGTAGTATGATTAAACCAACTGAATCACTCTACACAAAAAATAGAGGCAAATTAAAGAGAGGACATAAAGAAAGACCAAAGAAATAGAGTAATCGCTGTAGTCAATTCATAAAATAAAATGCATAAAATGTGATCAAGCAAATATGGAACAAAGAATAAAATGTTATTACCAATATTGAACACCAGGTATGAACAGAATTCTTACTAGAGATAGATTAATTTCCTATGGACTTTCTGCCTCTAATAAGAATATATGACAGTTATCATATAATATCTCATAATAAGTTTTTCTCTTTATATTATTATTTTTTCTCCTACCAGTTTTCAATCTCTTTGGAGCCAATAATTCTATTTTTGTCTGTATTTATATCCACATCCACATCTACGTCTAATAAAGGCTTGATGATTGTCCCTAGTTTTCATTTCATAAATATATATTGATTGATTCATGGATTTAGAAGCTGCAATATCACCTCATATTTTATTATCCATTCTCTTGCCCATAGACCTACTAGACTAAAAATTCCTTGAAAGCAGGGACTGTTGTTGTTGTTTTGGATTTTTTTTTGTTGGTGGTTTTTTTTTTCCCATGTAGCATATTGTTAATAAATAGCTACTGAGTGTAAATAAATGCCATAATAAATCAAATCGAGAATAGGAAGGTGTGAGTTGAGTGTAAGAGACTACTTTCTTAAAAGGAAAACTAATTGTGACAATGTATCTCCATGCGGAAGCCACTGGCATCAGGGACCTTAATAAGGAAGCAGAGAGAATGCTAAATATTAACCAACAACCAGAGGAGACTGAAAGATAAGATTCTATGTTCAGAAGGCTTTGGAACAGAAAACATACACTGAGGACAAGATAAATTAGCAATGATCTCCAAAGAAAGAACACACACACACACACACACACACACACACAGAGCTCATTGCCCTTATTTTGAAGCATTTATAAAATGCAACTATTTCTGTTAAATCTATTTAAAAGAATCTTAAATGCCAGAGGGAAGGTTGTTATACAGAATAAGAGTCTGTAAAGTTTCCGACGAACACTCTTTCCTTTTCAATCGTCCAACATACCAAATGCATGACCTTAGCCCATCATGAAGCACCTGTTTTTTGAATATGTTTTAATCAGAGTGAACCAACACAAATAAACATAGCTAATAGCCTTCTGGACTGTATTACCAGCTAGTTAAAGACAATAGTAACCACAAAACAGCAAGATATCTCAGACCCCACATCACCCGATGCTTTAGAAAATTTTCAAGGGCATATGTACTTGGCATTGAATTTAGGTTTGAATGGAAGTAACTTCTCTCCTGAGTGGCAGCTTTGAAGAATAATTAGGAAGCACTAGAATAAAAACTGCATTTTATAAAATCCTAGATTTGGTCATGAAACATAACATCAGTGTAAGTGGGAAACAATTTATTTGAAAAGAAGAAAAAAAGAACTGGAATGAGTGATGTGAGTGAATAGAGGGGAAAAGGAGGAAAAGAAAGAAAACAGCAAAAATCAGGATTCTATTAGAGTATGCCAAAGGTCAAATTATGTTTAATAACCTTTCTAATTTTATGAGGTATAAATATGATGATAGTCATGTCATGACATCATTTAGCCCTAGAATTGAAGGAGTGCTTGGTCATTTAGATAATGGAGCTGAGGATGGTAATAGGATGAAACGTATCGTGCAGGGTGACAGGTTAGTTCTTTTAGGATCATAGGCTCCTTCCTTGTGCTGCATAAAAGGGATTATTATATGGGCTTTCAGAAGTATCTTGACATTTCCATTAAAATCATCATTTTGACAGGTTTATGCATTCTGCCCCTTTCATTTGCATGGGATTGAAACTTGACATTAGCAATCCTCAGACCACATGCATTTTAAGCATCATGCATACTTGCATATTGATTTGTGCACACAGTAAATGCAACATGCAAGCCTAAAGAATACATAACAATTTTTAATAGTCCTCGTACTTTATAATTCTTACTTAATTGCTCGTTATTTTGGTAATATTAGGTAATCTATCAAAAAGCTGAAAAATATTTGAAGAGTTGGGATGAATGCAGTCTGCATTAAAGCTAGGTTTTTGGTGGTAGCTAAAATAATTAGTGTTTTGCAAGTTAAGTATTCTGGGCTGTTAGCACAATTCTTAATTTGGTGAAGCCATTCATATATAGATCTTTCTTGACTACAGTGGGTTATGTCCTGATAAACCTATTAAAGATCAAAATATCATTTAAGTTGAAAATGCATTTAATATACCTAACCTATTAAACAAACATTATTGCTTAACCTAGTTTACCTTAAATGTGCTCAGGACACTTACATTAGCCCGTAGTTGGGCAAAGTCCTCTAGCACAAAGCCTATTTTGTAATAAAGTGTTGACTATCTCACAAAATATATTTAATACTGTACTGAAGTATTGAAGGTGAAAAACAGAACGGTTGTACAGATACAGAATGGTTATAGGTATATTGGTTGTTTACACTTGCAATCGCATGGCTGGCAGGGAGCTGTGGCTGTCTGCTGCTGACTAGTCTCATGAGAAATTATCAAAGCATACCACTAGTCAGGGAAAAGATCAAAATTCAAAATTCGAAGCATGGTTTCTACTAAATGCATCTTGCTTTTGCAAAATCGTAAGTCAAAAAGTCCTAAGTCAAAACATCTTCAGATGAGAAACGTCTGTAATTTAAATGTTATTAAATTTTTTCCCCATACTTTTCGCTTTCATTTTTCAAGGGCTATACTCTTCATTCCTTTAAACTCCCATACAGAGACTCATTACCACTTATCAGGTCAAATTGGGCTTTCTTTAATGTTGTCTGTGTTCTAGATACTCAAAGGGGGATTGGAGGACCAAGAACATTGGCATCACCTGTGAGCCTATTAAAAATACCCTCTTGGACCCCACAACAGACTTGTCTGTTTGCCTCTTAACAGGATACCTATGTATTATTCCCATGCACGGTATAGTTTGAAAAACTATGGTCTGAGAACTACTCAGATGAAAGAACAAATAAGCAACAAACTCTGTAAAATATCCTGGAATTTTCCATTTTAAAATTATCAATATATTTATGGCATGCCTGGGTGATTGATTGAGTGTCTGACTCTTGATTTCAGCTCAGGCCATGATCTCATGGTAGTATGATCAAGACCTGCACTGGGCTCCCTGCTCAGCAGGGGACCATGATGATATTATTTCTGTCTGTCCCCCCCACTCCCTGCCACCCACGATCTCTCTCTCTCTCTCTCTCAAATAAATAATCTTTTTAAAAATTATCAATATATTTAGAAATAATCATTACCAAAACCTTCAGCCTTTTAAAGGAAGCCTGATGTTACATGCAGACCTCTCAAATCTTGGTTGTCTGTATGCCATTTCTGCTGTTGTTAAAACCCTCTGTAGCAGGACTGTACTGCAGTGGTAGACAAACTGGCCTGTAGGCCAAATCCACTCATAGACTCTTTTTATATGATCTGTGAACTAAGAAAGGTTAGTATTCTCAGTGATTAGAGGAAAAAAAAAAAAGGTTAAAAAAAAAAAAGAAGCAGAATACTCCATATCACATAAAAATTATACAAATTCAAATTTTAGAGTCTATAAACAAGAGTTTAGACAATTATTATCTATGACTACAACAACAGACTTGAGTAGTTACAACAGAGAGCACAAGTTCCACAAAGACAAAATTATTTACTATTTGGACCTTTAAGGAAAAAAAAAAATTGTAGACCCTTGCTCTACAGTATAGATTTTGCATAAGTGTGACATGTGATAATACTGATAATCATGAAGCCACTTTGCTAAATAAAATTATTTAATGTCTTTAGAACTTTGAATACCCAGGATAGGGGAATAGAGAAATACACAAATCAGAAATTATTTTTATTTTGTTTTGAGATCAGCAAATGAAAAGTTTCATATCATAAATTAACATCTATAATATATCATCATATTGTTAAATTCTTAGATTACTGTACAAGGACTTTAAAGTTTAAGTCTATGGTCTCAGCTTAGGAAGAAGGTATGCTATGAAGGCTTCTGGAAATAAAACTGACTTCATGTTTACCTTTGTTTCTCAAATTAGGAGAATTGCTCGTACATACCCCAGGACCTCTAAAGTTTCTGTTATGGAGTGGGATCTTTGAAATTTCTCTTTTTTTTTTCAGAATGGATAACCCAAATTGCCCACTTTGATAGATATCTTACTGGTGGTAACACATTCCTTCTTCATGTGGTCACAGAACTAAAATAGACGGAAATTGTTGGTGAGGAGCAAATGCGTATCACAAAGTACTCCAAAGAAAAGAAGAAACGGCAGTTCAGTCTATTGTATTTAAAATACTGTAGAAGATTAGGAGATAGCCATTGACAGGATATGAGGAAGACAGAAGAACTACTACTACAACCTACGACTTAGGAAAGGGATAAAGGATCTCAAAAACCTATGAAAGCATTGCTATAATGTGGAAGAACACAATGAGTCATTGAGAAAAAAGATACTTATCTTAGTATTCTGTTTAAAATAATAATAAAAAATATAATGTTTGACACATTTCAGAAGGATTTCCATCCAAAGGCTTAGCTTTGCTGATAAAAAGGTATGTTTTAGTCACCCAGAATATTTGAATATGTGAACACTTTTATACACTATGCTGGATGCGTGAGATACCACTATTCTAAAACAGCAAGTGGAAATAGCATGTCTGTATTGGTTTTAACCATTAGTGACCAGTCAAGCAAATGAAGTTATCTCATAGGACAGAAAAAAGTATCTGGTGAGGCATGTAAACAAATGGTTTATCAATATACTTTTCTTCCTTTGCATCCAATTCCTAAATTAATTAACTCTTTATTGCGAACCTTTATAAGAATTCTAATCCACAGTAAAGAAAGCAAAAGTATAAAGCAGTAAGACCCATTCAAAAAGGCTAACCATATTTTTTTTTTCAAATAAGAAACTTACCCATAAATCTTCCCAGTCACCTATGGGGTCTTTAGATAGTTCTTCAGTAATATGCAGTATATATCTCACATTTACTCAAACAAACTGATTTGAGAATGTGTAAAAGTGAATATTCCATTGCTTGCCTCTAAGAATAAAACATGTGGCACTGCATTCTAGCAATGAGCACCATTTTAGCATTCAGCTAGTGCTTCCTTCATGGGCTGGAACTTGGCTCATTCATCAGCCTGAAATGGGCTAATTTAAAATAGTCTGAGAAAGAAAAGGGGAAAAAAGCTAATTGTCTGCAAAGAGGTGTTAAGAATGAAATAAAAATATAGAAAATTAGCAGCTGAAGAGGTGTCTTTTTTCAGCTGTCTCAGCCTACTGTCTGAGGATGCGTACCAGTAATTTGTGAAGATGTGTGGGTATTGAATTGCTCTGTGCACAAAGCCAGTCTAGTGAGTGATAACTCCAATACCAGCTTTGACTTGAGTGGATTAGGTGCTAAGTGGGTTTAACAAAATTACCCAGAGCATTACATCATATTCCTCCCATTGCTTGTGACAGAACCTATTATTTCTGTGGGACTCTGCTGAAATGAAGTGGTCAAAAATATGAAAGAGGTAAAAGGGTAAGGGGGATAAGAAGGATGGTGAAAAAAAGAGGATACTCATGATTAGCCCTTTTATACTCTGAAAACTTGGGGAGAGGTTTGCTGAAATGAGAAGTGCCCGGCTTAAAAATTATATTTCTAGTCTGGTAAAGATTTAGTACGATTATCCTTAAAACTTGTCATTTGTATATTTGATTTTGGAGTTCTACAAATATTTGAGATAAATAAAAATCAACAAAAGTGATTCTTATATGGTGACTATAGTTAACAATACTGTATTGTATATTTGAACGTTGCTAAGAGATTAGATCTTAAAAGTTCTCAAATGGATTCTAAAGCAGAACAAGGAATGCTTTGAGAAGTTTTCTTTGCCAAGTAGTACATACAATTTCACCAGCAGTGAGCAAGTTATAGTTCTCATCAATTAAATTGAAGTCTATCTCTATAATCCATTATATCAGATATTTTCTGTTAATGGTCACCTTAGAAAGAGTCAAATATATAGTCAAAATAGTCATCTTGAGTTTTCACTTCATTAATCAACTGTTTCACTCTGTCAGCCATTTTTTGTGACTCTTTCTTGATTTTTATAACTTGTAAACTCATTACAATCTAATTAAAAGACTAGGTAAACCAACATTAGCAGTGATTTTCTCCAAGATATTATTTGTAAGTTCATTTCTGGTATTACATTTTCTTGAATCCGAGATAGATCTATTTTCTTTTTTTTGTTGTTTGTTTTTTTTTTTTGTTCAATACACTTAGCTGGTGCTAGTCTATCCACAAAACAGACTATTTTGTTTCACAGGACAACTAAAATAATGGTATTTTAAACATTGGATTCATATCTGAAGAAGTCATATAATTCTATTTTATAAACTAACAGTTTCTTTTTTCTCTTTGCAATCCCTGAAAAAGTATGACTATGGGAGGGGTATGCTTTTATCTAATGCTAAATAACTTAACTAGAGATATAAGATTGGCCTAATGAACATCTGAAGACACAAGCATTATACTTGTTTCACATTTTTCTCAGACATGATTCCTTATATTTCTAGTGCTGGACAAATTCAAATAACTAAGGGTATACTTTTTTATGTTCAATAAACAATGATCAAAAAATAGATCACTGAGTCACTGAGTTAACAATTGTGACTTTGATCATATTGAGCCTAAAAGATTTTTAAAAATTATTTAAATAACTAAAATTCCTCCTTTTGAAATAAAAAGAAAAAAAAACTAGTAAATGACTTATAATAAAAAATTGCAGGGCGTCTGGGTGGCTCAGTGGGTTAGAGCCTCTGCCTTTGGCTCAGGTCATGATTTCAGGGTCCTGGGATTGAGCCCAGCATTGGGCTCTCTTCTCAGCAGGGAGCCTGATTCCCTCTTTCTCTGTCTGTCTCTCTGCCTACTTGTGATCTTTCTCTCTGTCAAATAAATAAATAAAATCTTTAAAAAACATTGCTAGCATGTATGAGATATTGGAGAAGTGTTCAGTTTTAAGCATTTTCCCTCAGAACTTGAGGTGGGGAGAGGGCAAAAGCAGGAACTCAAGCTTTTAGTGAATAAATAAATATTTACAGGGAATTTAGATTATTAATTTAGTTGTGTTATTTTTAAGTCAGACCTTCAGTTTCAATTAAGGAAAACTTGCATTCTTATTCTCAGTCTAAAAAATAAAGCCTCATCTTCTGTAATTACTGTCCTTCCTTTATATACTGTAAGTGTATGCATGAGTGCATGTTAGAGTATAGGTAACATTGAGAGAAACTGTCATAACTAATGGAAGAAGAAATGATTATTAGTGGGAATTCTGCAATACCGTGTCAGGAACATGCCCCAAAATAGCTTCAGGTTGATGGGGAATGCTTAAACTGCCAGTGGTTTAACTGTTCCTGACAGAAATCCCCTAGGGCAAGGCAAGCCATGAGCAGTGTAAGGAGCAGGCAGAACACAGTTCTGGACAAATGCACAAGCCCTCGTCAAATGTGGAAACTGCCCAGATGCATCCATGTATGTCTCCAAGACGGAGCCCTGAGCCCCACCTAACTTAATCACCTTGTAGCACAGACATCAACATCTCTGATATGTTTACTGACAGAAGAAGGATCTTTGATAAATCTTGACAGGAAGAACATGATCAAACAGAACTCTTTGGGTTTGGTTGCCTCATTCTTTAATATACTTACTTGAGTGTCACTTCTCTTACTTTGATTCCCAGTAGATAACTATTGTCTGTGAAAGGAAAATGATTTAACACTATCCCTAAGGTTGTGAAAAGCACACAAAATAAATTTTAGCAGTTATTTTTATGGCATTTTTCTGACAATTCCTGGTAAACCATAAATGGGAAAACAGTAGAGTTCAGAATTTAATTACATTGAAGAACTCTTTCGTTTCCCTGGGTGGATAATGATGGTTGTGAATCCATTGGTTCTCTGCTTCTCCATGATAATTTCCCAGTCATAAAGAGAACTTACCCAATAAACTGTTGAAAAGTATGCTTATATACTTTTAGACATATTTTATGGAAAACATTTTAGGGATGTCAAAACTGTTGGAAACAAACAGTCACATAGTTATGTCAATGAACATGGAGCTACTAAAATTTGCCTGGAAGCATAAGAATGGGGTAAGGGAATAAACACCAAGTTAAGAAATCCCAATAGTGAAAGCAGATAAAGAGATATCTATCATTAGGACTATTTCAAGATGACAGCACAATAGGGTAGTAGTTAATAAAGAAGATGAGTTCCCTCATCTTTCCACACGGCAAAGGAATTGGCAAAAAAAAACAACAACAACAACAACAACAAAAAAAAAAAAATATATATATATATATATATATATATATATATATATATATATTTAGGATCTTTTGCTTTCCAATAGTGTTTTCCAAGTGAAAGAAAAAATTTCAGATCACTTTTTTTTTTTTTCTGGGATAAAAATTCTTTCTACTTTTTTTCCTTCCAAGATGAGCACAAGATAGGGTAAAAGGAAGAGAAGATAGAATTGTCTATCTATTAAGAGAACTGGAGTCAAAATTGGGCTCACATTCTGGTCCCACTTGTTAATTCTGCACTGCTGGCAAACTATTCCCTTTCTTGAAGTCTCAGGTTTTTTGTGGATTGAATATTGGAATTCAGTAGCATGTGCTTTATATGTGACTAAGGTTACTCTGAGGAATAAGTGATAATATGCATCTTGAGGAAGCTTGTCCTATGTGGCACATGGAACACTAATCAATACTAGTTCTATCACTGTGTTGGATAGTATGGCATTTTCACTACAGCTTCAGAACCTAGGGAAGTCCTCACTAAGAGCTGTGGTGAAATAAACTTAGGAAACAATAAGCTAAAGACATAGGAACAATGCATTTAATGTAAATCTCCAGATATTTCAATTTTAAAGAGTGTATCATAAACTTTGAGAAGAAAAAAATTTATTTGAAATCCCTTTTTAATCTAGTGGGACTTGTATGCCACAGAATAAACTTTGAAAATGTCACGTTTTTTATCTGGAGACATCCAACTGGATGCCCCAAGTTGAATTTCTCACCCTTTTAGCAAGTATTTTAGAGTGCTGTTACCTCCAAAACTATAACCTTGATCTTATGTTCCATTAATTCAAAAACCTTTAACTGCTCTCCATGATTGCAGAAGAAATTCTAAGCTCATTAGCATGGCATTCAATGACTTTGATAGTAATGTCATTAACCTTTCTTCCCAACTCTTTTCTAAGGATATCAATGTCCCTTAAAAGCACTAATTGTCCATGGTTTCTCATACCATTTCTTAAACCAATAATGCAACCAAACTATTTCTCCACCTGCCAAAACCTACTCACCTCTTAAGAAAGAGTTCATGTGTCCACACCTTGGGGAAGCCTTCCCAGTACCATGTTCTTCTAAGACAAAACCTTTGAACTGCTCTAACATTTTTTTCATAGGTTAAGTATAGCAGTTTCTTTAAGAGAATTGCTATTATATGCTGTGTCTGAATCCATTTCCCCTACTTCTTATAAATTAGAGAGGGAGTGGAATGTGTCTTATTCATCATTTTATCTTTCAAATCCAATAAGATGTCTGGCACCTAGTAGGTGCTCAGAAAGATGGTTTTGAAAAACTGAAAATATTGCGGAGGGGGGGAATCAAAGCATGGATCCTGCTGCTGTGGCTTACAAGAAATATTTTCCATATATGGAAGGGAGAAATCTATTATTACTGCTCTACTAAAACACAGGTCTGCCTCAAGGCAGGTGACTACAGGTGTGCTTGCCTGGAGATAGTGAATACAAGTCAGTCAAATTATGTCAGTTCCTCCTATACCCAAAGAATATTTTTCAGTTCCTTGTCAGCAAGAGAATTGGGACAGTCACAGGTTACTGAAATCATCAGGATATTCTCAGTTTATATCTGTTAGAAAAGCATGAATATAGCCTACCTATGGGCATTTCAAACCCAGTTTTTGTGTTTAACAAATGCTATGAATTAAAGTGTCCCCAAACTGCAGGAAAAAATGCACTATTCAATTTGGAGCAATAAGTTATTTTTTTTTCCTTAGAGTAAAAATAAGCCTATCTTAATAAACCTTGTAACACACACATACAAAGGGTAATTTTTGTGAAAGGGCAACTACATGTTTTTAAGTTAACTGGGCCTTCTGAAGCTTCCACCGCAATCAGGAAGACTATAAAGATTGTTAGATCTACGTGGAAGGGGAAAAAATGAATTCTAATAGTTAAATGTAAACATAATGAATACGAAATTGACATGATTGCCAACAAACAGCACTTTAAAGACAAAGTAAGTTTTAATACAACACTTTTACATATGAATTCCGATTATTTTTTTCCCTCAGAACAAAAATAGATTATTAGCCATCACTTAACATCCAGAGATTTTGGCAAATGAACATAATCCAGTTAAAGGAGGGGAAAAAAAAAAGAAAATAAAAACCTGATGCTAGGAATATATTTACAAGGAATCATATTTTTATTCTTGATTCAAAGATTCTTCAGTCTGAAAGACAAGTAATCTGACCTGCCGATGCTGTGAAAATTTTGTACAGATGAAATGAACTGTTCTGTTCATTTCTTGTAAAAGAGATCTTACAACAGTCTTTCCCAACTTTTTAAATCATTCTCGAAAGAAGGGATCCATGTGGGAGCCCTCTGTATGGACTTAAACATCCTAAAGGCAACTGCATTGCCTGAGGTGTGATGCTACAGCAACTCAAGCGGAAAACTGTAGTCTTTAGTGACTTCAGTGCCAGAGGACAGAGATCCAGGGTACTAGAAGGGCTAGAAATTGAAGGGGAGAAAAATCACAGAAGGACAACCCTCAAAAGAGGAAGCTCCTCATCTGAGTTTAAACTCCTATCAAATACTTGACTGTTTTCTGAACTACGTATGAATAGGAAATATTCTAGAAAGTCTGGTGGAAAGCAAAAACACTAGAAAACTAGGAAATACAAACAGATATTTTGGCTGCTGCTTGCCACAGGGGAACACAAGATTGGAATCCATTTAATTAGAATGCCTGGATAAGCACACTGGATTTGACATTAAAACCATAGAAGGGTCAGGCATTTTAAAAACAAAGACTCAATTTGTTTGCATGTTAAAGAACAGGAAAAAAAATACACACTTCATAGTAAACATGAGAATCCTGGGATGCCTATGTTACATCAGATATTCAAAGCTAGGAGCATTACAAGAAATAATGAAAGTCAACTCATAGTGATAAAAATATTAATTCATCAGGAGAACATAAGAATCATATATAAGTACTCACTAATAGCAAATTTTCTAAATATATATTTCTAAACAAAACAAAACAAAAACAAACAAACAAAAAAACCCCAGGTGGAATTAAAGGTAGAAATAGATAAATCCGCAATCTAGTTGGAGATTTAACATTCTTCTCTCAGTCTCAATAAGTGATAATACAAATAGATAAGAATCAGGGACACCTGGGTAGCTCAGTAACTTAAACATCTGACTTTGGCTCAGGTCAAATCCCAAGGTCCTGGGATTAAGTCCTGAAGTGGGCTCTCTGCTTAGAGAGGAGCCTGTAACTCCCACTGTCTCCTGGTCCCCCTGCTTGTACTCTCCCTCTTTCTGACAAATAAATAAGTAAACTCTTAAAAAAAAAAAAAAAGAATCAGTACAAATATATAAAACATAACCTTATGAGGAAGCTTGAGCTAATAGTCACTTAATAGATCTTGCACCAACAACTTAAGAGACAGATTCTCACCAAGTGCACATGAAAAGTTCGTAAAGCTGTACCATGCCATAAGTCAAGCATCAATAAATTTCAAACATTGAAATCTATTACCATACAAAATTAACTTAGAAATCAAAAACAGTAAGTTGTCTAGAATATTTTATCTCAATATATGAAAATTAAAACGTACTTCTAAACATCTTGGGTAAAAAAAGAAAATCATAAAAATGTCACAGGAAAAGATTTTGAAATGAGTGAAAATGAAAAACACCAAAATTAGTGAGATGGAGCTAAAATGTTGCTGAGGGTAATATTTATAGCTTTAGGTTATTAAAAAGAAAAAAGTTTTAAAATCTACGAACTGTTTCCTTCTTGATAATAAAAGAGAAAACATTAAAGTCAATTAAGTAGAAAGAAGGAAATAATAAATGTAAGAGATAAATCAATGAAGTAAAAAGCAGACAAAAGAGAAAATTATGAAAGCCCAATACTGATTCTTTGAAAAAATAGAAAATAATGGTCCTCTTTTAAGACTGTGCAAAAGGAAAAGAGAAAAATGCAACATAACAATCTCAGGTATAAAATAGTTTTATTAAAACAGATTCTAGAGATAAAAAATTAAAAAAGGATATGATGTAAACAACTGTGTACCAATAAATTAGATAATCCAGATGAAATGAAACTGAAAAAAAAAAAAAAACTTAACCAAAATTAACATAAGAAAAAACAGAATGCCCCAAATACCTTGTAACTCTTAGATAAATTGAATTTGTAACGGAAAAAAAAAAATCTTGCTACCAAGAAAAATCCTTTCATGAAACCTAAGTTGTGAATTTACCAAATGCTTAAATAAGAAAAAAAAAAAAAAAAAGCAATCTTCTACAAATTCACTTTTATGTGGTCATCATATATTGATACCAATGCCTGACAAAGATGCTATATGTAAAGAAAATTAGAGACCAAAATCACTCATGAACATGGATATAAAAATCCTTAACAAAATATTAACATGTAGAATCAAGCATTATTAAGAATAATACATCATTACAAAATGGAGTTTATCCCAGAAATGCAAGTTCTGTTTAACAATGAAAAAAAAAAAAATCTATATAACTTAGTAGATTAACAGAATAAAGGAGAAAAAATTCCACCTAAAATCAAGAAGAATGCAAGGATGTCCTATCTCATTACTTCTGTTTAATATTGAGACCCTAGCTCATGTAATAAGGTAAGGAAAAAAAAAAAAGCCAGATGTTAGAAATAAATAATAAAACTAGGGTTACTTACAGATAGCATGATAAATTTGTCAGAAAATCCTAAGGAATTCTAAAAGACCCCAAAGGAACAAATTTAACATGGTCTCAAGGTAAAAGATCAATATACAACATTACTTGTAGTTCTATAAATACCAGTAAACAAATGAAAAATAAGATTACAAAATGAATCAATACCATTTGCAATATTATCAAACAACTTAAAAGGCTAATTATATACTTAACAAAAACATACAAAGTACCCTGTACCCTAAAAAATACAAAACAATTTCTGAAAATAAATTGGAAAAAAAAATACAAAACATTGTTAGGAGAAATTTAAAAAGACCAAGTAAATGGAAAGATATACTACTATCATAACTTAAACAACTCAATATTGTTAACATTTTAATCATATTTATCTATAAATTCAATGAACTCCAGTTAAATGCCTGATAGTTACTTTTCTTGACAGACTGGTAAATTGATTCTAAAATTTATATGAAAGTTCAAACAATATAAAAGAGTCAAAAAATTAAAAATAAAATATGGTTGTAGAAATTATCACAGAGCTACAGTAATCAGAAAAGGGGTGTTAATATAAGGATAGTCATATAAACCAAAGAAACAGATGAGAGTGTCCAGAAACAGTTATTTCTACGTGGCCAATTAATTTTTAACAAAAGTACCAGTGCAATTCAGTGGGGGGAAAGGACAATTTTGTACATATTGTACCAGAATAAATAGGTAAATTTATAGAACCAATAAGCCTCAGTCTTTACTTAAATCACAGACAAAAATTAGTTAAACAGGGCTCATGGACCAAAATGTAAAATTTGAAATGATAAAACTTTTAGTTCTTAAAATTTTATTTATTTATTTATTTAAAAGAGTCGGGGAAGTGGGGTTGGTTGGAGAGACTGGGTAGAGGGAAAGGGAAAGAGAAAATCTTAAGCAGTCTCCACTCTCAGCATGGACCCAGATGCAGGGCTTGATCTCACAACCCTGAGATCATGACCTGAGCCTAAGACTAACCAACTGAGCCACCCAGGAACCCCTCAAATGATAAAAATTTTAGAAGAAAATTAACATTTTTTAGAAAACTAAGTGACTTAGAAAATAAAATGATTTCTTCATGAGTTTGGGGTAAGCAACATTTTCTTAGAGAAAACACAAAAATTATAAGAATGAAAAAATGAACTGGATTTTATTGAAATTAAAATGTGCTTTCATAAAAAGTCATTAAAACTGAGAATGAAAAGACAACTAATGTGCAATAAATATTTGTAATACACATGTACCTTGCAAAGAACTTGTATCTAGGTTGTATAAAGAATTCCTTTAAAGAATAACAAGTGACAAAAGCCTCAGTTAAAACAGTGAACAGAATACTTAAATAGGTCCTTTACAAAAGGAGATACATGATATATATTCAAGACAATAAGCAAAGAAAAGGGGCTCAGCATGATTAGCCATCAGAGAAATAAAAATTACAACACTCACACCTGAATGGCTAAAATTAAGAAGACTGACATCACAAATCTTGGTAAAGATATGGATAAGCTAATACTTTCATACACTATTGGTGGAAGTGTAAAATGGTACAACCAGTTTTGAAAACTGTTGGACAGTTTGTTCTAGATTTAGAAATATCTTTACCCTATGATTTATTGGGATTTTGCCTAAATGAGGAAATGGGCAAATATGCCCTTGGAAAGACATGAATAAGAATATTAATAGTCTGGTCCACAAGAGTCAAAATATTATTTCAATATCAATGCTATCATCAGTAGAATGGACAAATTAATTGTGATATGTTCATACAACAGTCCTCAAGAAGAAAAATTTCCTACTAACACATTAAAAAACACGGACAGATTTCCAAAACACTTTGGTAAGTGACAGAACCAGACACAAATACTATATGTGATATTATTTCATTTCTATAAATTTTAACACGACTGGATAGAAAGTGTGATAACAGATCAATAATTGTCTATGGAAATGAGAACTGACTTAAAGGAATACTAGGCCACATTCTGGGGTAATGGAAATATTCTGTCTTGATTGGGATGGCTGTTACACAGATGAATTTATCAAAATTTATCTAATTATACACTTAAGCTCTCTGAATTTCACTGTGTATAAGCTTCATTTCAATTAAAAAATATTCTGTCATGATATGGAATGGGCTTTGAGAGAAAATTAAATTCAGCTGCAGAAAAATAAAATTAACAGCTATTTGCACACCTTTGTACTCAGTAAAAATACATAAGCACTCTCAAATTCTTGCAACCAGTACATTAACCAAATAAAGTAATCATTTTTAAGTACAAGAGAGGAAAATATCATAGTGCTAATTTCTGAAATGTGTGAAAATTAGCATTTTTTATATTTTGATTTTTTCTTGTCACTTAATAAAACATTTGCATTTAAAGTTTTTCCCATGTTCTACCAAATTCTGTTTATCTGATAAAATTGTCTTAAATATAGAAAGCTATAAATGAACAGCTCTGATTCTTATTTATTTTTACATGTTCTTTGCCAGTCTTCATAACAGTTGATATTTAACATTTAAAATTGAAAAGCATAAAAATTTACTATCTCTCAAAAATAGGATAAAGATTTCATTTTATTTTGAAAAATATGGAAACATGTCAGAGCCATATTGTTCATTTACAAATTGAAAACACCATACCACATTTTCTCCTTTAGGAAAATTAATAAAATTTGTTTTGCTCAAAAAATATTAATGATCTAAGATTAGGAACCAGGCCCAATTTTTCTCAAGAGTGTTCAATGTAAACTGGTATCAAATATTTAATTTTGCAAAGGCATTATTTCATAGAAATGCATTTAGTAATAATGAAAAAGTATCACCTGTTAGTTTTTAGTTTGAAGAAAATTCAAATTTGACATTGTAGACACTTCTTTTCCTGGATGTTAGAGGACAGGGTTATGTATTTACCTGCCTGGTAGGCATTTCACTCTACCCTTCATTCCTAAACCTCTACCAGGAATGTCTTTGATGCTTATAGGTATGTTTCAGATTAAGTGGGAAATGCAAAGAATGAATGTCAGGATTATTAAACATTTTCACTCCCCATTCGAATTCAAGAAAGCACTTGCCAACAAGAGGGGAAAATACTTCCCATGATCCTATTTCATATTTCTCTGTATGACTAAACCATTCTCATTCTCCTTCATCATATTTTACATTAGTATCTTTAAAAATTGTAAAGTTTACAGCAGATCTCACAAACTCAAAAATCTATCAGTTCATGTAGGTGTTGATGAGGGAACAGAAGGCAAACTGAGGACAAAGCAGAAGCTGACACCCCGCAACCTCTCCCCGACCATGGGATATACATAACATTCCTCAGGCACTCTACACTCTTGGCTACCCTAAAGGAAAAACAAATAGTTAACTTTGTGGAGATCATAATCCTGCAAGACTCCAGTCTTCCTCCATTTGCAGATGTCCTAGTGATTTATAGGGAAGGAGCTTTCTTAACAATAGCTTAACTTCCAGAGTCCCATAACTCAGTTCCTGAAGCCCTAACATTCTCCTCCCCTCTGTAAAATTGAGGGAGGCTGAGTCCAAAGGAATTGTAAATAAAGTTGAATTTCTTCTAAACCTAAAGTTCATTGACAAGGACATGTGACAGGAGGAGTGTGACATTCTACCAGGAAACTCCCAACTGTCTACATGTTGGCACCTCATTAGAGGGAAAAATAGCTTTGGCTTGACAATAACCAGGCCTCCAGTATCCTGAGAATCTTCATTAGCATAGGACAGTCCTTCTGGACACCCCATTTATCCTCACCTCCCCAACTCCTGAGTATATAATCAGCCACTCCTTGGGATCGCAGGAAGGCAGCTCTTTCTGCCCATGGGTCTTGTCCCCATGCTTTAATAAAAATCACCTTTTTGCACCAGAGACATCTTAAGAATTCTTTCTTGGTTGTCGGCTCCAGACCTCGCTTATATTCTAAAACTTCATCAGTGTCATGGATAAATGAAGCGTGGATGTAAATAACTGAGCACCATGGTGAGGATGGTGACCTCGCTGCTTCCAAAGCAGGGGCCACCCAGCTTGGCATAGTACCTTCTAGAACTTATGCATTTTCATAAGAGGCAGAATGTCCACATCTATATGCAAAATGCTTGATGTTGAAAATAAAGATTCAAAAAATGTTAGATGGTGTGTAAGCTAAAGAGAGTCCACCTTGTAATCTAACACTATTTGTGAAACATCAGTTTATATCTCCCAATGGGAGAGATGAGTTGGGGGAAATCGGAAGGGGAGACAAACCATGAGAGACTGTGGGCTCTGAGAAACAAACCGAGGGTTTTGAAGGGGAGGGGGGTGGGGGCTTGGGTGAAACTGTTGATGGGTATTATGGAGGGCACGTATTGCATGGAGCACTGGGTGTGGTGCATAAACAATGAATTCTGGAACACTGAAAAGAAATAAAATTTTAAAAAGAGAAATATCAGTTTACAACCTGTGAAATAAAAGTATGTTTCTTAATTAACCTCACAGAGAGTACAAGGAGAGATTTTATCACTTCCTTTTATAATGACCAAAAAAAAAAAAAAAAAAAAAAAAAGGACACAGAAAGTCTAAGGAGTTAAGTTAATCATAGAACTATAACTAGGTTTTGTACTCAAATCTTCTGATTTTTAATACATCATTCTTCTCTCAAAAACATTAAAGTAGGCAGCCAATCTTCCAAAACTGGTATCAACAGAAAGCAAGTTCAGGTGAGGGAGCAAAGGTATCTCTAAGCAAACTGTTCTTTTTTCCTCCTCTTTGCCTTTGTGTTCCGTCTGCCCCTAGTCATTTAGTGTCACTACTTCTTCCCCTAATTCATCCTGCCCCAGACTCCATGGTTTAGAAAGAAAAATGGTGAACAAAATCCTACTAAGAATACAACATGTATGGTTATTGGGCATAATTTGAAGTTTAAAGTGAAATGCCAAAGAAAAGTAAATACTTAATTAAACCAAATTACATAGTGTTTAAATTTGAGGCATCCATCAACAGACCAGGCGGAAAGCTAGAGTTGACACAGAGGTGTATAGGACCACCCAAATTTATGGATGCTGTACTTCTTTGGTGACTGCTATTGAATGCATTCTATTCTGGGATTGAGTGATGTTTGAGTTATTTGAGCTAACAAGATTTAAGAAGTTTTTTAAAGCTACCCTGTATTTTTCTTTCTTATAACCTTTAAAACCAGAAGAAAAAATAGAGACAACAGCAGAGAATTTAACTAATGACTCATTTATGTGTTAATTCTAAAGCATCATAGTGCCATAACCTTAACAAATAACATACTAGTAACTCACCTCTTCTTTGTTATTCTAACTAAGGAGAGTCTAAGAACATTCTAAGACATACAGTATGCCAAGGAAAAGGGTGCTTAACACATTTCACTACTAACAGTTGTTACTGTAAAGTTGCAAAAGCTATAAATTTTTAAATCACTCAGGTTTACTACTATAAACATAATAATTCTGCATTTACTACCTAGCTGGGAATTTTCATCTATGGTTTCAGGAAAATTTCAATGAAATGCAATCTAACAACTCTTCGGAACTATATCTATTTTGTTTCCTCTTCTCTGTTGCTATTCATAGATTCCTAGATTGTAAGGGTCCTTCTTCCAGTACATATACTGATGGGCTAGCCATATGATACACTGTGGTTGTCCAGTGAAACACTTCTCTCCTTACTTATTACTATATAAGAAACAAACTTAAATCTATCCAAACCCCCCCCAAAAAACAAAAAAACACCTCTCTTTTCAAAGCTTTAACAAAAGACATCACAAGATTTCAAATATGTCTTGAGATTATTGGTAAAACCTCGTATTACCAAGTCTAGGTATACTCTCAGTAGGATTTATCCCTTTATATAGGTGCAATCCAAAATAAATGTGACTGCATTTCTTAAGGTATTGTTTAGAAATGAGGATGGAGAAATAACAACATCATGCCTGAGCCACACACATACTTCATTAGTGTGTCTGTGTGTGTGTATGTGTATACACATGTATATGTGAATATGTATGCATGTGTATATAATATGTATTTACCTATTATGTTATAATATTTATATATATATATATAATGTGAATGATATATAATTTTCTTATTTTTGCTTTAGTAAAGATAATAAATGTAACTAAGTAGAAGATTAGGAAGGGTATGACAGTTCACTTTTGAGCTCTGAAAATAATGATGTAACATGTCAATATCTGTGTTTTCAGCAATTTAATCATCTACAGAAGGCATAATTGCTATTATGGCCTATGTTATGTTATAATTATGTTCCGTAGCTGACTTTTTTGGTTGATGAAAATAAACAGCCACCAAGGAAGACTTTTCTTTACTTCTACCAAGAAACTTGATAGTAAAAAAGCTTTCTAACCAAGGAGAAATGTAACTCAGGCCTACAATAACCTCAGAAGCTGTCATTTGTCTATCAAACAACAAACATATGCATATATTCAACACAGAGAAGAAATAATACTCTTCTGTATTTCTTTGGAATTCTCAATCTTAGCAAGGTTTTGGGTGTACCAAAATAGAAACAAATTAGAAAATTCATATCCTCTAAAAAAAACCCCACAAAACATCTCTTCAAGTTCAGATCCACTATTTATTAGAATTGCTCAACTGAAGTAGTAGGGATAGAGAGGGTATTTCAGATTATGCCTATACCATTAAAATTTTCTTACAGTATTATTAGTTTTTATATAATATGGGATAATTTACCATGCCTTTTAAGAAAATCTTGTTTTATAATACAACATTAGAGAGCATTTCATATAGTAGCTACTTGGTAAATATTCTCTCTACCTTTCCAAAGAGATACCTACAAAATATGTTATATAGGAGTAAGTGATTTGTCATGTTACTTCTCTTTGTTTTCTATTTTTTAAAATATTTTATTCATTCATTTGAGAGAGAGAGAGAGCACAAGCAGGGGAAGATGCGAGGGAGAGGGAGAAGCAGAACTCCTGCTAAGCTGGGAGCCCGATGTGGTTCTCAGACCCAAGACCCTGGGATCATGAACTGAGTGGAAGGCAGACACTTAACAATCTGAGATACCAAGACATCCCTGATTTCTATTTATAATTCAAATGTTAAAAGTCAACTCTTTTCAAGATTTTTTTTTCCCCCACAAAATTTAATGCAGCTCTGCAATAACCCAAATATTATGAGTCCATTAGAAAATACTTATTGGGTACCTATACTCTACCTGACCCTTTGTTAGGTATTAAGAAATGTAGACATAAAAACTCTTCCCTTAAGTAGTTTTCAATCTAGTTAGAAAGACAAAAAACAACAGACAGCAGAGGAGAAAATGTAACATAAGAACAACAGCTGAATTTGAATGGTGCCAGAAATTTATAGCATTAGATTTGTCAATTACCAAAACAAATTGATGGGCTACATTACAACTCACTCTTGTAACATTTATTTGTTTTTGTACTCTAGTGTTTGGCACTAGTTACAGTCTTACTGGGGGAGAAAAGATCTGATGGCATTTGTTTGAATAGCTTAACCTGATCGTTTGGAAAATGAAGGCAAGTGAATGTTCTTAATTTTTTTTCATGGATTATTGACTAAATTGGGGAGAGAAGCTTTTTTTCTTTCACATGATTCTGTTGAAACTATATCATGAATTATTTAATTGGCTCTCCTTTCTAAGGATAATTTATTTTAAAAAATATAAAGCATTAAAACTCCAGAAAAGTCTGATAGTCTTAAAAAATTACACATTAAATTTGTTAAACATAGGGGAAACTGGGGTTGGGGGAGCTTTTAAAATATAACTAGACAACCAACCCAAAACAGCAAAATTTATTTAAAATATTATACGTTTAAAAAGCCTGTGGTTAATTTAAAACCTTAAATATAAATAAATGCTATTATAAATAAATACATTTATCTTAAAAATTAAAAGATAGGGGTGCCTGAGTGGCTCAGTGGGTTAAGCCTCTGCCTTCAGCTCAGGTCAGGATGTCAGGGTCCTGGGATTGAGCCCCACATCGGGCTCTCTGCTCAGCATCCTACACCCCCCCCTGCCTCTCTGCCTACTTGTGACCCTGTCAAAAAAATAAAATCTTTAAAAAATAAATAATAAAAAGATAGAAGTGATTTGATGAAAGAGAGATATGAAGGGTTGAAAATGCTAATTGTGAAAGTACACAAAGACATGCGAAGTATGATAACACCTCTAAGAATGACCCTATAGCTAAAGTGAACTACCAGAAGATATGGGCATATGGACGATATCCAATTCCTCTTGCTTCATTCAGCTTTGTATGTATACTCTGCATTTCAGGTGCTGCTACATGGTGGTAAAAATCAGTAATTTGTCAGAAAAATCGTTTATGGAATACTGGGACTTCCACATAAAGATGATAGCATTCCTTAAGTGAAATAAGCAAGGAAGAGAAGATAAATACTGCGTGATATCTCTTAGATGTGTAATCTACAAAAATAAATAAGCAAACTCACAGAAATAGATAATGAAAATAGATAATAGAATGGTCGTTACTCAGGGCTTGGAGATAGAGAAAATAGGGAGAAGCTGGTAAAGGTAACAAACTTTCAGCTGTAAGATGAATAAGGTCTCAAGACCTAATGTGAAACATGGTGATTTTGGTTGAAAATGCCCTAATGTATAATTGAAATTTACTAAGAGAGTGGAACTTAGGTGTTCACACACATATGAAAAGCTAAATATGCAGGGCTGTGGACATGTTAACTCAATGCTGGGGATCCTTTCACAAAGTAGATGCATATCAAACCGTCATGTTGTATACTTTAAATAGATTACAATTCATTTGTCAATTATGCCTTAATTAAGCTGAAAAAAAAAAAAAGTCCACATCCCTCTCTATACCAATCGTTAGTGAGCTATTTTATGTTACAGAAACTTATATAGAATATCAAATTTCAATTCCATTAATAATATATATATTATGTTGGGATTATCAAAGGGATATTTTTCCTTTTTTAAATGAACACTAGGATATTCATATTCACAAAAGTATTTTAATAATCTTTCACAAACTATTGGAGAATAAATACTAAAATGTTTAAGACACAACTAGTAAAAGTTAAAATTGAGAGTCACAAAATGAACCTTCTAGACTCCTGATCATAATATTACCCTTCTGGCTTCATTGTCCTTGCATATAATGCTTTCTTTTCCTTTGCTAGGCTGACAATTTCTTACTTATCTTAAAGAATCTCCTTTTAATGGAGATTTTCTTCCTTGAGAAGAATCTCTTCTCTAAGCTTACCTTGACTATCTATAGGAAGATTTCTCATGTCTTTGACCAACCACTGTACTTTGTCCAGATCTTTTCGGATATGTGTTTAAATGAGAACAGGTATGATAAATCAAATGGGTTCTTTTGGTCACCAAAATTAGTTCTTGCATGATGCATACCAAGTGTTAAATAAGCATGTGTTGAATAAACAAGGAAGTACTTTTCTCTGCCTAGGAGATGTTGAGATGGATTAAAATAAAAAGTGAGTAATTAGTCTGGTTTCTCCAGAATGAATTCAGGACTGAGGAACATGAAGAAGGTGGTTATCATAGGTAGTGGGGATGGTTAACCAAAAGCCACAATGACATTAATTATGGTCATATCAGTTTTATAAAGTTAAATTTCAGGAACCAAAATGGAAATAATACAAGCTGCGATTATAATGGCTACAACTGATGGCAATAGCAAGTAGTTTTCTCGACTGCACAATTCTATGGTGGAATTTGTGGTTGCTACTAAAAGTTTAATCTTGAATTTATTTCAGTTCTACATTTTTCATAAAAATTCTTTGAGATAGACGGGCTTATTTTAATAAGTCAAATAATCACCCAGAACACACATCTGTTACTTTCAACTGAGAGGCTTGGATAAGGTATTAGAGTAGAGATTTTTTTATTGGTGGTATAGTTGTTTTAAAAATGGGAATTCATTTTATAGACAGTAGTTCATTGCATTTATATAACCAAACATACCATCCATTTCTTATTTAGTTTCCACAACATATAAAATTTAAGAGAACATGAATTAACTGAATGGCTTACAAATAGTGGTCATTTCAGCATGATCTCTATAGTTAATGTTTATGGAAAATATGAAAAGCACAGGTTGATTCACTATTTTGAATTGTCTTCCGATAGCTGTAATGAGAAAAACTGGGGGTGCCTCTAATTATACAGCATACAACGGTACAAAGAACGTAATATTTTGCTTGGGATGCCCTTTCTGTCTGTATTTACCAAGACTCTCTTAGTCACCTTTCTAGGTGTATTGCAGGTATCAGCTCCATGATGCCATACAAGATCCACTGAAGGAGAGTTAAAAAAATACCACTTCCTACGCCGTTAGTGTTCTATACATATTGTACTAAAAGCTATTTATCTTAGCAATTGTTGATTTATATACCTTATTAAGCTATTAACTTCTAAAGATCATGATTTACACACCTTTATATTTTGAGTACTTCAGAGAGCTCCTGAAACAATGTAGCAGCTCAATATATTTTAAGTAAGTAGAGTGAATGAATTGAATATGGATTTATTTTGAAAGCAATAATGAAAAACATAGGAAATCAAATTGATATCAGAATACAAGTTAAATTTAGGTCTCAGAAGTAAAAAATATATAAATATTACATAACTACATTTTGCATGTATTCAAATACTTTGATGGCAAAACTAGGGTAGTGCAGAGAAAGAAAAATTCTGCAACAAAGAACAGAGCTAACACTTTCAAATAAGAAGTACAGGGGAAATTGCCAAAGGTGTTAAGATGTGAAAAAAAAATGAGAGCAAAGTATGCATAAGAGCTTCAAACCAACCTGTCCTAAGCTCTTCAAGTAATGGCCTTGGGAGAGACTTGTACACTCAGAGAACTAGAAGCATCAAATGTCACTATTTCAATCTCTTCCTGGAAAGATGAAGAGTCAGAGGCCAGGGAATTTAATAGGCTTATCCATATTATAAAGAGGTGAAGAAGCCAAGCTGGGAATCCCAGTTAGAAATGGGATAACAAGAGCTGGGTTCTCATCACAAAATACCAAAAACAAAAACAAAACTCAAAACAAACAAAAAACTTTTGAAACCATTTTCTACAACGTTGCTTTTGTTTTTATTGGGGTTTTTGTTCTTTAAGATTTTATTTACATATTTGAGAGGGATAGAGAGGAAGGGAGCACAAGCTGGGGGAGCTCAGCAGGAGCCCTACATAAGGCTCCATCCCAGGACCCTGGGATCCTGACCTGAGCCAAAGACTGACTGAGCCACACAGGCACCCTGGGGCTTTTATTTTCAAAACAAAAATTCTGCAACTGAAGGGGCAATGACTGCTGTTGGGAGGTGGGATAGTTAACAACAGAATTCAGATTTACCATATTTCCAGTCTACTATTCTTATTTAGTGTAGTATTAAGAGTTATTAGCTTTAGAGTGATATCAACCTGTGTTAGATTACTGCCATCACAACCTACTATGATGTCGCCATGAACAAATTACTGTTTAAATATCAATCTTTGAATCTGTAAAATGGGATTAACAATAGTGTCCAGTTCATACTATTGTCCTAAAGAGTAAATGACATAATGTAGGACGAATGAATAATGCACACCTCAGAAGATAAGGTGATGGTAGGATTCACAAGCTCTTAAGATACTACAGCAGGTGCTGCAGGCTCCCTACACATGGTTAAATATTTATTGGAATGGACACCACAACGATGCTGTCTAGAAGAGTCTAAAAATAGAACTAGCACATGATCCAGCAAACCCATTTCCACATAGATATCCAAAGGAAATGAAACCATTTTCTTGAGTTGTCTGGACTACCATGTTCACTGCAGCATTACTCAGAATAGGTGAGGCATGAAAAAAATACAAGTGTCTGTCAATAGATGAATAGATCAAGAAAACATAGCATTAAAAATGATAACTAGGTGATGTGATAGAGGTGTTAGGTAAAACTACAGTGGTAAGCATATACCAATATATAAGCATATCAAATCAACACTTTGTACATCTTAATTTTATACAATGTCATATGTCAACTCAAAAAAAAAAAAAGAAAAAAGAGGAAAAAGGAAAAATACAGACAGACAGAAAAGTCTTATTCAGCACTAAAAAAGAAAGAAATCCTTTCATTTGCAAGAGTACAGATGAACCTGGAGAAAATATGCTAATTAAAATAATCCAGACATTGAAAGATAAATTCTGCATGGTATCACAAACACATGAATTAAAAATAAATAAATAAATAAAGATTAAAACCATAGAAATAGAGAGTAGAAAAGTGGTTGCCAGGGACTGGGGGAAGAAATAAGGAAAGACTGATAGAAGGGTTTAAAAAAAAAGATCACTGGGAATCTGTTAGCGGTTACACTCTCGAGTCCCAATGACAAATATACACCATGTTGATAGTCAATTAATAAAGAAGTCAATAGTTACAATCTGAACTGAGAAGTATAATAATAGAGTTTATTGGTAGGTTAAGTTTTCTTTGGATTATATGTATGTGGGCTGGGAGCAAAGACTACAATCACATTGTTTTGTTCACAATATACAAGAGGAGGACATTTTTAGTTTGCAGATCTTTTTATCATTGAATCCCAGCTTGCTATTTCCACCCATTTCCTGTTTTTTCCCCAACAAAGACTTCACACAGGTAATGATTACTGATACAGAAGTTTTCTAAGTCACTAAGCAAAATTTTCTACCATGATAACTCTTGCTCTCACTTTTTTTTCCAACTGCCTATTAGCCAATGCCATTAGATGGACACTTCTAAAGAATCTTTTATTACAGGAGCATTCTTCACTTATTCTTGTTTGACTCTTTTGCACATCTGTCCCTATCAGGTTTGTGACTATACTCACTTCAATTTTAATCCCATATAAAGCCTCAATAATCTTCATAAAACATATATTAAAAAAAAAAAAAATCTCCTCTTTGCCCAGACTGGCCACTCCAGGGAGTTCTTGGACAGAAAAGAATTTCTTTGAGCAAATTTGTAAAAGATGGCATTCTTCAGGCCAACAGAGCTCCAGAAGAGGACACAATGTGGGCTGGACTGAAGGTCTCACTTGGTCCTACAACCAAGCACAGCAGTCCAGATCTTTTAAGTATTAGTCCTAGATCCAAAAACCTTTGGGGCCAGATGTGTTTCAGAAATCAGAAATTTTTAGATTTTAAGAAAGGTAATTAGGTGCTTATTTTTGTATATTTTATAATAACCCTGGCAGGGTTAGGAGGAGCATCTCATGACCAAACACATTAATATTTCTTCATCAAATATGTGAACAGTCATATAATAAAAGATAAATAAAAACTATAAATAGTTTCATGTCAGATAAGACCAGGGTTGCCTCCACATGTGAGTTTGGGCTGGGCTAAAACTTAAGGGTCTTGTAATTTATGTTTAGATAAAAATTAACCTAACCTGAACTCATATTTGGTGGTGAATCTGGCCTGAACTGACATGAGGATATTTATAGTTATTCATTAATTTCTAAGCTTCTTGAGAAGAAGATTTGCAATTTATTTACCTTTGTATGCCTTCTAGCACCTTTCAATGAACTTTCAAACAGTAGCTATCAATACATTTGTTGAATTGAATTCACACACCTATATATAAAGACATAAATCAAGATAATAATATTTTAAATACAAGAGAAGGAAGACAACTAAATAATTATCACGGACTAGCAAATAAGTCAAAACATTTATACTTCTTGTCTCGCCTTTGTGACCATACCCTCAGGAACTATATGTATAGCTTAGTAAGTGAAATCTGCATTTCCTCCTTTTACCCAGCAGAAATTCACACACTAGGAGCAGAAGCAAGTGCTTATTTGTCTTGCTTCATTATCCTAATGAATAAGATAAGACTGTCAGGGATTTGTAACTGAATCACAGACATTGAAGTGTTCTCGGTTTTTTAAAAAACTGTTTGCACCTGTGCATATAAAGAAGAACAAAGAATGATTATTTCAGAAAAATTGAACTAAACCTAGTTAACCTAGACTTTATTTACATATGTTGATATTTAGCCTTTATGGCATAAAATGTGCCCTATATAAGAAACAGATAACATTGCACTAGAATTGTTATTTTATGTCTTGAAGGGTGGGCATATCCTATTTTAACCTATGAATCATATAAATCTACACACCTTTCTCTCTGCAGAGATGGCAAAATGCCCCTTCTTTTTAATGCCTGAGAGCGAACCATTAAGATAAAAAAGTGTGGCTATTTTCAGAAGTAGAGTAGAAACTTGCATGGTGATAAAATCAAAACCTCTTGTATCTAGGTAACAGAAAATCTTTACCTGCCTATTGTTATTCATCTCCATGATGCATAAATACAGATATGTAGCCGTATACCCCAAGCTCTATATCCTCTTCACAGTAGAGGGTTCTCTTATTCCAAACAAGTTTTGAATTTAGGGAAAATTCAAAATAAAAATAAAATAATACATATGAATAATTAGTATATGCATGTAGTCCTGTGCTAAAATTATTTGAAGAGCAAATTAAGATGATATCAACCATTAATTAAATATCATTTAAGAAAATTTCCTAAAATTATTTTTCATATTAACTACCCTGGCTTTTTTTGCTGCAGAGTATCTAAGATTTCACTAAGTGGAAATATCTTATGTACCTGACTACAGAATCAATAACGAGCTATTTAGAAAAGATAACTGATAGTAAAGTGTCCTTAGTCTGGGTTCTCCTGAAAAAAGAACCAGAGACAAGACTTTGGGTTCTGCTAGCTTATCAGGCAGGTGATCACAGTGAGAGAAGCACAGAGGAAGGAGAAAACACTAGAGCTGCCACTACTGAACTAGGTACCCTTATGGAAAAATGGCACTTAGTCCCACCGGAAGTCCTCTGAATCACATGCAGACTGCAAGGATGCCCTACCAAAGAATGGAGGGTTGGGTCACTCCTCTAGTGGCTTACTTATTCCACTGGTTGATGAAGGCCCTCGGGGCATTACCTCCCTTGAGTTTGTGTTATACCTGCACTTGGGCTGATCACGAGACAGAAGAAAATCCTTCCCTGTGGATCAAGGCTTTTGAGTAATTAAGAGAATGGGATTTATAACCTGTTAATAGTGTTACTGGAGCAGAGAATCACAGGTCTGGACATTCCACTTACACACATATGATTTGTTTCCTTCCATCATTATACTTGATATAAATTATTTTTTGAGAATGGAATGTTTACCATGCTCTAGAAATACTACACATGCACACACACTCCTGTGAAATTATGCTTATATTTTCTGACATTTATGTGGAAGCACACAAGAAGCTCCTCTCAGCACTTCAAAAAGAAACAAACATTTTATGATGGTGTAAAAGAGGGCTCACACATTTCCCTGGGGCAGTAGTGATCAGATTGCACTCACAGAGCCTGGTCACTAAGGAACCTCTGTTCCCATGCTCCACCCAAAATCCAAGATGGACTTTAAAAATAGGAAGAAAGATACTTCACCAGCAGAGGGCTAAAACTCCAATAAGGGCAATAAAGGTTTATTACTAGGTATTATGTAGACAATGAATGATGAATTTGTTTGATAATCAGTTTGACTGATGTTTGGCAAGGAGAAGACAGATAGTCCTAATCTTTGGACAATAAATTATCTATGAGAGGGAGTTACTAAATGATTTAGTAATGATTTAAAGAACATGGGTGTGATGATTACATTTGCATTTCAGGAAGATCACTTCAAGGGAGTGTACTAGGAACGTGCAAAGCTGAAGGAAGGGAGAAGAGAGAGAGGCTAGTGCAGAATTGAAGGCAAGGAAGGCTGAAGATCAGATGCAGTCAGTGGGAACAGAATGGAAAGGGAAGATTTCAGGGCTATTAAAGCAGCCTAACAAGGAAACTTGCTAACTGACGAAATGTTGGCAGGCTTCTCTGATGCTTCTTGGTGTCTGTCTGGGTAACAAGGTGCATGCTAAAATGGTAAAGCAGACATTCAAATCCATCTTTGCAGGTTGCCAACCTGGTACACTCTCTATTAAAGCAAGACTTATGGTCCAATTTTCAAAACAAAGGGAGTGCATGCAATTTCTTCTTTCAAAATTGCTCTTTTGCATTTCTTTTTTCTGCTTATTTAAAAAAAATCTCAAGGGACTCACAAGTCGTTTTATTCTAACTACCTTAATTCACTTGGTATTTAGATGAATATACTTGAATTTATTTCCTTGTGATAAACAGATTGACTTGTCCAGCCAGTTAAAAAAAAGCAATATGGGGCACCATGTATTTCTATCAGAAATATAGTATAACAACTGACAATAATAACAGTAATAATTATCCAATTTCAAGTTGGAGAAGTACCTTTGACCTTGATTTGATCCCTCTGGTCTATGTAAGTCTGATTCAACATTGATTTCTTTCCCAAGGAAGTTGCTATAATCATGTTATGGCTGATTTATCACAATATGCTTACTGGCTAATAATTTCTCATCTTGAACTTGCTTCTCTCATTTTTTTCTTCCATGAAAAGACATATTGAGGTGTTCTGTTTTTTTTTTTTCAAAGCAAGGCAAATTCTCCAAGTGTTCTTCCATATTTCTCTCAGTGGGTGGTGTTAAGTGACCTCAAGTCTTCGAGAACTACCCTAATTACACTGTATATGTTGGCAGGGCAAAAAATCAAACATAAATAAAATAAATAAAGCTTTCTGCAGGAAATCTAATTTAGATTGCAAATATGGTAATAGAAAAAGAACATATGCTCAGAAATCACTAGGTTTAGGTTCTAGATTTTTCCACTAAATAATTTTTGTGATTTTGATGAAGTCACTTAGTCTTTTTGAATTTACATGTCTTTGCTTATAAACTACATCAAATTGAACCCATTCTAAATACACAAATATGCATACCTAATAATTTTAAGCATGTCTACAAATTCTGATTTTAAATTTAACAAAAATCATTACTATAGCTTAGTGTGGGCTTCAATGTCAGTTAGTTGACTAGTAACTAGAAGGGCACACATATCATTTCAGGTGAATTTTACATGAGAAATACCTTTAAAATTATCCAGTAACCCTGGATAGTACCACTGGGATTCTTCAATTTACAAATGACAAAACTGAGGGTCAGGGAGATGGAGTAGTGTGCCTTAGGTTCACATAGCTTATTAGTTCTCCCTTCAAGGGACTTCAAGCTAAGACTTGTACTGTCTAATCCAAATCCTTATAATTCCTCAGCCAAAAAATTAACAGTTGCTGGCATATGGCCATTAACAAGGAAATTAATCAGGAGAGATCAGATAGTGCTGTGCAAACAAACAACTCCCAAATCTTGATGATTTAATACATTTTCTTCTTCATTCATGTTTTACCTCTGTTGTGGGTTGCTGAGAGCTCTGCTATGTATCATTGCCACACTAGGTGCCAGGCTGACAAAACAGCCATTATCTGGATTTTTGCCAGTCACCACGAAGAAGAGTGAGAGAAACAAGCAAAGCACAGCACGGCTCTTAAACTACTTCTTGCAAGTGACAAGTCACTTTTTGTCACATTTCATTGGTTAAACAAGTCATATGACCTCATGTAACTCCAAAGAAGAGGGAAAGTTAAATTCTACCTTATGACCAGAGAATGTGACGTATTTAAATGAATATAAATAATGAATATCATAGCATGTTTAGCAAGTGAGAATAAAAACAATTGAAGTTTATTTCCCAAAATAGAGAAGTTCTTCAGAGTTACATTTGTAATGCCAAATCTCTCATAATTTGTCCTTGAATCTCTGACATAAATCAAACTTTCAGAAACAATAAACTAAGGGCTTCTGAAAATTTACCAGTCAACATTTAAAGCAGACTTTGTCTACCAGTGACCTTCAGATTCAGCTGGTGCATGGGTTATTAGACCCACCTTTTTTTTTTTTTTAATACTGAATTAGCTACTGATATTTTTAAATGGAGATTTCAGGTACCCAAAAAATGGTGTAACTTTCTTTTAAAAATTAAAGATCTGGTAGAAGTTTACAATCCCTGATTTCACTACATCCTATTTTCCTAACAACCAGGTTGTATCACTTACTTAATGTGAATGATCTGTCAGAAACTGCTAACTGTGCATCAAAATGTACAGTCCCCTTCTGTGGACCTAAAGCTAGCTTTTATTTCTCAGTTTTCTTTGTACTTGGGCAATATGGTTTAGTGCTCTCTGGTGGAATGTGACTGGAAGTGGCGTGAGCCGCTTTCAGAGCTGGTCCATAGTTCCTATTGTCCAATGCTTAGGATATTGCTGAATACCTGCTCTGAACTGTTACAGAAGTTCTAAAAAAATGTCCATTGTGGTAAGTCGCCAATATTTTGAGATCTGTTTGTTACAAGGGGTTGATTAGCCTACTCTGATACATGACTTATGTAAGCATCTGAGTGTGTGTTTACAACAAACTACTTAAGGAGATTCTTGTACATAGTATTTTTGAAAATTCTCAGGGACCAAATCATTTCAACTTCCTTTACCTGGAGCAGAGGGCATGAAGGTGGCAGAGAGAAAAACAAATGAACAAAAAAGGAAATATGAAAGTACACACCCTGTATGGTCTGAAAAATACTAGTTGAATCGATTTGGCTTCATTTTAGAACAAGAGTAGGAGAAAATGTAAAATTTTAAAAGGATGAGACTGTCAGGTTAAGGGAATTTGGAGTAGACTTTGGGGAAATAGTAAGTGAATTAGAGCAGAAGTGATATGATCTTGCATCACTTTTTAGGGCCACTAATTTGATATCACTATAAATTATAAGTAGGTGAGCCTAGAGAAAGTGGGATTGTTAGAAGGTACTATAGACATATAGTGGAAAAAGAATGATTAGGTATCATTTATTGAGTGCTTAAGAATTCCTGAGCCCTGGGGCGCCTGGGTGGCTCAGTGGGTTAAGCCACTGCCTTCGGCTCGGGTCATGATCTCAGGGTCCTGGGATCGAGTCCCGCATCGGGCTCTCTGCTCAGTGGGGAGCCTGCTTCCCTCTCTCTCTCTCTGCCTGCCTCTCCGTCTACTTGTGATTTCTCTCTGTCAAATAAATAAATAAAATCTTTAAAAAAAAAAAAAAAAAGAATTCCTGAGCCCTAGGAAAATAATTTCCTATGCATTATCTCAATTAAAAAGCAGTATTATAAAAATCCACTTTATAGACAATAATATTTTAAAATGCTAATTGACATAGCAAAAAGTATATGTCTAATGGGCAGTGTAACTGGATCTGAACTTAAATCCATCTCTTTTTCAAGTCTGTACTAGTAACTATTACAATATAGTGTATAAAGCAATCTAAACTTTGGTAGTGAGGACAAAGTAGAAAATACATAGGAGTGAAGAAGTAGCAGTAGGACTTCCAATTGATTTAAACTGTATTGTGATACTACTAAGTACCAGGCATTGGTCTGAAAAAGTAAAGCATTGTTTTGACTAGCAAAGGATTTAGAGTCCAGGGATAATTGAGGATTTGAGACAGAGACAATGGTTAGGTCGCCATACCATTATTACGTCTCCTGCCATGAAAAAAGATTGTGCTAAGTGACTTTAAAAGATGGTCCCTAAAGAATTAAGCCTCTCAACATTACATGTTTTTATATACCTCCTGTGTTCACTGAATCCAGGCTGGCCCTGGAACTGGGGTTAATCAACAGAATGTGGTAAATTCAACCTGTGCTTGTACCCACCTAGCCTTTAAGGGAGCTCTCTATTTCTTCCCTCATGGAAATCTGACTCTGGGGAGCCTCAAGGTGCCATGTTAAGAAGTCTCACTATAAGGTGGAGACTGCACATGGAAAGACCACATGAAGGAAGCACATAGAAAGGTAACATGGAAAAGAGAACACTTTAGGCTATATAAAGAGAGAATGAGGCCCAGCCTTCTCAGAAGATGAGTCTAAGCCCTATTTACCATCAACCTTCAATAACAAGAAACCCCAACTAAGATCAGCCTAACTGATTTCAAACAACACAAAATAATGAGAGATAATAAATGGTAGTTGTTTTAAGGTTTTAAGTTTTGGAACATTTGTTACACAGAAATAGGTAACTAAAAAAGGGATATTATATATCTGTGGGATATCAAAAAATGTGAAAGGAATAGCTTTGTACCCTGGCTAAAATAATAATAACAATGGCAACAAATATAATAATATCAATAATGATATTATCAGGCATTTTTAAAAATTCAAACCCTTGATTGCACCAGACCATTCTTACTGCTTTGTGGGTTACTGTATTAATTCAGATATAAGAAAACACATCATGCAACATTTGAAACAAGAATATCACATCCTTTCAATTATAGCAACATTCATTGGATCCTAATTCAATGGACTGAGCCCATAAGGTGGGTAAAATTGTCCCCCCAAACGAATGCTATAAAAAACCCCTCCATTGAGTCATGCATTTCATCTACTCTAATTATCATCATGGTTAGAAATGGCATCCCTTCATATTTAATGAAATAGTCTGTTCAGACAGCTGTCCAGTTACTTCAAATTCTAGTCATCTCACCTGAATCTTTATGGAGTAGCATGTGTTATTAGCCCATTGCTTACAGACTACCTGGTTTTGTGACTTCAAACTGTATCTGGTAGACAAAGGACAATACCACATTGTGCTCTCATTTTTCTGCATAAAATAAATGAACTATATATGGACGAAAGGCTTCAATTCAATATGACCAAGTATCCAAAAGACACAAGTGGATTGTGCTGCAGGTGAGGCAGTTTTGTTCACAGAGTTGACATGCAAGAAACATCTGTGGAGCAAGCACCTGAACTTCATCAATCCATTGCCTATAGATTCTGAGAGAAAATGAGGGGTTGATTATTCATCTCAGGTAAGAGAAGAAAAATGAAACCAACCTAGGCAAGGCAGGAGTGTCTTTTCAAAGGAAAGGCATCTGGTTGTCTAAGATCATGGCTTTAGAAGGACTAGTACATAGTAGAGTCATAAACTTTCCATAAATGGTCAGCTGGAGAAATGTCAACAGAGGAGAGATATAGGAGTATGTTTCTTCTGCCTAAGTCCTGTTAATATTACAGGATTCTGATCATATAAAAAAGAAATATGCTTGCACATATGCATAATTTATGGGTAAAAATTGGCACTATTACTGGTGTGAAATTTTGGAGGGTACTGTTGAATAAAAAGGATACAAAAGCTTACAAATTTTTAATCATTTATTATAAAAGGAACTCATGCTTGTTGTAAACAAAGGCATACATAGTGGCACAGGGAGAGAAGAAAGATCTAAAATAAAAGTTAAATACTTTCTTTATCTGCTCCTGCTCACATTCTTTCTCCCCAGAGGTAAAAAATGTTAATGGATATACAACTGTTCAGACTCATCTGTAAACACATACAAACAGATATCTATATAGACACATGTTTAAGAGTGGGATTAAGATACATATTGTTCTGCAGTGTGCTTTTTATAATAATCAATAGTGACATGTATTGGCCCTTCATCACTGTCAGTGCACACAGAGATAACTCACTTCTTAAATGGTTTGCTTTTATTCCAAAGAATGGATGGAACCAATTATTTAATGCTTTGTCTATCGATGGACACTTATGTAACATCAACACTTGTATGACTATTTCTATGGCAAGATAATAACAACAACAACAATAATAGTGATCACTGCAATAGCTGACAATTTCACATTCTTACTATGTACCAGGCACTATGCTAAATGCTCTAAGGTGCTCAGCCTTCTTAACAAGTCTTTGGGGGCAAGTGTTCTAATTGCTCCTTTCAGTTGGTAAAAGGAGACCAGAAAAGGTGCCATAATTCATCCTCAGCACAATTACGATGGACGTAAGTTTGTCTGTACCAATGCCTAGATTATTAGACATGACATAAAACTATCCTTTTAAAAAATTAAGAAGAAATAATGAGCAAAAGAACATGCCTATTTAAACTTTCACAGCATACTGATTCAGTTTGTGTGCACTCAAATATTTAGTGTATTAACTATACATATGTAATTATAATCTCATAATATGTAAGATCACCTATTAATTTAGAAATTTGATTTTTTTCACTGGCATTTCACAAAGAAATTTTGGAAGAGCTCATCTTGAGCATCATGTATATCAGTGTCTATAAAACAACCAGAACCACTTGGGAACTGTCTTGGTTTTCAGCGCATACCCTTTTTACCTCCATTTAAGTTGTGGGAGACCTGAGACTCTTTGAAAGTAATGAGAATTTGTCCCTGATAATTTTGTCTTTAGCTCAAAGTAGTCACTCCCATGATATTAGAAATATTTGTTTGTTTGTTTCCCATTCTACTTATAAGCCTATACATACTTTCTGAAATGAATCATTTACTGGATTGTCTTTTAAGAAGTAATATGCAATCTCTCATAGACAAAATTACATATAGATTAGTACAATGTTAAGTGCCTTAATTTCTATTTTGCTCAGGCAGCTGTAAGGAAAGGTTTCTAGTTTTAGCAATAAGTCTACTAGATCCAGAGGAAGGTCAAATGACTGTGTGCCTGGTCAGACACAAAGACACACACACGCACACACTGAGAACCAAACCAGATCAAAACAAAACAAAAATCCTGTCTAGACAAGTAGACAGAGTTTTCATATCTAAACCTGTTTGCTAGGATAGAAACAAGGAAAAAAAGTAAAATCATATATAACAATTAGTTTACTAGATCACAAAATATTTACTTACTGAACTACTGGTTTAAATAGATTAAAGCATCGTCAGTGTATTGATTACTTAGGGATTTGGATCATAAGCAACAGAGAGCCAGTATGACAATTTGGGCATAAAAGTAGTTTATTACAAGACAGAAAATAGCTCATACAATCTCCCTTTGGGCTGGAGATCCCAGCTTGGAGGTCATGTTGCTAGGGGGGGGAAAAAATCTACAGATCACACTTTCGGACTGGTCCTGTGATAACTCCATTGTCAGCACCAATGGGCATAGACTCCATGCTTCACTCCAGCTCTGCTTGATCTTGGGTCCTGCTGCCTCCAAAAACTGGGTAAGGAGACCATAGTTAATGCTGTTTATGCCAGACTGGATTTCTATGTAATCTCTATTTCTTTACGACATTGGCTTTCTGATCAAAGTCCAGATAAGACAGTCTGATCGGTAGATTTTAGGTCATCTGTCCAGGCTGCGAGAGGGAAATTGAGAAGTCTGGTATGTGTCATTCTCTTGATTCTTTGATTCACATGTTCATGTATGAAAAAGTGGTTCTGGACAGGAGCTGGCAAAATAATAAAACATATTCTCTGCTGTCCCTGAGCTGAAGGGTCTTACTATATTATTTTTTCTGTGCTATAATTTTGTCATTTGGAAAAAGTGACTGTTTATTGACCACCCCCCCAAATATTTTTCCCTAGTAAGGATATTCATTCCCTTAAAATTCTGAAAATAACTAGTTTTAGACCAACTTACATGTGATTTCCAAGGTAGTTACAGTAGAGAAGAGATTGACTTTAAACCACTTGACAAAAAGGTTGTATAAACATTAGCTCATCAGTCTCATGAAGGAATTCCATTTCCTACACCAGAACTGGCACCAGTTTTGTGAGAGTGAAGTACTCCTATATATACTGTATCAAGTTTTTTATAATCATAATATTTAGAATGTCTGTGGAGCTCTCCCCCTTAAAAGTACTTTAACAAACATTAGCTATAATTGTAAAGAGCTTTAGGATCCTTAGGGATGAAAAGTATTGTATAAACGTGCCATGTAACCATGCCTATTCCTTCTGTACATTGCTGCATAAATTATCAGAAAATGAGTAAATGGATTTCGGTCTCATGCATTTGAATGTTAATTGGGAAGAAAAATCTTCTTTCACCGGTTTGGAGATGACAATTATATCACAGTCTATTTGCTTTAGCAGGTATTCACTCTTTGTTAATCTTGACAGATTATAACCTCAGGTGCGCTCTGTGTCTGGAAGTCTTTGTGTGTATCTTGACACAAGGTTTAGTGTCAATTCCAATGTTCAGTCTGCTGTGAAGACATTCTACAGTATCTCTGGCCTCACTATATATCACTCTTGTACATGTACCTAGATTCTGCTGAAGCAGAGAATCTAATCCAAGTGGTTATTACTTCGCTGAGCAGCCATAATGCTCTGTGAGTTTTGTTATTGTTTGGTGAGGGATTTCGAAAAAGAAATTTAAAATAGTACGTTAACAATTTTTCTAAAATATCAAATTCTTACACTTCTATTGAGCGACAAGTTTATTAACAGTTCTTTCTTGGTAGCATACCAAGTACATGTGGCTGATCCCTGATGTTTAATTCTCATTCCAGGAAGCTTAATTTTTAAACCATAGCACTGGGTATTTTAGCTTCTCTGAGTTTTTCCAGGCATGAAACTAAATCAAATAAATATAAGGCTTGCCTATTTTAAAGTGATTTTTAAAAATTTCAGAAGGACTATTAATCTCCTTGCCTGGAATTCTGATACTCAGAAAACCACCATCATTAATGCTTTTTAACATCTCTCCATTTCATCCTTCACTTTCTATGTTGATTAATGCTCTTTAACCCAGTATGGACTTCCAACTACATCATGTTTCCAACATGAGTCAAGAAATTCAGTTCTATTTTGTTTAAACAAGGGTAAGAACCCTCTCACTGTAAAGTGCTTGTATCTGAAACCTTTTTTTTGTAACCATTTGGGCTCTTGCAAATTAACACCCCTGATATTCACCCTGGCTTTTGGTCCTTTATTTATGGAGCAGTTCCAAAGTCAGGCAGAACCTGTGGATGAGTGAAGGGGGCATGGCATAACACAGCTGGCATTGGTAGGGTTTCTGCGGTTTGAAGCTAATGGTGGCTAATGGAGATTACTGTCACATGTGAATGTGGATTTTGAGCCACTACAGCTTCTAATTCATCTGGGAGCCCAGAAATCTAGAATTCTTAAGTAAATAATGACAACTAATTTAGATAGAAAATAAATAGCACTGCCCAAACACTTCCATAGACCAGATTTGGTCTAAGATGGACAACAACCATGGGTTTCCATGCTTTCCTGCCTTCTGGCATGACAGGCAGTGCCTTTACCTCCATTACAGCTTTGACACTACACTTTCTTTTGAAGGGTTCCTTCTGGATTCCCTTGCTGGCTCTGCTTGAGCCCAGAGATTCCCCACTGTGGCACTCCCCTTCCTGTGATGCAACCCTACAGGCTCATCCTAGCCTGATGGGACCCCCCCCCATCTCCCAGGCCACCACTTTAGTTTAAGGAGGCAGCCCTTGGTGCTTGTGCTATTAGGACAGTCATCAAACTATTCACTCTGTCTCTAGTTTCTCTCTACTTTAATATAACCTTCCCACAAGTGACAGATTAATCTTCCCATATAGTGGCTTTCATTGTATCACTCTCTTGCTCAAAAGCCTTTAATTGCTTTGCATTTCATAGAAGAAGAGATTTAAAATCTCACATTAATAAATTCTAGCCCATCACAAGGGCTTACCATGGCCCAATCACTGTAACTAAGAGCTTTACATGCATTATCTCATTTAATTATTGCATTGAGGTAGATATTATTACCCTTATTCTATGGATGAAGAAACTGAGGCTAATCTCCCATTGACCTCATTTTATGTAATGAAAAAAATAGATAATCCTACCATGGCCTGAAATCATATGTTAAAAAAAAAAAAAAATCCCCATTCCTATTATAGCTCTGCTGATTACTGGCTAGTTACATTTTAGAGACTTACATAAATTCTCCAAGTCTTATCTTCATCATCTAGGAAAGAGAATAACAATACCTGTCCCTCAAGGTTATTTAGGATAAAATTAAATGGTTTAAGTACAGTACTCTACCAAGGAAGGTTGACATTATTAGCTTAAAACACACTCGAACTTTTGCATTTCTCACTAAATCAAAATTATAAGAATACTTAGTTAAACGTATAATGGTGGAACTGAAATTGCTGAATAGTATGATTCAAATGACCATGTAGGCTCCCTTTTCACTTATTCATTCAACGCATACATTTATTGAGGTCATGGTATATGCCAGATACTACATACATGGGAGAGGCAAACATGAAGGTTGACTTCCACATTTATGTCATAAAAATCAGAGAGAGAAGAGGAGCAGGTTTATGGGGGTAGGAGGAAGAATGAGTGCAGTTGTGAAGCTGTTATTCTTTGTGATACCTCAGTTGAAATCTAAGAGAACTGTCAAAGAAAGCAAACGGATATAAAGTTCTTTAGCTCAGAAGAGAAAGCTGGCTAGGGAGGGAAATATAGGGAGCTAATGCACTTATATTTTTTTAAAGTCACAGGGAAAGATGAAAAGATCGGGGTGGGGGCAGTGGTGGTGGAGAGAAATAGAATATACAGAGCTGAGAGAGCACTGAATAATCCCAACGTCTTGAGGTTAGGTAAGAAGACAGAGCCAGAAAAGGTGGCATAAAATGAAATCAAAGAGGCAGGAGGAAAATCAGTAGAGTGTGGTACCTCAGAGGTCATCTTTAACTGCATAAAACATTTTAGAAGGGGCAGGTAAAGTGTGGATGGAAAAGAGGCTTTTGATGAGGTGGCCTGGAAGCTACTGGGGACCTTAGAAAAGTGTTGATGAAATGGGGGAGCAAAACAGAGAAAGCATTCTTCTGCCACCTTTTTACCGATCAAGGAAACTCCATCTTCCCAATGCTGCATAACCTTCTAAGCAGCTGCTCAACATTTATGGTTTATTTGAGGGGAAAATAGTTCACCAAAAACTGTAATATTCTGAAGGGCCATGAGAACACTAAGGCCTTGAAAGAGATTTTTAATATCTGACTGGGGGAGGATAGGGTCTGAGGGAGAGGGTGAGGGCTGAAATGACTACCAGTGCTAAAGACAAGATCTCACCCTACTTTTGCCATGGGACTGACCTGGTTTTAGTTTCCTGAAGTTTTCCTAACTACTAAAATACACCTCATTTCATGCTAGTGTTGAACTAACCTTTATCTTTGGAATCAAACAAGAGAGACAAAGCTTCCTGAAAAGTGTGATTCCTCAGGGAAATAGCTAATCAGCAAAATAGCATTTTCCTTTTCCTAGAGTGCAAAGTATGCTGATTTGATTTCTAAATGGTATGGTTACCATCAAAATGCTGATGAAATCAACTCCACACACCCTGCCTTGGGGCATTCCTTGTGCCCAAAAGTGAGAAGCAGGGGAAAGACAGGCTTTTTCAAAAATCTCTCCCACCCTTTCTCTCTTCTTGAAATATTTCGCTGTTATTATATTCTTTATCTCTGAAGAACATCTGTTATCTTCCATGTACTATACCAGTGTTAGGGACATATCAGTCAACCAAAGAGACATAATATCCCACTTTCATGTTGCTTCTATTTAAGTGGAAAGATGGTTAAGACTTTACTTCAGAAAAAAAAGATAATCATGCACATCTCAAATATGTTATTCTGTGAATGTGAATGAGTAAGTACATTTGCCCATTATATTAATTAATAGTTATTAACTTATTAGTACTATTTTATTGTTAGATTATTTAGCTGAAATATCAGAAAGTGGGAACCAATGGAAATAAGAACAGGGGCAGATGTTTTGAAGGCAGGGGTAGAAAGAATTTTGGAAAAGATTGGAAAAATGACAGAATAGCAAAGAGATTAGATCATTTTCTATTATTCATAGCAGTTATACTGAGAATTTGAAATCACTAGTTTAAATTAGGGAGGGTTTGAAGTAAACCCATCCCACTAATGCCACAATTTTGTGAAAAGTTTATAAAGCTGGAAAACATTCAAAACACTGCACTCTTCCATATCTTGGTTATTGTAAATAATTGAAATAAACAGAGGGGTGCATATGTCTTTTCAAATTAGAGTTTTTGTTTTCTCTGGGTAGTGGAATTACTGAATAGTATGGTATTTCGGTTTTTAATTTCTTGAGGAACCTCCATTCTGTGTTCCACAGTGTCTGCAACAATTTACATTACCATGAACAGTGCACAGGGTTCCCTTTTCTCCACATCTGCAACAGCATTTGTTATTTCTTGTCTTTTTAATAATAGCCATTATGTAAGAGGTATAAATTTCCCATTATAAAATAAATAAGTCACAGGGATGAAAGCACAGCATAGGGAATATAGTCAATAATATTGTAATAACATTGTATGGTGACAGATGCTAACTAGACATATGACAGCGAGCCTTGTGTAACGTACAGAATTGTCGAATCACTATGTTGTACACCTGAAACTACTATAGCACTGTATGTCAACTATACTTCAATAATTAAAATATAAATTTAAACAATAAGACAGTTAAAAATAATAATTTAAAAAGCACACTCTTTTTTACTTAATACAGACAGTCTGTCCAAGCCTTAATTGGCTAGAGGACAAATAATAAATGACATCTAAACAACCTGTATTAGTAAAAAAAATAAGGTATCTTCTCTTCCAGATACTTCACATTGAACTGATCAAATATTCCTGACAATGGAAGAAACTGTCCAATAAAACTCCATTGCCTGAATATTAGTAAGCTGTTAGCATATTTTCAAATTCTCATTTCTTCCAGATTTGCATGTTGAGAAAGTGATTTATGAAATGACTAATGCAATGAAGACTTTAACCCAGTCTGGCAAACAAGAAAGCTAATTAGTGGCAATAATTTACTTCTGGTTGGAAATTTGTAATTTGCTGGGTCATGACCTATAATTAATATATTTTCTGTGTTTCTTTCTCTAAGATAACTGATGGTGCATATTGAGTGTTGCTTTAGGAAAACTTATGTCTTAAATGCAATTAAAATTAAACTATAATCTTGTGTAGGTAAATTATGTAAGACATTTGAAATCAAAGAATCTGCAAATTAGTGTCTCACAATAACAGGAGAGGAATTAAATGTCTTACTTAAAATCACACTGAATAAACATAACTTTATGGGGAAAAAAACTTTTTTGTTTTCTGAAATGACATTAAAAATAAAACCATGACACCTCACTGCTAAAGAGAAAATATTTGCTCAAGTTGTCAGTTAGTATAGTACATTGAAAACAGTAAGACAATTTACTATTATGGAGTTTCCTTTGGTATTGAGAACATTTTAATAAAAGAACAGAAATTAACAGGATAAAAATTCTTGTACTCAATACCTAGAACTGACCATAGCTAGCTAGCATTTTTCTGTTAGCTTCAGGTTTTTATTAAAAAAATAAAATAATATTGAGATAAGTCATATCCTCCTATGCCCTTCCAACAGAGGTAATTATAATCATTGATGTTGTGGAGTCTATTTTTATAAATTATCATATAGCGATAGATCTATTCTGTGTGTATGTTTTGTAAGATTTTACATAAGTTATGCTCTAAAATATAATTATCTAGTTTGCTTTATAACAGCATCATAATTCTAGAATCTATGTGTGTACAACCAGTTTTTAATCAAACCTGTGGTTTTGAAATCTTCAATATGTGTATTTCCTTGTCTATCCCATTTCGGTTAACAGATATACTTTCCCATTAAAACGAGCGCATGCACAAACACACACACACACACACACACACACACACTAACTTGCCCATTATGTAAATTATGGACATTTATGTGCTTTCTCTTTTTGCTAATTTAAACCATGTTATGATAAACATACCTGTTCATCTCCCTCTTGTAAAGTTGTGTAAATATTTCTTTAGAGGATAAACATGGGAGTGAAATTTCTGGTTACATACATATTCAATGTATGTTTGATACATACATTGAAATTTCTGGTTACATACATATTTAATGTTTGATAATGCCAAACTTTTCTCTAAAGTGGTTATTCCAATGCACTCACCCACAGCACAGAGTTTGCAATCACTGCCAATGCTTGATATTTTCTAACTTTAAAATGGTTACCTATAAAAAAAAAAAAATGGTTACCTATCTGATGGGTGGGAAATAGTGTCTTGTTTATTCACTTATTTGCGTAGGTGTTTTCTATGTCTCTTATCATTAATGAAATTCAGAATTGCTTTCTAACTTAATGTTATTTTCTTTTGTCACTTGCGGTCATATTTCTTTGTCTCTTTCTGTTTCTTTGACTATTTTCTAATTAGAATTTTATAGATTTGCCTTTCCAAAGTATTTTATAAATACATCTTTGATAAATTAAAACCACTACAAAGTACTAGGAGTAAATTTAAGCTTTTCATTTAACCTCATCTGTCTGCATTCTGCCCAAATCGTATTTAAGAATGCTAGGGAATTTGGAAGGTTTTATAGAAACAGGGCTTCGTGCTGCAAATAGCTTGGTATTTGCTAAAGTCCTCAAAATAATTTCATTTAGGACCTAGGGGCTTTGCACAGGAATTGTCCTGTCACTTATAAATGTGCCCACACCGACAGTGACATTGCTTGTAGCAGTCCCTTTTAGGAAGCTGCAACCAAGTGGAATGTGGCATCTGTCAAAGTGATGAGTATGAAGAGATTCAGTGCTCTTAAATAACATCATTACTTTGTAGGGACTGAACCTTGTACAGGAGTTTCTTGCAATCTGATCTTTACCAATAAATCTTTCACAAACCTCCATGTGCTATTCCTATGATTGCTGTGAATATGCAATTAAAGGGACATCTGAGGGAAACAAAAACAAAAACAAAACAGAGTTTCCAGAGGGGATTGAAGAGGAAGAAGGAACTTGAAATCGTTAAGGCACACGAGGAATGATGAGAAAAACAGCAAATTAGAGGCCAAATTAAAAAAATGATAGTGAACGTATGCATATATATGCATACACATGGATGTATATATACACACAAGGATGTATGTATTGCAAACATACATATATATGTACATGTATGTATGCATACAGACATACATACATGGCTCGGAGGGTGTGTTCAGCAGAGCACCAATCTCCAGCAAACAGTTCAATGACTCTATAAAATTTACATTCAAATTTATTTCATTTGCTCTAATGAATCATTATTTACATAACCTATCTGGAAAGGATTCTTTTATTTAGGCATTGTCAATATGATAAGGATTTAATATTTATATAACCCCAATGTACCAGGTACTGCAAAATTGATGAAATTGAAGCAAAATCGTAACTTTCACATTTATCTACCTAAAGATAATATTTTCCAACCTCTGACTACTGTATTTTCAGTTACTGGGAAAAATCTCTACTGAGGCTGCTTCCAAAACATACAAAGATTAAATTTGCTGACTTATATTTAGAGAGCAACTACACAGGTTGTAAGACTGTGAGAATAATAAAAATGAAGTGAAAGGAAAATTGGAATTGGAGGTAATAACAAGGCCTCACATTTTCAAAAGAGAATAGAAAATATTGAATCAGATTAAGTACTGAAGAGTTGAAACAGAATTTTGAACACGTTATCATAAAAAAGTTGTTATCATAAAAATCAATTCCATAAATATTTATTAAGTGGGTGATTTGTGCATTCTAAGCTTATCCCTTTTTGAACTCATTCACTGGTTCAAAAAGGCAGTTGCTTTCGGAAATAATGATGATGATGATAATAATTTAAAATCTTGATATAAATCACCTGAAATTGGATTCATATAGTACAGATACTTGCACCTTAGTAAATGATGATTATTTGTTTCCATAAGCAAGTATCAATGAGGGTAAAGTTGAAATTAAGGGTAGTGAACAGGGAAAGAAGAGATATAGCACAAGGATGACAGAATTTGGTTGGGCAAAGAGATGATCACCAGGAAGCAAAGGAATCAGATTTGAAGATCATCTTAAATAATTAAAGAAAAAAATCACATTGTTCTTACTTTAAATATAACTTTAATTATTCTCATACAACCTGTATAAAATATTTAGGAACTGGAAAAGTACAAAAAGGGGGAAAAGTCCCCAAATTTTGACCAAATTTATTTATATGATGGAACACTAATAAAATATTAAATATTCTTATACATTTTTGTATGTGTGTGTGAGCACATGTAAACACACAGTGTTTAATAAGGGATTTTCTAAATATAATCTTCTGTAATTTGGTATTTTGAACACACACATATAAATCCACACATATACGTGCACGCATACACAATCTTTCTTTCCATGTCAACAAATTAGATTTGTATCATACTATTAGTGGATACTTGTATTTCTTTGCAAATTGTATTATTACTTTTTGTAATCCATTTCTTCTGAGATTTTTCTTTTTCTTTCTTTTTTTAAGATAAATAATGCTTTCATAAGCACAGTTTTTCTGGTTATTTTCCTGGCAATTCATATAACCAGTTTTGCCTCTGAGATTCTAGTGAAATTAATTTCTAAAAAGTATCTCTGGATAGATGAAGACAGAAGTGGAATGCATGCAAAGAAAAACTTAAAATTTCAGTCTATCTGTGTTTCAGGTGTATGGGAACCAAAGTAAATAGTTTTTTCCCCAAAGCACAAATTTTAATTAAGTATACCTAATGCCAGTTTGGCAACATAGTTACTTCTTGAAAATACTTGTGTGTAAAATTATATCTAACAATGCCTTAGTTATCATCAATAACTAAAGATATATTAAAAATATTAAAAAATGACAGGATTAGGCATCACCAAGCCAGAGGGATGATGACTCAAAGAACAATGGAAGCTGTCTATTGTCTACACTGGCTGAACTTCAGTTCTGCTTATTATGTAATTTAAATTTCGGTATATGCTCTCATATCAATTTATGACCTAAGATTTGACACAGGGTTACTTTACAAGAGTTGAGCTAAATTGAATATCTAATGAGTAGTGAAAATTTTTAGTTTTCATTTGGTTTGGGTTTAGTTTGGTTTTTATAATAAGACATATGCCATTTAAATTCCATTAATTCTAGTAGAAGGAATTAAAATAATCGATATTAGTCCTCAGGGAGATGTCTCCTGTCATCAGATTTTAGTCCTATCTGGTGCAACAGTTCAATTGTGTGTTTTAAAATTCACACAGAATTACTGGAGTGTGAATTACTAAATAGGAAGGCACTTAAAGCACAGGAGCATTAGAAAAACAACACTGAATTTGAAGAGATTTGTGCTTTACACCAGCACTATTTGATTGTCTAAAAAAATCAGAGGATGTACAGTCTACGGCCCTTAGATTATATCTTCTCTCTAATAGAATACAACTTTTAACTTTAGATAAATAATTGAGCCTTGGTATCCTCAGGTGTAAATTGCCTACCTACTCACTCTCAGTGTCATGAGAATAAAATGCCTGTGTATAGAAAAACACATTAAAGTTCTTAGCAAACCCGGATATATACATAACATTATAATACCAAATTTTATAGTTCATCTGGAAATGCAATGCAGTCTTTCCTATTAAAATCCCTACTAAATGACTGCAAAGTTGACCCCTACAACCTGGGATCAAATATCAAAATCTGATGTCAAAAGTCTGTATGATGTTCTTCCTTTTGAAAGAAATCTTTCAGTCTGTCAGACAGTCAGTTAAGAGTAGGTAATTTTATTGAGTGCTCTCTCTGCCAGGATATTGAATTCCCTCACCCATCTCAAAAGCTTTGTGTTATCTTTGACTCCCACCTCTCCTTTGTGTTCCGTGCCTATCAGTTATGAAACGGCCTGGGACAGACTCCATTGCTCCTGCTTTTGCTGTTCTGGGCCCATGAGTTCAGCTGCATTTCATTTCCTGTACTGGATGTCAATAAGGTTGTTAATTCTACCCTTACATAAAAGCATTACTCTAACCAGTTTCAAGATGTTTCTGATCCTTACAACCAAAATAGTCATAATTAGAATACTTTCTGGCTTTACTCCTCCATGGGAAATCTACTTTATATGAAAACTAGTATTTCCTTCAGACCTCCCAATACCCTGTATCTCCACTTGCATATTATTATTATTTTTTTAATCTTTATCTGTTGAAATTGCAGTTCTCTAAAAGCCCAGTTTAGATGCTATTGTATCAATGAAAACTTGTCTCATTCAGGCCACCAGGCCGTGAGATCCATTGTTTTGTTTTGGTTTTACCTCTCTTATAATGCCTCCTTAATTCCTATATTTTCATCTTGCTGTATTACAAGATTTCAGCCATTGTCCATCCTTCACCCTCATACAGTAGATTGCTGGGTATTTGTGAGCAGGGAATGTTTTCTACTCATGTTTAAGACCTACACATGTAGCATGGTATTTTAGTCATTGTAAGAATAGATACGTGTAAAAAAAAAAAAAGAAAAGAAAAGTTGAACAAACAAAAAATGAGAACTACATAATATATTATAGGACTTCTATATATTATACAACACTGAACATCTGTTGTTAGGAAAACCTTTAATTGAAATAACAAAGAATATGTGTTATTTTAGAATTCTTACTCTGAAAATATTGTAATCTCTTCTTCTTCTTTTTTTTTTCTTGCTACTCTCTTCAGGGTCTGGTAGGCATGGAGCCATCTCAGAAGCACCCTGAGACACCAGCAAATGGCAGAACCCTGACCATGGACCCAATACTAATTTAATTTAAACAACGCATTAGTATGATTTACATTCTGTTTTTGGGCAACATTTCAAAAGGGAGGCTTACAAACCTCCAGCAATTCACTGATGAGACAAATATGAATGAAAAATTGATAAGTAGCTGTGATGGAGCCAGTTGGAGCAACAAAAAGAACAAAGAAACAAATTTTAAAAGTATCAGATAAGTGCAGCTGGATCGTATATTGACAATTAGGATAGCCAACATTATCATCATTCGTCATTCCCAATTGAATTTTCACAGTAGGTGATGCTATTCATTTGAAGAAACCAATTTATCTATTCATTTCAACTCAATTATTCATAAATTCTGTCTCACTAAAAAGACATAAGAAAGCCAATGGATGATGAAATCTAGAAGTTGAGATCATATCCAATATTATGCTATTGAGTTGTAAGGGACCTTAGAGGACCATTTTGTCTCAGTTTCCTTCCCACAGAAAGTCTCTTTTGCAAAATCCTTGGCCGATCCTTATTAATCTCCAGGTGGTCAAATGACTGGTGCATTTTATCATCCAGATTTTGTCACAGATACCACCTAAGGACTTCCCTGAACAGACCATTTAAACGAGAGTTCTTTGAAATTCTTTATTACAGCATTGTCTTTATTTCCTACATAGTGTTTTTTGCTATATAATACAGTACTACTTATTTAATAATTTATTTGTTTACTGTCAATCTCTACTGATAGAATGTAACATCCATAAGAACAAGGACCTTGTTTAGCTTGTTCACTGATGCATTTAACTTTTCTAAAATAGTTCCAGGCACATGGCAAAAATTCTACTAAGATGTAGTTCATGTTACTGAATAAAACTAAACATTACTTAAAACCTACAGTTATTATCTTTCAGGGAAGAACACTATTCCTAGAGGCTCCTGTTAGAAAGCCTTTCTACTTTTGGAGAAAAAACTTGTCATCTCATGACTGACTTCCTGTTCAGGCTTCTCTAACAGGGCTATTTTACCTTAAGGTTGAACATTTTAATATTTGAAGACTCAACCTTGAGCCAATCAAAAAGTTACTGAGTTTTAATCCTTTGTCACTCCCTCTCTTAGACACTGAGACAGATACACACACACACACACACACACACACACACGTGTATATATATATACATGTATATGTACATGTACATATACATTTTTTGATTTCTGAAATGACATTAAAAATAAAACCATGACACCTCACTGCTAAAGAGAAAATATTTGCTCAAGTTGTACATATATACATATATATGTACATGTACATATATATGTATATATATACGTGTGTGTGTGTGTATAACAAAAATTTAATAGTTGAAATGGTGGTTAAGATGCATATTTATCTTGTTACCAGGGCAGTTATTCTCACTTTCCTTGAGTTTATGGACTGTGTGTTATGAATCCATTAAAAATACAAATTTGCTGATCAGAAAATTACACATGCAAGCAAAAATTTACATACTATTTCCAGAGATTCACAAATACCTACATCTCTACTTAAAGACACTGAATGATGAACAAGATCTTTCAAGAAATAGTCTCTCTACTGATGGGCAATTGCCTTCCCTATGTCTTCATTTATTGAGGTTTCATAAATGCATGCTATTTCACAGATGGTGGTTTAGATCTAAATGGTTAACTCCTATCTCAGGACAAGAAGATGCTTTTTAATGTCAAAGTGTGTAATTTTCAACTGCAAATTATGAATGGTAAATCAGATTCTCTGGTCTGAACCTCCAAATCACTTGGCAAAAAATTGTCTTTCAAAATTTAGGAACATAATTCTACTAACCATTGTTAGGAATATTTTTACTTACATGACCTTAATTCAGTGATTTGAAATATAATTGCACTCAAATCCTCTCTCTACTCTGTTCCTGATTGTCTCCTTTAATAAACTCCACTAAGAAAAAGAATTTATTTTTGGTTTGCAGTGATTCCAAAGGCGAGATATAACGACCTTGATAGCTTCCTAAGTGATAAAAATTTTCCATAGGCAACACACATAAATAAAATGATTTGTTTTAATGTGCACTCATTATAGACATAGCCTGTTGTATTTCTCTCTACAGCAAATTAAATAGATGTTTTTATTCTGGCAGAAATCTCACTTTCCACACTTTGCTTTTGTCTCTCTTCTGAGAGGGATGAGACCTCCTCTGTCAACTTAGAAGCTCTTACTGTCACTAGGCAGAAAGAAAGCACCTCTCCGTGGATGAGGACTATCGTCTGCCAATAGATTTGGCTGTCAACCACCCAAAAGCACTGTCACTCAGTGTCAAAGCACTAACAACAAAGCAATTATCCACACAAAAAAGAAAGAGAATCAGAAGACCCAAGTTATGTAGATAAAACAGAGCCAGTGAAAAATATAACAAGCATCTCTGAAAACTAAAGGGTGGTTCTCTTACTTCCCCCTCTCTCTCCCAATATGCTGCCACATCATCCGTAAAGCCTTCCTATTTTTTTTTTTTTTTAAACTTAAAGCTTGGCAAGTATTCCCAATTATTTTCTGAAACACCAGCAACTTATATTCCACAGAACATACTTCTTCTACCAGTGGTTCTACCTTATTTGAGGGAAAAATATATTCAGGATCAATTAAAATTCAGACAAATCTACAACTTAATTTGTAAAAGCCAAGTAGAAGCAGCCCTAGAAAAAAAGACTGTCACACAGAGGATAATTTTAAATGGACAGAATAGAATTAGAAGCAGAAAAAGAACAACTAAATATTCAATTTTGGTGATACTAGGGAAAGTGTATCAAATATTATAATACTAAATAAAATGAATTTTAACCTATAGGCTACTAATAAGCCTTGTAGGCATTAATCAGGAATTCAGACCAAAGTTAGCATCCAAATATGGTAGAAAGATAGTGGCTTTGTAACAAATTGAATTTTCTCCCAGGTTATGCAGTTATTCATTTTTAAAAAGTTTCTTACATTCATTCAATAATTATTTATTAAGCACCTCAAATGTCCCCAAAACTACTAAAAAACCTGAGAATGCATAGGTGAAAAGTAAAAGGAGACTTGACTAGACTCGGAAAGAGTCTACTGGTAAAGATGAATGGAAGCAAGTAGATAAAAGATAATTCTTGGCTAGGGTGTCATGATAGTTCAGCTCTCTTTCAGGCTCTATATTTGATTTGTCCTGTGCCTTTGATCAAGTCATTTCCTTTCTCTGGAGCAAATTTCCGTGCTCTGCAAAATAAATGAGATGGGCTATCTGTTAACCTATAATAGACATTTGGTTCTAAAAAACTCCTCATGATTCTATTTGATGGCTCCTAAAATCTCTTTCTGTAACTCATATTCATACTTATAGGAAGATAACCTGGCTAACAAGAATAATTGGGGTATAACACTGAAAATAGTTTGTGAGTTTTTTTCCCCTGAAATCCATAATTTTTACTTTAGCCCACTAACATCATCATCATTATAATTAACATTATTACATTTTCAGGTGCTGGAATTTCTGCAACTTAATGGGAACATACACAAGAAAAAATGAAATTGATAAAAATATCCAAAATATTGAAAATACATTAACATTTTGGGAAGGTGTGGGGATGATGAACAAATTTAACTAAATTTTGAGGAGGGAGGAGGATGATGGCAGAGGAATAGGAGATCTAAATATCATCAGGTCCCAGGAGTTCAGCTAGATAGTTATCAAACCATACTGAATACCTACAAACTCAATAGGAGATAGAAGAGAAGAGAAGCAATACTAGCAACAGAAAATTGATCACTTTCCGGAAGGTAGGATGTGTATAGAAGTGAATCTGAGGCAACAGTGAATCTGAGGCAAAGATAGACTGTGGAGGGAGGGGCCAGCTCCCGGCAAGTGAAAAAGCAGCAGAGTACAAAGTTGGAACTTTTAGAAGTCTCCTCCACTGAGTGTCATCACTTCAGATGCTAAGCGGAGGATGGAGCCTTCATGGGGACTGTGTGGTCTCAGGATCTGCAGGGTCACAGAAAGACCGGGGTGTCTGAGTGTGGCAGAGCTCCCAGGTATCAGGTAGCAGGGAAGCTGGCTGCAGAGATGGGGTCAAGGAGTGGACTTTCAGCTCGGGATTATCTTAAAGCATGATGCATGGCACAGCTGGGCCACTGCTCTTCAGGCAAGGATCCAACAATCAGCAGATCCAGGGAAACTCACCTTCCTTCTGCCAGGGGAATGGCTGGGAGTGCACTACAGGAATCAGGTGGGTTTGGAGACACGAAACGGGGCTGTGCACCAGAGATAGAAATGCTCAGTCACAGGCTGGGTGAGCTTGGACTTTGGCCAGAGACCAGGGAGACAGGAGGGGTTGACTGCTTTTCTCTGAAGGTGCATTGAGAAATGGAGGCTTGAGCTCTCAGCTCCTGTGGGGCCAGAGATTGGGAGACCACCATTTTCATTCCCATCCTCCAAACTATAGAAAACGTTCAGGGAACAAAGGCACCCAAGACTCAAACGGAGCTGATTACTTAGCCTGACACCTGGCAAGGGCAGTGCAATTCTGCTTTGGGCAAAGACATTTGAGAATCTCTACAAGAGGTCCCTCCACCAGAGAAGATTAGTAAGAACATCCAGCCTAGACCAGATTCACCAATCAACGAGAACTGTGGAACTCCAGAGCTAGGGGAAAGCAACACATAGAATTCATGGCTCTTTTCCCATGATCCTTTAGTTTTTCAAAGTTTAGTTTTTAAAATTTTACTTCTTTTTTTTTTTTTTGGTTTTTCCTCTTTCCTATTTCAATGTTCTTTAAATATTTTATCTTAACAATACCTTTTAAAATATTTTTAAATTTTCATTGTTATAGTCATATTTTATCCCTTCATTGTATTTAACCTTATTCTTTGTATAAATACAGGATTTTTATTCTTAAAATTTGGGGATACAATTTCTTCCAATAGATCAAAATATACCCTAAATCCAGCACATGGCTTTGTTCTAGGCTCCAACCACATCACATTCTTTCCTCTTTTTTTTCTTTTTTCAACAAACTTCTTATCAATTCCTTTTTTAGAATGGATTTAAAATTTTCATCTTTACAGTCATATTCCATCCTTCATCGTGTTTACCCTAATTTTTGTATATATGTAAGTTTTTCTTTCTTTAAAATTTTGGGAGGTAGTTTCTCCTAGCAGACCAAAATATACCCAAAATCAAGTGTGTGGCTCAGTTTTATTCACCAGTCTAACACACACACACACACACGCACACACACACACACACACACATTTCCCCCTTTTTTCTCCCCTGGTTTCAGGTTTCTTCTGATTTGGTTAGTGTATATTTTTCTGGGGTCAATGGGTCATTACTACCCATTTAGTTTTTTGTTCTCTCATCCATCTATTCTTATCTGGATAAAATGACAAGGTGGAAAAACTTACCACAAAAAACAAACAAACAAACAAACAAACAAACAAAAAAACCAAGAGGCTGTACCAATGGTGGCTAGGGACTTAATCAAGATGGATGAGTCATATGTCAGAACTAGAGTTCAGAATAATTATTATCAAGGTACTAGATGGGCTTGAAAAAAACATGGAAGATACTAGAGAATCCCTTTCTGGAGAAATAAAAGAACTAAAATCTAACCAAGTCAAAATAAAAAAGCTATTAATGAGGAACAATAAAAAATAGAGGTTCTTACTGCTAGGATGAATGAAGCAGAAGAGAGAATTAGTGATACAGAAGACCAAATGATGGAAAATAAAGAAGCTGAGCAAAAGAGAGACAAACAACTACTGGAACACAAGGAGAGAATTTGAGAGATAAGGGATGCCATAAGACAAAACAATATTAATATAAGTGGGATTCCAGAGAAGGGGTGCAGAGAAGTAGAAAGGGAGAGAGAGCAGAAGATATACTGGAGGAAATTATAGCATAGAATTTCCCTAATTTGGTGAAGGGAACAAACATCAAAATCCAGCAGGCATGGAGAACCTCTCTCAAAATTAATAAAAATAGATCCATACCCCATTATCTAATAGTAAAACATAAAATTCTTACTGACAAAGAGAAAATCCTGAAAGCAGCTTGGAACAAAAGGTTGGTAACATAAAATGGTAGAAATATGAGATTGGTAGTAGACATATCCATAGAGACCTGGCAGACCAGAAAGGACTGACATGATAGATTCAGAGCACTAAACAATAATATGCAGCCAAGAATACTATATCCAGCTAGACTGTCGATGAAAATAGAAGGAGATGAAAGCCTTCCAGGAAAAACAAAAACTAAAAGAATTTACAAACACCAAACCATCCCCACAAGAAATATTGAAAGGGGTCCTTTAAGCAAAGAGAGAGCCTGAAAGTAACAGACCAGAAAGGAACAGAGACACTACACAGTAACAGTCACCTTACAGGCAATACAATGGCACTAAATTCATATCTTTCAATAGTTATCCTGAATGTAAATGGGCTAAATGCCCCAATCAAAAGACACAGGGTATCAGAATGGATATAAAAATGAGACCCACAATAAGCTGTCTACAAGAAACTCATTTTAGACCCAAAGACACCTCCAGAAGGGGTTGAAAACAATTTACCATAATAATGAACATTCAAAGAAAGCTGGGGTGGCAATCCTTATATCAGATCAATTAGATTTTAAGTAAAAGACTATAATAAAAGATGAGGAAGGACACTATATCATACTTAAAGTGTCTGTCCAACCATAAGATTGAGCAATTTTAAATATGTATGCCCATAACATGGGAGCAGCCAATTATATAAATCAATTAATAACAAAATCAAAGAAACACATTGCCAATAATACAATAATGTAGGGGACTTTAAACCCCCTTACTGAAATGGATAGGTTATGTAAGCAATAGATCAATAAGAAAATAAAGGCTTTAAATGGCACACTGGGCCAGATGGAAATCACAGATATATACAAAACATTCCATCCCTAAGCAACAGAATACACATTTTTCTCTAGTACACCTGGAAAATTCTCCAAAATAGATCACATCCTGGGTCATAAATCAGGTCTCAACTGGTACCAAAATATTGGGATCATTCCCTACATATTTTCAGACCACAATGCTTAGAAACTAGAACTCAACCACAAGAAGAAAGATGGAAAGAACTCAAATACATGGAGGTTAAAGAGCATCCCACTAAGAAATCAATGGGTCAATCAGGAATTTATAAAGAAGAATTTAAAAAATTCATGGAAACAAATTAAAATGAAAACAATTGTTCAAAATCTTTGGGATACAGTAAAGGTGGTCCTGAGAGGAAAGTACATAGCAATGCAAGCCTTTCTTAAGAAACAAGGAAGTTCTCAAATACAAAGCCTAACCCTGCACATAAAGGGGCTATAGAAAGAATGGAGAAGAAAGCCTAAACCCAGTAGAAGAAGAGAAATAAGAAAGATCAGAACAGAGATCACTGAAATAAAAACCAAAAGAACAGTAGAACAAATCAATGAAACTCAGAGCTGTTCTTTGAAAATATTAATAAGATTGATAACTCCCTGGCCAGACTTATCAAAAAGAAAAGAGAAAGGACCCACATTAATAAAATCAAGAAAGAAAGAAGAGAGATCACAACCAACAACAAAGAAAAACAAACAATTATAAAAACATATTACGAGCAACTATACACTACCAAATTTGACAACCTGGAAGAAATGGATGCATTCCTCAAGACATATAAACTACTAAAACTGAACCAGGAAGAAATAGAAAACCCGAACAGACCCATAACCAGTAAGGAGATTGAAGCAGTCACCAAAAATCTCCCAACAAACAAGAGCCCAGGGCCAGATGGCTTCCCAGGGGAATTCTACCAAAGTTTAAAGAATTAATACGTATTCCCCTGAAACTATTCCAAAAAATAGAAAAGAAAGGAAAACTTCCAGACTCATTTATGAGGCCAGAATTACCTTGATTCCAAAACCAGATAAAGACCCCATAAAAAAGGAGAATTACAGACCAATACCATTGATGGACACAGATGCAAAAATTCTCACCAAAATACTAGCCAATAGGATCAACAGTACATTAAAAGGATATTCATCACAACCAAGTGGGGTTTATTCCTGGGCTGTAATAATGGTTCAACATCTGCAAATTAATCAGTGTGTACATTAATGAAAGAAAGAACAAGAACCATATGATACTCTCAATAGATGCTGAAAAAGCATTTGACAAAGTACAGCATCCTTTCTTCGTCAAAACTCTTCACAGTGCAGGCGTAGAGGGTACATACCTCAATATCATCAAAGCCGTCTATGAAAAACCCACAGCAAATATCATTCTCAATGGGGAAAAAGTGAGAGCATTTCCGGTAAGATCAGGAACATGCAGAGATGTCCATTATCACCACTGCTATTCATCATAGTACTAGAAGTCCTAGCTTCAGCAATCAGACAACAACAACAACAAAAAATAAAAGGCATCGTAATCAGCAAAGAAGTCAAACTATCACTCTTTGCAGATGATATGATACTTTATGTGGAAAACCCAAAAGACTCTACTCCAAATCTGCTAGAAGTTGTACAGGAATTCAATAAAGTGTCAGGTTATAAAATCAATGCACAGAAATCAGTTACATTTCTATACACCAGCAATAAGAAAAAAGAAAGATACATTAAGGATTTTACATTTACAGTTGCACCCAAAACCATAAGATACCTAGGAATAAACCTAACCAAAGAGGCAAAGAATCTGTACTCAAAAAAACTATAAAGTACTCATGAAAGAAATTGAGGAAGACAGAAACGGAAAAGTGTTCCATGCTCATGGACTGGAAGAACCAATACTGTGAAAATGCTTATGCTTATTTAATGCAGTCCCTATCAAAATGCTATCATTTTTTTCAAAGAAATGGAACAAATAGTTGTAAAATTCATATGGAACCAGAAAAGTCCCTGAACAGCCAGAGGAATGTGGAAAAGGAAAGCCAAAGTTGGTGGCATCTTAATTCTAGATTTCAAGCTCTATTACAAAACCACAGTAATCAATACAGTATGGTACTAGCACAAAACAGACACACATACCAAGAGAACAGAGCAGACAGCCCAGAAATGAACCTCAAATCTATGGTCAACTAATCTTTGACAAAGCAGGAAAGAATGTCCAATGGAAAAAAGTCTCTTCAACAAATGGTGCTGGGAAGATTAGACAGCCACGTGCAGAAGAATCAAATGAATCATTTCCTTACACCACACACAAAAATAGACTCTAAATGGATGAAAGCCCTCAATGTGAGACAGGAATCCATCAAAATTCTTGAGGAGAACACAGGCAACAACCACTTCAATCTCAGCCACAGCAACTTCTTCTTAGAAATATCACCAAAAGTAAGGGAAGCACGTGCAAAAATGAACTATTGGAACTTCATCAAGATCAAAAGCTTTTGCACAGCAAAGGAAACAGTCAACAAAACCAAAAGACAACTGACAGATTGGGCGAAGATATTTGCAAATGGCCCCAAACCTATAAAGAACCTATCAACTCAACACACAAAGAACAAATAATCCAATCAAGAAATGGGCAGAAGACATGAACAGACATTTCTGCAAAGAAGACCTCCAAATGGCCAGCAGACCATGAAAAAGTGTTCAACATCACTCAGCCTCAGGGAAATACAAATCAAAACCACAGTGAGATACTACCTCACACTATGCAGAATGGCTAAAATTAACCAGTCAAGAAAAGATAAATGTAGGTGAGGGTGCAGAGAAAGGGGAACCCTCCTACACTATTGGTGGGAATGCAAGCTGGTGCTGCCACACTGGAGAACAGTATGCACATTCCTCATGGCTCAGTTGGTTGAGCAGCTGCCTTCGGCTCAGGTCATGATCCCAGCGTCCTGGGATTGAGTCCCACATCGGGCTCCTTGCTCCACAGGGAGCCTGCTTCTCCCTCTGACTCTGTCTGCCACTCTGCCTGTGCTCGCTCTGGCTCTCTCTCTCTCTCTGACAAATAAATAAATAAAATCTTTAAAAAAAAAAAAATTTGAAAATAGAGCTACCAAGCAATTGTGACCCAGCAATCACACTACTGGATATTTACCCTAAAGATAAAAATGTAGTGATCTAAAGGGGTATATGCACCTGAATACTTATAGTAACAATGTCCACAATAGCTAAACTATGGAAAGAACCTAGATGTCCATCCACAGATGAATGGATAAAGAAGATGCAGTCTCTCTCTGTGTGTGTGTGTGTGTGTGTGTGTGTGTGTAATGGATTACTATACAGCTATCAAAAAACCCACAAAATCGAAATCTTGCCATTTGTGACAACGTGGATGGAACTAGAGGGTATTATTCTAAGTAAAATAAGTTAATCAGAGAATGACAATTATCATGTGATCTCTCTGATATGAGGAACTGGAGGGGCAGGGGCAGGGTTGTGGGGGCTAGGGAGGGGAAAAAATGAAACAAGATGGGATCTTGGGAGACAAACCATAAGAGACTCCTAATCTCACAAAATAAACTGAGGTTTGCTGGAGAATGGGGGGTTAGGGATAGGGTAGCTGGGCTATTGAAATTGAAGGTATGCGCTATGATGAATGCTGTGAAATGTGCAAGCAAGCCTGATGATTTACAGACCTGTACCCCTGGGGCAAGTAATACATTATATATATGTTAGTATTTTTTAAAAAAATTAACTAAATTTGTTTCTAACTTAAACTTTTAGAGAACTATTAGTGTTCTACATTACTATTGGATGAAGACATCTGTTATTAATCTAGATATATTTGTTTATTCTCTGGGTGCTTTGTTTTTTCCAGGTGAGTCTTAAAAAATATAAAAATAGTGTATCAGGGGCACCTGGGTGGCTCAGTGGTTTAAGCCTCTGCCTTCAACTCGGGTCATGATCTCAGGGTCCTGGGATCGAGCCCCGCATCGGGCTCTCTGCTCAGCGGGGAGCCTGCTTCCCCCTCTCTCTCTGCCTGCCTCTCTGCCTACTTGTGATCTCTCTCTGTCTATCAAATAAATAAATAAAAATCTTTTATAAAAAAAAATAGGGTCTCAGAATTTTAAAAAAATTGTACCATGCCATCAATTTTAATTTTGGTTCCCTTAGATGAGAAGTCCTATATAATTTTGTAAGCTGTTAGTTATCATGACAATATGAGATTATATGAAGGACAGGATGAGTTTTAATAGTTTGTTTTAAAAATTTAACAAAATTTAACCTATATTAACAATAAACAAGATTTGGCATGTTTTTTTAGTAGAATACATAAATTTTTATTAATACTTACTGAATTTGTCTAAGTCCTTTGCAGAAAAATTTAAAATATAGTAAATGTATTACATGATTTTTGCCAAATTCTGAATTGTCTGATTTGATGTTGAAAAGTAGAAAATTCAATATATTCATGAGTAAAACTATAGGAAGAAATTTAAATTTTATGCAGAAATGATAAATAATAGTTTATCTTTATTATTTCATTTCCTAGTTTTTTATATTTCTTTCACCACATCTTCCCCTGGTGATTACCAGTTAATTTCATTTGGTTACTCTGCTTTGAGGACAAACATGTATTCTGCCTTTCAATATAAAAACAGTAAAATGTGACAGGGATGTGAAAATACCTGAGTAGGTACCAAAACTGTCTAAGAAAAGCTTTCACACTAAAAATTCCATACTCATTTTGTTAGACTTAAACACAGTAGCCAAGATTCAGTGTGTGTGTGATGTTTCTTCTCCAAAGCAACATCAACTATTTCGTCATGATCTGTGCACCCTAATTTCTAGATGGAGATTCTAACTTTAAGCTAGTTTTCCAGTTAAGTATTTGGGAGGCTGTAGAAACAACAGTGATATTCGAGAAAGATCAGATTAAAGGCATAATGTTGCATTGAGTAAGCCCATGACTAGTAGACTATAGTCACCTCCTCCTAAAATAGGTAGGCATATTTTATTCATCTTTCATTTCTGATCATCCAGCACCCAGCTGGCATACAGTTCAATATGTGGTACATATTTTTCACACCAAAATTAGTTACATAGATGCTATAAATAACGACACTCTTTTTTCAGTATAGTTTTTGCCATCAGAGTAACTAGTGGAATTGATGACCTCTATGGTAGTTAGACTACCAACTCTGAAATTATATCAAATATTGTATCAAATATTCCAAATTATTTGTTAGGAAGAATATACCAAACATCTCAGATCATAAATATATATTTCTTATTTTGAGTAGTTCAGATTAAAAAGGAACACACACACACACACACACACACAGAGGCATATACACACACTAGCATTCACTCCATTCATAATGGTTACTTATATTTCAGCATTTGTATTTATGGACAATTTTGGACCAATATAGAAAATATTGGAATGAAGAGTTGTCATTCATTTATTCTTTTTCCAATGTACTGAAAAAAATTATTTTTTGCAGTATTATTAAAAAAATTTAATCTAAACTCCCATTTAACTTTATGTTTATCAGAATCAACTTTCAAGATGATAATTCACCAATGAAAATAAATGACTATTTATGTTTTCCATAACTACCAAACAAGAAAGTGACACTAACTGCCATTTGATTTTTAAAAAGATTATGACACAGCCAAGGTACTGAAATTTTATTTTCAAATTATAAGAGGAGCCGATACTGTATTTTACAAGCTGGAAACCTGGTGGAATCATAGGCTTTACAGTATTTTGCATATATTTTATGTAGTTTTGCAAACATAATACATTCATTCTATTTCAAGGTGAGAGAAAACTTTTTTTTATTTATTCCAAATTTTATAAAAACTGCTTGCTTTTATAACATCTCCATTGGTAAGATGATGATGATAATAGTGTTGATAGGAAATGCTTATCTAGCTGAACTTGACCCTGTTCAAAATACTTTACACATCTTAATCCATTTAATGATACCAGTAACTCTCTGAGGTTTCTGTTATTTCTATTTTACAGAAGAGAAAACTACAGTTAAGCAACTTGCCTTGATCGCACTGCTAGTTAGGTGGCAGATCTGGAATTGGATCCAATACATTCTGCTTCAAATTCAATGCTCTGAACTGGTAGATTAAAGATGTCAATATTAATATTTTTTTAAAGATTTTATTTATTTGACAGAGAGAGAGAGATCTCAAGCCAGCAGAGACGTAGGCAGAGATAGAGGCGGGAAGCAGGCTCTCCACTGAGCAGAAAGCCCGACATGGACATGAGACTCGATCCCAGGACCCTGAGACCACGACCCGAGCTGAAGGCAGAGGCTGAATCCACTGAGCCACTCAAGTGCCCCAATATTAATATGTTTTAATTAAAAACACTAAAATATATTAACTAGTGATAAATTACAAGAAAGAAAAGTTGAATTTATCTTAAAAATAACTTTACAAACTGGTTATATTAGAATAAGTGCTTAAAATAAGAAATGGTTGTTGGGGTGGCAAAAGATTATATCACTTTCTGGTATCTAGGCATAAAATGGTACAATTCAATAAAAACTCTAAGAGAAGTTTGAGTAATTTTAGGTAAAATGACCTTGTTGACTTAAGTTTTGAAGCAAAAAGGATATTAAGGTTAAATACTTCTCTTTGTACAGATTAATTTTGAATGATCAACTTGACAAATAGTCGGGTTGAGTTCACTTGATAATTAACAATTTTGCTGAATGAATTTTATTTCATTTAATTCTGATACTAAGTAAAATTCCATTCTTGTATCATATTTTTCAAAACATCAGCTAAATTACTTACCAAATATGTCAAATAAATATAGGTCTAAGCTATAGAACTCTCAGAACCAATTACACAAAAAGGTCAACATTTACCAATTAAATAAAGAAGTTTGCATTCCAGTACATATTTACTAAAAGCAAAATTAAAAATGTAGAAAACTCATGTGGCTTTCTTACATACACAAAGATGGCATCAGTTTTGTGAACGAAGAGAAAAAGTTACTGAACAGTTCATCAGTAGAGTGCTATGCTTGAAATAGTAAGATAAGTAACAGAAAATAAAAACCAAACTTCAGAAGGATTTCACATTTTAAAAAGAGAAAAATCCCATATATATTCTTTTATATTGTATTAGTGCAGACAACACTGGCATTTCTGGATAGTCCTTGATAGAAAAGGATCAGTTTTTGAGATAGACCCCAAATGGTTTTATAATAGTTTCATTTTGTCCTTGAATAAAATGGGCCAGGCTCAGAGATGAGTTGACTAAACACAAAGGGTGATCTTGACCTTTCCCTTGCTCTGAGTTCACCAGAGCTATCCTATTAGAACTTTCATAGATCTACTTCTGCTTTATTTTATAGTTGTATCTATGTGTATATTTTTTGTCTTATCTCTAGCACTTCCAAACCTAATAGCTGGAAATATAAAAGAAGTCCAGAAATTGTTGTCACGTATAGCACATATGAATGAGTTTCTTAGAATCTTTGCCAATTTGGGTATCTCCCAACTTGGAAACTTTCCCAGATGGGTGCACTTAAAAAAGTTATGTCATTCTCCAAGTTGTTGTTGACAAATGTTTCTGTGGATGCTAATAGACGTAAATGTTATTTCCTATTTAGACTAAGTATAGAAATGGAGCATTTACAGCATCACATTAGAGATTCTTATCAGCCAGGAGTAGAAAAGGGCCTGGGAGGGAGACAAAAACATTGCAATTGCATACAGTGATTAATTCATGTGTAGGGTTTGCCAAGGTGTGTGTTTCTGGAGAATTCAAGCCTGAGCTCAGAAGTAGGATTATGATTGTGTTATGTGGGAGGGGTCACAAATATCTGGAGTTTTAAAAGAAATGATCTCTATTTTTAATTAAATTATACTATTTTTTTCCCTGTTATAATTGGTATAGACTAGAATTCTAATCTGATTCTCTGCAAACTATACTCAGAATATTCAAAAAAATTACCGGATAGCAGATGGTGGTAAAGTATAAAAAATGAGAACATGTTCTTAGCACCTGAACTAAGGACAGGATTTTCTATAGGCATACACAGTGGAGAAAGAATAGTCCCAGATCCTCACATGATCCTGAATCTGAGTTGGGAGGTAATTCTATTTCTTACAATCGGGTCTTTGGCAGTTTCTTTTGCTTCATCCAGACAAATATTGGGAAAAGAGAAAGCAAAGGGGAAAAATGGAAAAATTATGTGAACTCAAGCAGAGAGCCAAAGAACACCATTTCAAAACATGATAATTCCTCTGCGAGTTCAAGGTTAGAAGAATATCAAATTGATCCTAAATAAGATACATATTAATATTTAATATGATTTCCTCCTGCCCATGTGCCAGTCAGACATTTGGTCCTTAGCATGACATTAATGAGACTGTGAGCTCCTTGAGACAGACACCATGTCTGGTTTGTTTCTCCACACCCCATGGGATGAATCCCAGTGACTAGTACCTAGAAGGGGCTCAATGCATATTTAAAGAGAAAAATCCAAAATAATTAGCCTAGTGTTTATCTTAGACAAAGCTTTACTTCCATTCAAAATTAGTTACTTGCTGCCACATAGCTCTCGAAACTTCTGTATTGTAAATGAGCAACTATAAATAAATACAAATCATTGTTACATTTGCAAAATTAAACACTGAACTGTGTGGTTGCCAGGGCCATTTCCAGGATTAACATTTTCTTACCTTTGACACATCATTCAGTGCTCCTGTTTTATGATGAGACAAAAAAAAATGTAGAGTACTAGCTTTGGAAATGCTTTTCTCTCTTCAGGGTGGGGTTTTTTTTGTTTGTTTGTTTTTGTTTTTTTGTTTCCTTTTCTTTTCCTTTTCTTTCTTTCTTTCTTTCTTTCTTTCTCTCGGTAGAGGGGAGTCAATGTGAATATGTTGGCAATTTCAAATAAAAACTATTGCTTTGCTTCAGGTTAAATCACTTAACCTGCTGTGAAGCAATTAGAATCCATTTCGCTACTGAGCACAGCTAGATGCTTAATAAAAGGGTCACAGGGAGTCACACACAAAGATGGTCACTCAACGCTGCAAATCCACCAGCTGTGCAAAATGGTCACTACCCTGATGCTGGACAAGTAGGTCCATTCCCTGACTCCCACTCCCCATTTTGTAAAGACAACTGAATTCCAGAATTTACAGCCTGTAAGAGTAAGGCAAGTGATTGCATGCATTTTTAAAAATGCTATTTTATTAAATTTTATTTTACATGATAGAGAATGTTGCCAGAGTTTTTTACATACATGATAAATCTCTCACTTTTCTTATTTATTGGCAAATGATGAAAGTCAAAAACAATTCATCACCTGCTGGGGCCACTCATATATAAAACCAAGCCTGCTGTTATCCACTGTGCTTTAAATCAAAACCACACAGCTAACACACTCTCGCCCTTGCACATTCCCACACTCAGAGAAAAGAGAAGGCAAACATAATAAATGTCTTCTCAGAAACAGAAGCAGTTCAACAGTCAGCCAAAACAAAATATCCTCTCTCCTATTTACCTATATTGTTCTTCTTAAAGAACAATAATGTAATGGGAAAGTAGTCCAGACTTCCAATGCTCCTACCCAGGTCTGAAGTCTACTTAATTTACCACTTAATTAGCCACTAATCTTTCCTTAAGATTGCTCAAAACATACATCCCTAATTCTCTAAATTACAATCTAAACAGTATTTTTTTTCTAATGAAAACAAAGAGACTCTATATTTATGCAAGAATATGAAAGAAATGCAAAAGTTATTTTTTGCTTTTACAATAGGAATGTATTAAATGTGAAAGACTACTTAAGGGGTGGAGATTTACTTATGTGTAACTTAAAAATTTTTTTTGAATGTGCCAGGTAGAAAAAATATTAATTGACACTTACACTTCTATTTTAACATTTTCTTTTTTTTTTTAAAGATTTTATTTATTTATTTGACAGAGAGAGATTACAAGTAGGCAGAGAGGCAGGCAGAGAGAGAGAGGAGGAAGCAGGCTCCCTGCCGAGCAGAGAGCCCGATGCGGGACTCGATCCCAGGACCCTGAGATCATGACCTGAGCCGAAGGCAGCGGCCTAACCCACTGAGCCACCCAGGCGCCCACACTTCTATTTTAATTCTACATCCTGAAATATAAATTTCTTTTTTTTTTTAAAGATTTTATTTATTTATTTGACAGAAGAGAGAGATCACAAGTAGGCAGAGAGTTAGGCGGGAGGGGGGGGAGGAGCAGGCTCCCCACTGAGCAGGGAACCTGATGCGGGGCTTGATCCCAGGACCCTGAGATCATGACCTGAGCCAAAGGCAGAGGCTTAACCCACTAAGCACCCAGGCACCCCCTAAAATACAAATTCCTAAAACTGCACCCTGTCATAATCCTGAAGTCATGCTGAAATTCCCATTAATATCAGGGATGTTCTATAGTATCTTAACTTTATAAAGGTAAAGTAAAAGCAATTCACATTTTCTATGCACACTTTGACCATGATACTGGTTGGCTGAGTATTTTTTTGAGTTCCTGTGGCATGTACCCATTAGTTTCAGTGGAGAAAGATAATGACTCTGTGGTATAGCAATTTATCATACTACTTTAGATCTGAATTCCATATTCAGCCACTACACGTGAAACCAATCTACAAAGAAGACAGAAAACCAGGAGAACTTGAACACCAAATATCTTGGATCAGTTATTGTTGACCACTGCAAGAAGAAAATCGTACTGCTTTAATTGTTTTGTCTGAGACTCCATCTCATCATGTAAATCAAGAGGGAATTGCTCTGCCTTATCAGGGTCTCTACAATTTTTCTCCCTTTCATGGGTCAGGACATGGATATCTATTTCATTATTTGCCATTCAAAGATGGCAAAGGGAGAACAAGTGTGAATTTACTGTACTTGGATTCTCTTCTTGATTCAAAGGGTTGAAGACATTTGTCTAATATCAGCAGAAAAGTAGCATAGGGTGGCTTTCACTAGTTGTTTTATTTTTTTTTATTTATTTTCTTTTTAAGATTTTATTTATTTATTTGACAGAGAGAGATCACAAGTAGATGGAGAGAGAGGCAGTCAGAGAGAGAGAGAGGGAAGCAGGCTCCCTGCTGAGCAGAAAGCCCGATGTGGGACTCGATCCCAGGACCCTGAGATCATGACCTGAGCCGAAGGCAGCGGCTTAACCCAGTGAGCCACCCAGGCGCCCTCACTAGTTGTTTTAGACAAATCATGGAATTTGTCCTGAAACATCCGTACTTTTAATACTCTTAGAAACCAGTGGAATGCAGATTTTTGTTTGTTTGTTTGTTTGCTTGCTTAACGATGGCCAACTGGGGTCTAGTAGGTTCAGGGGCCATAATTAAATCTACTTTCTCTGAAATCGAAACATTGGGTTTGGCTTCATCAGCACTCAGAATGAAAGAAAACTATTATTTCGGTAGTAGAGCGTTGGATTGCTTACATCTCTAAGGATATGGTTGTTACAGCAGCTACTTCACCAAATCCAATCTCCTTACAAAGCCAGAAGTCAAGAGATTTATCATTACCAGTGCTGGGTGATTAGAAAGTTTAATTCGTCAATGCCATTTAGTGGCCAGTGAATGCATGGATCAGACCTATCTGGAAGCTGGCTTTTAATGGTAAAAGGGGAATTCACCTAGACAGATAATCTATTTCTCAAAAAGGAATTGACTTTAAAAAGTCTATTTGATGGTACCTTCATTCATTTATTACTGCTATTTGGAAATGTCCTATCTCCATAGTTTTCCAAGTCCTTAGTTCCTCTCTACTAGTTCTCTGAACTCTGAGATTATCTACCTGTTGGAAAGATTTTCACAGTTATCCAGAAGACCAGAGCAAATATAAAATGGAAAGGAGAAACACACAAACTAACCAACCTTCATTTTTTGGCCACTCTTACTTCAGTAGGCCACCCTGAAGAATCTTCAAATGGTAAGATACTCATGGCTAAGTTAAAAACAATATGATTGAATTATGTAAGCCTTACTTACACTTAGTTATTCTGCTATAAAAATAGTCCTGATAAGAGTTGGCCAAAGAAGAATAGTGTGTTGAACTTTATTATAATTTTACTAACAAATTTTGGTTTTCTAATGAAGTTAAATTTAAAATGGTCTTTTCTGAAACTCTTGAAACATAAAATAATTCATCTAATTACCTTGTTAGAAGCACGTATGGAAAATATATTTCAGATTCAGCTCTCACCTACTATTCAGATACTATTTTTTGAAGTCACAAAATTACTCATGATATGCCTTCTGAATATTACTACAGTCAAAATCAATTCCTTTCATTATTTACTTTGAGTATGTTCTTAAGTATTTCTTAAGTGAATTCTCTTCCCTGCCCCCTCTCCACACACCCTTTTTCTGCCCAATTTTTTAAATTTACCATTCCTTTCAATAAAGGACTTATCTCCATGGAAAGTATAATACTTCCATAAAGTAACTTACTCTCATGGAAAAATACCCTTTTCCTCATTATGAAGGTATTTCCTCTCATGAGATCCATTTCATGATTCAAGTGTTGTGATATATATATATATATATATATATGGCTAAGTCAAGGCTACGTAAAGCATTGTCCTTGGGTAGATGGCAATCTGAAAACTCTTACTGGTCTGCAATGTGATGGACAGTGCTAGGATATAAATTACAACACTAGGCCCACTGTTGTGTTCAGCTGACATTTTTTTTTTCATAGAAGGAGTTTCTCAGTAAGGAAATAGTGTGTGAATTTGCCTTCTGGTGCACGCTGCATGTCTTATCAGAGTCCATTAATAAGCAGTTTAAGCACTAGCAATCTGAGTGACAAAGACTACCCATGTGTAATTGGTCTTATGCCTAATCTGGTTCAAAGATCTGTGGATTTAACAAATGGATAGATCTAGAGTATTTTAGCAGAGGACCTATTCTAAGTTGTCTTTCTCCCTTTTCTACCACAGAGCCCTTTCAATGTGGTAATGCACCACATCATTCATTCACACATTCACCTATATTTAATAGTGTCGCTTCACAGTGATACTTGTTTTCATAGAGTTTTTATTCTAATGAGAGATAACACCAAATAATAAAATAGACAAGTACCTAAACTATGCATATGCCAAAATTCATAAATGCGAACAAAATGATGCAATGAAACCAAGGAGGACAGAGTGGCATATACGTGTTGCTTCAGAATAAGCATAGGAGCTGAGAACGCAATGATGAGGAGAAATCATCCAGAGGGGATGTAAAGGAAAAGCTGTTTTCACAGGAAAACAACACCTGGTGCAAATGTCCCAACATGGATGAGCTTGACATGTTGGCAGAATAAGAAAAGAGCTTGGTGGAAATGAAGCCTAATGAGCAAATGGGAAGGGCCCAGGGCCTGCGCTAGGAAAGACCACCAATAACACCTTCTTCCTTAATCCACTATTCATCAGATTGGCATTATCACTTTAGCAGGCATGTTTCTTTTCAAATTGCTTAACATTTCCAATTCAAATTGACAGAATTATTGAGATCAACAAGCTACTAGCATGTCTAGAGTGATAACATTAGGAGTTATAATTAAATGTGTCTGACTTGCTTGAGAGCATAAGTTACTCCTTTAAAGTCACTCTTTAGGACTCAGGAATTTAATCAACTGAACACACTCTTGTGGCCTGAAAAAACGCTGCCTTGTGGAGGTATATAAGAAATTAAACCAAATAAGAAGCTAAACCAGGGCCTTGGGATTTGATTGTTTCAGAGGCCGTAGAGAGAACATGAAAAAGTCAAATGATCATGAAGAAGTCAAATGAATAAGTGAAATGACTGAATGATCACACTAGTCTGATGGTAAATTGTAGCCAACGTGAGTGATATGATAAGGAATGGGCTCATAGTGAAGTGGAAACCAATATGCCCTTTCTAAAAGTATATGTCACCATGGAGTTTCAGCCAATAATTTTTACATGGGCATATGGTTCTAACATGGCCAGATCTTCTCATCTGTTCATGAGAAAGTAGAATTTGGGATTTGGAGATGAATGCAAATGAACAGTTTAGAAGTTGGCAAGTTACTAAAAGCAAAGCAGATCAAACAAAATACAACTTCAGGCCTCCCTTAGCCCATGGCTGCTGGTTTGCAAACTTTGATTTAATCCTGGGGCTCAGCTGATACTCAAGAGATACACAAACATGACTATATTACTATATGGTAGCTTTCATGAATAGCCAGAGACCCTGTCCTATTTCTTATCTTACATGGTGGCAGTTTAAGCCCAGTAACAATAGTCCACAATAGTTCCACATTTTGTATCATTTCCCATCACTGGGGTTATAAATTCTGGGAATTTCAAATTCCTCCTAAGAGGTTAGTAAGTTTTATATACAACCCAGCAACAGTTACTCAGCTAAATGATACATTTCCAGAGAAAGACAGAGATTGATGCCACAAAGATATATTTTAATGCTTAATACTTTTTTTACTTGTAATACCTAATATTACTCTAAGGCACACCGGTCTACTACCTGTTGATAATCATTAATTTAACAAAAGCACTATAAGTGACAGCAAAAGATTGGTTCCTATACTATTTAATTGAACAGAATCAAAATCATTTTGGTTTAAGTGAGAAAAATATGAAAAGGAAAGCAGCTGTTGAATCACTCTGATTTCCATTTTCAATCAATAACTAGCCCCTGATATCTATTTCATTAACCCTCAGGAGAGAGATTTGCTACATGTCATGGGAAGAGAGTTGCTAGTAGGCAGGGTTACCTACCCCAATTGAATTCCTTTGGTTCCCTGGGCTGCAGTATGGTGTGTCTGACTATACTCTATGAGCTGCTCTGGGTGGCTGAACTCTACTGAATGCTTGAAAGTATCATAGCCCAAGACAGCAGTAAATACTTCATGGGGAAATATCTGTTACAGAAGCTCAGTAATCTTAGGTACCGCATTATTATCACTCACTAGTCAAGAGACCCTGGGTGCTTTTTGTCACACGTTGCCTTGTCTGGTCACCATAAAATAATGACCATTGGGTTACATATAGTATGATATGTGTGTATGTGTGTCTCTAGGCATGAGCTTCTGTTTTTCCCTTGCTAGTGGTTATTTTAGTAGAAAAATTTCATGTCTGACCTACACCTGGATGCTATCCAAGAATTAAATATAGCAATTTGTTACAGTAATATTCCTCTAGAGTCCTTCAGGGAGAACACAAACTATTTATTTTAAGTTATGCTTAAAGGTATATTTCATTTTTAAGTCTCATCTCTGGCACACAACATATTCTAAGCATCTTTCTCTCTTTTCAGTAGTACAAGCAATTTTTCTCAATAATTTCTTTTCCAACATGGCATATCTTCCTCACTAGTGTTCACTATTTGAATAATCACATCTGATTTTGGTTTGCAACAGTTTTATCAAAAAAGAAAGAAAGAAAGAAAGAAAGAAAGAAAGAAAGAAAGAAAGAAAATATTGTATATAAGGAAAGACCCTTCCTCCCCCAGCAACTCCATCAAGACTACTACTACTTCTTTGTGTTAGGAAATACTCACACACACACACACACACACTCAGATATATCTCACGATAAAATTTCAAAACAATTTCATTTGTCTTTTAAATGCACATCAATTTTAATAAGTTATTTTTGGGGGCACGTGGGTAGCTTGGTCACTAAGCATCTGCCTTTGCCTCAAGTCATGATCCCAGCATACTTCTCCCTCTCCAGCTCCCTCCTCCTCTCTCTCTGTCAAATAAATAAATAAATAAAAATATATGATAAATAAATAAATACTATTTTAAATTTCTAAATAGATGTTTAAAGTATGCTTTCAAGCAGTGCTGCATTTTTCTTTTCTAGTCCTATGTCCTGTGCTGTCCCCTTCCTCTGAGTGAGATGTGCTGGACATATTGCCAATATTTATATTGCAGCCATCTTTTTAGTGTTTTCAGATGTGTATCAGTTTCCTGTGGCTGCCTTCAGAAATTACCACAAATTGGGTGGCTTAAAACAATAGAAATTTACTCTCTTACAGTTCTGGAGGAAAGATGTCATAAATTCAAAGTACTTGAAGGGCCATATTCCAACTGAAGGCTCTAGGGGAGACTCCTTGTTTCTTTTGGCTTCCGGTGATTACAGGTATTCTTCGTCTGGTGACAACATAATCTAGTCTCTGCCTCCGTCTTTGCACTGCCTTCTCCCTTTTCTCTCTCTGTGTCTTATATCTCCCACTGATTCTCTCTCATAAGGACATCAGTCATTGGATTTAGGGCATGCCTTAAAACCAGGATGATCTTATACTGAAATCCTTCTCTAATTGCACTTACAAAGATACTTATTCCAAATAAGGTCACATTCTGAGATTTCAGGTAGACATCTTTTGGGGGCCACAATTCAAACTGCTACAGGTTCATTTACAATAATTTTTTTTTTTTTTGGAGTATCTGAGCTATCTTTTTTCTTCTTCCCATTTAAAAAAAGCAGTTTTATGGGATTTATAGATGAGGGATAGGAAGTAGGAGTGCACGTTATTTTTACAACAACTTCTAATTGCATTTGGTGATAAAAATACTTTTTCAATAAGGACAAAATGACAAGAATATATAATTTTAGAATTGTATCTTATGCCTTGTACAATGTTGTTCAATGATTATGTTCTGTAAATCATGATTAAGAAAATTTCCAGGATGTTTACATTGACTGAACTAGGTTCTTTTTTACTGAATATTCTATAACAATTGAATATCACAAATTGGAAGAATATTTAATACTACTGGATGGAGTGGAGACCTTTAGATATAGAATTTAATCTATCTGTTATATTTGTCTCTTTTGAAAATTATTATCTGTGGTTAATGGTACCGTTTTATAATTTGAAGTCTTTTTCTAATTTATTCTAATTTCTAATTTTAAAATTTCTAATTTCTAAATTTTAAAATTTCTAATTTCTAAATTTTAAAATTTCTAATTTCCTAATTAGAAAACTCTGTTTTCTAATTTTTCTACCATCAGCTAGTCTTATATATATATATATAATTTAAAAAATATTATTTAAAACCTTATGTATATGAGGCAACCACTTCCAAAGTTCTTAATTTTCAGTCTGGAAGTCTCCCCCCCTTCCTTTTTAGTATTATCTATCTATGCTGATTTAACAATGAGTTGACAATTAACTTGAATTTCCATAGCATTTATCATTATCTTATTAATTCATATTTATTTACTTACTTAGTGTTTACAATGTTCCCTCACTCTACCAGATATAGGAAGATAAATATGAACAAATCATGTCTCTGAACATATCTCAAATCATGACAGTGAAGACAAATCAATAACTGTAAACAGTGTGATAGGTACTATGGTAGTGGAATGTTCTAAGTTCTGAGAAAGCACAGTGGTAGAACACATAATGCTGATTAGAAGGATAAGAGTTTCCAAAAGGAGGTGTCAACAGAGCTGAGTGGTGAAGGGAAACCCTTCATCAAGAAGGGAGGAGATGAGCATTCCAAACAGAGGAAGTAACAAGTTCAAAGACCCGAAAGCCCTAAATATTCCAACGCAGTCAAGGAGATTTCAGGGACTGGACGGTTATAAAAACATCAGGGGCCAGATCATGAATATGACTTCATTTGGAAGTGTCTGGAGAACCAAGAAAGGCTAAAATATGGAATGGATGTGGGCATCTTGGATTTTCAACAAGAATACTCTGGTAATTGCAGGGTCATAGGGAAGCTCTATTTTTAATTTCTTGAACAATCTCCACACTGTTCTCCAAAGTGGCTGCACCAACTTGCATTCCCACCAACAGTGTAAGAGGGTTCCCCTTTCTCCACATCCTCTCCAACACATGTTGTTTCCTGTCTTGCTAATTTTGGCCATTCTAACTGGTACGGTTGCCAAACTGTGGAAAGAACCAAGATGCCCTTCAACGGATGAATGGATAAGGAAGATGTGGTCCATATACACTATGGAGTATTATGCCTCCATCAGAAAGGATGAATACCCAACTGTTGCAGCAACATGGATGAGACTGGAAGAGATTATGTTGAGTGAAATAAGTCAAGCAGAGAGAGTCAATTATCATATGGTTTCATTTATTTGTGGAGCATAACAAGTAACATGGAGGACATAGGGAGATGGAGAGGAGAAGGGAGTTGAGGGAAATTGAAAGGGGAGATGAACCATGAGAGACTATGGACCCTGAAAAACAACCTGAGGGTTTTGAAGGGGCGGGGGTGGGAGGTTGGGGGAGCCAGGTGGTGGGTATTAGGGAGGGCACATATTGCATGGAGCACTGGGTGTGGTGCAAAAACAATGAATATGGTTATGCTGAAAGAAATAAACAATAAAAATTAAAACACACACACACAAAACACTCTGGCAAGAAGCAAGTAAGTGGATGGGTATGATGGCAGCCAGAGCTTCAACTAAGAAGTTGTTCCTAATGCAGGAGGTGAGAAATGAGGTCTTCCACACAGACAACTGCAGTCCTACATAAGGTAAGTATATGGACCTGAAATATATTTAGAAGGCAGACACTGTTCCTGTACTGGTTCAAAATGTAGATTAGGGAAAAGTAACATTCGAATCCTTATTTCTGTCTTGGTCTTCTACTTTTGTGATGGCATCAGTCACTCAGACAGGAAACAGAGTTGAGCAATTTTGGTGAACGGGATAAAACATTGAGATTGTGGAAGTGCTTAATTTGACATTGTTATGTAATACCCAAGTTTGGGCAATTATACGGCAGTTGAATTTTTAGGATCCAAAGCTTAAAATAGCATTAGACTGAAGGTTAGCATTATGGAGATAATAAAATATATTTGAAGCAATATATATGTACAAGGAAAATGTATATAGCACAAGGGTGCTTGTGTATTGTTTACATATATGGTTTTTAGGAGGGAAGAGTCCCTACTTTTTCTTTTTTTTTTTGCCCATATTTTAAGACATGTTTATTCTGCTCCACAATAGTTATAAATCCCTGGTATAAAATGAGTAGATGTTGGAGAATAAAATCCAGATTTATCACATAATTAAAATGTGGGTCCACAGGTGAGGGTAGGAGGAGAAGAACGTATGAATGAGATTTAAAAATCTAGTGGGCAAAGGAAGGAGGGAGCTTTAAGGAGGAGAAAATATAGGGTCAAATGCTATGAAGAGGTTATTAAAAAACATTTTGGATATGCAAGCAAAAATTACTACTATGTACAAAATTTTCTCCTATTTTAAAGAGTTATACAAAAGTTTGTAATGGTGGGGTACCTGGGTGGCTCAGTCAGTTGTGTCTGCCTTTGGCTCAGGTCATGATCCCAGAATCCTGGGATCAAGCCCCACGTTGGGCTCCCGGATCAATGGGAAGCCTGCTTCTCCCTCTCCTACTCCCCCTGCTTGTGTTCCCTCTCTCTCTCTCTGTGTCTCTCTCTGTCAAATAAATAAATAAAATCTAAAAAAAAAAAAGTTTGTAAGGGTAATGTATCATGATGGTCTGGGATTTGTTTTAGATTACATTAGGACAAAAAGAATTGAAGCATATATGGTGAAATCTTAGCAGCAATTCAATTAAGGTGATATGTTTATGGAGCTGATTATATTATTCCAATTTTATTAATGTTTGAATATTTTCATAATAAAAGGTAACACAAATAAAAAATAAAAAATTAAAAAGATACACACTTTGCCAAAGCCAGTTTCCTATAAGGCATCAGTAAAAGTGGAATCCAGATTTCAAAAAGTTTACAAATTCTATTTACATGAATTATTTATTTGCTACTCTCTCTTTCTCAGTCTCTCTCCTCATTCCAGTTCACTTCCTCCTCCCTGTCTCCTTTCAGGACATATTTGCAAAATAACTATTACTATTGTTCTGCCCACCTTAATTCACATGCAAAAACCAATTTTAGAAAGCAAATCTCCCTAAGTTCCCCAATGGAGAAAAAAAGGAAGGGTCTGGGTTTAACCCACTAGGTTTTACTTAAATGTTTGAAAATACTAAAAACACTTGCAAGAACAAACACTTCCTTGCTAGCTGAAATTTGACACAACCATAGACAGGAATTCAAAGGTAAAAGTTGATAATGGGTAGGTATTAACTGTTCATGTGTCAGGCAGAGGTTTCTGTCAAACATGGTAGGGACTTAGCATTCAAGAAAAACCAGGTCCACTTCAAGAAATACTTGAAAAAAAACATGATGTGAAATATCTGTTCCCTCCATGTTAAACAGTATATATATATTTTTTTCTAGGCTCAAATTTCAAAACAGCCTATGAGTACATCAGTTTGGCATAAGAATATATAAAAGATTTTCTGCTTTTGCAGAAAAGGGACACACAGACACACATAGAGACACAATTTTTCCTTTTGCAAATAGGCATTCCTTTATGGCATATTGCCAGAACTCACAGAGGCATGTTATCACACTGTCAGGAGGCATTGTACCAATGAGGAAAGATACCGGTTTTAGGTATTGTATAGAGTAATTGTGGTGTAGGTATTCCAATTAATAAAAGAGCAGAAATTTTGGCATTACATCAATAAGCAGTATAATTAAGGTAATAGGTAGCATGCCATCTAATCAAGTTACTACTGTAATACCAATGTGAGTTAACTTACTTTACACTCTCTGAATACTAATTACTATCCTTCTCAAAATTTTACAAGATGTAATATATTTAGCAGAATTTAACCTAGCTGGATAATTGCTATTGTGCTAATAAATAAAAATTATTATTGAATAAACATACTGTAGCTAGTTTTTATGGATTTCTTCAAAACTATTCTCCAATTACTACCACTATAATTAGAGGATATAGACTAAAGCTCATTAAAAAATGCTTTAATGTCAACATAGTATCCTCTGCCTCTAGTTTACATAAGGCTAGCTTTATCATATGGAAATTTAACTAAAGAAACCACAGTGTTTTAAATTTAAAAAGGCATTTAAAAATCTCCTTGAAGTCAATTGTGATCCCGCTTTACGTGAGATTGGATGAAATATGCATTTCCTAGAAAATATTATTTTTTGCAATTTCAGTTATAGTTGGCCAATTCCCACTTTTAATACAGTCCCTGCTTTCAGAAACTTCCATATAAAATAAAAAAAATCAAACAAAATGACTTCAGTAATTAATGTCCATTCCATCTCTCTATATGCACCACTTCTGACCCTTTTATGTTCATTTTTCTCTCTTTCTCATATTTTCAATCATTCGCTATTTGCCTTTTTTTCTATCTTCTCTAATTTTCATCTTCTCCCATCCCTACCTTCCATCAGTCATCTCTCTTGGTTCAATCATGCTCGCTCCCTTACTCAAGTATTGGCACTCACGTGTTGAGCCATCACTAAATGCCTCAGTGATGATGGGTCTCTTTCTGAATTTATTGGCAGAATCAAATGTCAGTGTGACATACATATGGAAGGAATCCCTACAATTTATAATATAATACGATGTGCTTCTAGCTTTTAAATAAGACCCAAACCATTTTTATAGCTACAGTCCTGACTGTTTTTTAAAATGTTTTTAAAAATGATATGTTATTTATTAGGCATCCATGTAAAAATGGCATATTAAACACAAGCATCTCTACATCTTCCTGAAATGTCACAAATAAAATATAAATGTAATAAATATAAACACACAACATGTATAGAGCAGGTATTATAATAACAGCAATAAAATTAGGAAAAGGCTAGTGATAAACCATGTAGGAAAAGCCGAAAATACAGCAGATTTATACCACAAAATATGGTATTCTTTAGACCTGGGGCAAACAGGATGGCAAAAATTAAATAGAAGACATCAGCAAATAGTGGATCAAGAAAACTCAGACCATTTTCCTCACAGATACATTAACTAAACGACTGAAAACTGGCTAAAATAACTTTACAGGATAGGAGTTCTGGTAATCAGTTAAAGATATATAGCAACCAAATGAAAGCCCAAACAAGGAAGAGCCACATTCAAAATGGTAGAGAACCTCGGGCATTTTTACTCAGAATTTACTTACAGTCTCAATGCATTTTGGGAAAAAACATGGCATCATCCCAGTTCTTTTCTGTGAACCAGAAAGAACACAGCAAACCTAATTTGCAACATTAGGACTTGTGTAAGTGCTGCCTGATGGGTCTCTACATCACCCAACATGGAGGTCAGATGGCGGAAGCCGCAAAACTCTGATCTTAAGGAGACTGTGAAAACTAGTGGTTATGGCTTGTGAAACCTACAAGGATACTACAAGACCTCTCTGTGACAAGAGAGTACTGACTGAAAGTGCTATCAATCTTCTGAAAATAGGAGGGCTAATGCACATGTATATACTGGATGGGAAGATAAAATGCCTTCTTCTTCCCAAAATTTAGAATTTTAACCATCATGCCTTCACCTGACAAGCAGAAGTTTTTTAAAGGTTTCTCTGGGGAAATCTGACTACAAGAGGAAAACTTAAAAAACAAACAAACAAAAAAAACAAATGGAAGGTCCCTAAATTATTCATGAAGACTAATCATATCACAGTAAAGATAATGGTTGGCACGCTCATCAGTAAGGCTCTTAGCCTTCTTTGAGTACCAGACTCAAAGAATTGTTTTTAAGAACTTTCAAAGTGTGTAGAAAAAGAAACAAAAAATATTTTAAATACAAAATACAAATTCATTTTTTTCATACTTTTCAATATTGGAAAAGTAGAAGGCAATGGGACAATGTCTTAATTCAGAAGAGCAATTATTTCAACCCACAATATTATACCAAGCCATACTTTAAGTCACTTTGCTGGTTAAAGTAAACATTTTAGAACTACAGAATCTCAAAGCCTTAATTCTCATATACCTTTTTAAAGGAAGTTATTGCTGGTTTTGCTCTCCCCAAATGAAAGAGTAAATCAAGAAAGAAATCATGGCCTATAGGAAATAAGCCATTCCCCTAGGAAATAAATAAATGTACTCCCTAGGATAGTACTGAGGAGGGATTCTAGCATGGTAACTGTATAATGAATATATAGATCTATGTATCTATGAGAGAAATTTGGAGGAAGATGAAGTGGTCAGAATAGCTAATTCACCTGAGTGTCTGGGGAGGAGACTTACATAATCCATGACAAGTTTTGAGTTTTCTTTGAATTACACAGAAAACTGTAAATGGGCTGAATTTTGTCCACCTAAAATTCATGTTGAAGTCCTAAACCTCAGTGTCTCAGAATGTTACTGTGTTTAAAAACAGGGTGTTTAAAGTGGTGATGAAGTTAAAACAAGGTCATTAGGATAGGCACTTATCTAATATGTCTAGTATCCTTATAAGAAGAGGAAATTTGGATACAGACATGTATAGAGAGAAGGCTATGAGAAGACAGAGAGAAGACATCCATCTATAAGCCAAGAGACCTCTGAAGAAATCAAGCTTGCTGACACCTTGATCTGATTTCTAGCCTCAATATTTTTTTTTAAAGATTTATTCATTTATTTTAGAGAGAGAGTTAGTGAGCAGGGGTGGGTAGGAGGGGCAACGGGAGAGAGGCAGACTCCCTGCTGAGTGTGGAACCCAACACAGGGCTTGATCTCAGGACCTTGAGATCATGACTCCAGCTGAAATCAAGAGTTGAAAGCTTAACCAACTGAGCCATCCAGGCACCTCCAGCCTCAACGATTATAAGAAAGCAAATTTCTGGTGTTCGGGCCTCCTAGTCTGTGGTACTTGGTTACTGCAACCCTAGAAAATGAACACATTAACCCAACAACAATGCAAAAATCAAGATCATTATTAAACAAACTCCTTTTCAGGAAGGGAAAAGGCTTTAAACTAACCATAAATATAATGGGGATATACTGGGACAAAGAAGATCAAAGTGTGATTGTGTGGTGGGCAGGGGGAGGTATGGTAGTAATAAAGCCAAATATTGATTCTATATAGACAAATTGAAAATTCTCAAAATAGCTTAGAGGATTGGCAGTAAGCACCAATGAAAGAGTTGAAAATTTTTTCAGGAAGATAAAACTGATTAAGGGTAGAATATAAATCCTAACTTATATATTAATAATTAATAATTAATTATTGATATAAAAGAATTAAACAATAAATTTATATTAAAATAAAATTTTAAACATTTTAGCCACATTAATGTACAACTTTGGCACATCTAAAACATATCTTTCTTTTTTTAAAGATGTTACTTTTTTTTTTTTTTTAAGAGAAAGAGAGAGAGTGAGAGAGAAAATGGGCAGGGGGAGGGACAGAGGAAGAGAGAATCTCAAGCAGACACTGCACCCTGCGCAGAGCCTCTGACGTGGGGCTCAATCTCAGGGAACTGAGACCATCACCTGAGTTGAAACCAAGAGTCAGATGCTCAAATGACTGCGTCCCCCAGCTGCCCCAGACGCACATAAAACATCAGTTATTTCATTTGTGGTATTTACTAGGCTATCGGCCATACATTACACATGAAACACTAACATAATAGAAGAGCTATTATGTCTCTTGTTTCATGCAGTTTGATAAAGGGAGAAGTAGAATTTGAAATCAAAACTTGGGAGTTCCAACTCATTATTCATTTGCAAAATGACACCATATGACCTGGACTTTTCAGATACTTGAAAACGGAAAGTTATTTATAATTCTAATATCTATGAAGGAGTTGACAAGATTATGCCATGGGTATTAGACACTACTGGGATGGCTGCTGCTCCTACTACACAGGTTTTAAAGAGAGAGCCATTAATTTTCAATTAGGAACTTTAAAGATTATCCAAGTCTTAATCTGGGCTTCAATGAAAATTTCAGTTCATTCCAGGGTAATTATCTTGGTATGAAAGCTAAAAGTAGTGAGAACGCATACTTTTTGATATTAACAGTAAATAACTGAAACTTCATAAGTGAAAACCTCTTCTTTTTCTAGATTGAAATAGGAATACTTGGGCTTAGCATCACACCACTGTAGGGAGAGTTTATGGTTTCAGTGTAGTGCCCCATATGTGTTTTAAATCAAAGAATATCTTCACTTTATTTGTTATTTACAAATATTTAAAGTTGATATAATATTTGCATTTCTGTATACGATTATGAAATCAGGATGGAAAGAAGCAGCATACCAAAATACAGTTAATACAATTGTGCTAAAGCACTCTTAAATCTACAGGGTCCTATCTCTGTTTTCAATCTTTATGGCTTGGTCTAAAAAGGCAATAATTATCAGCTGTTGTCAGCAATCCCTGGATCCCAAGGGGGAATTGCCCCAAGAACAGATTTACATTTCAGATTCTATCCATATACTGTTTATTAGCACAAATATAAAAGTAGCATAATGAATTTGTAGCCTGATCATTCCACAGAATTTTTACCTTACTTTATTCATTCTGCAAGATTTCTCCTTTATCTTCCATATCCATGTCAGCTAAATATTCATTTGATCTGTTGCCATCTTCATGTAATCAATTGTGATTTTTTTCCTAGTCATCAAAACAATTTAACTAACAATGACTGAGAACTTCCCAGGGCCAGGCTCTACACTAGTTACAAAAAATCAGTAATAGTTAATATAAACTGCATGTGCAAATCAGAGTCATGATGGCCCATTGTACAGCCTAAGAGTAAAGTATTGTAAAGGGCTGGGTGGGGAGTGGGTTACAAGCAGGATAGGAAATGGCAGGGGGGGGGGCGGTGCAAGATGTTCAAATAGCAGCCTGCAACATAGCCTGAAAGGCTTTGGACTTCATCCTTCAACTTGATGTTTTCAGTCATGAAACTGTTAAATATTGGAGTCTCCTAACACTTTTATTGTAAACACTTTCAAATAAGGTCAATGCTGGCTCTGTGAATAAAATATGACATGTTTTTATTATTTTAATTTATCAGTTGAGGTCTAGGAAGATGAGGTAATTTGCCCAAACCCATGAAAATAGTAGTTAGTAAATTCAGGATGCACATTTCAGTCCACCTGACTCCAGCAGCATGATTATAACACTTCTCTGCATACTTCCCACATTATGAGGATTTGAACCAAGGCAATAAAATTGAGATTATGTAGAGGAGAAGGAGATATATAGACTACATAGTACTTACAAGATTAGCCAGCAAGTAAAGAATTGAGAAAAATTCAAAATTTTGAATTAAGTATATAAAGGTGGTACAATTAAAATAGAGAATACAGAAGAGAAGATTGGGGAAGGAAGAACTTTGTATATTGTACTACAAGAATCTAGTACATGAATGTACAGTTTTTTTCTTATTCTCTTTAATCAGGTATTAATTATATAATGGGACAAAAATGTTAATGTATGAGTGTTATTAGCTTTTTCTTACAAAAAAGATTTCTGGCTTTATTCTTTCTGATTTTTTCCAATGACTACTACCCATTTGGTAAGGATCTAGGTTTGCCAGATGATTCTTTTGGGCTTTTGTTATGAAGAATATAGAAGGAAGAGGTAAATATAGAAGGTTTTAATTATTAGAAACATGAAGACAAAATTTCAGAGAGTTTTATATAAGGCGCACCATAGGATTTGAGGTACAAATGAAGAAAGGTTTTGCAGTACATCTTGGCAGTGACTATTCCCTAGATAGTAATCAAAGAAAGCCATTCTTTATGCAAGAAGTCACTTGTGGTTGCAGGCCTTTGATCAAGACCCTTTGTGGTGTCTAGCCTACTTGAATCATAATTTCAGCAGAGTTGAAATGAAAAACTCTTTTACCCTCCACAGCAAATACAATTATTTAATGTGAATAGTGAAAACATGTAATTATTATATGGTGAAAATAAATACATTTTTAGTTGCAAAATAATTTTGACAAAAACTGGACTGTAGGGTTTATATTATCATATCTGAGGCTTGAACCAGTACTCTAATTCTTGGTTGAGTTAGAAAGAATATCTACCTATAAACAAGTCATGTAGAGGTACGTAAGTCTTAGAAATAAGTTTCCAAAACTAGTCTATACTTAAAAAAATGAGACCTTTTTAATTCTATCCTTTACCAAGTATTTGTTCTTCTCTTCTTCCTCTCTCTCCACCTCTCTCATACCAAGGCTTCTCTAGGCCTGTCTTTTGGATCATTAGTGAAACTGTCAGTTTCTCTTAAGTAACTACAATGTAAAACAATGAAATTAACAACCTCAAAATACTAGAAAATATCCTCAAAAGGGCTATCTTTTGCCTTGGCAAATCAAGTAAAGTGCTTCCAAGCTAAAGTCTGTGCCTCTGAACTACTTCACCTATATATGAAGCTACCTCAAGGACAGTAGAAGATATTAATAGTTGGTTGACTCACGTAGCATGTCTTAAATAGCTCACTGAAATGGCCCCTATGAGACCAAAGAAAGAGGCTGTCCTTAACACAAATTGCCAAGTGCACCCTTTAAGATCTAGAGAGCAAATGCTTGAAGTTTGAAGTTTTAGAATGACTATTGGATCTCTACCAATGACTATGGAAGATTCAAAATTACCTAGTCCGTTCTCCTAGGATACTTCTAAATAGTATTGAAAGTGAAAAGACACTTACAGATCTATATGAAAATATCAGATAGACATCTAAAATATCCAGCTGTTGGTTTAACAGTGGAGACATAACAACTCATAGAAGTTGGAACCTTACAACAGCTGCAGGTAACCAACTAAGCACAAAGGGGCATCCTGGGACAGGAATTCTTACACAGCAACCCATATCAGCTCATGATAATGAGCTTAATTGTTAAGCTCATTTAAAAAAATGACCAACCCTACCTTACACCAGTTGAACCAGATGCTCAGAGTATGTGGGTTGGATACACAGATTTTCGAGAAAATTTCTCATGTGATTTTGAAAGGCACCATTATTAAAAACCATTGGACTCCTACAACTGAAACTGATATTCTCCCTGAGCAAGTAAGAAGTATCATACCAACAAAGACCCCCTGATGAAACAATCTCACACTCTCGCTTGGGTACCATTATTATTGTTTAAAAAATCTTTACCATGTGAAACATTTTCAAGTTGCTTAGCTATTCCTGCTGCTGGCAGTGGACAGAAAAAGCCAGGAAACTGGTAGGAACTATATTTTCTCACTCTGGACAACTTGCTAATGAGGTTTATCTCAGTCCCTACACTCAGAGAGAGTACTTAATGTTCAAAAGACTTGTGAATGGGATCCATGCAGCAATCCACATGCAAAATACAACTGTGCAGAAAAATGGCATTTTTCACACTTTCAAATGAATTTGCTTCTGAAAGTTATATGAACTCAAACCAAATTTTCTGCTCTTCTGTCCTACATGGCTACAAATTTGGCTGATGTGGAAATTTGCTGGAAGGTAGAAAGTATTCTACCAACTACATTCTTTTCACAGCTCATATTCAGGTATATTTTTGCTTTGATCATTTTTTAATAAGGTGTATTCATATACCTTATTACAGTAATACAGTTCACCTTCTCACAGTAATTTAGAATTCCCTGCTATACATTAGTAAATTGCTACCAATATTAGTGTTAATTAAGTTTCTTGTTGATATTTCTAATTTACTTGAATTCCTTTAAATTTGCTGAACTTTCACAATATTTTGTGGTATTTTGGAAAGTATTTCAAATATCTTCATATCCAGTAATATTTTTCAAGAGGCTGTTCATATAAATATTGCCATAGTCCCTATTGTCATATTCTAAATATTCTATTGAATAAGAGAATCATAGATATAATTCCATGACATCTTTCAAAAAACATTTTTTTAAAAAGTTTTATTTATTTATTTATTTGACAGAGAGAGATCACAAGTAGGCAGAGAGTCAGACAGAGAGAGAGGGAGAAGCAGGCTTCCTGCTGAGCAGAGAACCTGATGCAGGGCTCCATCCCAGGACCTGAGCCGAAGGTAGAGGTTTAACACACTGAGTCACTCAGGTGCCCTTCAAGAAACATTTTAGGATTAATCTTCTGAATTCCCTAAACTAGCATGAAAGCATTTTTCTCTTAACACATTACATAATTATAAAATTTATAAGAGTATTATAATTATGAATATATATAAACATATATTCAAATTCACGTAATTATTGTATGTCTATCTTTTTGTCTTGTACCTTATTTCCAAAATTTGATTCTAAACTCCTAGTCATCAAGGCCAAATTTTGAATTGCACCATTATACTAGAAATTTGAATGACAAAACTTTATATGAATGTCTAACAGTTTAAAGTAATCATATGAATATCTAATATAAAAATTCATAATAAATAAAAGTAACAGTGAACTTGGAAAATGCAAAACTGTTAAATTTAACTTTTCCTCCATTTGCTACTATGAAGCTTTTCAAGGATGATCGTTTTCAATTATCATACATATACAAAATATTTTTTTATGTTCTTTTCTTGCTAGTCATTTAAATTTGAATATCTTCATTGCATAACATTCTTTCAGACCTTGAACCCTGTATAAATAAGGTTAAATGTAGGAGAGGTACAAATGTCTTTTTGTCTCTTTCTGGTTAGAGCCTGTTTAAAATAATAAAGGAATGTCCAGTACCTAGCAAATAAGACCTCTATTCTAAATATCATAGAAAGTTTTCTGTTTTTATTTATTTATTTGCTTTTTAATTGGGATGACTATTGTGCTATATTAAAATGAAGTGGGACTGCTAGGATAGGATTTAGATAATTACTGTAACTTTGGAAAGTATCACAATTTTATTACAGTTTCTTCACTTTACTCTGGGTCATTGTATGACTTCTAAGTTAAGGTGAATGTCAAGAGGGCATCAAAATAGCCCAAGATTCCACTGACCAAATTATTTCCATCTGTTTTAGTATCAATTTATGTTACCTAAGGGCTTTGCAGGAGAAGAGCTGAAGGGCATGTTTGGAGGAAGCAGAAGATGAACCCATACTAACTGTTTTGCAAGGAGTTAGTTCTAAGTTCTACCACAAATGTGCTTTGGTTATTCTTGTTCATCTTTGACTTTCCCTCTTAATAATTTTTTTTAATCATGTTAGAAATTTTCACCTAAATGGAACTTCTTATTTAAAATGTTGCCACTTTTTATATATTTTTAAGTTCTTTGATCACTCAAAAGCACTCTTTCTTCTTGTTAAGCACTGAAATTCCACAAGTAAGTATTGATATATTTAACTCACTTTTACAATAATCTGTGAAAATGGAAATACCATAAAATCTAAAATATTAAAATAATTGATCATTTATAAATTTAAATGTTTTATCCAACAGTATTTCATTGCAGAAGAGTTGTGTGGAGGACTTGAGAGTGCACAACACTCTGGAATACTCCACTGATTGGATGGGAACAAGATAAATAATTTCAGGGACTTCCCAATTTTGCCTGGGGAAGTCTTACAAGAACTGTCAAGATTAAAGGAAAATAGATGTGAGAGAACTAAGATGTTGGTGTAATAGGATGACTCTGGGTTCATCTTATCTCTCGAACACAACTAGATAACCACCAAATTATTCTGAATACTTCAGAAATCAACCTAAGGACTGACAGAACAAGCTCCACAACTAGAGGGAGAGAAGAGGCCATGTCAAGGAAGGTAGAAACTACAGAGGTGTGGTTGGAGGAGAAATGGATCCCAGGTGCTATGGAGGGAAGGGACCATGGTCACAGAGAGAGAGACAGAGAGAGAGGAAAAGAGAGTGAGAGAGAGAGAGAGAGAGAGAGAAGCATACAGGGGAATGCACAAGAACATTTCCCCAAAGACAGTGGCTGGGAAAATGAGAGGGACTGATTTTTATGAGTTCTTGCAAGCAGTGGGGCTTAAAGACTGGAGTTTTAAAGGTCAGTGGGTTTGACTGGGATAGAGGTCTGAGGGTGTTGCCCTATTTCCATGGACAAGGCAGGCAAACAACCCTGGGGCAGATGGCATGGTCACTGGGGCACACAGGGAGGAGATTATTTATTCTTCTTGGAGCACATCTCTAAGAGGCAGAGCTCAGGGATACATCTCACTGGGCACAAAGGAGTGCATGGGCACCACTTCCCTTCTTTACCCCTCATCATAAATGCAGAGCCAGCTGCTAAGGGCAGCTCAGCTCTGACATTGGCTGCCTACCCTGCTTGCTCCAAGTACCAAATCCCTGCACTTTGGTGCTACTGACTTTCTGGGTCAAAATCGTATCCATCCAAGTGCAGGAAGAACCACCCCTGAAGACCAGCATAGGTCCCCACACACCATGTCCCCAAAGCCTGGAGTTTTAAAAGTCAGCAGGCCTCGACGGATAGGGCCCAGAGGGCACTGTGATATCCTGGAGAGGATATAGGCAACCAATTCAGAAACAGCATGAAAACGGCCATCTAAAAAACACTGGGGACACATAGAGGAATTATTCACTCTTCTTGGAGTACTTTCTTGAGAGCACTGGCCATGGACAGCTCTCACTGGGGACAAAGAAGCTGGCTGGTGCCATTTCCATCCCTGACCCTCAGCATAAACACACAGCCACCTGCAGGAAGCAATGTAGAGCCAACACTGGCGGCCTAACCTGCTACATCAAGTCCCACACCCCTGTGCTCTGGCAGTACTACCTTTCTGGGTCAAATTTGCTTCAGTCCCAGCATAGCAGGCCCCTTCCCCAGAAGATCAACAGAAACCCCTGTCCACACCGTGTCTCCCTACCAGACCATTCTGCAGGGCTTCAGTTTTAGTGGAAATAGTATCAGGTCTCATTTAACAAGCAGACCAGAGCACACCTTGTTAAAACTTGCCACATTCTGGCCAAGGACCAAACACTGCCCACTGAAGGCAAGGAGGGGCTCTGCAGATGACTGGCCTGAAGAATAGAGCAGACAACAACAGCAGAGTGCACACAGCACACATCAGAAACATTCCCTGAAGTCCCAGGCCCTGGATACTATATAACCTCTTCTTCCTGAAGCTATTACTCTTAGGAGCAGGAAACATAACAGACTTTTCTAACACACAGAAGAAGACAGAGACTTAGACAAAATGCAAAGACAGAAGAATGCATCTCAAATGAAAGAACAAGATAAGGTTACAGCCAGAGGTCCAAGTGAAACAGATACAAGTAACATGCCTTATGGGGAAAAAGAAACAATCATAAGGACACACACAGGGCTTAAAAAAAGAATGGAAGACTTCAGAGAGGCTCTTACTGCAGAATTAAAAAAACAATCAGATATGAAAAATACAATAACTCATATTCAAAACTGACTTGAAATAAACACAAGGATGGAAGAAATAGAAGAATAAGTAAGTGACAAAGAAGTCAAAATAATGGAAAATAATGAAGCTGAACAAAAGAGAGAAAATATGGAGCATGAGACTAGATTAAGGGAACTCAGTGACTCCATCAAACATAATAACATTTATATTATAGTATTCTCAGAAGAGAGAGAAAGACGGCAGAAAATTGATCTGAGGAAGTCATAACTGAAAACTTCCTTAATCTGGGGAAGTAAACAGACATCCATCCAGGAGGCAGAGAGAACGCTGATCAAAATCCACAAAAGCAGGCCAAGACCAAGACATATTGCAATGAAATTTGTAAAATATAATGATAAAAAAATCTTAAAAGCCCCTAACTTATAAAGAAAGACCTAAAGGCTACCTGCAGATCTCTCAACAGAAACCTGGCAAGCCAGAGGAGAGTGGCATGATATATTCAATGTGCTGAATGGGAAAGCCAAGAATATTCTACCTAGCAAAGCTATCATTCAGGATAGGAGGGATAGAGTTGCCCAGACAAACAAAACCTAAAGGAGTTCAGGACACTTAAACCAGCCCAGCAAGAAAATATTAAAGAGGTCTGAGTGGTAAGGAAATACCCAAAGTGACAAAGACAAAAAAAAAAAAAAAAAAAAGAACATAGAAAACCTCCAGAAACACCAAGAAAACTACTAATAAAATTACATGAATACATATCTATTAATAATTACTCTGAATGTAAATGGACTGAATGCTCCAATTAAAAAACATAGGGTGTCAGAATGGGTAAAAAGCAGACCCATCTGTATGCTGTCAAACTGATGGTTGCCAGAGGGGAGGTAATGGGGATTAAGGAGGGCCCTTGTTGTGATGAACACTGTGTTAAGTGTTGAATCATTAATTTCTATACCTATAACCAATATTACACTGTATGTTAAATACAAACTTGAAAAAAAATAAAGTAAAAGAGAATGCACCACAATATGGAGAAGAAATAACTAAGCACAGAAAGATAGTTAACTTTAAATAATGGAAAACAACATAAATGTTGTAATTAAGATCAAATGGAATGAGGTTGAAGAAAATGAAATTTTATTTTTCAATCACCAATAAATCATTTTATAAAAGCCCTTTCCTATCAATAAGTACAAGTACTATTAGTACTATTTAGCAAAAGGGATTCTTTAGAATATGAAGCAAAAGCCAGAACAATGAATTTCAAAAGTTAACATTTATTGGCTATTTAATACTGATTTTAAAAATATAATTAAAAGATATGGTTGCTTGCACATACAAATAACATTTATTTTTCTATTCTATAGGGCTATAATTACCAATTTGCTAGACCATTTTTATAAAAATGAATTTAATAAAATATTTTAAGTTAGTACATAAATATATTTTCAAAGCATCATGTATTTTAAGTTTTACTTGTTTATTGATATAGTGACTTGAATAGTGTTTCTAAAAAGACACCTCCAAGTCTTAACCCCTACTACCTATTAATGTGACCTTATTTGGAAATAAGATCTTTGTTCATATACTTAAGGTCTGGAGATGAAATAAATTATCCTGGGTTTAGCGGGACTCTAAATCCAATGATTGGTGTCTTTACAAGATAAGAGAGAGGGAGATGTGCGACACAGAGATACAGAGAAAAGAAAGCTGTGTTAAAATCCATGTGAAGACAGAGGCAAGGGTTAGAATTATAAAGTTACAAAGCAGGGAATGCAAAGGTTTTCTAGAAACATCAGAAACTAGGAGAAAAGCATGGAATAATAGCTTCTCCCTCAGAAACTTCAAAAAGAGGCAACACTTTTTAGAACTATGTAAGAAGAGCTCTATGAAAAATGTTGATGGTATTTTGATAAGAATTGCACTGAATGTGTAGATGTTCTGGGTATCATAGACATTTTAACAATACTTGTTCTTCCAATCCATGAGCATGGAATGTTTTTCCATTTCTTTGTGTATTCCTCAATTTCATTAATAAGTGTTCTATAATTTTCAGAGTATAGATCCTTTACCTCTTTGGTTAGGTTTATTCCTAGGCATCTTAAGGTTTTTGGTGCAATTACAAATGGGATCAACACCTTAATTTTCTTCTGTCTCATTGTTAGTTTATAGATATGCAAATGATTTCTGTGCCTTGATTTTATATCATGCTACTTTGCTGAGATCCTGTATGAGTTCTAGCAATTTTTGGGAGGAGTCATTGGGTTTTCAGCATAGAGTGACATGTCATCTGCAAAGAATGGAAGTTTGACTTCAAGCTATATTACAAAGCTGTAATCATCAAGACAGTGTGATTCTGGCACAGAAACAGCCACACAGATCAATGGAACAGAACAGAGAATCCAGAAATGGACCTTCAACTAATCTTTGACAGCAGTAAAGAATATCCAATGGAGGAAGAGTCAAGATGGCAGAGAAGTAGCAGGCTGAGACTACATCAGGTAGCAGGAGATCAGCTAGATAGCTTATCAATCCATTGAAAACACCTACAAATCCAGACCAAAGAGAAGAAGAGCAACAATTCTAGAAACAGAAAATCGACCACTTTCTGAAAGGTAGAACAGCGGAGAAATAAATCCAAAGTGACGGAAAGTTAGACCACAGGGTGTGGGGCTGGCTCCTGGCAAGTGGTGGAGCAACCTAGCACAAAATCAGGACTTTTAAGTCTGCTTCACTGAGGGATATAACTCCAGAGGCTAAACCAAAGTGAATCCCATGTGGGGTCAGTGTGGCCCCAGGTCGCTCAGGGTCACAGAAGGATAGGGGATGTCTGAGTGTCACAGAGCTCACAGGTATTAGAGCGGGGAAGCTGGCTACAGAGACAAAACTGAGGAGTGAGCTCTCAGCTTGGGGTTACCTGGAACCGGTTACAGACTGGGTGAGCTTGGCATGTGGCCAGAAGCCAGGGAAGTGGGAGTGATTGAGTGCTTTTCTCTAGGGCTCACTGAGGAGTGGGGTCCCTATCCCCTGGCTCCTCCGGGCTAGAGATTGGGGGGGCCATCATTTTCATTCTCATCCTCTGGAACTCTACGGAAAGCATTTAGGGAACAAAAGCTCTCAAAAGCAAACCCGAGCGGATTACTTAGCCCGGACCCTGGTAAGGGTGGGGCAATTCCACCTTGGGCAAAGACACTTGAGAATTACTACAACAGGCCCCCTCCCCCAGAAGATCAACAAGAAATCCAGCCAAGACCAAGTTCATGTACCATGGAGAACAGCAGAATTCCAGAGGGGAGAAAGCAAAGCATGGAAATCATGGCTTTCTCCCCATGATTCTTTAGTTTTGCAGTTAATTTTTTTAAAAATTTTTTTCTTCTTCTAAATTTTTTTTTAGCTTTTACCCTTTCCTTTTTTAATGTTTTTTAACTAGTTTATCTTAATAATACCTTTCATTAAAAAAAAGAGTAATCTTTTTTGAACGTTCATTAATATTAATATTTATCCTTCATTGTATCTAACTTTATTTTTTGTACACACATAGGGTTTTTTTTTCTTCTAGAAAATTTGGGGTACAACGTCTTCTAATAGATCAAAATATACCCTAAATCTAGCTCCGGGCTTGTTCTAGTATCTAGCCTGAGCAAAATCTCTCCATTTTCTTTTCTTTATTCTCCCAACCAACTTACGTTATCAACTCCTTTTTTAGAAATTAAAAAAAAAATTTTTTCATCTTTATAGGCATATTCCACCCCTTCATCATGTTTATCCTTATATATGTTTTTCATTCTTTAAAATTTGGGGAGGTAGTTTCTTCTAAGAGACCAAAATACTCCCAAAATTAAATGGGTGACCCTGTTCTAGTCACCAGTATAATATATATATATTTTTCTTTTTTATATTTTTTAAAATTTCTTTTCTTTTTTTTAATCTTTTTCCCCCCTGAACTTCTTTTTATCCCCTTTCTCCCCACTATGATTTGGGGTCTCTTCTGATTTGGTTAAAGCACATTTTCCTGGGGTCTTTACCACCCTTTTAGTATTTTATTTGCTCCTTCATATATTTTTACCTGGACAAAATGACAAGGCGGAAAAACTCACCACAAAAAAAAGAACAAGAGGCAATACCGAAGGCTAGGGACCTAATCAATATGGACATTGGTAATATGTCAGATCTAGAGTTCAGAATGACAATTCTCAAGGTTCTAGCCAAGCTCGAAAAAGGCATGGAAGATATTAGAGAAACCCTCTCTGGAGAGATAAAAGCCCTTTCTGGAGAAATAAAAGAAATAAAATATAACCAAGTTGAAATAAAAAAAGGTATTAATGAGGTGCAATAAAAAATGGAGGCTCGGGACGCCAGGGGGGCTCAGTGGGTTAAGCCGCTGCCTTCGGCTCAGGTCATGATCTCAGGGTCCTGGGATCGAGTCCGCGTCGGGCTCCCTGCTCAGCAGGGAGCCTGCTTCTCTCTCTCTCTCTCTCTGCCTGCCTCTCCATCTACTTGTGATTTCTCTCTGTCAAATAAATAAATCTTTAAAAAAAAATGGAGGCTCTTACTCCTAGGATAAATGAGGCAGAAGGAAGAATTAGTGATATAGAATACCAAATGACAGAGAATAAAGAAGCTGAGCAAAAGAGAAACAAACAAATACTGGACCATGAGGGAAGAATTCAAGAGATAAGTTACACCATAAGATGAAACAACATTAGGATAATTGGGATTCCAAAAGAAGAAAGAGAAAGGGGAGAAGAAGGTATATTGGAGAGAATTACTGGAGAGAATTTCCCTAATATGGCAAAGGGAACAAGCATCAAAATCCAGGAGGTGCAGAGAACCCCCCTCAAAATCAATAAGAATAGGTCCACACCCTGTCACCTAATAGTAAAATTTACAAGTCTTAGCAGCAAAGAGAAAATCCTGAAGGCAGCCCGGGAAAAGAAGTCTGTAACATACAATGGTAAAAATATTAGATTGGCAGCAGACTTATCCACAGAGACCTGGAAGGCCAGAAAGAACTGGCATGATATATTCAGAGCACTAAACGAGAAAAACATGCAGCCAAGAATACTATATCCAGCTAGGCTATCATTGAAAATAGAAGGAGAGATTAAAAGCTTCCAAGACAAACAAAAACTGAAAGAATTTGCAAACACCAAACCAGCTCTATAGGAAATATTGAAAGGGGTCCTCTAAGCAAAGAGAGACCCTAAAAGTAGTAGATCAGAAAGGAACAGACAATATACAGTAACAGTCACCTTACAGGCAATACAATGACACTAAACTCATATCTCTCAATAGTTACCCTGAATGTTAATGGGCTAAATGCCCCAATCAAAAGACACAGGGTATCAGAATGGATAAAAAACCAAAACCCATCAATATGCTGCCTACAAGCCATTCATTTTAGACCTGAAGACACCTCCAGATTTAAACTGAGGGGGTAGAAAACAATTTACCATGCCAATGGACATCAGAAGGCTGGGGTGGCAATCCTTATATCATATCAATTAGATTTTAAGCCAAAGACTATAATAAGAGATGAGGAAGGATACTATATCTTACTCAAAGGGTCTGTACAACAAGAATATCTAACAATTTTAAATATCTATGCCCCTAATGTGGGAGCAGCCAACTATATAAACTAATTATTAACAAAATCAAAGAAACACATGTACAATAATACAATAATAGTAGGGGACTTTAACACTCCCCTCACTGAAATGGACAGATCATCCAAGCAAAAGATTAACAAGAAAATAAAGGCCTTAAATGACACACTGGACCAGATGGACATCACAGATATATTCAGAACATTTCACCCCACAGCAACAGAATACACATTCTTCTCTAGTGCACATGGAACATTCTCCAGAATAGATCTCATCCTGGGTCATAAATCAGTTCTCAATGTCCAATGGTAAAAAGACAGCCTCTTCAACAAATGGAGCTGGGAAAATTGGATAGCCACATGCAGAAAAATGAAGTTGGACCATTTCCTTACACCACACACGAAAATAGACTCAAAATGGATGAAGGACCTCAATGTGAGAAAGAGATCCATCAAAATCCTTGAGGAGAACACAGGCAGCAACCTCTTTGACCTCAGCCACAGCAACTTCTTCCTGGGAACATCGCCAAAGGCAAGGGAAACAAGGGCAAAAATGAACTATTGGGATTTCATCAAGATCAGAAGCTTTTGCACAGCAAAGGAAACAGTCAACAAAACCAAAAGACAACTGACAGAATGGGAGAAGATATTTGCAAACGACATATCAGATAAAGGGCTAGTATCCAAAAATCTATAAAGAGCTTAGCAAACTCAACACCCAAAGAACAAATAATCCAATGAAGAAATGGGCAGAGGACATGAACAGCCATTTCTGCAAAGAAGACATCCAGATGGCCAACAGACACATGGAAAAGTGCTCCACATCACTCAGCATCAGAGAAATACAAACCAAAACCACAATGAGATACCACCTCACACCAGTCAGAATGGCTAAAATTAACAGGTTGGGAAATGACAGATGCTGGCAAGGATGTAGAAAAAGGGGAACCCTCCCACACTGTTGGTGGGAATGCAAGCTGGTGCAACCTCTTTGGAAAACAGCATAGAGGTTCCTCAAAAAACTAGAGGCTCCCTATGACCCAGCAATTGCATTACTATGACCCAGCAATTGTCACCCTAAAGATACAAACGTAGTGATCCAAAGGGGCACGTGCACCCTAATGTTTATAGCAGCAATGTCCACAATAGCCAAACTATGGAAAGAACCTAGATGTCCATCAAGAGATGAATGGATACAGAAGAAGTCGTATATATATATATATACAATGGAATACTATGCAGCCATCAAAAGCAATCTTGCCATTTGCAACCACATGGATGGAACTAGAGGGTATTATGCTTAGTGAAATAAGTCAATCAGAGAAAGAAAACTATCATATGATCTCCCTTATTTGAGGAAGTGGAGATGCAACATGGGGGGTTTGGGGAGTAGGAAAAGAATAAATGAAACACGATGAGATTGGGAGAGAGACAAACCATAAGTGACTCTTAATCTCACAAAAGAAATTAAGGGGGGCGGGGGGGAGGAGGGGAGGGAGACGGGGTAGGATTATGGACATTGGGGAAGGTATGTACTATGGCGAGTGCTGTGAAGTGTGTAAACCTGGCGATTCACAGACCTGTACTCCTGGGGATAAAAATACATTATATGTTTATAAAGAATTAATAAAAAAAAGAATATCCAATGAATATGGACAGTCTCTTCAACAAATGGTGTTAGGAAAATTGGACAGCCACATGCAGAAGAGTGAAACTGGACCATTTTCTTAGACCATATACAAAAATAGACTCAAAATGGATAAAGGACAGGTTATGGCATTGGGGAGGGTATGTGCTATGGTGAGTGCTGTGAAGTGTGTAAACCTGGCAATTCACAGACCTGTACCCCTGGGGCTAAAAATACATTATAAGTTTATAAAAAAAATTAATTAAAAAAAAAAGACAGGAATCCATTAAAATCCTCGAGGGGAACACAGGCAGAAATCTCTTTGACCTCGGCCACAGCAACTTCTTGCTATATACGTCTTCAAAGCTGAGGGAAACAAAAGCAAAAATGAACTATTGGGACTTCAATAAGGTAAAAACCTTCTGCATAGGAAAGGAAATAGCCAACAAAACTAAAAAACAACCTGCAGAATGGGAGAAGATATTTGTAAATGTTTTATCAGATAATGGGTTAGTATCCAGAATCTGTAAAGAACTTCTCAAACTCAATACCCAAAAAACAAAAAATCCAGTGAAGAAATGGGCAGAAGACATTAACTGACATTTCTCCAAAGAAGACACACAAATTACCAACAGACACATGGGAAAATGTTCCACGTCACTTGTCATCAGGGAAATACAAATCAAAACCACAATGTGATACCACCTTAGTCAAAATGGCTAAAATTAAAAGTCAGAAAATGACAGATCTTGATGAGGATGTAGAGAAAAGGGAATCCTCTTACACTGCTGGCGGGAGTGCAAGCTGGTACAGCCACTCTGAATAACAGTATGGAGTTTCCTCAAAAAGTTGAAGATAGAGCTATCCTATGACCCAGTAATTGCACTACTACATATTTACCCAAAGAACACAAACAGCGTGATCTGAAGGGGCATCTGTACCCCAATGTGTATAGCAGCAATGTCCACAATAGCCAAACTATGGAAAAAGCCCAGATGTTCATTGATAGATGAATGGATAAATGTTTTGAATTTATAGCAGAAGATTGTGTGGGAACTAATTTCCAACTAAGAGTTGGGGGTCATTCGCTAGTCATGGGACTAGCTGAGATCAGTCAAGGTAGAAACTGTATCAGGATAAAAGAAGCCTGATATTAGAGTAGTAAGGGTACTGGTTAAGAAAGGAAGAGACAAATGAGGTGAAATTACCAGCCTTCCCATTCATCAGCAAAAGAGTGTGTTTGCCCTCAGTTTTGCTATAAGTTCCAGGTAGACAACTTTTAACACATTTTACAGATGTGCATTTGAAGGGTAATTTGACACGTCAAATTCCAATGTCTAATACAGCTGTACCATACTGAGGTTGGGGTTTCTTCCATCACTACTTGCTGGTCCTACAATCAACAGAATGTTAGAAGCATACACTATTACTAGAATCTTCCTGTCTCTTTCCCTGGCTGAATTCTTTAATTATGGGACCTAAAGCTCCTCAGAAGCAATGTGCTACCCTCAGTATGTACCCTTTACCCTACCTGTCCTTGGGAGGCTTTCTGTCCTGTTATTGTATTTAAGAAAAGAAATGTATGAATATGGGGTTGAGATGAATTCCAGCATTTGAAGACCACATCTATGCTATGTATAACACGATAGCTGCACAGATGTCTGTGTTCTGATTTGAATTGATATTAAATCCCTGAGTCATAGGGCAAAAGTTATGAAGCAACTTCTTATCTGTTTCTAGTCACTTATTTTATGAGACTGACGCGCTGCCCACTGCGCTAAGAAGGCGACTCTAGTCACTTATTTTAAAAGGTGAAGCCTAGGTAGATATTTTTCTAGCTAGATTCACTGTTATTATATTTAATGGAATTCCTACTGGATTACTGATTAAAAAGATTTTATAAATATTTAGGACTTTTAATCTTTACCCTTACTCTTACTATGCTTACCCATTCTAATTTACTGCTTCTGAAATTCTGTTTTGTATTTTCTCACTTGAACTGTCCTGGACTTCACTTCTCCCAAGTGACATCAAATAGAGTTTAGCAAACACAGGCCTTTCATTTGTGTCACATCTGGCTCCTCATGGGGAAGGGGAGTAAGCACAAGTTAAAAGCAATTTTATAGATTAAAAAAGGAGGAACTGCTGAATTGAGATGAATAGTATTGCCTTATATGGAAGAAAATGTCCACATTGTCCTTTGGTCCATTTGTTTTTAATCTTACAGATATGCAACATGTAGTAAATGCTTTACAAACCCCTGAGATAAAACACAGGTTATCATAGCCACAGGATGCCTGACTAGGCACCTATGGTCTGATGGAGTCGCAAGACTTGGTGTAAGTCTAGACCCTCCAGTCAGTTAACTATATGACCTCTGGCTGGTAGCACAGCCTCCCTGAGCTGCAAACATTTAGAAACAATAAACCTTCAAGGATAACTAAAAAATAATTTTGGGTTGTGAGTGCTGAATTATGATAACAGATATAAAATGACTTCAGAATTCATAAATAGTGTCAAAATATTGTTAATAACAATGAACTTGATTATACTTGCCATTTCCTGGCAACAGGTAGGCATCCTGTTAACTTAGGATATTTAAGCCTCACAAGAACCAGTCTAAATAATTATAGTAAACATCTATTGGTTTTTCTGACCAGCATCTGTTAATATTTTTCCTTCTAACAACTCTTCAGAGTTCCTTCAGAGCACTATCTCCTTTCCCCAAGTGCTGCTTCTGGAGTTGACTTTACATCAGCTTAATCACTTGGCTATATAAATTCTCTCGAGAATGAGCCTGTGACTTAATCACAGCCAGGGGGACATAATGTTGGATGGAATTTTGCAAGCAAGACTCTTCCTCTTTTCCTATCACATGAGAGTCTGAAAGTTTGCTATCCTGGAAGCAACTGGGAATTCTCGACAGCCAGGCAGAAAAAGGGAGCTTACCTAGAGGAAGCTGGGATGAAGGACAGCTCCCAGTACATAGCATAAATTCTGAATTGAGTTGCATGTGAATATGCCACTTACACCTGAAGGAGTCCTAATAGATAGAGGTGACATCAATGTCCTACACATCACTTATGAAGAACTTGAAGCTCAGGAATGTTAAATTGTTTTTCTGAGTGGTATGTGTATGTGTGTGTATATTAGAGATGAGGTTATTGAATAAAGAAGCAGAGTTTGAATTCCAAAGCCTATTTTGGACTCTCTGCCTAGATGTTGGTAATTTATTGGTCTATAAATAATTGTTTGTGAAGATAGCTTTTTTGCAATAACAGGATTAAAACAGTTTCTCAGTTTGGGGATATTCTCTAAGGAGAAGACCCCTAGAAAAAGTAAAATAAGAAATATTCTCCATTTAAATAGATGAAATCTCTTCACTTAAATATGCACAATGTACATTCACATGATCCCCTAAATTTAATGCCAGGCTTTCAAGGACATAAGCACTGAGTAATGGTGGGATGTACTTAAAATACATTTTGTAATTTCATATTTATACATAAATATGTAAATATGTATATGTGCAAAGAGTTATTTTATAGGACATTTGGAATATATCTTGAACTGTATCATATCTGAATTTATATGAAACTTATTGCTTGTTAGACACAATAAGCCTCTTTTTTAGAGTTCTACAAAGTTGTTAATTTTCAAATTCTTGAGATGAGACCAGACAAATCTTACACATTTTAAATGTTCTAAAAAATTGACTGTAGTTTAAGCAATATTTAAGTAAAAAGTATCAGTCTTGAGTCCGTTGGCATTTGTATTGATTGTGAGTTAATCATTACTAATCTGCTACCTCTCTCTGTGAAGCTGTTTACTGTCTCCAGGTGAGACATAATTGCTTGGGAATACAGAACAGTATTCTCTAACTCACCATAGCTTTTTAAATGACATGTTGGTGAGTTTCGGTAACACTCTGAAGTAAATAAAGAGTGACCAAAAATGGAATCACAGATGTTTTAGATTAATTTTAGTGAAAACTATAAATGCACAGATAACACCAGGAAAGGTCCTTTGTGGATCACAAGATGCACAGCCTTCTGTGTCTGAACTATGTTATCAACATCAGGTGAACCTCCCAAAACCTCTACAAGGAGCAAGTTCTGGCATTTAGAGAGATACTTTTTAAAGAGCAAGGTTGTGATCGTCAGTGCTATTGAAGGCTGTTCTTCTCAGAGTCATAAGTCAATAATCTGAAGAGAGGTTTATATTTTAGATGTTAGGTGTCAATTGCTTCTGTCAACATTGTATTTGCCAGGAAAATATGTCAGGTACATATGATAATGTGACAGTTCTTAAGCATTGTCTCATGAATCAAAAAAGGAGAGTATGGATCAAATAGCAGTATTAGGAAATATAAAAAGAAGAAAAACAAAAAATAAAACTTTAATTCCTATGGATTTAATTTTCTTTTCACAGTTAAAACAATAACAAGTCAGTATTTTACAACTATTTAAGGGAGAGTAAGAAGTATAAAGAAGGACCCTAACAAACCATTTCCCTCATTCTAGTGGGTAGATAATAGTAACTATTGAAAATAATCTAGAATAACAGATCCATACTCTAGTCTCTGACATTGTAAAAGTTGAGTGTGGACAACAAAAGACCATGAAGGTATTTGATGTTTCATGTAGACAAAAAATATGGAGAAGTGAAGATCATTGGAAAAGTCATCACCTGCAATTTTAGAAAGACATTTAGTTTTCAAGTAATAGAAAATCTAATACTTGTTCTAGTAATACAGACATTAAATTATCTCCCTTTGAAGAAGTCTGAAAAAGGCAATTATGGTATTTGTGCAACAATGTCCTGCTCTGCTGCCAATGGATTTTTATGCGGGGCTTAGGTCTGAGTCACATTATAGATATCACAACCCCCGCATCATGTCTTCATTCCTATGAACTGAACACAGAAGAAGAAATAAAAAGAACAGGATTTTCCTTTTACCAGAGAGGAAAATCTTTTCTTTTTTTTTTTCCACATTGAAAAAACCTGCTATTTATGTTCTATTAGTTGTAACTATGTCACTGGGTGACCTGAATTGAGAGAGCAGTTGGAAAGCGAATTATCAACAAAGGGATGGTCATATCTGGCTTGTCCTAATTATCATTCAATCCACTGTGTGGGGCACATTGCTGTACTGAACAAGATTGAAGCTCTGTGAACAAAATGGAAGTAAAAATGGCAATTGGATGGGCAACTGCAGTGTTTGTGATAGCTACCAAGGCACTATTAAACTTCTACTTTCTCTTTTCCATTATATCTTACATATTTCAACAAGCCTGGTCATAAACTGGCCCCAAAATCTCAACTTGATAACTTAGGCATATGAGGGAAAATATGAGAATAAGAATGTGTATATAATCTCTCTTATTTTCTTAACCAATTCTTATGTACTTTTCTTAAAAATAGATTTACATACAATGATGCCACAGTAAATGGTGGCAACAAAGTAATATCTCCACATTCTAATTCCCAGAAACTGTGAATTGGTCCTTGTTTGGAAAGAGTCTTTGCCGACAGAATTAAGTATCTTGAGACAAGATATTCCTGAATTACCTAGGTGAGTCCTAAATCTAATGACAATTATTTTAGAATAGACACACACAGGGGAGGCTTGACAGAAGAGGTGGAGGCAATGTGACCCCAGAGGCAGAGACTGCAGATACACAGCTATAAGAAAAGAAATCTTGGACATACCAGAAGCTAGAAGACACAAAGAAAAAAATTTCTTCTAGAGCTTTCAGAGAAAGCACAGTTCTATTGACACTATGATTTTAGACTTCCAGCTTCCAAAACTAAGAGATAATAAATATTTGCTGTTTTAAGCCACTGAGTTTATGTTTATTCTTTCCTTCCTCCTTCCTCCCTTCTCTGTGTTTACTTCTGCTAGAAGTCAATGAGTATGGTTTTTTTTGGTATCCCATGAGTGTACTTTTAGAGTACCTACTGTCAGGGAGCAATAATTCCTGTCCCCTTCAAGGCCCCTCTAGCCAGACTGAGAAGAAAATTTGACATGAGACAGGAGAAAATCAAATTTAATAGTATATGTATGCAGAATCCACATAAACACAGTTATTCCAAAGACATTCAAGCAAAATGAGGTGTAGGTGTTATCCTGAACTCAGGGAGAGAGGAGCAGGGTTCTGTAACTTCAAAGGGAAGGAATACAATCCTCAGAATAAAAAAAGAGTAAAGGTTGGTAAACCAATATTTACATAAACAATAGGACAAAGAGAGGACTTTGATTAGACAGGTCTTATTAGGTTCCTCCCTATCTACCATACCTAGTTCCTATCATAATACAGATATCTAATGGTGATAGTTCTCTTCCTGGAGCAGGTCCTCTATCTAAATTCACTTTTGGAAGTTGAGGGGGAGGTAAGGAAGCTTTCCTGAGTCTTTCCTGGATTTTGACTGCTTTATAAATAAAAATAATCTTCATGCCAAATGGCCCACTTTGGGGTGGCCTGCTTTTGACCCTATATATTACTCAAAAAAAATAGTCTCAATTTCAACTGCCCCACCTTGCCACAGGACAAAGAGTTCTTTGAAGTCTAAAAACAACAACAACAACAAACAACAAGAAAACCCAAATCAAATGAACAAATTAATAACAGAAACAGATTCATAAATACAGAGAACAAACTAGTGCTTGTCAAAGGGGAGGGGAGTTGAGGAAAGGGCAAAATAAGTGAACGGAATTAAAAGGTGCAAACTTACATTATTAAATAAATAAGTCATGAAATTAAAAATGAAAAAAACAGCACAGGAGATTTTGTCAATAATATTGTAATTATGACAGATGATAATTACATTTATTGTGGTGAGCATTACACATGTATAAAACACTATATTGTGCACCTGAAGCTTATAGAACATTGTATGTCAACTATACCTCAATAATAAAATTCTTTTGAAAAAGAGTTAGTTTCCTGAAATGAGCACTGTTTTAGGCATTTTGCCTAAGATTAAATCTATCATATCCTCACAAACCTGGTTTGAGATTTATGATATTTTTTACATGTTTGGTAGAGATGGCCATAAAGGTATCTGTTATCTTGTGCTGGCCCAGCAATTCATTAATAATACATGCTGTCACGTCCATTCCTAAGAAACATCTAGATGTTTATTGTAAAATGACTTCCTCTGATTGTCTAGCCTGCTATATTATTAGAAGACATCTATACTACTGCTTTTCTAGTATTGTTTCACTTAACTGAGTTGGGGAAATAATTTTAATTTATATTCCTCTGCTCTAAACTGGCAATGCAACTCTACTAGTACATTTCCTACACCCACATTTTAATATGTAAAAAAAAGTCTATATCCCTGAAGTTCAATATTATGACATTATATACCATGTTATGATGGATCTTTTTTTTTTTTCCTTAGAATGAAAGGAAATGAGAAAGCAAAGACTATGGTTTATTCAGACTTGGGGACTGGAACTCATATTAATGCAGGGACAAAAATGTTAATGTTAATGAGTAACTGGGTCTAGCATTAACCTGGCCAAGACATATTCTTTCTATAGCAGGAGAGCTAAGTACTCTCTTCTAATTAATTGGTGCTTTGTGTCTAATTTTTGGTACAATTTTGTCAGTCTTCTCATTATTTTTTAGGATAGACTATGTTTATGATTTTGTTTTAGTAAGTTTCACTGTTGTATGCATCAAACAAAGGATGATTTCATGTATTTGGAAACACTATGCTGACCGAAGAAAAAACAAAACAAAAAAATAAACAAAACAAAGCAAAACAAAACAAAACAAAAACAAAAAAAACTGAGGATTTGAGTTAGACATTATTTATCTATAATTTTAAATTTTAAAACTTTGAAGATCCTTAGACATTGTGTAACTTACACATTTCACATACAACATAATTCAGCTATGTTGAAAGACTTCAAGTCAATTCAGAGTCAAAATTCTTTCTAGTATCCTAGGGTACTGATACCTTATCCAGTCTTCTTCAAAGTTTCAGGATCCAGTTCAGCAGAGCAAGTGAAATTTGAGATAACTGCTTAAAACTCCCCATCAACACAATGTTTTTAGAACCTTTTTTTGGTACCACATACTGTGCCATTTAATTTAAATATAGAACAATAGCTAGAGTGTATAACAGCTCTGTTTGCTGTAAAAGTATTAGTTCATAAAAAAACAGAAAATTTAATAGCAAAATTTATAATTCCAATAATAACACTAAATATCATGTATTACTAACTTACAAGTCTGGAGTGAGTGGTGACACTAGACATGCCTATAATAGCTAGTTATTTTCATTTCACTAACTTTATCAAGTCTTAAGATAAATAAGATTTCTATTAAAATATCTTCAAATCTCTTTGGTGGCTGAGTAATATTCCTGTGTGTGTGTGTGTGTGTGTACCATATCTTTTTTATCTATTTATCAGCTGACAGGCATATGGGCTCTTTCCATAATTTGGCTATTGTTGACAATGTTGCTAGAAGCTTTGGGGTGCATATGCCCTTTCAAAATAGTATTTTTATATTCTTTGGATAAATACCTAGTAGTACAATTGCTGGGTTGTAGGGTAGCTCTATTTTTAATATTTTGAGGAACTTCAATAATGTTTTCCAGAGTGGCCACGTTTGCATTGAAAACCGCAAGAGAAGACTCCTAACTACAGAGAACAAACCGAGGGTTGATGGAAGGGTGGTGGGTGGGGGATGGGCTAAATAGGTGATGGGCGTTAAGAAGGGCACATGTTGTGTTGAGCACTGGATACTATATGTAAGTGATGAGTAACTAAATTCTACTCCTGAGACCAAAATTACATTATATGTTAACTAAAATTTAACAAAAATTTGAAAAAAAATACCTCTAAATCATCTACTAGAATCTGAAATACAAAAAACACACTTTGTGTCACTTTATGATCGATATGAATTGCAATTTTTGATTAATAAGATTTGAAATACCATATACTACTCAACAGCAGAAAAGCCCAAATAATCTAATTTAAAATTTGGCACAGGAAGCTAATAGACATTTTCCCAAAGACCTACAAATGGCCACCAGGTACATGAAAAGATCCACAACATCACTAATTATCAGGGAAATACAAATCAAAATCATAATGAGATATCACTTCACACCTGTTGGAATGGCTAGCCTCAGAAAGACAAGAGATAATTAGTGTTAGAATGAGTGTGAAAAAAAGCAAACACCTGTGTAATGTTGGTGTGAATGTAAATTGGCACAGTCAAAAGGAAAGTCCTCAAAAAAATTAAAACTAGAACTGTCATTGATTCAACACTCTCACTTCTGAGTATTTATCCAAAGAGAATGAAAGCAGGATTTCAAAAAGGTATCTGCACACCCATGTTCACCGCAGCATAATTCACAATGGCAAAGTTATGGAAATAATCTAAGTTTCCATCAATAGATGAATTGATAAAGAAAGTGTGAAATATAGACACATACACACATTGATACACACACACACTGGAGTATTATTCATCCATGAAAAAGAAGAAAATCCTGCCATTTGCAACAACATGGATGAATGTTGAGACATAATGCTAAGTGAAATAAGCCAGACAAAAAAGGCAAATGCTGCATGGTATTACTCATATGTGAAATATTAGAAAAAAGAAAAAAGTGGAAAAGAACAGAAAGGAAAGGAAAAGAAAAGAAAACCTCATAGAAACAGTGAGTAGAAAAGTTGTTGTCAGGGTCTGGGGGAGTGGAGGAAATAAGAGGAGGTTGGTAAGAGTGTACAAACACTCAGATTTGAGTACGTTTTAAAGATCTGATATAAAACATAGTTTTATAGTTGATAACATTATATTATATGACTGAAATTTTTAAAAGATTTTATGTATTTATTTGACAGAGTGAGAGGGCATGCACAATAGGGAGTCACAGGCAGAAGCAGAGGGAGAAGCAGATTCCCGGCTGAGCAGAATTCAGCAAGTGAGGCTGGATCCTAGATCCTGGCATCATGACCTGAGCCAAAGGCAGATGCTTTACCCACTGAGCCACTCTACAACTGAACTTTATTAAGAGAGTGGAATTTAAATATTCTCATGGAAAGAAAATATAAATATTTATCATATTTTATGTTTATGTATATAAATGTATGAAGTGATGAATGTATTAATTAGATAGTGGGAATGTTTTCACAATGTATCAAATCATCACAATGTATACTTTAATTACCTTACACGTTTTTCTCAATTATACCTCAGTAAAGCTAAAAAAATTTGAATATTAATTTATTTCATATGTCTTATTTAGCAATAATGGGTAAGATACAAAGGTAGGCATAATAGTGAGAATAAAAAGAAAGAGACATCATGATCTGGTGAAAAAAATAACAAACTATAACTTATGAACTTATGATTTTTAGGTTCTCACCTATCAAATAGGGATAACAATGACCTCTGTTGCTATGCAGTTTGAATCACATAATGAATAGAGCAGCTAACCTCATATGGTGAAAGTGATCAACAAATGTTAGGTACAATTCCAAAAAATTCTGTTTTTTTGCCTAAAGATTTTATTTTTTATTTTAAGAGAGTGTGAGAGAGAGAGAGAGAGAGAGAGAGAATAAACAAGTAGGGAAAGCGGCAGAGCGAAAGGGAGAAGCAGGCTCCGCTTTGAGCCGGGAGCCAAATGTGGGACTCTATCCCAGGACCCTGGGAGCATGACCTGAGGTGAAGGAAGACAATTAACTGAGCCATCCAGGTGCTCCCCCAAATTCTTTATTAATGTACCCTCCTTTGTATTTTATAACAGTACCATACACTGGTACTATCATGTTACCATTTCATAGACAAGAAAACTGAGGCTTGGAGAGATTCATTAATTTTTCAGTCGTCTCAGTAGCAGAGGTGAGTTTGAACCCTGCCTAATTCCAGATCCCCCCCCCTTTTTTTTTTTACTATGACCTCTGATTACAGAGCCCAATGTATAGGATGTATGTAAATGCCAAATAGATTTGATGATAAATGACATCAATGAGGTAAAGTGCTAATCAATGGAGCCTTCATAGAGGAGAGAGAATCTTCCTTGAAGAGAAAAAAAAAGATTGAAGTATTTGGTTTAGTAACAGAGGGGGATATCACAAATCAGGCATGTGTCAGGTTGTATTTTGCAAAAATGACCTTGGCAAAATCACCAGTTTGGGAGTTGCAATGCTTTCCCAGAACCTTGACATTCCCTATCAAGAGGTGAATTCTATTTCTCTTCTTCTGGAAACTCACTGTACCTTTGTGACTGTTTTAACAAATAAAATAAAAAGAGAAGTAAAACTATTAGAAGCTTTCCCTTTACATGTGTGTTACATGGTCTGTTAGGGTTCTCCAGAGAAAAAGAACCAACAGGATGTACGGATATATAGAGAGAAAGATTTATTTTAAGGAACTGGCTCATATCATTGTTGAAGCTTGCAAGTCTGAAATTTGTAGGGCAGGCTAGGAGGCCTGAGAACCACAGAAGACTGGAGGGAGGTTGCAGTCTCAAGTTGAAAGGTTTTTGGATAAAGAATTCCTTCTTCTTCAGGGGGACCTCAATTTATTTCTCTTAAGACCTTCAACTGATGGGATGGGGCTCACACCCACTATGGATGATAATCTCCTTTACACAAACTGTACTGATTTAAATGTTAATCGTATTTAAAAACGTCCAAAGAAACATCTAGACTTGTGTTTGACCAAACAACTGAGTGCCATATAAAATTAACTATCACATGTGAATCGAGTAAATATGCCAACAGAGCTATGTAACAAAAATCAACTTGGGACTTATGGCAATTAAGGAATTTGGGTGAATCCAAACCTTGCCATTTCTGCTTTGGTCATTGACACCTGAAGCATTTTATTTGTATCTATTTTTGATGTCCATCTAACAAAATCTGTGAATACCCCTGTATTTAAAGGATAATCATGATAATATATTTTGCAAGTAAGAATTTCCTTTAAAACAGTTCCAAGGAAAGAAAGCCATCAACTCCCAACCCTAAGACTTCCCAGGGAAATGCTCTAATAATATTAGGAGTTTGTCTTTGGTTGGTAGGAAAATCAATGATTAAAAAAAGAGCTTTCAAAGGACCACTGTTGTCTTCAAGTAGCTTCTTGGCAAATGACACAGTCACACTGAGTGTGGACTCTGTTGCCACAGACCTGACTTTGTCTGTAAGAGATGTGCTATCTTGGGCAAACACTTTATTTCTCTAAGCATAACAATTCTCATTTGTAGAAGGAAGTGATTCAACTATCTACTTCACTGGGTTATTGTACAGATTAAATGATATTATTTAGACAAAGAGCTTAGCACAGTACCTGGGACAACGTAAGTGTTCAGTAAGTATCAAATACTAATAAAAAAATACAGATTAATGATATAGGTAGGCAGCCATCAGGAGCACTATCTGTTAAAGTTCTGTAATTAAATAGCCTTTATGAGAAACTAACAAATGATATATCAAGGGTATGTAGATCTTTTTCATTATTTCATCTATTCAAAATTACTACAGAGTGCTAGGCACTGTCCTAGATTCCAGGAATTTGTTGGTGAATAAAAATGACACATGTTAACTTTCATGAGCTTGTATTTCAGTGAGTAAAAAATAACTGAATGCATATTGTGATAAATGCTATGGAAAAACTAGCAGATTTAAGCAGTCTTACCTAGATAGGGTGGTAAAAATAAAAGTACAAAATAAGCAAGGCCCTTGTCATATAGGATCTCATAGGCAATGACAAAAACTATGGATTTTCAAAACAAACAAACAAACAAACACTATGGATTTTCTAATAAGTATAAAAGAAAGTTATTTTATGATTTTAAACAGAGTAATGACATCTAATTTGTATTTTTAAATGATTTCTTTGATTTTTGTATATGAGAGAGCTTCCTAAGAAAGAAAAGAAACTAGGAAAATCAATAAGGGAAGGAAGATGCAGTAAAAATGAAAATATGTGTAAAAAAATGGAGATCAGGAAAAATGAATTGATTTGAGAAATGTTTCTAAGTTATAAATCATAAGAGTGTTGACAAATTAGAAACAGGGGTAGGGGCAGTTAAGACAAAAGAAAATGAAGAATGATTCTAGTTTTCTCTAGACACTTGGGAAGAGGTTCATGACAAAGAGACATAAATAAGACTGAGAATAAAACCGGCTTTTCTTTTTGGGAGGTTTAGTAATTAAGAGCTTTCAGAGACATATCAATTTTGAGTGCTAAGAAGATAGCTAAGTAGAAACACAAAGTAGATAGACATCTAAAGCACATGGGAAAGGTTTATTTCATAAGTAGAACTTCTGATTCTGCCTCATTTATTTGGTATGTAAGGTCAGAGAAGCTGGAGACAGAATGAAGAAAGACAAGTAGAGGCAAGGGGTATATTTATTAGTTTTCAAAGTTCTCATAACCAGTTACCACAAACTGGGCAACTTAAAACAGACATCTATTCTCTTACAATTTCAAAGGCCAGAAGGCAAAAGCGAAGGTGTTGGCAGGGTCACGCTCTCTCTGAAGGCTCCAGAGGTGAGTCCTTCCTTGACCCATCTAGCTTCTGGTGGCCTCTGACATTCACTGGCATCTGACAGCATAACTTTAATCTCTGCGTCTGACTTCGTGTGATCTTCTCACTATCTTAAGTCTCCCTCTCCACTCTCTTATAGGGACAATAGTTATTGAATTTAGCATCCATCCTAGTTCTAAGACAATACCAACCTGAAATTCTTAACTTAATTACATCTGCAAAGACCCCATTTCCAAAGAAGTTCATGTTTGCAGGTACAAAAGGTTAGGCACTGGACAAATAATTTTCGTGGGACTATTCAATCTACCACATGGAATTAAGCCATAGAAATTCTTGAATTAGAATTTTGGGTAGAGGAAGGAGGAGGAGTCTGTAAAAGACATTAAGATGTTGCTTTGAGAGGAGAGGAAAATAAGGGAGTATGGGTGCCACAAAGGCCAAGACCAGCAAGTGTGTCAAGGAGAACGTGGTCAGATAGAATGGACCATTGCTCTGTTATGAATAGTAATTAAGAAAATCCATGCAAAATACACAGCGCAGAGCCTTTTAAGTACTCAAGTACTGTTGTTGTTTTCACTGCTGTTGAATAGAAAGACCCTAATTTTCTAGAAAAGCATTTTAACCCAGCATTGAAAATTATTCTAGTGGAACTGTCCTGTTATTTGGTTAAGTGATGGATGTTTAAAGGAACTTTAAAAAATAGTCATACTGAATAATGTAATTTTTATCATCTGCGCAGAAAAAAAGAGAGAACTTAATTGAAAGTCCATTTTAGGATACTCTCAATTAATATTTTAGCTTGCTTAAATTTACAATGTGTTTTTTCAAATATATCAAATAATGCATTGATGGGTTAGTAGAAAATTTCTGCAGCAATAAATAGAACGTGGATTTTGAAGAATTACTTAAGGAATCACAATTTAAATTATTTTTCTAAAATGTTTATAGCATATATTAAATATATATTAAAATCTATAAATTTTGAAATATTTATATTTCAAGGGTTTGCTTCCTATTGGGGTCATTTCAAATCTTGATTCTATGCATAGGATTTTAAACTCATTCATATCACTGAAATTCTTAGGAACATTTTAAGAGCTTATAGAGATAGGGTATCAGAATATTAAACAACTTTGTACTAAATATCTTAAAATAGCCTAGAATTCCTTTGAACTAATTCTATTTCCAATACTTCATATTTGATATTAAGGTATGCTCATTTATCAGCTTGCCACATGAGTAACTTATAGAATTTAGGTAAAGCCAATGAATGAAATTTGTAAAGAAGAGCCTTAGAAGTAGGATGGATTGTGACAGACACACAAACATACATGTACCTACATAAGAGAGAAAGAGAGGGAGTGAGAGAGAGAATGGGAGGGGAGGGGAAGGGAGGGGAGGAGATGTTTCACAGGTGGTGGTGGTTGTTTCTATACTTTCTGGATCATGCATAACAGGAGTATTCTGTGCACGCATATATACCAAATATTTCCTCTGTTTGTTTAAAAATATATACAGCAACTTCCAAGATACAATCTTTAAAGGATGAGGTGAAAATTAATGGAAAAGATAAAGGTCAATTATTAACACACTTGAACCATATTCATCTGACTTTAGAGAAAATTCACTTTGAGGCGTTAGAGGAGGAGATGGCCTATGACAGTAGTTAAGATGGAGGGCTTGAAAGCCAGGTGGTTTGAGTTCAGATTGTGGCTCTACTTACAAGTTAGTCTGTGAATACTAGACAGATGTAAGGTCATTTCAAGACTGCTGGGTAAACTGCTTCTGTAAACCCAGTTCTCTCCCGTATCTTTCCACATAACAGTGCAACACTAGGGGTAGTCATTGAACTAGAATGTACTTCTAGGTTAGGATAGGATCCCTCCTTAACAGTTGGAAGTACATACATGTGTAGGATGAGAATATCATCCCAGTTTGGGATTTACCCTGTTTAGCATTGAACATCCTTTACCCACTTCCTAAACCTGTCCTAGGCAGACAGATGGTTTGTCAGCAATCATGTAACAGGGAGAAACACTAAAATGCTAACCCATTGTGCCTGGAGTATTAGAACTCCTCTAAATAAAGAAATTATTTAGAGGAATTTTTTATTCCTCTAATTTAATTAAATTCCTCTAGAGGAATTATTTATTTTCTAAATAAATTCAAGCTTTAATTTTATAGTCATTAAATATAAAGTAATGTTGGAGAAAATAAGAAATTATAAAAAGAAATTAAATCCTTGCTACTCAATATGTGTGTCTTCAGACACAGTATGGGTATCAGCATGAAGCTTGATAGAAATATAGGATCTTGGGCAACCACCCAGAATTAGTGGGTTGATCTAATTTTCATACTATCCCCTTGTGTTCCCAAACACATCAGATTTTGGGAAGCACTGATATAGAATAGCAAGTGACTGTTCCCCATCAATTTCTATACTTAGTTCAGTTCTGATAACACATTAAAATCACCTGTAGCTTTTGCCTCACCTAAGGATATTCAGGTGATATTAGAGGATTGTCTCCGTGTTTTAAGAATTCCATGAGTGGGAATGACTGAACTCTATATCTGAAACTAATGACACACTGTATGTTAACTAATTTAACCTAAATAAGATAAGTAAAAAAGAATTCCATGAGTGTTTCTGATTAAAAGCTGAGGGTGCCTGGGTGGCTCGGTGGGTTAAACTCTCTGCCTTCAGCTCAGGTCATGATCCTAGGGTCTTGGGACCAATCCCCACACAGGATTCTCTGCTCAGCAGGGAGCCTGCTTCCCCCCTCTCTCTGCCTGCCTCTCTTCCAGTCAAATAAATAAATAAAATCTTTTTTTAAAAAAAAGCTGAGATCCCTAATTTAGAACAAATAGGTGATTATTTCCTTTAACCCAGTCACCTTAGGATTCTCAACCATACATACTATTATTCCCAATTATTACAATGATTTAAGGTAAGGGTTCTTATACTGCAGTATTAGACTTACTATGGAAGGTTTGCTAAAATACAAAGTACTGAACTCCACCTCCACAGCTGCTGATTTCTGGGACTGAATTTGTATTTCTTATAACTTCCCAGGCGATACTAATATTTCTGATCCAGGGACGATAATCTGAGAACCAATGACTGTGTGACCTGGTTCTGAACTTAAAGGATCTAGGTTTAAACTGTATCACTTCCATCAGCTAGCTCTGTGGCCTTGGGAGAGCTGCTTTACTTCTTCCGTTTTGTTCCTGCATCTTTAACATGGGAATGATTTTGGTATGTACCTTATATGTATAAAAGAAATAATTTATATAAAGCATAGCACCTGTCATTTGGTAGTGCTTATGAAGCTATTTGTCACTTTTATAGTCCAAAATCAATGAATACTTAACAGTTTAATGTTATGCACTTTGGCCACTGAACAATCTTGTTCCTTATGACACTAGACCTAAGACCTGTACTTTAAAAAAAGATTCAAAGACCAATTGGAGATGACAAATATTACCTACAGCTTCTCTTATTTTCTGCAGACTCAAGGCTCATTAGTTTATTAAAGGCTCTGAGAAGTCACACAGTATAGAAACCTCTTTAACTTAACATTTTCCATATTTAAATCCTTGGAAATTAATGTTATTTGGAATGTGCTTTGAAAAACACTGGCTTAGACAGTTAACTTTCTTTTAAAATGGAATGTTGTACATTGATTTATCAACTCTAGAAAATACTCCCACAAACTAATCAGTATTTCACTGTAAAGGCAGTGCACTATCCGATAAGCAATCTTTTGAGGATGGATGAAAGAATGTCACACAACTGAAATGGGGTTAAGAACAACGGACAAAAGACAATGTTCTATTTCTGTACACAAGACTAAGTGAAAAATGCTCTAAGCAGATCTCTTGTAAAGTCCAGATAATGGTGCTATAACTCATTGTCTGAAGTTTGATAAACCAAAGAAATGATTTCCAAGACCTTAAGCCTCAAATATATTATAAATATATCTCCAATTGATTGTTAAGACCATTTTTATTAGATTTCAAGGAATCAAAGGGCTTAAAGATAACCTACTATTTATGGATTTATTAATAAATAACTTCATTCAGACTACCGTCTTGCTTATTTTTTAGGTGAACTCACTCAACTCCATGGCTTTAAGCCCATCTATAGATTGATGACCCATCGATTTACAAAACTAGCCATGACTTATTCTATGAACTCAATTCATATATCTAGCCACTGATTTTATATCTCTACTTGGATGTCTAATAGGATCTCGAATATAAGTTGTTCAAACTTGAAATCCTACTTCCCATGAACCCTGCCCCTCCCATGGTCCCCAAATCCATTTTTTTTTTTTACAGTCTCTTCTAACTTGGTAAATATAAATAGCACATCCATCCTACTACTACTTTGTGCCTAAAGCCTTGGCATCATTCTTGATTCTTCCTTCTCACACCTCACATGCAATTTATCATCTTCAGATAGATCTCCTTCTATATATATATCTAGAATCAAGCTTCATCTAATTATTCCCACTGCTGCCACCTAGTCAAAAAACCACCAGCATCTGTTGCCTAGACTGATAGATTTATTTCCTTACTGGTCTCTCTGCTTTCTATCTGGGGAATCCAACAATCTAGTCACATGGAACAAGCAGAAAAATCCTTTCAAAAGGCAAATCTGATCACCAATTTCCTTCCTTGAGACTTTAAAATAGTTTAAAACCTTCTCATCTCCAAATAAAATCCAAAATGCTTTTCATAACCTCTAAGATACTGCACATTCCAGCCCCCTCCTACCTCCATCCTGAACACTCGCCCTCTGGATTCTTCCTGAAATGCATCAAGTTATATTTCCATGTCAATGACTTTTCATGTTCCATTCCAGTGCCTGACACATTCCTTTCCCTGATATATCTACATGGCTCACTCCTGGACTTTGTTTAGGTCCTTTGCTCAACACTGGACAGTGATCAAACAAAACTTCTACAACTATGCTTTCTGAGCTAAAATCACTTCTGTTATCTGTCCTTAACCCTCACCAGTTAGCACATAGTAAGCATTGATAAGTATTTGTGGAGTGAATGGATGAAGTATCTAATGTTTTCATGACTCTGGGTGAATCTGTCACCTATACTTAAATTTTCACCAAATCATCATCTACCCACATAAGAGATAATACTAGGATTTAATTACTGCTCTAAGCTTATTTACTCCCACTGGATTGCTTGATATTTCAATACAATTGAAGCATTTCCAATTCTTACTCTCTACTACCCAACATGTTCTTCTTTGGATCTAGAAATTGATTATACTCCCTTTTCTTACATATTCTCTGGTCATGTGATGAGACGGAGGAGGCAAGGATATTGCCCGAGATGCAGCTTCTGCTTAGGACAGTAAACTCTTACATTTTTCTATTTCTTTTCTCTTTAATTTCTTGTAGAACCCTTGACATTGTGCTCAATTTTGTGACCAAGGTCAGGATAGTCACAAACAAAATCCTAAAGAGTAACAACAAAACTGCATGTTTCTATAATAATAATTATTTAAAAACATCCGTTACTATATACTGCAATAATTTGTATTAAAGTATCTTCCATATTTACGGAGTTCAGCTCACCTTAACGCGAAGCTTCCCAAAAGGTGGCTGGTCTAAAAATCTTGATATGATTAAAGAGGAGGGAAACTGTATGAGCTGAAGCTAAAAATAGGCAAGTCTTGTTTTATTCTGACATTTCAGCCAGCAGCTCCAGCTCCCTTCTGGGAAAACAAGTATCAAATAGGAGGACAGTGGCTCTGTTCCTTGTTTATAATCTACAGGGAACTGCTGATGGTTGGCAACACTTGAACAATTTAAAAAGCCCGACCTCTATGTTCTAAAAACATTTCAGTGAATATGTAAAAGTCTCCATGAGGACTCCAGTGTTTGGAAACATAATGGTAAAATTTTGATTGAGGCTCAGTATTGATTAACCTCTTTAAAGTTCTGGCGGTGACATTTCTGCCATTAAGCTGTTTGTCCACACACTTAATATGGGGAAAACTGAACACCAGAGGTCAAGGGCTTAATAAGAAAGAGCCCCTTTGTCTTTTTCACATTCTACCTTTTACAGAATACAGTTTCTGCAATATTCATTCCGGTGGCTATCGGAAGTGCCTATGTGGTCCAAGGGCAGCAGGAAGCCCTTGAAAAGAATTCTGAAAGAAGAGACCAGAGACCATATTTCCTTTTTTCCTCTTCTAACGTTTACCTGCTGCTTCATAAATCACTTGAGTGCTCAGTGATTTCATTTCTTATCTGTATAATGTGAAAGATTAAGTCTGTATCCTACTTCTCAAAGATATTTGCTAAGAACGACAAAGTTAGCATTGCCTCATGGCTTGAGATAGGCTAAAAAAGACATTTCAGCTGTGACCTTGACATAAAGAGAGATCCATCCCCACATCTGGTATTCCCCAGCTCGAAGCAGGTATCATGAAAACTTCCCATCTTCCACCTCTACTTATGTAAAGATAAAAAGAGACCAATCCTCCAACTTTGTAGTAGAGATGGTGATAGACAGCAAAAAATGGGGGGAATTTTTTTTTTTAAACTATCTTCCTAGAATCATAGATCTTAGTAAGAAGTGACTTCAGCAAGTTGTTGTTAGCATTGCCATTTATATTTGGAGTAATATAAGAAGAGTTACACCCAGAAGAGTTAAACGTTCCACCTAAAATTATAAGGTAATTAAGGGTTAGAAGTAAAACACCACCATTAATGCAGGGCTAATTGTACTTCACTTTCTTTCATCATGTTTCTGTGCAACTTTTTTTTACAATCTGAGGACTTGCATTTAATGCCCCCCTCCCTTTTTGGTACATTCTTCTACAGACAAATATAACATGAAACCACTGTAAATACATGTGTAAACTTTAATAAACTTTGGCCAGAGGTAATCCAAGACTCAAGGTTATAAATCTTATCTTCAAATGTGCATATCCCACATCCTTATTTTGTTAGATGTAACCAAGTGAGCTTTTAGCCTTAAACTCAGACAAAATTGTTCAAGAAATAAATTATATTAATGATCACTCAAAAAACCAACAGTAATGGAAAAGAGATGTATTATACTTTGGGGAGAAGGTAGGAACTGAGATAAGTGGGGGTCACAGGAAAGTTTCCTGAGGATGCTGATCACAGTATGTGTATTAATGAAGATACTTTTTAACACGTTAACTTTGTGAAAATTTTTAATCATTTTCAGACTTTTCTGTATGTATGTTATTCGTTAAACATTTTAAAATTTATGTAATGTTTCCTTTTTAACATGTAAGGTTGGAGGGGCGCCTGGGTGGCTCGGTGGGTTGAGGCCTCTGCCTTCGGCTCGGGTCATGATCCCGGGGTCCTGGGATCGAGCCCCGAGTTGGGCTCTCTGCTCGGCGGGGAACCTGCTTCCCTCTCTCTCTCTCTGCCTACCTCTCTGCCCTCTCTGCCTCCTTTTGATCTCTGTCTGTCAAATAAATACATAAAATCCTTAAAAAAAAATTTAAGGTTGGAAATGAGAGAGTGCAAGGAATATATTTTTCCCCCAAACCAGTGTGTTTTTTGGTGTAATTAATACTCACATACGTCCATCTATTTAAATTTTGCAAACTGCATTTTTAGGGTCTTTTAACTTTGGGAAGTCAGCTATTTTAAATAGACTTAACAGAGGGGCGCCTGGGTGGCTCAATGGGTTAAAGCCTCTGCCTTCGGCTCAGGTCATGATCCCAGGATCCTGGGATCAAGCCCCACATCGGGATCTCTGCTCAGCGGAGAGCCTTCTTCCTCCTCTCTCTGCCTCCCTCTTTGCCTCCTAGTGATCTCTGTCTGTCAAATAAATAAAATCTTAAAAAAAAAATAGACTTAATAGAGCAGAATATTCACTTCCAAATGATCTTCCTTGGATAAGACAAAGACAAAATGTCAGAGGCATTTTGTCCGTGGATAGCACCCGAAACAGCATTTTTTTTTTCTCCTTGTTGGCAAATGTAGGAAAGTTTCATATTGCCCTAAGGGGATAAATTTACTGGCTGCTAATCAGGACCGGCTTTGTGTAATATGGACATCTGTCTAACAAGAGCTAGATGAAGACTGCCATGTCTTTGACAAGTAGGAGACAACTCAGCGGCCTTTAGATAGTAATGATTACTGTCAAGTTAACCTACCACAAACAGATGGCAAGAAGTGACTTAGAGTTGAAAGGTTCCATTGCCCACCTTTAATCCCCTAAGCTATCTGGTCCTCTACTCTTCTTTTGACAAATATGATGTTTCATTTTTTATTGATGCAAGACAGTACATATGGTCCATTTATTTAAACCTGCAGTGATGCGGGTGAGCAAAGGCTGAGAAGTTACTGTAGATACATTCAAGCTCAGGGATTAAATTTACACTACTCACCTTTTTTTTTTTTTTTTTTTAAAAATCCCATATCAAATAGCTCATGGGAAAAAAAGTAGGAGTATCATGAAGAAAAAAATAAATACTGCTAAAACCAGAAAGTGTTTACAAGCAATTCCCAAATCTAGAGATCATTTAGTTTTCTTGAATACATGAATATTTTATGAACTGGTAATATCAGGGCTTTCTACCCTTAAATATCTGTCCAAAATGTTTTATGTCATCTGTTGGTAAATGATTTTAACATTCACTTTTCACCTGATATATCTTCCCGCTCATACAATTCATTTCAGAGGCATAACTTGTTTTCTTTGCTAAGATTTCATTTCCTCCCATCTCAGAATTTGATGAAATCTATTTCTTAGTGCCTCGTCTTCCAGTGAAAGCTGACAACAAGTATCAGACCAAATGTAGCTGTCCCATATGAAGTAATTTATTTCTGTCAAATATTAGACATTATTTTTTTCTTGACATAAGATGACTGATACTGTGCTGTGAGATCCCAGAGGTGCAGCTTAACCACTTAAGGACTGAGACTCATTAAAAAAAAAAAAAAAAAAAAAAAGTGTTCCATTCAGAGAACAAGGTTTTTAGAAAACAAGCAGAAAGAGTCAGGAAGTAATAAGACAGGTAACAGTAAGAGTTAAAAAATAATAACTTATAATTAATACCATCTTAGGCCAAAAGCAGTTATATAGCAATTCTGGCATGAAAAGACGTTTAAATTATTTGTCCATTCTATATTGTGTCTGAGACATGGCTGTTCTCATAAGTGTGCATTCAGATCTCTAGCAACAAGAATGCAGATCTAATTCTGGTTTACCCAAGGTGATATAAAAAATTAGTAATCTTTACCAATACACTGCAATCAATGGACAGTTTGCTTTATTGCAAAATGCAGATTTCAAACAGAGGAAAACCAGGTAAGGCAAGGGGCCACAGAAGTTGGCAGGTACTCTTTTTTATTTGCTTTACAGCATTTTAGCAAGCTTTATTATGTGAAAGGAAATGGTATTCTTTAAAGCTGCAAGGTGCTTCCTCTCACCTACGGGGCCCACTTTTGGAGATGAGAAGCGGAAATCCAGTCAACTGGTTACTGTGTCCACGTTCCTACCTTGACCACAATAGTTCAGTTTGGCTTTATTTTATAGGTTGGATTTCCTTACATATGTAATTTTTAAAAAGTCCTAGTACCAAAGGAAAGCAAGAAAGTAGATATCTAGAAAAACATAGCAAAAATTAAAAATCTCTGACAGAGGATCATAGGGGAGTGGAGGAGAAAATGAAATAAGATGAAATCAGAGAAGGAGACAAACCATAAGAGAATTTTCAACTATAGGAAACAAACTGAGGGTTGCTGGAGGGGAGGCCGGGGGTGGAATGGAGAAACTGGGTGACAGGCATTAAGGGGGGCACATGATGTAATGAGCGCTGGGTGTTAAATGCAACAACAAAGAACTAAACTCTAGCTCTGAAAGTAATGATACACTCTATGTTAATTAATTAAATTTAAAGTTAAATAAAATAAAAATACTACTTCATTACATAAAATTGTGCAAAGTGATGGAGTCAGCTATCAGAATGACACGGACTCTTTTTTTCGTGGTTACTAACAAGTTGTGATGTGTCATTCACTGTTCTAGGGTTCTAGGGGTTTCTTCATGTTTCAGATGAGAACAATAATGTTTTAAAACAACAAAGGGGCTCTTTGATTCCGGTAAGATCAAATTAGACTATAGGCATTGAGTGCTCTGAAAAGTTAAGAAGTAGAAATAGTAATGAGTGCTCAGTCACAGAGATCTTGGAAGCTTCTTGTTTTCTGCTTAGCTACTTGTCTCACATTTTCTATAGATGGTAAGGAAAGAATGGGATTATTCTAGAATTAGAACTGTTCTTTTGTTTTTGTTTTGCTACTAAGTATAGCAGGGTATGGGGGCATGAAGTGATATCCTGAAAGGATATCCTGATTACTGGATTAAACTGTGAATAGACTTTTCAAGGGGACTAGCGAAAAATAATAAAATTGAAGGTCTATTATGGGAGGATACTATATTAGACATTTGCATAGGTTATCTCATTTAATCCTTTAAAGAGCTGTAAGTACAGACAAGAAAACCAAGGCTAGATAACTGAGGTGCTTTTGGAACACAGTAAAAAAGGAATCAAATGCTGGTACCTAAACTCTAACCCCAGTCTACTTTCTAGCTTCCTAGATGGACAGAATATCTGTAGCATACTTCTCTTCCATGCTTTGTATAACTGCACACTGGGTTACTAATGAAAGTCCATCACAAGGGAAATCTAAACTCAGGGGTTCCCCAGCGTGCTTCCTGTTGACCTCCTGGCTATGGCTTCCTAGTTAGTTTGGCATCACTGCCAGCAGGCAGCTGCCCAGAGCACTTCTCTGGCATCCCAGACAGCCTCTGCCCAGGAATTGCCCAGCAACTCTGCTTTAGGACAACCTAGTCAACTATCCCTCAACCATAGGGCTACAAGCACACTCTCTCCTATAAGTCTGAATTTTAACTTTGGAGAGGAATCACTTTCCTGGAAGGTTGTTCCTTCCTTGCCTACTCTCTCTCAGCCCCAGAGTTTTCTTTAGTGTATTCTTTTATTTCTTCTTAGCTAATTTCCTATAAATTGTTAATCATTTTTATAGTAAACCTTCTCTGTTCAAATTAAAAAAAAAATCTAGACTATTTACCTGGGCAATATGGAAGGACGCAGGACCCCATCATTTATTCAATCATTCATCATTAATTCAACAAATGGTTATTAAGCAGCTGTGTCAGGCGCTGTTCTAGAAGTCTGAGAAAGAACAGTGAACAAGATAAAAACAAGATTCATTTGTTCATATTACAGGAGATAGAAAACAAGAGAGAATATCACTATAAAAGCCTATTGAAACTTTGGTACTACATTAAAAAATATATATATATATATGGTATTACATTTCTGATAGATAATCAATGTTATAGGTCCATTCAAAGACATTAAGTTTTGCTTTTATTTGGCCAAAAGGTAGGCATACAACATTCCAAAACAGCCTATAAGACACTGAAGTTAAATACCTTTCAACTGTTAACACCAAAATACCTGGTTTCATGTTTTTAGAAATCTCTTTAATAAAACTTCTTAAAATATATTTTTTTTGGTCTTAGGTCAACTTAGATACTAAATTCTTATCAAATGAATTATTTGCATTTTTTGAGAAATACTGAGTTTTTATGTGTAAAAATTAATGTGTCTACAAAAAACTTTTAAAACGTCATTATATATTTCTGAAAAAAATGAAGCAGCAAAACTTCACCATGTATCCCAGATTTGGTCTAATTCCCATGAAACAAGAGAGCACGATATTCTTGGATAAAATATTGCTCTTGGTAAAAGTCAGCCTCTTATTAGCTTTCTTGGTTCCTGTATAATGCATTGAGAATTTGGATGTTGGATCTAGTTATTTATCCTTATCTCTTCACCCCCGTTAACTAATTCATTGCCATTTAAATTGAACTTAGCTTGGTGCTTTCCCTGCTCACACATGACTTGACATTTACACTCATTAAATTTCATATTCCACCCCTGAACCCTTCAGCAAAGGACTTTCTACAAAACAACTAGATTTTTTGTTATTGTTATTGTTGTAGTCAATGCATTAATTTTGTTTCCAACTGTAAATTTGACAATATGTATTTAAACAATGGATTAATATAAGCTATTACAAATATTAGACACCTGGATTTCAGTGTTCAACTGCAGGGGACTTTTTAAAAATCTTAAACCCAGAGGAAAATTCAGTAAGACTCATAAAACCCCAATAAATTGTCCATACTTTGGAAGTGTAGAATAATACATAAAATTCAAATTTATAAAAGACAGGGAGACAAAAATGAGAAAGTCCTTGCTATATAAATTCTGTTAATTTTAATAGTCATGACTAACATGATTTATTTCCATGAATCTATGATGTGCTCTATCTAATGAACTAAACTGAACAATAATCTTGAAAATATATCACTGAGCCATGTGTGTATCATCCAGTAAATGCTGGAGTTACAATACATTTTTCTTTATGTGACATTTAGCATTGTATAATTTTCAAAATCTTTATTAAAAAATAATTGAAATGAGGTTTATACTTGTATTTTCTTTTTTTCTGAGTAGCTGTTTGACAGCAAAAAGACAACCCATGAAAATGTAGGTTTATTCTTTTTGGTGATTTATGAGATGAGAGATTACATGATCTGGGTATCTGAAAATCCTTTTCCCATTACATTTAAAATTAATCTTAATCCTGTTCAGCTAACTGAGATCTTGTCCTCATTATTCCTAAAAACATACACACACACACACATATATATGTATATTTTATTAATTGGCAAAGTGAAAGTAAGTTTCATTTTCCCCTCTAGTAAAGATGGCCATTATTCGATTTTCATTCTTAGTTGGGCATTTCTTCTTCCAAGTATTTGGTCTTATAATGTATATTTAAAATATTTTCACACCAAACTAAATACTTCATGCTATTGGTACAATATTTTCCATCAATTCCCTTTGAATATATTATATACACAAGCCAAATTTTATTTTACAATGCTCTTAATACTGGAGCAGTTTATTGCCCCTTAGAGGTTTTTTGTGGAGCCATGGTTTACTAACAATTAGCTTTAAAAATCTGCCACACATAAAAATATTTATGCTTAGTTTACATATACTCCCCTGGAGATAGACAGATAAGACCGGCTGTACTCCCCCTGAGATAACTCTGCATGTCATTACATTTTAACCGTCTTTATGTTGATAGCAATTCTTCTCTGGCTTATCCAGTAGAAAAAGAAAATAACATTCTTTTTTTTTTTTTTTAAACAGCATCAGCATATGCTGATTTACCTATAGCTTTGCTTCTAGTTATTCATATGCACACCCACACTCACACCTTTACTCTAGTAAAGATTGGCAAAAGGACATTATTTGCAGCAGGAAGAAGCATAGATCATTTTTAAAAAATTTCTCCAGTTCTGTTTGGAAAGGCAGCCATATGTTGGTGCAAGCAATGAAATCCCCTTCCAATAGCATTATCTGAAAATACTGATGGAGAATGGAAACAATCATAAATTAAAATACGAAACAAAACAACAGACAACCTTCCAGCACACTACCATCCAGTGAAAACATTTATGATGCTCTGTGACTCTTCTATGAGAGAAAAAAAATTTTACAGGGATTATTCACCACGGATTTTAAAATTTACGGTATGCATGTATTCATTATTCAATGTGCTTCTTTTTCTCCATGTATAGACATGAGCAGGATTAAATGCTTCTTTAAAAAAATTCTTTTGTTTTTATTACAAATGTATTGTATGCTAAATTAATTGCTAAATTCAGAATGTATGGTAAACTGATAGTTAATTTCAGACCTTTACAATTTTAGACGCTCTTTATTTTAAACATATTTTACAAATGGGAATTTCATTATTAATATAGAAACAAATCGAATACATATGATTTCCCTCCCACAAGCCAAATTAGAAAAAATTGAACTTACCAACTGGGATGTTGAAAACTAATTGAAAAGATAGCTGGCATCGAACTGGAATACTTTTGATTGTTTTTTGTTTCTAAACTGATTTAAAGAGAAATAAACTGTCTGAGAAAAAAAAAATGAAGTATCTACCCAAATCTTGGAGTGTTTTTCATAAGATGCAGATTGTGACGACATACAGGACTCAGTGCTGTAGAGTGGAGAGGGTCTGAATATATCACTTGATTTGTGGTTCTGGGTCCATCACTCACTGGTTGCGTGACGTGGGGCCAGTGTTTCCATGATTCCTTGTATAATTAGTCAAAAGCAATGATCAGGGCATATGGTTATGTTCAATAGTTACATCAAAGAAAGTATTTTTTGAGGAGGAGTCAAGATGGCGGGGAAGTAGCAGGCTGAGACTACCTCAGCTAGCAGGAGATCAGCTAGAGAGCTTATCTAAAGATTGCAAACACCTGCAAATCCATCAGCAGATCGAAGAGAAGAAGAACAGCAATTCTAGAAACAGAAAAACAACCACTTTCTGAAAGGTAGGACTGGCGGAGAAGTGAATCCAAAGCGACGGGAAGATAGACCCGGGGGGAGGGGCCGGCTCCCGGCAAGCGGCGGAGCAACGGAGCACAAAATCAGGACTTTTAAAAGTCTGTTCCGCTGAGGGACATCACTCCGGAGGCTAAACCGGGGCGAAGCCCACGCGGGGTCGGCGTGACCTCAGGTCCCGCGGGGTCACAGAAGGATCGGGGGTGTCTGAGTGTCGCAGAGCTTGCAGGTATTGGAACGGGAAAGCCGGCTGCAGAGACAGAGCCCACAGTAAGCTCGCAGCTCGGAGTTGCCTTGAACCGGTCGCAAGCTCCGTGAGCTCGGAGCGCGGCCAGAGATTAGGCAGACGCGAGTTACTAGGAGCTGTTCGCTGAGGGCGCACTGAGGAGCGGGCCCCGGGCTCTCGGCTCCTCCGGGCCGGAGACCAGGAGGCCGCCATTTGTATTCCCGTCCTCAGGAACTCTACGGAAAGCGCTCAGGGAACAAAAGCTCTTGAAAGCAAAGCCGAGCAGATCACTCAGCCCGGCCCCTGGTAAGGGCGGTGTAATTCCGCCTGGGGCAAAGACACTTGAGAATCACTACACCAGGCCCCTCCCCCAGAAGATCAATAAGAAATCCAGGCAAGACCAAGTTCACCTACCAAGGAGTGCAGTTTCAATACCAAGGAGAGAGCAGAAGAATTCAGGAGGAGGAGAAAACAAACCACGGAACTCATGGCTTTCTGCCTGTCATTTTTTAGTCTTGCAGTTAATTTAATTTTTTTCTTTTTCATTTTTTTTCTCTTCTTCTGCTAAAATTTTTTATAACTTTTACCCTTTTCTTTTTTAACGTTTTTTAACTAGATTATCTAATATATATATATTTTTCTTTTTATAGTTTTCTTTATTCATTTTCTTTTTTTTAATTCTTTTTTTTCCTTTTTTTTCTTTCTTTCTTTTTGAACCTCTTTTTATCCCCAAATCAGAAGAGATCCTAATCTCTTCAATCTTTTTTTTTCTTAATTCTTTTTTAAATTCTTGATTGAATTTTTAATTCAATCTCTTTTTTTTAATTCTTTTTTTCTTTTTTTTCTTTCTTTCTTTTTGAACCTCTTTTTATCCCCAAATCAGAAGAGATCCCAATCAGAAGAGATTGGGAGATCCCAATCAAAGGAGATCCCAATCAGAGGAGATTTCTCCCCCCTCACGATTTGGGATCTCTTCTGATTTGGTTAAAGCATATTTTCCTGGGATTGTTGCCACCCTTTTAGTATTTTACTTGCTCCTTCATATACTCTTAGCTGGACAAAATGACAAGGCGGAAAAATTCACAACAAAAAAAAGAACAAGAGGCAGTACTGAAGGCTAGGGACCTAATCAATACAGACATTGGTAATATGTCAGAACTAGAGTTCAAAATGACAATTCTCAAGGTTATAGCCGGGCTTGAAAAAGGCATGGAAGATATTAGAGAAACCCTCTCCAGAGATATAAAAGCCCTTTCTGGAGAAATAAAAGAACTAAAATCTAACCAAGTTGAAATCAAAAAAGCTATTAATGAAGTTCAATCAAAAATGGAGGCTCTCACTGCTAGGATAAATGAGGCAGAAGAAAGAATTAGCGATATAGAAGACCAAATGACAGAGAATAAAGAAGCTGAGCAAAAGAGGGACAAACAGCTACTGGACCATGAGGGGAGAATTCGAGAGATAAGTGACACCATAAGACGAAACAACATTAGAATAATTGGGATTCCAGAAGAAGAAGAAAGAGAGAGGGGAGCAGAAGGTATACTGGAGAGAATTATTGGGGAGAATTTCCCCAATATGACAAAGGGAACGAGCATCAAAATTCAGGAGGTTCAGAGAACGCCCCTCAAAATCAATAAGAATAGGCCCACACCCCGACACCTAATAGTAAAATTTACAAGTCTTAGCAGCAAAGAGAAAATCCTGAAAGCAGCCCGGGAAAAGAAGTCTGTAACATACAATGGTAAAAGTATTAGATTGGCAGCTGACTTATCCACAGAGACCTGGCAGGCCAGAAAGAGCTGGCATGATATTTTCAGAGCACTAAATGAGAAAAACATGCAGCCAAGAATACTATATCCAGCTAGGCTATCATTGAAAATAGAAGGAGAGATTAAAAGCTTCCAGGACAAACAAAAACTGAAAGAATTTGCAAACACCAAACCAGCTCTACAGGAAATACTGAAAGGGGTCCTCTAAGCAAAGAGAGAGCCTACAAGCGGTAGATCAGAAAGGAACAGAGACAATATACAGTAACAGTCACCTTACAGGCAATACAATGGCACTAAAATCATATCTCTCAATAGTTACCCTGAATGTTAATGGGCTAAATGCCCCAATCAAAAGACACAGGGTATCAGAATGGATAAAAAAACAAAACCCATCTATATGTTGCCTCCAAGAAACTCATTTTAAACCCGAAGACACCTCCAGACTTAAAGTGAGGGGGTGGAAAAGAATTTACCATGCTAATGGACATCAGAAAAAAGCAGGAGTGGCAATCCTTATATCAGATCAATTAGATTTTAAGCCAAAGACTATAATAAGAGATGAGGAAGGACACTATATCATACTCAAAGGGTCTGTCCAACAAGAAGATCTAACAATTTTAAATATCTATGCCGCCAACGTGGGCGCAGCCAACTATATAAACCAATTAATAACAAAATCAAAGAAACACATCAACAATAATACAATAATAGTAGGGGACTTTAACACTCCCCTCACTGAAATGGACAGATCATCCAAGCAAAAGATCAACAGGGAAATAAAGGCCTTAAATGATACACTGGAAGAGATGGACATCACAGATATATTCAGAACATTTCTTCCCAAAGCAACAGAATACACATTCTTCTCTAGTGCACATGGAACATTCTCCAGAATAGATCACATCCTCGGTCCTAAATCAGGACTCAACCAGTATCAAAAGATTGGGATCATTCCCTGCATATTTTCAGACCACAATGCTCTGAAGCTAGAACTCAACCACAAGAGGAAGTTTGGAAAGAACACAAATACATGGAGACTAAACAGCATCCTTCTAAAGAATGAATGGGTCAACCGGGAAATTAAAGAAGAATTGAAAAAAATCATGGAAACAAATGATAATGAAAATACAACGGTTCAAAATCTGTGGGACACAACAAAGGCAGTCCTGAGAGGAAAATATATAGCGGTACAAGCTTTTCTCAGGAAACAAGAAAGGTCTCAGGTACACAACCTAACCCTACACCTAAAGGAGCTGGAGAAAGAACAAGAAAGAAACCCTAAGCCCAGCAGGAGAAGAGAAATCCTAAAGATCAGAGCAGAAATCAATGAAATAGAAACCAAAAAAACAATAGAACAAATCAACCAAACTAGGAGCTGGTTCTTTGAAAGAATTAATAAAATTGATAAACCCTTGGCCAGACTTATCAAAAAGAAAAGAGAAAGGACCCAAATAAATAAAATCATGAATGAAAGAGGAGAGATCACAACTAACACCAAAGAAATACAAACTATTATAAGAACATACTATGAGTAACTCTATGCCAACAAATTTGACAATCTGGAAGAAATGGATGCATTCCTAGAAACATATAAACTACCAAAATTGAACCAGGAAGAAATAGAAAGCCTGAACAGACCCATAACCAGTAAGGAGATTGAAACAGTCATTAAAAATCTCCAAACAAACAAAAGCCCAGGGCCAGATGGCTTCCCGGGGGAATTCTACCAAACATTTAAAGAAGAACTAATTCCTATTCTCCTGAAACTGTTCCAAAAAATAGAAATGGAAGGAAAACTCCCAAACTCATTTTATGAGGCCAGCATCACCTTGATCCCAAAACCAGACAAGGATCCCATCAAAAAAGAGAGCTATAGACCAATATCCTTGATGAACACAGATGCAAACATTCTCACCAAAATACTAGCCAATAGGATTCAACAGTACATTAAAAGGATTATTCACCACGACCAAGTGGGATTTATCCCAGGGCTGCAAGGTTGGTTCAACATCCGCAAATCAGTCAATGTGATACAACACATCAATAAAAGAAAGAACAAGAACCATATGATACTCTCAATAGATGCTGAAAAAGCATTTGATAAAGTACAGCATCCCTTCCTGATCAAAACCCTTCAAAGTGTAGGGATAGAGGGCACATACCTCAATATCATCAAAGCCATCTATGAAAAACCCACTGCAAATATCATTCTCAATGGAGAAAAACTGAAAGCTTTTCCACTAAGGTCAGGAACACGGCAGGGATGTCCATTATCACCACTGCTATTCAACATAGTACTAGAAGTCCTAGCCTCAGCAATCAGACAACAAAAGGAAATTAAAGGCATCCAAATCGGCAAAGAAGAAGTCAAATTATCACTCTTCGCAGATGATATGATACTCTATGTGGAAAACCCAAAAGACTCCACTCCAAAACTGCTAGAACTTATACAGGAATTCAGTAAAGTGTCAGTATATAAGATCAATGCACAGAAATCAGTTGCATTTCTCTACACCAACAACAAGACAGAAGAAAGAGAAATTAAGGAGTCAATCCCATTTACAATTGCACCCCAAACCATAAGATACCTAGGAATAAACCTAACCAAAGAGGCTAAGAATCTATACTCAGAAAACTATAAAGTACTCATGAAAGAAATTGAGGAAGACACAAAGAAATGGAAAAATGTTCCATGCTCCTGGATTGGAAGAATAAATATTGTGAAAATGTCTATGCTACCTAAAGCAATCTACACATTTAATGTAATTCCTATCAAAGTACCATCCATCTTTTTCAAAGAAATGGAACAAATAATTTTAAAATTTATATGGAACCAGAAAAGACCTCGAATAGCCAAAGGGATATTGAAAAACAAAGCCAAAGTTGGTGGCATCACAATTCCGGACTTCAAGCTTTATTACAAAGCTGTCATCATCAAGACAGCATGGTACTGGCACAAAAACAGACACATAGACCAGTGGAACAGAATAGAGAGCCCAGAAATAGACCCTCAACTCTATGGTCAACTAATCTTTGACAAAGCAGGAAAGAATGTCCAATGGAAAAAAGACAGCCTCTTCAATAAATGGTGTTGGGAAAATTGGACAGCCACGTGCAGAAAAATGAAATTGGACCATTTCCTTACACCACACACAAAAATAGATTCAAAATGGATTAAGGACCTCAATGTGAGAAAGGAATCCATCAAAATCCTTGAGGAGAACACAGGCAGCAACCTCTTCGACCTCAGCTGCAGCAACATCTTCCTAGGAACTTCGCCAAAGGCAAGGGAAGCAAAGGCAAAAATGAACTTTTGGGATTTCATCAAAATCAAAAGCTTTTGCACAGCAAAGGAAACAGTTAACTAAACCAAAAGACAACTGACAGAATGGGAGACGATATTTGCAAACGTCATATCAGATAAAGGACTAGTGTCCACAATCTATAAAGAACTTAACAAACTCAACACCCAAAGAACAAATAATCCAATCAAGAAATGGGCAGAGGACATGAACAGACGTTTCTGCAAAGAAGACATCCAGATGGCCAACAGACACATGAAAAAGTGCTCCATATCACTCGGCATCAGGGAAATACAAATCAAAACCACAATGAGATATCACCTCACACCAGTCAGAATGGCTAAAATCAACAAGTCAGGAAATGACAGATGCTGGCGAGGATGCGGAGAAAGGGGAACCCTCCTACACTGTTGGTGGGAATGCAAGCTGGTGCAACCACTCTGGAAAACAGCATGGAGGTTCCTCAAAATGTTGAAAATAGAACTGCCCTACGACCCAGCAATTGCACTACTGGGAATTTACCCTAAAGATACAAACGTGGTCATCCAAAGGGGCACGTGCACCCGAATGTTTATAGCAGCAATGTCCACAATAGCCAAACTATGGAAAGAACCTAGATGTCCATCAACAGATGAATGGATCAAGAAGATGTGGTATATATACACAATGGAATACTATGCAGCCATCAAAAGAAACGAAATCTTGCCATTTGCAACAACATGGATGGAACTAGAGCGTATCATGCTTAGCGAAATAAGTCAAGCGGAGAAAGACAAATATCATATGATCTCCCTGATATGAGGAAGTGGTGATGCAACATGGGGGCTTAAGTGGGTAGGAGAAGAATCCATGAAACAAGATGGGATAGGGAGGGAGACAAACCATAAGTGACTCTTTATCTCACGAAACAAACTGTGGGTTGTGGGGGGAAGGGGGTTGGGAGAAGGGGGGTAGGGTTATGGACATTGGGGAGGGTATGTGCTTTTGGGTAAATTGGAAGGGGAAGTGAACCATGAGAGACTATGGACTCTGAAAAACAATCTTAGGGGTTTGCAGTGGCGGGGGTGTGGGAGGTTGGGGTACCAGGTGGTGGGTATTATAGAGGGCACAGCTTGCATGGAGCACTGGGTGTGGTGAAAAAATAATGAATACTGTTTTTCTGAAAATAAATAAATTGAAAAAGGAAAAAAAAAAAAGAAAGTACTTTTTGTGTGAGGAAAGATTGAGGACATTTGAGAAAATATTGAGGACATTTCTAAAGTCGCATCTGCTGTTTTGAAGGTTTGACTCTGTAGAGCTTTCTGAAATGACACCTATGTCCAGGGAAGTGATTTCTACATGTTTAAAGTAGACTCACTTACCAAGATTTGAGGAATTATCTGGTAAGATTTCATCTGAAGAATATCGGGATTTTTATGCCTATATGTTTGTAACTGTTCAATTTGAACACAGGAAAGTATAAGGCAATATCATGAACCAGCATCAATTCCTGTGCTCATTCTTACTCCCCAGGACTATGTCTGAGGCAGAGATGATGAGACACGATCACTTCATGATCATGACATGAAGCTAGAAAAGCAAGGGGTAGATTTTTCTGAAGATCTTGAAATCTGTCATAGGGCTTTAAATTTTAATTCAGAAGGTAATAGAAACTTCTCTCCTCCCCACGGGAGAAATATTCAAACTGACCTAACTTCTAAAATGTAAATATTTTGCCAGTGAAGAGGGTGGCTCAAAGGGAGTTAAGAATGCAATCCTGAGGCATGGTGACTTCAAAATGATGCTGAAGGCCTCAATTAAGGAAGGCTGTCAATATCAAAAGGAAACTTAAGATAAAAGACAGCCTCTAAGATAGCTCCCAACACTATTGCTTCTGATTGATATCCATGCCCTGGTGTAATCCTGTCTTCTTAAGTGTGGGCTGAACTACTGAATCTCTTCTACAGATAGAATATGGAAGATATGGTAGGATAATGCTTCCAAGATTAGATAATGAAAAGAGTGCAGATCCTGTCTTGGGTGCCCACTCTTGCTCTTTCTTGGACTCTGCCCTGAGGGAAGGCAACTGCCGTGCAGTGAGGCAGCCCTGTGTGGAGGCCCCTGTGACAAAGGGAGAAGGTCTTCCATAAATTACATGTGCAAATTTGGAAGAAGATGCTCCTACCTCTAGCTGAACCTTCAGATGAGACCACAGTTCAGCTGACATGACAGCTTAATTGCAATCTTATGAGAGGCCATTAGCCAGAGGCATCACACGATGCCATTTCGGCATCTTTTACTCACAGACGATGTGAGATAACATGTCATTGTTGCTTTCAGCTACTAAGTTTGGGGGTAATCCTTTATGCAGCAATAGATAATTAATATAGAGAGAAACTGAAAAAAAAAGACAATAACAATGATAAAAGCTAATATTTCTTAATTTCTACTCTGTTGCTTATATATACTAAGGGAAATAGAAACAATAGTTAAAATTCTGAGGATCATATGAATAAAAGTGTTACATATAATTGTAGAAAGCAATGATGAAGTAAGAGTCAAGAGAAGAGACAATGAGAAGGCCTAATTCTCACACCCATTCCTATGTTTTTTTCCTCACACCGAGCAAATCTGTGACAATAGTCAGGTATCTATAATTTGACTCAATTCTGATGCTTTCTACCCAAACACAGCATCAGATCCCCACAGGTTAAGGCCTTGGTCCAACTAGATATCACTCCCCAATTTCAGACAGCCATCACAAGTCCAAACTGTCACCTGTGTTTCTGACCCACTGGCTACTGATTGGAGTTTCCAAGGACTCCTTCTGTAGGTTTGATAAATTTGCTAGAACAGCCTTTTAGAACTCAGAGAAACATTTTATTTACTACATTTCTTATTGATTATGAAAGCATATTACTCAGGAATACCCGATGGAAGAATTCATGGGGCAGCTTATGGAGAAAAGAATGTAGAGCTTTTAAGCTGCCTGAGCAAATCTCTCTCCCTGAACCTCCATGTGTTGACTAACCCATAAGATTTGCAAATCCTGTCCTTTTGGGCTTTTATGGAGGCTATATTTGAGAGGCATGAGTGATTAAGTCATCGACCACTGGCAATCAATTCAACTTCTAGCCCCTCTTCTTGAGATTACAGGGTTGAGACTTACATTTCTAACTTTCCAATCACATGGTTGGTTCCCTTGGTAATAAGCCCCCATCATTAAGTTCTTTTGAAGAATAACCTCATTAACATAAATTCAGGTATGATTATAAGCAGTTTGTTGTGAATATTAAGACACCTTTATCACTGTGATCACTTAGGAAATTCCAAGGGTTTCAGGAACTCTGCTAGGAAAGGGGACAGATACCAAATATATACTTCTTATTAGGAATCACAGTATCAGAGAAAGATTAAACATATTATAGAAAAGAAGAAAATGGAGTAGGTAAACAAAAGCAAGAGGTAAAGAAAAACTATTTCAGTGCAATGAATTTATAAGAAATTAATTTAAATGCTAATTGAAGCAATGTGGTTCTATTATTGGAAAAATTTTAAGTATATAATGTATAAAATATGTAATCACAAAAATACTTTCTATAATTAAAAAAACTATGAAAAGCAAATGGAAATTATTTGAAGACATTAAAAAGTTAAATGCTCCATAACAGACAGGCAGAATCTTATATATTTTTTTACTTTGGTTTTTCCAAATTCCTCAGTCTCTGCTAGCTTGAACTTTATTATCTTGACTTGAAAAGAATAAATCTGTTAGCAGATCATTTATTATTTTATGAGCCAAGAGAGTGAAGAGAAGAGCCAACATTTTGACCACTTCCTATGTGCCAGGCATAGCATTAGCTGGTTTAAATATCACCTCATGAGTCTGGCGTATTATCTCCACTATAAAGGTAAGAAAACCAAAACCTGGAAATTTTAAATAACATGCCTGTGGTCTCAGTTACCAAATGTCAAATCTGCTGAAAACCTTTGCCTGTGATTTCCAAACACTCCTTCCCATCCACTATGTCACTTCACTTGGCAACTGAGATGATCTACCTCTAAGTTCTGTTTAAGCAGCAAAGTTTTGCGGTCACCTATCTTTTTATGCCATATTTTTTCAAGTACCTTTTTTTAAAAATTTTCAATTTTTTAATTATCCTATAATGTATTATTAGCCCCAGGGGTACAGGTCTGTGAATTGTCAGGCTTACACACTTTCCAGCACTCACCATAGCACACACCCTCCCCAATGTCCATAACCCCACCCCTTTTTCCTCCCCCCTCCCCCTGGCAACCCTCAGATCATGTAGTTTTAATCATTTTTTAAAGAAAACTTTCATCTCACTATATCGCTTCCTTACCCAAACAATGTCCCTCCCTATTCCCTGGACTTGCTTCCTGAGTTATTTTTCTTTAGAGCAATCATATTCCTCTAAACCCATCTGTTTTCCATAATTTTAAAGATCACAGTGTATTTCTTCATTGTATGTCACTTAATCCACTGATTGATATATGGCAAATGAGGCACTGGGAGTCCCCAATACTTAAACTGGTCTCCCATTTTCCTGAGTAACAAGTGATCTCTCTTTAGATTTAAAAGTGATCTCTTAGTATGTGGGGCTGTCTAGTACTTCCTACTTTCTAAGTTGTACATTTTGTACTGTGCATTGCCGATGTGCTGACCAAACTACAAGTGATCTTCACCTTTCTACCTTCATTAAGCTCAGGCACAATCTGGGCAATTTCTGCCTAATTGCTCTTCCTTGCCTGATTACTGTCAGCTGGTGGTGCTCCTTTGCTGAAGTGCAATATCAAACAGCAAACAGCACAATATACCTATTTTTTTTTAACATAATCATTTTCTCTGTACCAGAATCAAGAACATAACATGCTAAATTACTATGATTGTTGGAATATCATTTGGGAAATACAGGCTAAAAAAAATGCTGGGTTTGGAGGACTACTACTGTCCAAATTGCATTTTTTACTTTTTCTCTTTTTGTTTTAGCACATAACTATGCAACTGAGTGGAGGGAGCAGCAATTGTAGCTCATTGCTAGTTGTAGGAAATCATGCAAACGCCAAGAATCTGGGGCAGATGACAATCTCTCATTTGCTTTTCTCTCACTAAAACACATAAGTACAGAATAAGAATGTTTTATGTAAAGTGGACTAGTATTCCATGGGGTCAGTTTAGAAGAGGCATTCTAGCTGAAGGGAAACATGTTCATTTCAAAGAATAGTCTTTTCTTTTTTTCCCTCTTCTTTGTTCCCTTGCTCCCCTTGTTTCAACATAGATACTATCATTTGACATGTGTCCAACCACTGAATGTTCTCTGATGTAGCCTTCCTACTCTGGTAGACAGTTGGCCCTTCAGTTATTACTGTACCTTCTAGCCCAGAACAACAGCACTTAGCAATTCCTCAATATAAGGCTGGTGCACAACTGTCTATTACTGTGTCATTTAGGGAAGATCGGCATCAATAACTAGTTAAGATAAGTTGGATTAAAAAAAACAAACAGGGGCGCCTGGGTGGCTCGGAGGGTTAAGGCCTCTGCCTTTGGCTCAGGTCATGATCCCAGGGTCCTGGGATCAAGCCCCACATTGGGCTCTCTGCTCCATGGGGAGCCTGCTTTCTCCTCTCTCTGTCTGCCTCTCTGCCTACTACTTGTGATCTCTGTCTGTCAAATGGGTATGTGAAACCTTTAAAAACAAACAAACAAACAAAAACCCCAAACCTGAATTCAAGTGGTGGCTCTGCCAATGACTTCTTTAAATTTTAGTTTTTAGGCATTATAATATATTGTGCACCATGAGGTTACTATGAGCATTCAATGAGATTAAATGAAATAATATTTATAAAATGCTTAGCATAGTGCCTGATGCATAGCATATGCTTATTAAATGTTAGTTTCTATTATTTTTATTAGTTTTTATTAGTAACAACTAATAATTAAATATATAAATATATAAAATATATATATTAAATATTATATATTTATAAATATAAATATAAAGAACACTTACAATCATTGTTCATTTATATCTTCACACTAAGTCTCAGAGACATTAATATATTCTTTGTGCCCGATTAGAAACATGAGGTTTTGGGAGAACATATACACTAATACTTTTTTTAAAAAAAGATTTTATTTTATTTATTTGACAGACAGAGATCACAAGTAGGCAGAGAGGCAGGCGGGGGTGGGGAGGGAAGAAGGCTCCCACTGAGCAGAGAGCCCAATGTGGGGCTCTATCTCAGGACCCTGGGATCATGACCTGAGCTGGAGGCAGAGGCTTTCACCCCCTGAGCCACCCAGGTGCCCCAACACTAATACTTTTTTTTTAATGATGATGATAAATATATTGTTCTCCCAAAACAAAACTTCCTTCTGGAAGTAAATATAAGAGGTTTTATGAATAGGCCTTGGAATAGCATTGAAATTTTTGTATTTTATCATAAACCACTCATTCATTGATCAGGGGTAACTCATTCATTTATTTATTTATTCTTCCAACTAATACAAGTCACTGGTCCAGGTACTTTGACAGGACCAATGAACAAAAGCAAACATCAATTCTTGCCTTTACAGAGCATGTATTCTAGAAGGTCGGCAGATGATAAATGACAAACAGAATATACCTATAAAGTATACAGTTTGAAAATAATAAATGCTATAAGCAAGACAACAAAAACCACAAATGTGGATCAGAATAAGGAGACTTGTGGGTAGCGGGGTGGGGGAGGGAGCGGTGCAGAACAAGTTGCTCTATTAAATCAAGTAATCCAGGTAAGCCTTTGAAAAAGTCAGAACTGAACAGAGCAAGAGGACTGTAAAAAGTATCTGAGGAAAGACTGTTCAAGCTGCAGAAAGGCTCTGAATTTGGGTCATGTTTGAATAATAACCAGGAGAACAATGGGCTCGAACAGAGTAGGTGAGGAGCATAGTTGGTGATACATTCAGAAATGTCACTTCTGATCCTTACGGATCAATGATAGGGATTTGGCTTTTGCTCTGAATGTAATGGACATCTCTTGGAGATTTTTGAGCAGGAGAATTCAATTATTTGAGATTCTACAAATGGAACTAGACTGTGTGAGGACCTGTCCACTGGGGCAATATGTAGGAAGACAAAGCCTATGAATTCATAGTCCAATATTAATTCAAGTCCAATATTAATGGTAGAAACAAAGCCAAAAGCTAAATACAGTTCCAAGCAGAGTGAAAGAAGATACCAAGCCAGCAACCCAGAAGACAAGATAAAAACCTAGAGTAACCTGGTGACAAGGCTAACAGCCATGAATGTTACAGCCTGAGTCAAAGTTTCAAAGTTCTGGGACGCCTGGGTGGCACAGTTGGTTGGACGACTGCCTTCGGCTCAGGGCGTGATCCTGGAATCCCGGGATCGAGTCCCACATCGGGCTCCCAGCTCCATGGGGAGTCTGCTTCGCTCTCTGACCTTCTCCTCGCTCATGCTCTCTCTCACTGTCTCTCTCTCTCAAATAAATAAATAAAAATCTTTAAAAAAAAAAAAAGTTTCAAAGTTCTACAGAGGCTGGGTATATGAGTGTTTAGGACTGCAGCAAACTAAATTTTGGCTTGCCCTTCCTATACAGGCTGCCATTATTCTACTCCAGCCAGTTTCTTCCATGAAGAAATGAAAGGGCAGCATTGCTAGAGCTTCAGGTTTCTTACAGAAAAATAGGAATCTGGATTTTTAAATTATGATTCCAAAACCTTTAAATGCCAAATATATACATATATATATGTGTGTGTGTGTGTGTGTGTGTGTGTGTGTGTGTATATATATATATATTTGGCATTTAAAAGTTTTGGAATCATATATATATATACACATACATATATATATATATATATATATATATATATATATATATCACTGTGTGGTTAAAACAAGACACTTCTCTGAGTAGCTTATAAAATGTGAGTTGTTCACAGCTGCAAGTGTTAACTTCTGTTGTACAGGTAAGTATAAAGAGTGAGGTGTGGGAAAGGTGGGATGCAGCCATTCTGGAGACTGACTTCTATTCTGTGCTGCTCCACAAAGAGCTCTTATTTTTTAGTAGATGTGACCAGAAGGCAATGCTCACTGCCTTTATTACAGTACCCCTTCATTGTTCCTCCAATATATTTTTTAAGACTTTATTTATTTGACAGAGAGAGAGATTACAAGTAGGCAGAGAGGCAGGCAGAGAGAGAAGGGGTAGCAGGCTCCCCGCTGACAGAGAGCCCGATGCGGGGCTCGAGCCCAGGACCCTGAGATCATGACCTGAGCGGAAGGCAGAGGCGTAACCTACTGCCATCCAGGCGCCCCTCCTCCAATATTTTTCTAATGGACTGTCTCTTGTCTCCAAAAAATATCACAGGGTGATCTGTTGTTTTCTGTGAACATGAATTTCAGGTAGGGTGTCAGTCACGTGGAAATGTTTTTGTCCTGGATAGATAGATTGAAAAAGAAAAAATTGTGTGTGTTTGTGTGTGCATGTACATGCACATGTATACTTGTGCTTTATGTATGATATAATTCCTGCTTTTCCATTCACTCTCATTTCTTTTCATACTTCTCCTCAGACTCCATCATATCCATAATTACTTTATCTTATTTATTAAGCAGGCCATCTCTCTCTTCCTCTCTTCCTTTCCCTCTCTTTCTGTTTCTCCAACTTGAGACATTTGCTATTAAGCTATATTCTCCCCCAGAACATCTCTAGCCTCTCTGTTTGGTGAACTCCTATTCATCCTTCAGTCTTGACCCTTTAAGCTAGAGACATTGTCTTGCTTCACAGCATTATTACTTATCACACTATATTGCCATTGCCTATTTTCTTGTATGTATCTCCACGATTGGATAAGCTCTGAAAGAGCAATAGCCACGTCTGTTTTTCTCATTTTATTCATCATATTACTTTGATCTCATGATGCAGTATCTGTATATAGTATGTACTGAATTAATATTTATTAAATATAGATAGTTTGAGATCATCTAGCTGCAATTTAAAATGACTATTTGATATTCATAGTACAAAGCACTCAATTAAAGAGGACCTACTAATGGAGTTTAAAAAAACCACTAAGGGGGGCCTGGGTGGCTCAGTCCTTGAGTGTCTGCCTTGAGCTCAGGGCATGATCCCAGGGTTCTGAGATCCAGCCTCGCATCAGGCTCCCTGTTCGGCGGGAAGCCTGCTTCTCCCTCTCTCATTCTCCCTGATTGTGTTCCTTCTCTTGCTGTGTTTCCCTCTGTCAAATAAATAAATAAAATCTTAAAAAACATTAAAAGACCACTAAATTGAGTAATTTATTTATAGCATTCATTTTTGTAAATAACCACACATACCTTACTCTAGTGTGTCGTTGTGAGAAGGCTTTGTTCTCATAATATAATTACAAATCCCTTATGTATAAAATATTCTACGCAGTGCCAAAAACACAGTAGGGGTTCAATAAATAATTCAGAATTAATAAAATAATTTGATTTAAAACCCTGGAGCTTTTAAGAGTTGAGGTTTAGTTTGTTGCCTAAAACTAGGTGCTTTATATTCAGGAGTGGGGATTATGTCATTATCTTTGAAGGCATTTTTGTGATATCTTCACTTGGGCAATCCTATTTATTAAACCTGAGAGATCACAGATTGGATAGCTACTTACACTTGGATCATAACATATACATCAAAAGATAGATGGAGTAGCTAACATGAAGGCCAAGTAGAATATAAGCAACATGTTCGTGTGTTTCAGGTTGTGTTTTTATTACTAGATTTTTTTTAAAGGATGGAAGACATATTTTCAGAAATCATTCATTCTACTGCTAGGGTGTCATCCAGTTGTATTATAATGCATTGTATATGAGCAATATAAGTACTAGAAGCAGAAGAACAGCCATTTTACTCCTATAGAGTCAACATTTGCTTATAAGAATCATATCCATAATTCTTCTGAAAGCAAAATTTTCCCCTTAATTAAGTTCCTATTCTTTCAGTTAGAGATGAGAAACAAGCTGGCTCTATTTTACCATAGCAGAAGAAGAAATAAACCAAAAACTAGAAATCTATCTATATATGAAAGCTCAAGCTTACGTTGACTCCTTTAAAAATCATTAAAGGAACTATAATAAATTGCATCCTTTGAAATGGAAATTACTTAACTTCCAAATTCACTTTTCAGGAACTTTTTTTTTCTTATGGATGATATGTTCTCAATATGATTTCTTCCAGACCACAATTTTCCTTTTCTTTTACCTCCAGGTTTAATCCCAATCAAAGCTAGCAAGTTCCATCCCTGTGGGGCACTAAAGAGAATTGTTTCACATTGTTACTAGGAGGATTTGTGACTTTAATTATTTTTGCAATTATTTGCTACATTTCAACTGTGATTTTACTCTATAATCACAGTTTTACTTCCTGATCAATTATTTGATGCCTCTTCAAAACAATTTGGCTAATCTAACTTTGGGCCTTGCACATTATGTTGTTTCATAAGTGCTCATAGTTTGGTTTCTTGTTGGAATACTTCAGAAAAGCAATAAACCTTCCCTTGGGGCAGACAGAGCTTTGCAACTTTTTTGGTAACAATTTAATTAGCAAAATTATCAGAAATATACTTTATACTATTGTAATGTTTCAGCTCATTTTACATTTCCAGCCAGCAAACCTCCCCCCCACTTCGCTACTTAAATATGAAAATCTAGATCGTGATTAAGTTACTGAGCAAAATGGTTCACTTCTTTAGAGAGATACCTAAAAGTAGCAATCGTTTTTATGTGTGTGTGCCTGGTATGGAAGATAATTTTCTTCTGAGTATTTTTTTTTTTGCATATTTTCATTGAAACTGTCCATAAATATGTTTTTCCTACCTACTATTTTACTTTTTAATAGTCAGGTTTATTTGTCTTTCCTAACCTAATAAAAATGCAATACATGTTTTCCATGAAGATAAACAGGTTTTTCTTGTTCTGTTTTGTTTTGTTTAGATTTTATTTATTTATTTGTCAGAGAATGAGCACAAGCAGGGGGAGCAGCAGCCATAGGGAGAAGTAGGCTCTCCGCTGAGCAAGGAGCCAGATGTAGGACTTGATCCTAGGACCATGGGATCATGACCTGAGTCAAAGGCAGATGCTTAACCAACTGAGCCACCCAGGTATCCCAAGAAACAGTTTTATTTATTTATTTTTTAATTGAGAAGAAAACAAATAAACTAATACATAGGAATTTGGTTTCACGCAAATCCTAAATTATTTTTAAGAAATGAGCATTAAACTGAATCTCAAAACACAATAATTCATCTTTTACCTCATCAGTGTGACCAATGAAGTTTCCTATTAAACAAGGTTTATCTTGGCATTTCATATGAACTGATTTTTTTCTAATGGCCCATTAAACACCTGTTGCTAGTTATGGGAGATATGTAATATAATTTGTTAGAACCAATAAAGTAAATTAAACAACAAATCTGATCAGACAATTCAATTATATACTTTAAGACTTTCAAATTACCCATCTCATGTTGATCAACTATACTATTCTGCATAAACTGGGAAAAAATGTGGATTTCGTAGACTAGAAACATTCTAGTTTTTTAGTGTCTTCATTTCCTGTTGCTGCTCTAACAAATTATGCAAGCAATAACTTAAAACAACACAAATGTATTATCCTGAAGTTATGAAGATTAGAAGTCCAAAATGGGTCTTCCTGGGCTAAACTCAAAGTGTCTGCATGGCTGCACTCCTTCTAGGAAATTCTAAGAGAGAATCCATTTTTTTTTTTTTTTTTAACTTTCCTGGCTTCTAGAGGTTATCCATATTGCTTGGTCCATAACTCCTTTCCTCTGTCTTCAAAGTCAGCAATGGACAGGTGAGTCTTTCTCTTATTACATCACTCTGACACTGACATTCCCACCTTTCTCTTCATATCTAAGGACACTTTTGATTATATCAGGGTCCAGCTGAATAATCCAGGATAATCTCTCCTTTTTAGGGTCAGCTCATTAGCAACCTTAATTTCATCTGTAGCCTTAACTTTTTCTTTGACATGTAATAGAGCATATTAACAGATCCTGGAGATTCGAACACAAATGTCTGCTGACCACACTGAGGAATACTAACAACCTTAAAAAGATTCTGCATAGACTTCAAAGCATAACTATGCAAAGCCTGAATGAAGTTTAACCAAAGAGCATTTAGGGGCTTCCTTCAAGTTTGTTCAAATTTCTATGTATTTCCTCATTACAAACAAGATAAAAGCAGAATAAGTTCTTTGAACTTTTTATAAACCTTTACAATTTCATCACAGATTTTATGGACAATTTCATGTTTATACTTTGATAAGTGCTTTGCCTAAATCCAACCAAATAATGCTGTTGGAAGCTGTTTCCTATTAACTTTATCATATTGTATGTGGTAATCTGTCTTACTCAGAATAAGAAAAAATGTAAAAAAGAAAAAAAAACAGGGCAAGGGTGTAATTAAAGTTGGAAGAGAATCCACTGATTTTACATTTCTCACATTCATCCTTTACTATTAGACAATAAGAAGAAAACTAAGAAAATAAATGCTATGGTATAAGATGAATTGTTGTTCCAATTTGCCTACCTTATCTGGCTGTCATTTCTGATCCATCCAGTCATCTTTTCATCCATTATTCCTTCAGCAAGATAAGAAACTATCTATCTATTTTGTCTTTTAGCTCATTCATCAAAGATTTACTAAATTGCATACCAATTCTTAGGCTCGATCTTAAAATATCAAAGAAAGAGCTATAGAAACAACTTTTAATATGTCTATGGCAGCATGATAATACTAAGTGACTTCTTTCCAGTATTCTATTCTGGTAGAGATAGCTATTTAACCATCACATTCCTGTTCTTGTCTTACTGTACTTACAGCTAAATTATATGCCAGTCTCCTCTGCGTGAGGATAAGACCATATGACTCTATGTCATGAGAATTGTGTACACCCTTCCAGTGCTTTATCCTTCAATATTTTTTTTTCCATCTTTTTACTTACAGCTGCTTGCCATGTGATGGTGGAAGTTACATTTAAGAGAGTGGAGTCATAATATGAAAAGAAGCCTGTATTACAGATCACTGACTGGAAGAGAGTGGTCCCATCAGTCCTTCCAAACAGAAGAGCCACTTTTGGAATATTTGAGATAAAAATAAACTTTTACTGAGTTAAGTGTTTTGGTGTTTATAGTCACTATTGAGGTTTTGGCGATTATAGTTACTACTGTAATTGGAGAGATATGAAACCAAAAATGTGAGTTAAAAAAAGCATAAGAACTGCAAAATCAGTCAAAATCTTCATAGACATTATGTAGGATGAAATAAAGTAGCAGCCACACAGAGAAAAATTAAAATGAGGCAGCTCAGTTTCAGTAGATTTCTAGACATTTAAGCCAAAAGGTACTTTCTGGATGTAATTGGCGCATCCTGAAATTATGTCATCCTATAGCTATTGCCTCAAACAAAAGCTGTGAGATTTGGAATGATTGGTACTGTAATCTATGGATTAGAAGCCATCTGGACAATACCGTAAAAGATGCTTAGAGAACAGATTAAAAAAATTCAGGGGTGGTAGCGTTCTGTAAAAAGCTGAGCCAGCAAAATTCAACTAATTCCATGAAACACTAAAAAGGAAGCTAATATAGCATATATACAAAAAATACTATAAAAATAAAAGGTAGAAAATCAGAAAAACTAACAAAGATTTGGTAAGAAAAATGCTGCCACACAACACATGAAAACTTCTTCCAAACATCTCTCTGAGGATTAGAATAATACTGTGAGGCAATACCTCCATCAAGGAAAACCACACAAGAGATATACAGAAAAATCAAACAAAATAGAAGAAAATAAAAATTGAATTGGCAAAATCCAATTGGCAATCCAATTGGCAGAATAAATGGATGTGAGGACAAAGGAAAATCACAACCTTTGCAGACAAAGAAAGAAAAATGGAAGAAACATATCAAAGAACAGAGACTGTAGAAAATACAGGAAGGGATTTAGTGGATGGGAACTATGAAAAACTATCAAAATGAATAGGGAGAAAAAGGAAATTAGAAGGCAAAATATTTACGACAAAGATAATTATAGATATAAGGCAAAATAGATATCTGTATATAATACTATTAATGGGCTTTGTCAGAGAAGTAGACCAAATATTTGAATAGAAAAACTCCATGGAGATATTATTCAAGGAAATATTCCTGAATAAGTTAAAATATGAATCTGTATGGTTAAAAGGTATACGATATGCCAGGGAAAGTTGACCTAGAATGGTTAACCTGAGATATTCTTTACTGAAATACCAGATTTTAATGATTAAGAACAAATCCTTTGAGCAGATCAAAAATACCAACATTCAAAAACTGAGAAGCACAGGTTAAAGATTAAGCAAAATGAAAGATAATAAAGTAATACTTATTAGAAAAAGAAAAATGATCTAAGGAATTATTTATCCAATCATGTTTTTCCTTATGTAAATAGTCAACAAATATTTTTTGACTATGAAAGACCTCAGGGGACATACTTCCTTTGAGCCCTTATTTAGAAAAACAAAGAAAACCACAAGACTTTAGCCAAATGAGAGATTTTTGGGGGAGAAATCAGAGCAATAATTCTTAATCTACAGAATTAAAAATAAAACAGAATTATAGAATAAAAATAGATTTATGGATTATAGTGAGAGATCAAAATTTAAATACATGTTCTGACAAGGCAGAATCTGTACAACTAACAAAAAAAATCAGAGTAAATAAGGGTAAGAAAATGGAAAATTTAAACAAAAAGATTAAGACAAGGAGAACTTGCATGTTTATTGATGTAAGCAATAATAATCTTTTTTTTTTTTTAAAGATTTACTTATTTGACAGAGATCACAAGTAGGCAGAGAGAGAGAGAGAGGAAGGGGAGCAGGATCCCTGCTGAGCAGAGAACCTGATGCGGGGCTTGATCTCAGGACTCTGGGATCATGACCTGAGCCGAAGGCAGAGGCTTTAACCCACTGAGTCACCCAAGTGCCCCAATAATCTGTTCTGATATGGAAATCTTACATTTAGTTTCAGGAGAACATGAATATGTAAATGTGAATTCATATACATGTGAATATATATGCTCATATATATACAAAGATACATACACAGAAACCTCAGAATCTAAATCACAAATTATAAGCAAAAATATGAAATTTTCACATTGGATCATAAAGAAAAACCCAACTCTATATACTGTGTATAACAGACATACCTAAACAAAATTCTTCCAGGAGTTTGAAAATGCATGGATGTGTAAAGTTATATCAGGAAAAAAAAAATATGAAAGCATGGATCACGGTCTTAACATCAGTACAATGTATACAAATTTAAATGAAATATTATTATGGAAAACAAATAAGACTGCTTTATAGTGATAAAATATGTAAATTATACTGACCCTAAATTCACAAATTATAACTATGGAAAATACAAGGAAAAGTAAAAATATACTAATTGTAGGAAAAAATAATGATAATACAGAATCTACTAATAAATTCCTACAATAGTGCTCATACAATATGCAATAAAAAAATGATTGCATACCATAAAGCTTTAGTCAGCACTGAAACATAGAAAAAGTGTAGAAAAATGTGTCATTTTTCAGTGTAATAAACTAGAACTTAAAAACCAAAATGAAACAACAAAGTTAAGATCACTCTCCTTGTAAAAACTAAACAAAACAAAAAAACCTCCCTTTTAGAACATACTTGTATTGAAAAGGAAAACAGGAACACTTTATGATTTCTAAAAAACAATGATAATGTGAACACTATTTTAATAAGTACTATAAAGAAAAAAATATAATTGCTACATAATAGAAATTTAAGAAGGACATAAATCAATCTTATATCAGACTCATACTTTATTAAAATAAAAACAGCGATATAAACTAAAGGGAAAAAGTTAAAATCAAAAAATGAAAGAGGAAAAAATAAATTTAAAAGCTTTCTCGATAGTGGGAAATAGAAAATAACTAAGCTTATAAGGAATAATATGATGTTATTAATAAAAATACCTTTTTTTTTTTAAAGATTTTATTTATTTATTTGAGAGCGAGACAGTGAGAGAGAGCATGAGTGGCGAGAAGGTCAGAGGGAGAAGCAGACTCCCCATGGAACTGGGAGTCTGACGCGGGTCTCGATCCTGAGACGCTGGGACCGCGACCTGAGCCGAAGGCAGTTGCTTAACCAACTGAGCCACTCAGGCACCCTAAAAATACATTTTAAAGAATAACAGAATATTATAAAAAAAAGTAGAAAAGGATAAATATTTAAAAGGAGGAACAACAAATACATTAATAAATGATGAGGGGCAAGTAATCACATAAAGAGCATGTTAAAAGAAACTACTCTGCATAACTTTAAGGAAAAAAGTTTGTCATTTTCTATGAAATCTAAGTTACCAGAATAGATCTCAGAAAGGAAAGAAAAAAATGTAAACAGAATTATTTCCATTAATGAAAAGAGATATTTGCCAAAGAACTAGCTGCCTAAGAAAGCACTGGTCTCACCATTTTCCTAAGGGAATTTTACCCAATGGTTAAACAACAGGTAATTTCAAAATTTAAAACATTTTTTTAGAGAACTAAGAAAAAGGCAACTTTCAAACTCATTCTAAGTACGTATAATGCTACAAATGATTAAATATATTAATATAAGCATTCATATTAATATATCTAATTAAAAATGGAATATGTCTATATATACTGAAAAGCCTTTGATAATATTCAAAAATACTTCTTAAAAGTATTCAGTAAAATAAGATTGATCCATACTTTCAGGGTATGAAAAAGTCATCTAATTCAGACCAAAGCCAGAGCTATCTTTAGTGAGGAACTCCTTAAAGCAATTAAGAAAGACTTCAAAACACACTATCACTATTACTTTATAATATTTTCCTAGAGAAGCTAAATAAGATCATTATACACCATTTAACAAAAACACAGAAAGAGAAAGAATGGAGGTAAAACTCAACATTTAAAGAGCTGTGTATCTAAAAATTTTCAGAAGCAACTGAAAAACTGCCATAAACAAAGGAATGCCATATCCATTATTAAAAAAATGCATTTTATATAAATAAATGAGAATATAGGAAATATAAAGTAATACAAACAGCAAGATAAAACATACAAATCAAGATAAAAGAAATTGCAATAATAACTGAGGACAGGTGCATGGAAAAAAATATTCAAGGCCTATTTGAAGTCAGTTATAAACCCTACTGAAGGCTACAGAGAAGACTGGGACAAAGAAAAGGTCACACTGAGTGACAGCACACAGCAGAACACATAAACTTACTAATTCTTTTTTTTTTCTTTAAAGATTTAATTTATTTATCTGACAGAGAGATAGAGAGCACAAGCAGGCAGCATGGCAGGCAGAAGGAGAGGGAGAAGCAGGCTCTCTGCTGAGCAGGAAGCTAGATTCAGGGCTTGATCCCAGGACCTTGGAATTCTGACCTGAGCCAAATTAACTGACTGAGGCACCCAGGCACCTCTAAACTTGCTCATTCTTCACATTTATTTTATTAATTTAACTTGATCTCAATGAAATATTAAAAAATATTTTTAAACTAAAGATGATTTTAAGTAGGTATGAACAATTGAATTAATAAATATAACTAACTATTAACTATAACCAGAAAAAATTTTTAAATTGTAAAGTTAAAAAAGAAGTGAAATGACAGAAAACACAATATATTATAAATCATCAATATGTCAAGTAGTATATTACTGAATCATTAATAGATAAATTGAGGATAAGAGAAAATCCCAAAATAAGGAAAAAAAATGTGTATTCTAGAAATTAGTGCAGGATAAAGGAATAACTCAATTAGTGAATAAATATATATTACAGTTAATTGTGTTGGTACAATAATGTAAAAAAATCAAAAGCTAATTTTTTTTATTAGAAGACTTTTTTTATTTTTTATTTTTTTATATTAACATAATGTATCGTTTGCCCCAGGGGTACAGGTCTGTGAATCATCAGACTTACACATTTCACAGCACTCACCATAGCACATACTCAAAGGCAAATTTTAAGATAAATGACAAACTGAGGAAAATATTTTGCAACCCATGGCACAAAGTGATCATACCCCTCAGTGCACAAGACATACATAGAATATTGGTGAGCTAAAAGCATTGAAAACTTAATACATAAAATCAGTAAGGAGGGTATAGATTGCATTGAGTACTGGGTTTCATAGACAACGATTCATGGAACACTACATCAAAAACTAATGATGTACTATATGGTGACTAATACAACACAATAAAAAAAGTTAAAAAAGAAAAAAAAAGAAATGTGATCACTCATAGAAGAGTGTAAAAACAGTTTTAAAGACATGCAAAGATGATAAATCTTATTAATATTAATACTATATTAATATAATATTAATATAATAATATTAATACTATACTAAATCATTAGTTTTTGGGTATTGTATTAGTTAAAAGCATAAACTCAGTATCAAATTCTGTTGGAAAGGGTAAGGGGGAAAGAGGTCTTTATGCATAGTTGGTAGGAAACCACGTTAATTCAATCTCTGTATAAGACAACTTAGCAATAGTTATCAATATTATAAAGATACTAAGTCTTGTCCTGGTAATTTCACCATTATGAACATATCTTGCAGACATACTTGTACATGTGTCACATGGTCTATGTAATGAGTCTTCATTGCCGTAGTGTTTTTAATAGCAAGAGATGAAAACAAATGTCTATTGATGGAATCTCATTTCAACATTTTCAAATGATATATCTGATAAGGGGTTAATATCTAAAATATATAAAGAACTTATACAACTCAATACCCAGAAAGCAATCTAATTCAAAAATGTACAGAGGCAAAACAAACTGAGGGGGCGAGGGATAGGGAGAGGGTGGTGGGGTTATGGACATTGGGGAGGGTATGTACTATGGTGAGTGCTATGAAGTGTGTAAAGCTGGAGATTCACAGACCTGTACCCCTGGGGCTAATAATACATTATATGTTTATAAAAAAAATTAAAAAAGAAAAAAAGAAATAAAAATGTACAGAGGACCTGAATAGATATTTTCCCAAAGAAGACATACAAATAGTCAACAAACACATAAAAGATCCTCACCATCACTCATCATCAGGAAAATGTAAATCAAAACTATAATGAATATCACCTCATACCTCTCAGAAAGGCTAAAATAAAGAATGAAAAAAAAAAACCCCGACAAAAGTTGGTTAGTATGTGGAGAAAAAAGAATTCTTATGCACTGTTGGTGGGAATCCAAACTGGTGCAACCACGATGGAAAACAGTAGAGAGAATCCTCAAAAAATTAAAAATAGAATTACCATATAATCCAGTATTTCAATTACTGGGTATTTACCCAAAGAAAACAAAAACATTAATTTGGAATTGTGATGCCTCCAGGTTTGCTTTTCTTTTTCAGGAGTGATTTAGCTATAAAGAAGATGTGAGATTATATATGTATCGCTTAATATGAAATATCACTCAGCCATCAAAAAAATGAAATCTTGCCATTTGTAACAATGTGGATAGAGCTACAGTGTATTACGCTAAGAGAAACAATTCAGAGAAAGATGAATGAACATACGGGATGGAAAGAAAAATAAAACAGAGAAGGAAATAAGCCATAAGAGACTCTTAATTATAGAGAACCAACTGAGGGTTGTTTGAGGGAGGGGATGGGCTAAATGGGTGATGGGTATTAAGGAGGACACTTGTTCTGTTGAGCACTGGGAGTTGTATGTAAGTGATAAATTTCTGAATTCTACTTCTGAAAACAAAATTACTCTATATGTTAACTAACTATAATTTAAATAAAATTTTGAAAAAAAATTAAAGGAAATAAATCCACTAAATTTGGAGAGACATATGCATTCCTATGTTTACTGCAGCATTATTTACAATAGCAAGATATGGAAATAACACAACAATCTATGGGTAGGTGAATATACAAAGAAGATGTGGTATATACTACAATGAAATATTACTCAGCCACAAAAGAGAAAGAGATCTTGCCATGCAACAATATGGATAGACCTAGAATGTATAATACTAAGTGAAATAAGTCAGACAGAGAAAGACAAATACCATATGATTTCACTCATATGTTGAATTTAAGAAACAAAACAATGAACAGACACAGAAAAAAGATTAATAAAAGACTCTTAAATACAAACTGGTAGTTGACAGAGGGAGGTGGATCTAAGGATGGCTGAAATAGATTAAGATTAAGAGTACACTTATTAGGGCGCCTGGGTGGCTCAGTGGGTTAAGCCTCTGCCTTTGGCTCAGGTCATGATCCCAGGATTCTGGGATCGAGCCCCGCATCAGGCTCTCTGCTCTGCAGGGAGCCTGCTTCCTCCTCTCTCTCTGCCTGCCTCTCTGCCTACTTGTGATCTCTGTCAGATAAATAAAGAAAAAATCTTTAAAAAAAAAAAAGAGTACACTTATCTTGAACACTGAGTAACATATAGAACTGTAGAGTCATTATACTGTATATCTGAAACTAATGTAACACTGTATGTTACTTCAATAAAAAAGAAATATATGTATTTATCTGTATATATAAAACAAGTAAACAAGATAAGGTAAAAAAATGCATATAGTTTCCTATTTTTTGACTAGAAAAGAGGGTTAAGTGAAGAATCTATATTCATATTTATGTGTATAGCATAAAGGTGCTGTGGAAGGATATAAAATAAAAGAATAGTGGTTCTTAATGGATAGAGAATGAGAAGGAAACATTTCCATATTTTCATTCTATATCATTTTATAATTGTTTTGCTTTTTTAATATTATGAATATAATTTTATCCAAGCACTTAATAAAAACAAATAAGGAAAAACCTCAAATGCTCATTTCCTCAAGTCCCCCATAGAGCCCACTCATCCTAATCAAAGAACTTTTTAAAATAAATTTTAAGATTTCATTTATTTATCTGACAGAGATCACAAGTAGGCAGAGAGGCAGGCAGAGAGAGAGAGAGAGGAGGAAGCAGTCTCCCTGAGGAGCAGAGAGCCAGATGTGGGGCTTGATCCCAGGACCCTGGGGTCATGACTAGAGCCGAAGTCAGAGAGGCCTTAACCACTGAGCCACCCAGACGTCCCCTAATCAAAGAATTTGATGATGCCTTTGGCACCCTGAATGAAGCCAAGACAATAGTAAGCCTTGAACTGGATACTAATTTAAAGAATTACCAGCCAATTGGTATTTGGCTATTTCATGTATAGATAAATATGAATTCATAATTTTCAGAATATGATGCAATTAAAATACTCCATATTTTCTCTTCTTTGGGAGAATTAATGTTTTTGCTTTCTTGAGTTCAGGAAGAAAACATCTCCACCTTGAAAAGACAAACGAATTGAAATCCCAGTCCAAATTTTATTTTGAAGTTATGCTAGTTTGTTCAGCTTGACAATAAGAGAACTGTTTTCTTCTTTGTCATCATCAATCTTGTCTGTGATATATTGTATTTTAAGAACGTGAAGGCAAGCTACACAGGAACAGAACTGTAATGTAAGTCAACCTGCCATTCAATGCACTAATCCTCTAAACATCTCAACTGTCAAGCAACAGATACCTGGGAGCTCCTGTGCAGCAGATAAAGAAAATCACTGGGCAACAAATAAAAAGTATTCAAAGGAAAACTAGATGCACATGTCTTGATATAGTTTTCCATACCAAATGTGGAAACCAATGATACATTGGTATTTTGACCTTACATAGTATGAGTGTATAATACAAATATTATATCCCAGTTACTCTTTATTTATAGAATTTAAATTTTTATTTATTATATATATTTTATTTATATCATTTAAATTTCACAGCAACTATATAGGGTGAGCATTACTATCCCCATTTTGAAACGGAGAAAACAGAAGCTCAAGATGGTAAGGAACCTGTACAATGTCAAAGGGATCAGACCTGAGATTTAAATCCAGGCAGCTTGATTTCAAAATATTATCATTCTCATTAAATTACCAGCTTGTTGTGATCTGCATCTGGAATAGCCACATATGATTTGGCTGGTGACTTTTTAAATCATTATTTGGTTCTCTGTTGGCTATTGTTTCCTTTAACTCAAGGTGTTAAAGGAACTCCTAATTACTTTGCTCTTCTAAGTATGGCATCATATAAACATTGCTTTTATATTTAACCCTCTAATTCACAATAAACTATCTTAAGTAACTGAGCAGATTGATGAATCGGAAGGGGTTCAATAGAAATAGCTACGCTTTATACATGTGGATATAAAATTTTAATTAAAATCACTTGTGTCATATTTTAAACTTACAGATTATCTGAATTAATTAAAATTTTGGAAAGACAGACAGTCAGATGACATTACATTACTGCTAGTTATCTTTCCCTTTGATACACAGATCATATTTTACTCATGGTTCAGGAAAACACAAATTATTTCAAAGGGTAAGAAACCCAAATTGCTGCATGGGAAATTCCATTATTAGTGCCAAAATAATACCGATCATCATTTGGGATATACTTTCATCTGATTATCTCTGGTTTTTAGAAGTTTATATTGTTCATAGATGCTCTTTCCTCTTTCTCTACATGAAAATGATGTATATTTTGAAAATAAAAATTATTGCAAATAAGGTAAAATTCTTAGTCTGTACTTTCTTAAAATGCATAAGGATATTTTCCTGTACCTGTACTTTCAAAATTATTTAAAATTCTGATTCTGAAAGGAAGTAAATACAGTTAACTAGGTCATGGTCAAGAGTAGCTATCCAGTAAGAATTCTTTCAGGGGATTTTTAGGGGAAAAAATGCTTGTGTGTCTTTTCTCCCCTAAAACAAACTATCTCTTGATTTTGGATCAGATATGACCTTGAAATCTGGGCAATTAACTCCGAATTTTATGGTCTATATAAACAAACACAATGAAGGTAAATAGCTTTTAAAATCATGCATAAAGTCCAGACATATTTTCATGGCCTTCAGGGCCCTACATTATCTCACTCCCTTCTGCTTTCCCTTTATCTTGAAATCTTTACGTTTTCATCCCAGCTATACTGGACCAGCCATATGGAGCCATATGGACCTCTATATGATCAATTCAGTCTCATCTAAAGGCCTGAGCATGTATTGGCTACATGTGCATCTTAGAACACTATCTCCCAGTCATCCCTAGTGTTCATTCCTGTTCTCTTTAACCAGACCTCCACTTCTTCAGAGATACCATCCTGACCACCCAGTCAACTTAAAAACCACCAATGAACTCTACTCATTCTCTACCACATCACTTACATTTACTTTCCTTTTACCACACATCCATGAAGTTATACTGTTTATCTTCTTGTTTAATATAATTTTCGCTGAAAATGTAAGCTTTTTATCCTGTGCTTCACTATAACCTCAGTATTTGAATAGGTGGGGGCACGTAATAGATGTAAATGAGCATGTGTTGCATCAGTACTTTTTTAGGTCTTGCTAGTGAGAGTATGGACTACTGAAAAGCAAACTGAGAGAGAAAAGAACTCAGAATGTTCTGATATATTACATAGAAGCTATTAAATAAATAAATATATAAGATGAAAGAAAAGAAATACTTTCTAATAGGTCTATTCCCATCAATACATTCCTCTCCCCCCATGATTGGTGTCTAATGAATCACGTAGCAGAATGAGGACTATCCTACAGAACTTCCATGTCCCTCTTAGTTCTGTGTTTAGCTAGCTGTGTAACCGTGGGACACACTCACCAGTTTTAGCTTCCTTACTTATATATGGGCCTGAAATTCCTCTTTAACTCTAAATGCCATTTAATAAAAATGGGGTTTTATAAAGAAGGAAAAATTATCTAATAGTATTTAAATATCTGGGTGAATACATACATTTATATATACTGTTTTAGAGGTGAAAATAGGTTGGCATATTTGGGATAAAAAGCTTAGACTGCCACATATATTTAAGTTGAATTCCTATTAAAAAAAATCTTGCAACATCAAAGCTTGTGTAGTCTATTTTTTGCACATGCATTCAAAAACTCCTAGAGCAATAGACATGCTTTTAATGACTCAAAAAGTAGAAACTGCCAATTTATTTTTCCTCAAATAATTAAATCTTTAATTAATTTCACATATAGTTAGTAATAAGCATCATTCTAGTTTTGAACTTTCAAGTATTCCTCAGTTTGCTTTTAGCATGCTTCTGTGCTTACTGGAGCTACTTAAGTCTCACAATCAGTTTGAGAATAGCTCTTAAACTTGCACTTCTTAAAAAAAATAAAACACATTCCAAATGATGTGGGGAACTATTGAGTCAAGAGATACAAATTATATGAAACCATAAAGTGGCATAATTGAGCAAAGCAATTTTGGTGAGAAACTAAAAAGGAGGGGGAAATCATGTAAATGTGATTATTTCTAATTAGAAACAATGAGTAACCAAATCAAATTATACAATGAGGATTTGATTTAGATCCCTGGAGGAAAGCAACACATGCATTTGCATTCATCTCCAGCATTTCCTTTTCTCTTATTCCTTTTCAGTGCTTTCTTAGACCCTTAATTGTAAGTAAGACGGTTGTTAATTCAGATTGTTAGAATAGTTCTGTGCATGTAGGTGGAATTCCAGTTAAGTCTTATGTTCTTTCATCATATTTGCCAAAAAACTTCCTGGATGGGTGCAATAAGGAGGCATACACCTCTTCCAATTTCACTGCTTGGTGTTCTTACATAAACCACAAAAAGTGAGATTTACTGTGAGACCTAAATACTGGTCCTAGATCTGTGATAGCTAACTAAGTAACCTTGAATAGATAATTTAATTGTTAATTACCTAAATTCCTTCTTTGTAAAATTTAAGCATGTTTTGGGGTGGGGATAAATAGATTAGACAAGATTTAAGCAAACTATTTTGGGAAGTTACTTCTGCTAAGTGTTTAGAGGAGAGACAGATTATGGACTTGACTCCAGCAAAGCAAAAGCACAATGTAAAAGAGAATAGAGCAGACCTCAATGAACTTGTGTAGAATTTATAATTTAAAAACCACTGAGGGGGATCCTTTCACATGTATATCAAATCATCATGTTGTATACTTTAAAAATCTTAAAAGAAGGAAAAATTATCCTTTGTCAATTAGATCTCATTAAAGCTGAAACAAATAAAAATTGTACTTGTGGAGATAGAAAACAGATTGGTGACTTCCAAGTCCCAGGGTGAGCGGTAAGGGAACAACTGATTAATGGGTAAAGGGTTTCCTTTAGGTGATGAAAATGTTTTGGAACTAGATAGAGGTGGTAGTTGCACACACTGTGAATGTACTAAATGCCACCGAAATGTTCACTTACAATGGTTAATTTTTTGTTAGGTAAATTTCACCTCAGCAAGAAAAAAAAATTTTTAAACAAAACAAAAAAATGATTGCTTCGATTTCACCTGGTTGCTAGTCTCTACAACTGACATGGAGTTAGTGGAGAGTATGTCCAACCAACTTCTCTACTGGATGAGAAATATGTTAAATAAAAAAAAAAACAGTTACACTTATGAACATTTATCATACATCTAAACAACAACAATTTATCATATATCTAAATTATATATAACTTTAATGTTTTCAAATTTGAATTAACAAATGCCTCCTATTAATTTTTTTCTGATTTATTTTCATGCTTCTCTTCTCTTTTTTTTTCTTTAATAATTAACTGCTATTCTATGTCCTCTCTCTCATCTCAGAGTCTCTGTACTTAACTATTTCTTCAAATAAAAAATTCTTACTCCCAGGGAAGCCTTGTTAAATCACTGTAATCATTTTTAATCTTTTTACATTGTTCTATTTGTCCTCTATAAACCTATTATTGCATGCCATTATATTGCCTATTTGTTTACCACTCTGCTTATTGTCTGGTTCACCTACTATAATATGAGCTCCATGATAGTAGATGCACTGTCTGTTTTTTTGTTTTACTTTGTTTTGTTTTGTTTTGCTAAATTCCTAGTGCCAAGAACAGTGCCTTGCTCTTAAATGAGCATAGGGAATAGTATACTTGAATGTACATGGAGCATGGAACTTTTATGTTCCATTCTTAGAACCTCTGAAGTAATTGAGCATTGCATAGAAAAAAGGAACAGAAGCATAGCCCTTGTTTTCAGAACACAGGGGCTGTAGTCATAAACTTATTTTCAATCTCAGAAGACTATTGAATGCCATAATACCCACTACAGCTTAGTTGCAGATTGAATGGACCTCTAGGACCAGTAGACCAACACAGATGGGAGGCAACTATGAAGACAGCTTTGAATTGGCTCATAAATAGTGTGTATCAAGTAGAGGCAAAGGTTGGGAGAAGGGCATAGTGATTAAATAATCTTTATGTGACCCTCAAGCACCAACACTGTAATTGTAAAAATTTCATTACGTTAACTTGTTCATTGGCTAAATGACTGTCAACATGATACCGAAGTTGTAATTTACTAGGTACATATATGGTAGCACAACATCAGACTAGCACTTCTTAGTGATAAGTAATATTCTAAACCACTTGGTTGAATAAGTGTTTCATGATCAAATAAGCTTAGATAATATTTTTTTCTATTTACCAGTCCTTTGGAAAGTCAAAATATTCAGTAGCTTATAAAACTTTTGAGATGTCTTACAGCAAGGAAATATAATTAATGTTTTGGTGATGCAGTTTATATCCTCAGCACACTTGATTTCATCTTCCCAAACAATATACTCTTGACCTCAGTTTGGAAAGGACTGCTCTAGAGAGTGTTCTTCCTGAGGGCCAGGGACTACTTCTTATGCATTGCTTTATAATTCATCCCTAGCTCAGTGTAGGGGATTAATGTAAAAAGGTTGAATGCATAAATGTTAAAGAGTTAACAAACTGCATTCTGTTTTCCTAGAACCAAGGAAACATAAGAAACATTTTGGAGGCTAAGAAAAATATGTAAATATATATACATATGACTACTATGAATATTAATAACAGTATTATTTCACATTTGCTATTATAAATATTTCTTAGCTGTAGGTTTGCATCAGGAGACTTTGTCAGGCCATTTTTCTAATCCTTGAGGCTACCTTGTCTGGGCTGAAAGGAAAACATTTTCATCCCAAGTAGGAGACAAAATCTTCAATTGGGGAAGAAAATAAATTTTTAATACACACAATCATTTCATAAAATTATTTAATGATAGCATAGTTTGTCTGAATTTGATTGATAAGATGCATGCTCTAGAATGTCTACTGATTTATATAATTATTGCTAAAAGAGGGATGTAGTATTTATGACTCATGTATAATATTCAGGCCACCTCCTCTTAAACAAAATTGTTCCTAGCTGGGCTAGATTTCAACCATAAGGCCAGGAAAATTATGCTGTGATTACCTATTTCTTCCAGTTTTTTTTTTTTTTACACATTTAAAAAACAAGTAAGTTGATGAATTCATGACCAGTCCCATATTAATTATATAAACTCAACAGAATTCTAAAAGTGTTATCTGAATGCACTTTAAAAGGGCTTGACAGATAAGGAATAGGTAGAGTCTTTAATCTCAACTCCATGACAAGGTTTGTAATAGTTATAATAATAACAGTGAAAGCAGTTTCTACTTACTAAACACCTACTAGGAACCAATTCATTTATGTATGTTACTAATGACATAATTTAATACAAAAAGATGATGTATCTTTGTAGAAACAAGACACTTAGCTTGTGCCACAATGAGTTATCTTACATAAGGAGAACACAGGATGTGACCCTTAAAAACCTATAATATGACTCTTCTTGAAACCACCTTACCTTCCAAACTGCTATCAGTTGTTTTCTCAACAATCTACTTGAAAACCTCCCATTTCGACACACAGTGGAATCTCGACTTTCGAGTCAGGAAAAGCTTGCACATGCAGTCCATCGCTGCCACTCAAGAGTCATTTTAGTTTTCTGACTTATAGAAAGACATCGCAATTTTTCTGTGTGTCTGAAAAACAATTAGCAAGTGGTTCCTTTTTCTCTTCCTTATGTTTTCTTCTTTGGGATTTCAACTGCAGACAACATTTTAGTTTTTTTTTTCACTTACTCAAGTCAAAAATCCGAGTCACGTGTGGCTTCTCTCTTTCTCTCAGCTGTCACGAGATTTATCAACAAATTCTGTTGCTGCGACCTTCAGAATGTGTACATAGTTTGAATACCCTACTGCAAACGCCACGGTTTCCCTCCTGGCCCCGTCCGCTATCGTCAGTTCCCTGGTTATTATAATAGCCCTCTACATGCTCGCCTTTTCCCCATGCTGCTTCCACTTGAATCCACTCAACACACTAGCTGGAGTAGAACTTAAATATTATAGGTCTTATAAGCTATTGTAAACACTTTGGTTTTTATTCTGTATGAGACAGAATGCCCGTGGATAGCTTTGAAGGGAGATGGGCCATCAAGAAGCCTCTCTTCTGTGTTTGGACACCGTACATAATCTCCAGCTTCAAGGCCTCATCACAGCCAGCCACCTGCTCTTAGAACACCCTTCTTCCGAGTGGGCAAGGCTTGCTCCCTCAGCTCCTCAGGTATTTACTGAAATGTCCCTTCCTCAGCGTGGCCTCCCTGGCCACTGTATCTAAGATTACACCCTTCCTCTGCCACTTTAGGCAACTGTCATCCTTTCTCCCTGTTTTCCGTGGCACTCACTGTTATCTGTCACACCATATACTGCACTTAGTTCTATTTTCTTCACATTTTAGCTGTCTCCACTACAGGGTAAACATTATGATAGCAGGGATATTGGTCTGCTTTGTTCACTGCTGTATCCACACTCACATTAGAAGGGGAGCTAAGGGGCGCCTGGGTGGCTCAGTGGGTTGAGCCGCTGCCTTCGGCTCAGGTCATGATCTCAGGGTCCTGGGATCGAGTCCTGCATCGGGCTCTCTGCTCAGCGGGGAGCCTGCTTCCTCCTCTCTCTCTGCCTGCCTCTCTGCCTACTTGTGACCTCTCTCTGTCAAATAAATAAATAAAATCTTAAAAAGAAAAAAAAAAAAAAGAAGCACAAGAAGGGGAGCTAAAACATAGTAAAGGGTCTTTGTAAATATTTGCCTGAATGAAAAGGAGAAACTGACCTAACACACAATACCAGTCTCTAAACTTATTTAGATCAGAATTCATTCAGAACCTAAATTTTATTCTTCTTTTTTCTTTTTTATTTCTTTAAAGGCGAATAAACTATACAGACTTAGGAGTGCTTCATTTATCTTATACAGGTGGGGGATTATTATATACTTGCCTGATGCCAAATTCAAGGTGCCACACTATTAATCATACAGCAGCTTACAAACCCCATGGCTCTTCGTCTATGCCCCCATATACCAGAGAACTGAAGAAGAGAAAATATTAATAAACCTCACAAAGTTAAACTGTATAGCATTAATTGAATAGAATTAATTTAGAGTAATATATAGAATTAATTTAGAGTAATAAATTATTAGAAATAACTTCCAGAATTTGCAAGCTACAAAGCACATAGGAATGACAGGACTTTGAACTAGAAAATGTTTAAGAGAAGAGACTGAACAGGGCTTAGTGGAAATTAATTTGCAAAAAACAAAGCACACACAAAAAAACCCCTCTCACAGATAGGCAAGTAATTGTGTCCCACATACATATATGGTCACAGGTTTCTTCTTTGCATGTCCATTATACAGCTACAGATATATACATACGTGTATATATATATATACACACACACATATATGTATTTGTATATATAATAAAGATTATAATCATATATCATAAATTAAATAGATTAATGTATAACAATTTCATATGGCAAATTTTTAAATAAAAAACCCCAAAGCAAATGAAACACCTGTAAAAAGTCCTTTTAATTTGTAGTTTATGCTGAAACTAGGGCCCAATTTTATGGGTGAATACAAGAACCAAACTACCCAAAAGAATTACATTTTAGAGAAATTTCTGTTTAACTGCAATGCAAAAGAATGGAAGCAGTAGGATGAGTCTATAGCTAGAAGGGATTTAGGCTGGACTCCAAACATAACTTGCTGAATAAGGGTCATGGGTCATGAAAGAGAGTGCTGAGATACTATGGAAGCTTTTCTTTTGATGATTGCGATGAAATGGTAGACATTTCAAGCTTTATATTTTTACTGTGGGTATCTTTCTTAACAATTTAAGAATAATCCAGATCATGGAGAAGATGATGTAAATTACCTATAAACTCAAAACAGTGTGGTCTAATGGTTATACATAGCGGGAGATCCATAAGACCAAAATTCTGGTCATAGTAATCCTGCCAAGTTGCTTCCCAACTTTTTCAAAATCATAGAAGGACAATCACAGTGAGGTTTTGAAACTTTCCTTCAAAATAGTAGATTAATGTGAAATCATTCCTAAACCTCCCAACTTCTTAAGCATATAACATGTCAGACAAAGTATTTTTAAAATATATTGCATGAAATTGCAATGATATTTGCAATTTCATGAAATAAATTGCATGAAAATACATCGCTTGAAAGCTATCATTGGAATTATCCAAATTCTAAGAACAAATTAGAAAGTCACAAATTATAGCCATTATAACTACTTGAAGCTCTGCAGCTCTAGTCCCAAAGAAAAACTCCTACTAAGGTTACTCATATGGGACTTTAGAATTATATATTAATTATATTTATATTGAGATTAAAACTACTCTGTACTAGTATCTATCTCTTAGAAAACTGCCTTTTACAGTCACACTGAAACATTTTTTTTGAAATTTCAAAATTTTATTTGTACCCAAAACAGAAGTATTTCCAATATCTTATTATTTTTTTTAAAGTTAACTCTGATTACACTGGTAATCAGCATTCCTTTTTTTTTTTTTTTAACAATAACAATATGCCTTTATTAGTTTAGGAAGATACAGATACATAAATAGACAGACATTAATTTTAAGTATTTGGGACCAATATTTTTTTTGAAAAAAGTATTTATACAAAGGAATCCTATAAAAAATAAAACTGGTGGTTTTATCCAACCAAATTGTTACACTTTTTAAAAAAAATTCTCTAACAAACATGTCCCATTCTTTTCACTGTTCCTCCTGAGAGATGGTCTCTCAACTTGATGTTTTTCTTTGCTTTATGCCATTTGTCAATGTTTTTCAAGTGTGGCCCTGGCTGCAAGCCTGGTTTCCATATGGGGCATGAACACTTCAGAGCGAGAGAGAGACAGACCAACTATTTTCTTACTCCAGAACCCATATCTTAATTAATATAAGGAAAAACTATGTTTGGGCTTTAGCTATGCTGATTTGTTAATTCTTGCTAATTGAGTTTTTAATTGAAACTTGTTTTTTCACATGATATTATTCATAATATACTTGATAGAAAGCAATATTTCAAAGGTAGAAAAAGAAAACACACCCACATTCACACATACATGTAATGACTGGTGACAGATTTATTCTTGAATTCTTTCTCTACTCTGTGATCCTGATAAGTTATTCAACTTTTTAAAAGTTTTATTATTATTATTTTTTAAGATGATTGGCTGCAAAACTCAAAATACTTTAGGCAAAGTACCTACTGAAATGTGAGCACACTCAAATAATTGTTTTCTTTTCAACATATAATTGCTATTATTTTTTCTTGACCCAGATTAAACACTTATTTTAGTTAAAATACATTCTGTTTAAAAGTGTTTACTGTTTTAAATTGTGTGACAGCCATCCTGGTGTTTGTTATCTCCTCATAATCATCTATACCCAGACATATACTTGGGTTGGTTTTTGTTTGTTTGTTTTGTAAACAACCATATAAACACTTACCTTAGCATTAAAAAATTATCAAGTGACCCATAGACTTGATAAGTCTGTTTTATGCTTATGATCACTGAATTATTAGTAATCCATTTAATCTCTGTGTCAAACTACTACCCAGACTTGGTGCCTTTTGGGAATATGCAAAAGTCTCTCTTTCTCTCTCTTTTTCCTTCTTTTTTATTGAAGAGAGGGTACAAGTTAAGGAAAACTAAAATTCAAAATGGGATCTGAAGAAAATAACTAGATTTCTTATTTCTGATCTTTCATGTATTTTTTGCCCCTATAACATCAAGGAAATACTTAAGATTTAATTTCCTGTCCTGTGAAATGGAAATAATAATATCTCTACCTTATGGTCTGGAAAGGATTAAAAGAGAGAATACACAAACAGTGCTTAACAGAGTGTCTGGCACATAGTAAACACTTAACAATTGGGGCACCTGGGTGGCTTAGTCATTAAACATATGCCTTCAGCTCAGGTCATAATCAAAGGGTCCCTGGATCGAGTCCCGCATCCAGCTCCCTGCCAGGCTGGAAGCCTGCTGCTCCCTCTTCCTTTGCTTATTTTCCCTTTCTTGCTCTGCCTCTCTCTGTCAAATAAATAAAATCTTAAAAAAAAAAAAAACACAACACAACCCCTACATTAACTACTATAATTCCAATAGATTTTTTTAAAAAAGATTTTATGCGTGTGCTTGTTTTTGAGAGAGAGAGAACAGGGTGAGAGAGGGAGATGTACAAACAGACTCCATGATGAGCACAGAGCCTGATGAGGGGCTCGATCTCAGGACGCTAAGATCATGAACCGAGCCAAGATCAAGAGTCAGACAGTCAACTAAGCTACTCAACAAGGTGTGCTTCTAATGGTTCTTTTTAATTTCATCAATTTCTCCAGTATCATTTGCTTTAATTCCTCATATAACTTTTGAAATTATCAAAATAAAAATGTTCTGGTTCTCATACATAGAACATGAAAAATTATAAATGAGGAGCCCTTGGCAAACAAGTATCCTAGATATGGCAATGTTCTACATGGAAAAGAAACTCATAGTTTATGCGTTATTTTTTTCCTGATTAAATATGTGATTTTCATGCTGTCACAGAACAAGTAGACCCACAGTTTATATGTTTAAAATACAGATTTGTGTTCTTCCCATTTTCCAACTCAAATATTTAGAAAAGCCTTTTCTTATGAATTTATCAAACATTTCTCTGCTAAATACACAAAGATAACTATAAAATCAGAGCACTTTGGTTTTTTGAAAACCATGGTGCCTCCAAAGGAGGTTTTTCTCCTTCAATTTTAGTGTGTATCAGAGTCACGAGGGCTCTACAACAAATTCCACGTTGAAGAGAGAAGATGCAAACTGTTTCTCATACCCGGCAAGTTGTTTTAGAGTCAATAATCATAAAAGGTGCTGGTTCTTAACTTGGCTCCTTAGAGGAAGTGCTTGTATAAAGGGGATGTGTGGCACAAAACTCAGAGTTAACTTTAATTAGGATAAGAACCCATAGAATTGTATTTAGAATCTTAGCAATCTCATAAATTTGAACTGTGGATTTTAAAGCATTCTTTATAACTCATACTGAATACCACTAATAAAATGATCCCAAAATAATAAAAGATATCACCTACTTATAAAGAGAAATGAAAACTGTTTTCAGCTGTCATAAAATTCTTGTCAGATACGCAGGCTATAATTAACCTGATATATGTATATAAGGATTGTTATAAAAGGTGTGATTGCACTGTGGATGAGTTATGTTGTTTAGCTAGTCATGAAAACATCGAAATTACGTTTATAATATCACATATATTATTTGGAGCTCCATGATTTATTACCTAGTATTTATAAAATTTATGCCTGAGAGTCAACCACAAAATGATGTTTTCCTGTTTCATAAAAAGCCATTTCTTTAACATATAAACTCTTTGGCACCTGAAGAGAGAAAGGGAATGAAAACAGTAGAACAAACATGGGCTTTCTTTCAGGCTGGAGTGGTTCCATAAGCTACATTCTATAGCAAGAAAAACAAAGAGGCTCCTGATAAGTTTCTTCACCATTAATCTCTGTCTCCTTGCTGGTGCATAATCTATATGAACAGGGATGGGTCTGGGGGTTTGTGGCAAGTATTAGGTTGAATTTCTCAAGGAAATAACTTTTCAGTTTATGTGTATGTTTTAATCTCTATAATAGAATAATTCTCTTTTTTATTAATTCTTATAACTGTTTTATGACTTTTAGTGGCAAAATAATTACTTATTTTTTCCCCATATCTATAAATGAGATGGCAAGGAAATTCATAATAAAAGAGAAGGAATTTCATCTAGGTTTACCTGACATAGACAAATTCTCCAATTCATTCTCTGCTCAGAAGGTAACTTTTTTTTTTTTTTTAAATAACATAAATGAGATGATGTCCTGTGCTTCCAACCTTACTTCCAACTCAAACATACACTGAGCTTATTAGGCAGAGCCTTGGTCTTCCTCCTGAATTCTGCCCTAATCACATCTTACTCCAATTTCCCTACAACTCATTGATCCTTGGAATACACTGAGGTTTTTCCTTCCTTCCTTCCTTCCTTCCTTCCTTCCTTCCTTCCTTCCTTCCTTCCTCTTTCTCTCTCTTTTCTATTCTTCCTTCCTTCCTTCTTTCTTTTCTTTCTTTCTTCTCAAATCTTGTTTCCTCTGTAAGTCTGTTTCCTCATTATCTTCTTGCCCTATTTCCTATCTTCAGGTTTCAGATTAAACATAACTTTCTCAGAAAGATTTCTCTGATGGAGCAAATATTATTTATGTTCAATAATTTTTGGACTTCCATTCCTTCTTATGCATCTGGGGGATACTTCCCATTTCTCTGAAGTTAGGCATAGCCCTATGACTAGTTCTAGCCAATGACATATGAACAGAAATAACAAATGTCACTTCTATGCTGGGTCAGTGAAAACCTCCTACATGATTCTTTCAGACTCTCTTCCCTTTTAACAGTGAAGTTGTTGAGCTGGTGGAGCCAAGGAACCTGATGGATCCCTGAGGCAGCTCAAGGAAGAGAGATGCCCTAGGGGATTGGCTGGACAACAGCTGGTTATATGTCAATAAAAACCAAACTTCTATTATGTTAGGTTACTGAGATTTAGGATTATTAGCTATGTTATTGTAATGGGAGCCTGACCACACCACTCAAATAGGTCTGACATATTATTTTAATAGCACCTACCACAATTTTGTTGAAATTAAATATGTATCCCTTTCTTTATTCAATGTCTACTTTCTCCTGTAGATCATGAGCTGGCAAATACTTTGGCAAAGGGACAGATAAAAATATTTTAGGTTTTGCCACACTTTTGCCCAGGTCTCTGTGGCAACTACTGAACTTTCTCTTTCTAGTGCAAAAGCTGTTACAGACAATATTTTAAAATATTGTGTCTGTGCCCCAAAAGTAGATAACGGCCTATACAGGTTTGGCCTGTGGGCTGCAGTTTTAGAACCATTGCTCTAGACTATCAAAACCACAGAGGTAAGGAGCATTTTTCATTTATGATGATATACCTTTCACTAACAGAGTTCTGGGTACATGATAATGAATTTTTTCTTTAAAAAAATGGATGTGGTATGCTGAGGGCAGACAGTGTTAAGTTGGGTGTTTTATAAGTTTATCCAGTATGGCTGATAAATTTATTGAATATAAACTATTTAGAATGTATCCTAATCCCAGATTGTAGGCCCCCAGACTATGGATGGGTCTAAGCTCCTGTGTCTAAATACATCTTTAAATAACCCGATAATCCTTTAAGCATAAAAGAGAAATGAATAAATGCATCACCTGTATAGGATAAAAAAGAATAGCATACAATACCCTGAATCCTGGAATACATTCATTTCCAGACTAATTTTTTTTTAAAAATATAGGTTGAAGAACATGCAATGAGAAGGTGTAAGACTAGTATGTTCTTAAATAGTATTACCCCTCCCACCCAACTATTTCTTTCTTCTTGAAAGTATTGACATTTTCCTCAACCAGGCCATTAACTATTTGCCATACATTAATTAAACATATACGTTTGTTAAATATGTATTATAAACAAGGCACTCTGATGAACTAATGTGTAGGATTTCACTTAGCCCTTATAGAAACGCCAAAAAAATGACACTTTTACTGTTTATGTTCTAGAATAAGGCAATGGAGACTTATGAAGGGATTACCATAATGTCCAATGAAGAGTAACACCAAGATTTGAAATCAAAATCTGAGTGACTCTGAAAGCCCAGTGTTTCCTTTAAATTATTGGTTAAATAAGTAATGGTAGTGATTATATTGATAAACTGAGAAATGCTTTTTTTTAAGCAAGAAAAGTCTTAATTTTCTTAAGGATAAGTTGGAGACTTCAAAGACTCTTTCTACGTAGACTGATCAACTAATAAAATGCTCTTGTTTGATACACTAATGTCAACTCCAACAGATCAAGTTGGCTGTCCACATCTGATTTGGTACCAATAAAATGTAAATATAAGTAACTAGGAAATTTCTAAAAATTTAACTACTGCTCTCTATTATAAAAGTAATGAGTGAATAAAATAAACAGAAATATGGAAGGACAAATTTCATTATTGGAATGTTTGAATGGAAATGGATATTATAATCACTCTGACTTGATATCAATTAACCTAGGGTGCCTGTGCTAAAGAAAGGAAAGAAATTTATTTGAAGATTAACACTTTTCTTAACAGTTTTTATTCTAACTAATATGTGTGAGAACAGATTTGTAGACTCAGTTGATTCCTAATGCAAAATTGGCTAGCCATCTAGTTTCTCCACCATTTTGGGGAATAAAAGGTCATGATCATTTTCTAGATATTATTCATTCTGAATAAATCTATTATAATTAGTAATAATAGACAATAGTTTCTTTCAAAATTATATGTCATTCTTAATCTTTTCCCATTTTAAAAGGTTTGAAAGTTCATAGTATTGGGATCATGCAGAACAAAGACATTAAGAATATTCAAATCCCTTAAGTGTTAGTTTATAGACACTGAGCTTAACAGTGTCCCACTTGCTTAAAATAAAACTTTCTTCAAAGTAGGGAGTATTCAAACACTTGTTAAGTAAATCTTTCAATGAAATGGTTCTGCAGTGTTTTATTTCTGGTTTTAGTGCAAATAAAGGGCTGTAGGCTATGTATTTTTAAAATTTTTATTTTGCCTACCAAAAAAATCTTAACTGAATACTCCGTATGATTTGTATTATACATATACATTTTATATGCGTATCCATCAAATAGGAGAAATCTAATCTGTCACAGATATTTAAAGAAAAATGTTACATGGTACAGTGAAAATAAGAATTCATAAAACCATTGCAATTCTTGAGCTATAAGGACCTCACGATCATCTGTTTAGATCCCCTCACTTGATAGGTGAAACTCAGATTAAGAGGAGAGAATTAGCAGCATCACAATTAGAAATGAGACAAAGCAATCAAACAGAACTGGGTTGAACTCCGGGCTCTGTTGCTACCTGGCAAATTGTTTAAAGTTCTCTGCAATTTTCTCTATTTTTAATAGAGACCTAGTACGTCTTACATACAAGCTATTTTTAGGATTGAATATTGGGGTTATATATTCATGGTATCAGGTTGAAATAAGGCTCAGAAAAAACACCCAGCATCCTGCCTAGATTCTAGGAGTACTCAGGAAATAGCTGTAATTGTTTTTATTACGACCACCATCCTCATCCTCATCCTCATCAGTATCATGCTGTAGATTCATAGCTAATTACTGACATAGGAGGATCTTTCCTGACTTGTAATTTATAGCTCTTTCAAATCTACTTTATAGAAGACTGAGCTTTTGTTGAATGATATGGCAGAAGCACAGCTTACGGGATTAATGAAGTCAGTCAGCCCACGAAGGATAGGTGGACCAAAAGAAGACTGAAGGCCTTCCAGCAGGTGAAAATGAACAGGCTGGGCAGAGGTAACAGAATTCAATGTTCAGAAAAGAAAGAAGTATGCTGTGTATAGATGGTAAGTTTTCCCGTCTGATTAGAAAGTTGTTAACTACAGAAGAGGAAAAAAAAAAAAAGTTTGTAAGTTGGAACTTGCCACTCAAAAATATTTGGATCTAATGCAGAACAGACACCAATGAAACATCATTACAGCCTTTTAATTAAAGGAGTAATATGATGAAATCACTCTAAATTTGTCTGCGAGCAATAATATAGTTAGAACATGGCATGAGGAGACAGTGAAAACTACTATCAGACCCTTGTAATAAAGGGGTTGTAAAGACATGCAAAATCAATATTGTTTTACTTTTGGATATTTGTACTGAGCTGCTGTTGTTGTTTCCAGAGAGAAACCAGTCATAACCCAAAGGCAAATGCCCACATTTCATACCTTTTTCTCAGTTGCACGAATGAAACCTCAAGTCTAGGACAGATGGAAAAGCAACTCCAAATAAGGTTCAGAGATAAACTAGGCTTCATGCCCTTTTGAGAGCAATCTGCCCATGGAGGATTATTCGGCGTTTTGGTGGGGCCTGAATTTGAACCAGGTTCCAAGGATGAAAGCCCACAGACTAATCTGCTGAGCTACCAAGCCCACTGTCCTGCAGGTTTATAGAAATCCTATTAACTGAGAGATTGAAGGGAAGGAAGATAAGATAGCAAGGTGTTGGAAATCAAGCTTCAGTAGTTTTAACAGAAAAGGTACTTTTGAACCATACTATGGTATACAGATAGGAACTAAACAAGACACACACACACACACACACACACACAGGATGTAAGTATGCATGTGTGTAACCATATATGTGAAATTTACATTTGAAAGAAGATTTTATTTTGGGTGTATTAAAGGGTCCATAAAAATGTTCAATATATTTCACATGGAAATATTTAACACTGGTGTTCATGTTGAAATCCATCTTCTTATTCTTCTTATTCTAGACAACAATGGTGAGTATCACCGAACTGCTCTTCTATTTGTGCTACTTAGTCCTAATAACAGTCTCAGGATCGATTATAATAGTGAATCTTATCTATCACTCAATATTTATATCACTCAACATTTATTTCTCTACTGATTCTGAGAATACCTACTACAAACAGTATTTGCTGGTCATCATTCCAGTATAACTGAAAAGTAGCAAGAGAGCTGCTTTAACTGACCATTATAAAATAAGAGTTTAGATTTGCAAATAAGTTAAGCAACTAAGATCACAAAGAGATTTTGCCATACTAGGAACTGGCTGGGCTATACTGGATAAATTATAGAACTCCAGTAGATTTTGTTCTCTTATCCGGAAACTGAAGAGGTTAGATTGGATCTGGTGGCTAGCATCATTTGTTACTGTTCTAAATAATTTAAGATTCTATGATATTAATATGGTTGGTCAATGCAGAAAAAAAAAGAAAGAAAGAAAGAAAGAAAACTGAAAAAAATCAAGGAAGTAAATCCTCCTAAGAGAACAGAAAGAGTTCATTAGCCAGGTGTCACAGGTCTGGAACTAGAATGTTAATGCTGCCTCCAAGGAGTTAAGATGATGGGGATGGGGGTGAGGTAACATTGAGGAAATGACTGGACAGGTGATTTGCATCTGATCAGAGCAGATGGTATTTGGACCTCCTCCTAGCATTAAAACATACTGATTTAATTATTCCTCTAAATTATTAGATTTTACATAGTTTACAGTGTCTTCATGAAATCAGGTTGGAATCCTGATTACTAGATGACACAGGATATCTTTTCTGAACTTTGATTTCTTTTTCTGTAAGCAGAGTATACTAGTGCCTACTTTCACATGGGTATGTTGTAAAAAGCCTGGGAATTAAAGTGTATGAATGTGTTTTTCTTCTATAAGGCACTGTAAGTGATAAATTAAGGGAGACAATTATTACAGGTATGGTGACTATTAGCAAATGGACATAGAATAGTAAGTTGATAGCAGATTTTTGAAACTTTATTTAATTTAAAAGGTAACTATTTTGGATAAATGCATTTAGTTCCCCTAACTTGTTAGGAGGTAATTTTATCTCCATTGTGACATTAATTAAACATTTGTGGCAGGAAGAATTTCCTTTGCCATAAAGTAATGTTAGAAACAGTGTGCTTTTGGAGTTATATGGTTGGAAGCAAGCCAATTCTATAAATTTTGTAGGCAAAATAATACTAATAATAATATAAAGTAGACCAAAAAAGGAATAGCAGAAGTTTTCTAAATTTTATTTTTAAACTATAGCTATTGTGATATGCTGAAACATGAAAATTTATTCTGAGTTGTTATTGTTATCTTAAATGAGAAAGAGAAGTGATGTTTTGTGTACTGCATTTTTCCCCGCATTTTTAACAGTCATATAATAATAAAACAGATGAACATAGGGGAAGGGAAGGAAAAAATAAAATAAGATAAAAACAGAATGGGAGGCAAACCATAAGAGACTCAACAATAGGGAACAAACTGAGAGTTGTTGGAGGGGGTGTGAGGGAGTTGGGGTAACTGGGCGATGGGCATTAAGGAGGGCATGTGATGTAATAAGCAATGCGTGTTACATGCAACTGATGAATCACTAAATTCTACCCCTGAAACTAATAGTGCACACGTTAGCTAACCTGAATATAAATAAAATCTAAAAATAGTGATAAAAAAGAATCAGGCAAACAACAATGGAATACACATTTATCCTGGATTATTGCAATAACCAAGGTATAAAAAATCAGAAATTTTATATCTCAACATTTTAGGTATGCACTGTATGTATACTCTTCCCTTCTTCTGAGTATCTGTAGCCTCTGAACACCAGGAGGAAAACGCTCGACTGAGAGCAGAAAAAATGAAACCAAACTAGGCATAACATGGATACTCTGTCTTAAATTCTTAATGTATAAGAATTATACATTAAGGGCTTGCAGAATGCAGGGCATTGTAGATAATTACTTCATTGTTTTTCAAGTGGGGAGTTCATCATTTGTTTTAGTCAATGTATCCAGTCAGACCGACACACTGATTCAAACCCGGAACTGTGGCTGTAAACTCATCCAGTCAGAAAAAACTTTCTACAAGTTCATCCTCACAGTATGTCATACTTGTGTAGCTTTCTGTCTCCGTGCTACTGAGCAATTCCTCAAGCTTGCTCCTGAGTTACTAGCTGGAGCCTTTCTTGTTATTTAACAGGGGTTCTCCTTCACAGAGCCCTCTCTTCCTTTAACATCTTTTAAGAGCAGGATTTCAATTTTGAAGACAAATGTGATTCACATACACTCAAATATTTTCATTGGAGGAAGGGCTCCCTATCTTCCATCACTAAGGTCCCTCTGTTGTTACCTTTGAAGATTTCTGGAAATTTAGGTCCCAGGATGAAAATCTCTGAGTTAATAGATGATTTGATTAAAATTATGGCAATGATGACACATTTTAGAATGATGTAATTATAGCTTGACCTTCTCAGTTTAGGAATCTGCATGATAGAGGTAAACTTTCTGATGGACCACTTTTCATGTTTTTATCACATAACAGTTCCCAAACTGTGCACTATAGAACACTATCCATATGATGAAGTACTCTATTTTCTTTTTTGTTATTCAGCCAAATATAAGTGTAAGAGAAAATATATTTCCTCCTCCCAATATTCCTAATGCATGTAGGAAAGGTATTATGAGGTTATTTATGAAAGAAACCTACTATGTTTAACCCTGTATTGCCTAAAACATTTATATGTGTGAAACTTTTCTCTAAGTCTCTAATATCTCCCATAACACAGTGTGCAATTTGAGTTTAACGAAGAGCTCATCAGAAAGAGACAGTAGAGTTACTATTTGGGCATTATGATTCTGGTAATATTTTCTTATTCATTGAGAAATGTTGCCTCAGTGCTCTGTAAGTTATCCTCATAATACCCCTTTCCAAATTTCCTCCCCATCTAAAAATTAGAGATTTTCTGGCATTCCTGCTGCTCACAGCATAACATCTAAACTCCTAACATATTATGAAAAGTTTTATATCTGATGTAAATTTACCTTTCTAGCTGATTCCCCATGCCTCTCTTATCACAGAATTTAATGTCTAGTGAAATGATCTACTTGCCACCTGCTAAACACAGGATGCTCACTGTGCATGCCATTATTTTTTCTCCCTAGCATGGAAGTCTCTCTTTCTCTGCTTTTTCATCAACTTTTATCATTCTTCTAGATATAGCTAAAATGTTACCACCTCTATAAAGATCCATTTTCTTATGGTTGTTAGGTTCTCTTTTGCTTCATTATCATTTAACATCTTCTTGGACCCATTTGTGTCTAATAATTTAAGGAGTATCAAAATTATCTCTTTAAATGTCTTTTTATAAGTAAATCTAATCTAGACTAAATCTAATCTAATCTAATAACCAGAGTAATTGTTCTCTCTAGATGGGGACTTACTGACTGGGAAGGGACATAAAGGAATCTTCTGGAATACTTTTATTTATTTTATTCTTTTATAGATAGTGATTACATGGATGTATGTATAAGCAAAAATTCACATTGTAAATTTAAGATTTGTTCAGCAGATCTATTATTATCTATTGCATGCCGTAAGAGCAAACTTTAAAAAGTCTGTGTTGTCCTACTAGTTTTTTAATCACAAGAGAAGGGAAAGTTTATTCATCTTTTTATTTCTTTTATTTCTTTTTATTTCCAAATATGTAGTGATGCCAGCACACTGGGGAGATGCATTCCCCATGCAAGATATGCATGGGGATGAAGGAGAAAATGACGGAACTAACATGCAGCCCCTTTTCCTGGGTGCAGCCTTAGCTTTTCAAGAGAGGAACACATTTCAGGTAGATGAAGGCTATTTAATTGGCTATAATTAGAGCAATCAGAAGATAGACATGATGGTATGTAGCCAGTAAGTTTGCAGATGAGAAGAGTGTATGAAGGCTGATTAAGAATTCTGACTAGAACTTTAGAGCCTAGCAACATTTCAGCAATGTAGTTCACTGAACAGCTCAGCAAATGCCTATGCCCCATGTCTTCTATTTTCCCTCACACTTAAGACATTTCCCTAAAGGCTAATAAACAATGGATACATCCCTGAAGAATACATATATTATATAGGTATATATATATATATGTATATATATTTGACTCAAATATTATCACTTAACATTAACTTCCAGCTGTATGCAAGTTACAACTAGATTAACTAGTTTATGCTTTGCTTTTGCCCTTGAGAATTCCATTTTTTTAAAAAGTTACAATGTTAGGCAAAAAAGCAAGAGGGAAAATCAATTGTTATCTTAGTTAACATCTCCTGTTCCTACATTAAGACATAAAAAGTGTCTATTACAAGTCAGGAACTATGCTAGGATCTGGGCAAAAAATAGTGAGGAAAACAAGACTCCTGACTTCAAGAAGTTATAGAGTAAAAATTGGAAATAGCTTCCATTTATGGTTTTCTCTATGCTAACCATTTTCCATGCATTTATCTAATGTTCTTATCAGTCAAACAAAAAGAAGCATCACTACCATTCTCACATCAAAAAGAAGAAGAGGCTCAAAGTTCACTTAGATCATAAAGTTCACATATATGATTTTCCAGTCCGTATTTGTCAAGTTCTAGAGAGGAGGAAAGAGATCATGCACTCTTCTGTTTCCTCCTTAGCATCTAGACCAGGGCTGGGACCACAGTAGGATGTTAACTATCAGTTGATTTACTGGGATGAGATTTGACCTACAATTTCTTTCCTATTATTGGGCAGCAGGAAAAGGTAGAATATTTCCTTCCTGTGTAAGAGAGATATGACCATATTATAATCTATGGTTAACCCATCATTGTTTTCTTTGCCGTTGCACATTATTAAACTTGTTGGCACATGCCATTACTTAGGCCAAATCAACCAAATTTGCTACTTATGTAACACAACTGTCCATGCTTCACTCACATTCCTGTGGATCCAGTTTACTATTTTGCAGTGTCTGTGTGCTCTGCTTCCAACAAACTGTACCAGCAGGACAGAAAGCCAGCTGTTTCGAGGAGTTAGAGGGCCCTACTAATCCTTACCCAATGACTAACTGCTGCAAATATGAAAATTCAGCTCCTTTCCTCAAGGTAGGACCCACTGTCAGGTGTAACTCACTCCACATAGAACCAGGATAAAGCTAGAACTTTGCCTGAACTTCCATTCTTGATGGAACACATCACTTCACTTTCTCTCCCCTCCGCACCTTTACTGGTTTCTTACTAGAAGGAACTCTGCTAAATCATTTACATATGAAGATTCAGTTCAGTGTTTGCTTCTGAGAAAACCAACTGCAGGTAATTTGTTTAATCTATTTTTTCAGCAGTTTAGTAGCATATCAGACAGGGCTCTCCAGAGATGCAGAACCAATGAAAGACTTAAGGAGAGAGTAAAATTTAATTTAAAGAATTGGCTTATATGACTGTAGGGCCTGGAAGGTCCAAAGTCTATACGGCAGCCTCACAGGCTGGAAATTCAAGTAAGAGTTTATTTTTGCAACCCTGAGTTGAAATCCATAGGACAGGACAGCAGGTTGGAAACTCAGGTAGGATTTCTATGTTACAGTCTTGGGGGAGAATTCCTTCTTGCCGTGAAACTCAAGTTTGAGTTCTTAAGACCTTCAACTGATTGATGAGGCCTACCCACATTATGGAGTATAATCTGCTTTGCTTAAAGTCCAAGAATTGTAAGTGTTCAATCACATCTAGAAGTTAACATCGTAGCAACATCTAAATTACTCTTTGACCAAACAGTGGGGCACGATAGCCTAGCGAAGTTGACACATGAATCAACCATCAGAAGGAGAGGGTTTAGGAATGGTCAACCAGCCCCACCATCAACTGGAGGAAACCATTCACAAGAACTCTGAAACAATCTAGAGTTTCCTTATGTAAACCTAGAGTTTTCTTTCTCATCTAGGATGGTCTTAAGAGTACCTGAAGATAGATGAAGTGAAAAGCACTATTGTACCTGTGTCTCACCACTTCTGAGGTACTAGGCTGGCACACAGATAGATTCAGAAGTCTAGACGGAAGTTGAAAGGTCCAAAGAATAAGCTTTATTAGGGGAACCAGAGGATAGGACAATTCACATCCCCTTGTTACACTCGTCCACAATAACATGCACCTGTCTTTGACAGCACAGTTATTAATTATACATTAATTTGTGTAATTATTAACAGCTTTCTCATAAACCATTAGAATGTAAGTTTCACGGAACAAAAGCTGCTTCTATTGTATTACTGGTTCCACAAAGCTAGTACATCCTGGTACAATGGATGTTCACTGAATAAATGCCAATGGCATTAAGTTATTAGTGTAAATGGTACCTCATTTGTAACATTTACATATGTAACATATTAATTATTTTTAATAAATACATAAAATAAGTTTATACATCCATATGCAGATGAGTGTATACACACATTGCCTTATATACTTCATTCATTTGTGGATATCCTGAAAAAAATGTACTCAAACTTTATGCTTTTTCTGTTTTTATGTATATGATACTCTTTTTATAGGGAAACTATCTCTCAGCTTGTCACACAATGAGATCCTCCTTGTAGCCTTTTTGTGAAAGATGAGGTAATATCCAACCTTTGAAATCATCTTTGCTGTAAATATCTCAACATCAGTTTACTGTTAATAACTCCAAATAGGAAAAAAATAAGATAGACAATCAGACAAGGGGACCGGAGCAGCAGAAAATAATTGGACTCTCTGAATTGTACCATTCTCAAGAGGAATTATCGGAGCACACTGTTTCTTCCCCAGACCATGCTGCGCATCCCTTGGAATCGCTACAGAAGCATTTTATTGCTCATTAAATATTTTTTAATGTGAATCCACTCTTGGCATTTCTATTTTATAGTTTTCCTCACAATCCTTCCCGTGTTGAATACCTCCTTCCCCACTATGTGTAATTTAAAAGAAATTATGTAAGCTTATTTCTCTGATTAAGAAAGCCTAATGCACAAACACACAAAGGATATGACCAGTGTAGCTCAAGTAGCTAATGAATCTGGCAGTTTTAAGCTCATTCCCAATAAAAATGGGCCCCACAAATCACTATAAAAAATGTGTTTTGTACCTCAAGAGCCATAATTGTCACACATTTACAATTCATAAGCAGTGACTGCAGGGTGCTTACTCTAGTTAATCCTCCATAGAATAGTGGTTATTGATGCTGTGGAGAAGGGGCACAACAAAATCATCTGTCACTTGAAATACTCATTTGGGAAGCCTCACACACTAATGAAATCCTGAAATGTAGCAATGGGAAGCCTGGATGCATTCTTCCCCTAAACTGTAAATGGTGACAAAGGTGTAAGTCTGAGATGCCCAGGCATAGCTTGGCACAGCTTGCTTCTGCTTTACTGACTCTAAAATAGTAAAGATAAAACGTGCATTTGTATTATCAAAAAGTTTATGTCCCAAGCCTTCACAGTACCTATCTGGACCTAAACACATAGGACCTAGAGAAAGAAATTCAAAGAAGCTTCCTTGTTTTGACTGACTGGGTCAAATTACAACTGGTATATGATAAATAGCTAGACTTTATTATGATTTGATGAACATGTTTAATGTATTTATCATTCTTTTTACAAGGCAGAATACTTTATATGATTGTTAAATTGAAATGATTTCCAACTCTTAAAAGTAGCATTTCAATTTAGCCAAAACATGTAGATGACCCCTAAAGCCTGTAGCAAATGGCTATCACCTACATAATTGAATCTCTGGAATGTGAGGTCTCCCCTCTGGTAGGTCATGAGTTCTTGAAATGGGTTCGTGGTCTGTTTCCAATTCAATTTTTGTTTTGTTTTTAAAGAATAGTGATAAAATCATAGAAAACATGCTGTTTATCCAATCTAGCCATTCTGCAAGGGAATTATTCTGAATAATGTAAAGGCTAATGAAATGGTTTAGGTGACTCTTTGATGACCTTCGACATCTATTTTTCTGCCCCTGAAAACTGTTTTTTTAATAATCACTCAGTCATTTAAATATGAAACCTGTATATTTGTGTGTATGTATGAATAAATAAAATAAAACAAAATTAAATTAAATTAAATCAGCAATCCTTGCTTTGGCTCCTCTTTAACATACCATTTTAATATCTTTGTTTTGTTCTCTCCAGCTCCCCTCCATCAGTCATTGCTTATAGCAGCCACTTCTTATATATTTCCTTGTATAAAATCATCTCAGTTTGTGATTTAAAATAATGATCCCTCACTTCCTGGGTTTACAATTTTAACCATAGAAGCTTTTTAAGTTCAAGAAGCAGGATCAAAATGCATTTATATTCTATATTACAATAAACGTGAATATCAAAAGATTCTCCTTGAGTTGTGTGACTGCTGGCATTTGAAAAAAAGCCAGAGAATTTCAGAAGTGGAAGAAGCAGAAATATATTTAGTATTTCAATTGACTCTTGATGGAGAGGGAGATAACAGGAAAAATTACAAGTTCTATTGCAAAGTTTTATATGTCTCTTAAAAACTATTTATTTTCCTAGTACCTAGATTAATTATAAAGCTTGTTTCAAGATCTGAAAAATTCTCTTCTACTTAGTTATTTCTTTGCTTATTTCTAATAACATAGTGAACCTACATGTTATGAAAAATAGACCCTTGATGGTAACTTACATGAGCCCACATGGGCTTCTAACCTTTTTATCTTCCTCCCACAACCCAAAATAACAATCATCCTGGATGAACAATCTCTTGGGGGTTTATGTGTGTAGAATTCCTTAATATAATATGTGCTCTAAAAAACAAACAAACAAACAAACAAACAAAAAACAACAAAAAAAGACAAAACCCATTGTTTTAGTTATTTTTAACTTTGTAAAAAGGTACATACTCTATCTAATCTTTTTAAAGTTACTCTTGGAGTGTGTGGGTGGCTCAGTTATTCAAGCGTCTGACTCTTGGTTTTGGCTCAGATCATGATCTCATGGGTTATGGAATTGAGCCCCACATCAGACTCTGTGCTCAGTAAGGAAGGAATGTGCTTACAGATTAGCACCTTTGTCCTTCCCTCATTTACATGCTTAATCTATCTCTCTCTCACACACACACACAACTAAATATAAAAAAAAAGAAAATACTATTTATAAAAAACAAGTGACTGTTATTACTCAGTATAATAAGATTTACATATATTACTAAAAGTAATAGTTTTTTTTTAACCATTCCATTGTATTCTGTTGCTGTATATACCATGTTTATACTCTTGTAAACAAAATTTTAATTCATGAGTTCAGCCAATTTATTTATTTATTTATTTTTAAAAATTTTGGTTTTTTTAGAGACAGATAGCTTGCAAGATCATGGGGATGGGGGCAGAGGGAGAGGGAGAGAGAGAATCCTAAGCAGACTCCATACACAGTGTGGAGCCCAATGCAGGAGCCAATATCAAATCAGCCAAAATCAAAAGCTGGAGGTTTGACTGACTAAGGCATCGAGTCACTCTGATTCAGTTGATTATTTACATTAAATGAAGAAAATAACTATAACAGGTAGTATAGTAAATTCTTTGAAGTTTTGTTCCTTTTTAGAAAATTCTGTAAAATTAATTCAGTTGTAGGTATGTGGTTTCAACTTCTTTTGTGCTTTGAGCAAGTCCAATTTTAAGAGTGGTGACCCTTCCAGGACTTTTCCCTAATGAAGATATTGATAATCCTCCAACATCAGCACTCCTAGGAACAGTTCTGTTGCATCCTTTACCTTAGCCTTGCCCTGGAGATAGGTAGATGGAGTATCCCTTGTATATAATCATGCCTGATATAAGTAAATGTGTGTAGGGGGGAGTCTTTCCAAACTTGAAAACACATGTCTGTTAGAGGTAGTGTTATGGCTTCCCTCTTTATAGTGTTTACCTGGTTGAATAGATATTCTTTGGCCAGAGGGTTTATGAAGGAAAAAAAAAAATCAGTAATAACTCCCCTCCCCTCAATCTGTAAAGTACAATCATTATAGTAAAAACTAGTATGGCAGATAAAACAAAAAGTATCCAGAGGTAAGAATATCTTTTTAGGAATACTCTCTTCTATCCCCATTTTGATGTCCTACCTTCACTGAACTTAAAGAATGATTTTGGGATGCTATCCTTACTCCAGATACCATGACGCTTGAGAACACTGAAGGTTTAGTTGTTGTCTAGTATCATATGATAACCTATTTTCTTTCCTTTGAGAAAATAACAATTGATGTTAGAGAGCACTTACTATATATGTCAGGCATCATGATATTTTCTGTGCATTTTTTTCACATATTACTAATAATTTTATAAGATGGATAGTATTATTATTAGTAGTACCACCATTTTACAGATGAGGAAACTTTTCTAAGTTCACAGGTGAGCCCTCAACATCAGTCTTACATTATGGAATATTATATTCATTGTGATTCAGTTATCTTTATGTAATAGCCCTTCGTTCTTCTTTACCTTATGTCATCATTTATTGTCTTTTGACTTGAGCTAACAATTTTCAACTTAATTATCTCTAAAAAAATGGAGAAAGTAAAACACACAAAGGTTTACATGTATAGACGTGAAAAGTTCTCAATATAATACTTTTGAAATAGTAATGTGTATACTCTAATTTTACTTATGTGAAAGTAAAATATAAAATATTTATTTTCATACCTGCATACACATATATGTACAGCCAAGGGATGGTATCCCTCATAAGATAAGGAGAGAATAGGATTATCGTGAGATTAAAAGAGAAATTCTTCTGATGATAAACACTTTGGAAGAGATTTTTTTTTAAAAAGCATATTTTTCTTGCTATTAAAAAAATAAAGTATTGAAAAATGGAGATCTCTGACAAATTTTCAAGTAAGTCAGTAAGCTAAAAAATAAATAGTGACTGAATGAAAATTGACATTTATCAATATTCTTCTAAATTACTCCTGTCTCAAATCTCATAAAAATGTAGAGGAGAATTTATCAGTGAAAAAATAAGAATTGGAGAATAAGTTATAGAATTAATAAATGAGAAATATTGGGGACCTTCCGAAAAAGAGAGGGCAAAATTGGTAATATCTATAGGAAAATGGCCAGAGACAATCGTGACCAAAAATATAAAAAAGAAGATTCTGGGAGAGGCACAGTGAATGCAGAGCAGCACCAGGCTCTATGAGTTAATACCCAGGCAAAGGCAACTATTAAGCAAATATCAGATTGAACAATCAGACAGCTACCATCAGAGCTTTTTGGAGGTAGCCACTCTCTCCCAAGCAAAAGTGTGGGAAGTGTGTCCCAAGTGAGAAATAGTGAGAATCTGCACTGGGATAGGAAAAGCAAATCAGTGTTCCACATAATAAGAAACTCAGGAGGGACAGGAGTTCCACATCCAGCTGCAAAAATTAACAGATCTCTTTTAGCAGCTCGCATCTGAGCATGGTTCTGAAAAAATCAGGAGATCTCAAACAGACATGAATAGAAAACCAATGAGCCATAAATATTTAAGGAAAATAAAAAACATGAAACAGAGCTATGGTATAATACATACAGAGAGATTACTACCAAAAATTATGTAAACTGCAATGAGTATAATTGATATAATCAAAGGGAATTAAGAAGGTTTAAATTAAAAAAAAATAAAGAAAAATAGTACCTCACTGCCCAACATTTACCTTCAAGGTGGTCTCATAAAGTAAGTAAGAGAGATGCAAAATTTTAAGCTCTTTAATCTTTCCTATCCTATATATGAAAGGAGTGCAAGGGAGAGAAGAAACATGACAGGAGGGATGCAAGCCCATTTCTGGCAGAAAATAAGCAGTTGTTCTCTAAACCTAACAAGGTGCATACTTTGCCCCTTGTGAAATACACAGAGACATAAAGCAAATAATAGTCTTCTCTTCCATTTTTTTTTTTTTAAGATGTGTTTATTTATTTGAGACAGAGAGAGTTTGTTAGCACAGGCAGGGGCAAAGGGAAAGGATCTCAAGCAGACTCCCTGCCCAGCCTGGAGCCCAGTGTGGGGCTTGATCTCACAACCCTGAGATCATGACCTGAGCTGAAATCAAGAGTCACATGCCTGACCGACTGAGCCACCCAGGCACCCCTAGTCTTCTCTTTCAGTACTTCTCCATTTGTGGACTAGATCTGAACGTCTTTGGTTTACTCAAAGACATTGACTCAGCAATTCTTTCAAATTTTCCCATTCTGGATACTGCTTCATTCCAGGTTTACAGCAACTCCTTGAAAATACCTTTGTCTCTCTTGAAACCACACCATCAGGCTTTCATTCCTACCAGGGGACATCATCAGCCCTTGTCAGTGTCACTATCAATGATCTCCACATTACAAAATCCAGTGTGATCTTTCCAGTCTTCATCTTCCTTGACCTATCATGTTTGATAGAACTGATTGCTCCCTGCCTATTGAAACTTTGAGCTTCTGTGAAATCACAATGCCTTGATCCTTCTACTTCTTTATCAAACACCCCTTCCCAGGCTCTTTGAAAGGTTCCTCTTCCTTTCCTCTGCAATTAAAAAGAGATGCTTAAAGAGTTTCACTTCTCAGTCTCATCTTTTTAATTCCCAGTCTTTAGGTTATCTCATATAGACCCATGGCTTTTTAATCCCTCCAAAAATATCAAATGTCTGTTTAGAGTCCAGGTATCTCCCCTGATCTAAAGACTCCTTCATCCAACTGCTATTCAGCCTCCTCTCCTCTTAGCAACTTGAATGTAAAATGTCTAAAAGTAAATATACAAACCTACTTCACCCACTGATGTTCCTGTCTCTAAATGGGCAATTCCACCCTCCCATTGCTTATGCCAAAAACTTTAACATTATCCTTGGGTCCTCTCTTTCTTTCACACCACTTCCCCAGTCCATTTTTAAATTCTATTTTTAAAAAAATATTTTATTTATTTATTCAAGAGTTAGTGCACATAAGCAGGGACTATATGGGAGTGGGGAGAGGCAGAGGGAGAGGGAGAAGCAGACTCCCCACTGGGCAGGGAACCCAACTCAGGGCTCAATCCCAAAATCCTGAGGTCATGACCTGAGCCCAAGGCAAACAAGTTAATGAACCACCCAGGAACCCCAATCTGGTTTTTTGTTTGTTTGTTTGTTTGTTTTTAGGATTTTATTTATTTATTTGACAGACAGAGATCACAAGTAGGCAGAGAGGCAGGCAGAGAGAGAGGAGGAAGCAGGCTCCCTGCTGAGCAGAGAGCCCGATGCAGTGCTTGATCCCAGGACCCTGAGATCATGACCTGAGCTGAAGGCAGAGGCTTAACCCACTGAGCCACTCAGGCGCCCCACCCCAATCTGTTTTAAATTCCCACTCTACTTCCAAAACACACCCTAAATTCAACTACTTTTCACTCCCTTAAATGTTACACTCTGAAAAATACCACCTTTAACTCCCCTCTAAATCCTAAGTGGCCTCATATTTGTCCTTGCTCATTTCTTCCCTACATCCAAGCTTATTCTCAACTGAGCAACAGAGACGGATTCTTTTAACAAATTTCCTGTCAGGTTACGTAAAAGCTGATATTGCTTGCATTGCTCTTAAGACCATGTAAGTAAGTAAGGGGTGTGTGATCTGCCACCACCCCTTACTTACTTCCCCTTACTTAAAGTTCTCCATCTGCTTCAATCTCCTTGCTACTCCTAAATTGAACCAGGAATGTTCTTGTCCAGGGTATTTGGATTAGCATTTCCTTATGTGGAACACTGGCTTCCCAGATATTCACAAGGCTGTCCCTCACTTCTTTGAGATCCTGCCTCAATATCATCTCATCAGGGAGGCCCTGCCTGATCATTATAGAATAATGGCTTCCCTTCCTGGTACTCTCATCCATTTAGTATTACTTTAGTATCTTCACTCAATTTATCATGTATTGATACATAATGGGTTTACTTGCTTGTTTACTGTTTTCTCATTAGACTCAATGAAAACAGAAACTTTTTTTTGTTCATTGCAATATCTTTGTTGCTTTGTACAGTGCTTGGCACATTATAATTATTTATTCATTCTTAAATACCTGATTGGCTTACTGTTATTAGCCAGATTTGTCTAAAGAGGTCTCTGTGTTAGGGTGCCTAGGTGACTCAGTCAGTTAAATGTCCACCTTCTGCTCAGATCATGATCCCAGGGTCCTGGGTTCCAATTCCACATCAGGCTTCCTGCTCAGTGGGGAGTCTGCTTCTCCTTCAGTGCCCTCCTCCCCTGCTCATGCTCACTCTCCCTCTCTGTGTCTCTCAAAAAGAAATAAAAACTTAAAAAAATAAATTAGGTATCTGTGTTTAAAATTGTCAAATTTCTTTGTTTTAAGCACATATGGAACATCCACACAAATGGACTATTAATTAAACCACTGAGGAAAATTTCAAGAAATCCCCCAAATCAGAGATCATAAAGGCTACATTATCTGAAGATGATGCAATAATTATAGAAATTAACAATGCATGACCTTGAATATAACAGTGAAAAATAAATGTATTCACCTGGAAACATCCATTTAAATAACTCTTGATTACAATAGAAAAAAAATCACTGAAATTTCAGAACAGTTACAAATGAAAGTACTCTTGGAGATGCAGCCACAGCAGCATACTGAAATAAACCTAAAATGTATACACTGGACAAAAACTTAAAATTTGAAAACAACCCAATGACTCAAGAGGCTGAAAAGAACAAAAAGAAAACAACAAAAATAGGAAGAAAATGAGTCAATAAAGATGAAAGCACAATTTACTGAAATATAAAGTCAAGGAAACAAAATTCATCAACAAAACCAAAATTTTCCTGAAAGACTGACAACATTATAATGATGCCTGAGCAGGAAAGAGAGAGAACTAGAAAGAACAAATGAGAAATAGGAAAAACTATAAATAGGAACATATTCCAGTGTATTTGAATGTGTTAATTTCAATGGCTATATTTATGACAGACAAAAATAGAGAGAAAGCAAAGGCAGAGCAAGCAAGCAGGAAGTTTTTTTCCAAGTCTGGGAGAGAAGTGATTTTTGACACCTATATAGGAGTAGTATCTCTAAGGATGGATTTAGGGGTGAGCTAGAGGAACTAAGTAAAAGTGGGTGATTGATTGAGTGAAGAGGTTAAAAGGAGATTCATCTCTTTACATCTCACCCTTTCACAGCCTTGTACTAATTGTGACTGAGAGAGGTGAACGAAGGACTGGTAATTTATTTTCAGTTTTTTAAATTTGCTCAACACCCACCATTAGCATGAATATTTCAATTACCCTAATTCATTAGGCATTAAAATAGGAGACTGATGAGATTTAGCCTTATTAAAACTTTTGAAGTTATATTTTTCTTTTCCATGTGTGATTTAGATTTTGCCTGAATTTCTATGTCTGGAATAACTTCCCAAGGAAGTTTAAGAAGTCAGTGATAACTCTGTTAGGTACATGGGAAGTTCACTGATTTAATTAATGAAATCACTACTAAAATCTAAACTTGAAAGAGAAGTTACCATTTTTTTTTTTTTGGATGGAAACAGTTTGACACAAAGCTTAATATTTTTCTCAGAATATGATTTGATATGACTTGCTTCCCCGCCCTCATAAGACTGCGGTGGGGACTATTCTTTGAAAAGGAGAAAACTCCAGCAACATCAGCTGCTGCACACAGGTGTTATGCACAGTACCTCAAAGAGGTAACTGAAGTCTGGGGTAAGGACACCCAGGAAGGTCAGGTATATGAAAACACTAAGGAAGAGAAGTTACCAAATACTTGACAGGATATTTGGATTCCTATTTTTGCAAGTTATAATATGAATACGTATTCTTCATAAAAGCATGAGAATGATTTGGGATTTAGGGCTTAACATTTTAAGATGATGTAGAGTTAAGAAAAAAAAGAGAGAGAGAAAAAAGAAAGAAAAGAAGAAAAGAAAAGAAAGAAAAGAAAAAGCATTAGAAATTCTAACAACATTGGGGTACAGATGGCCCTTCTTTTCACAACATCTGTGTCTTTGGAGTAAATACCCAGGAGTGCAATTGCAGGGTCATAGGGAAGCTCTATTTTTAATTTCTTGAGGAATCTCCACACTGTTCTCCAAAGAGGCTGCACAAACTTGCATTCCCACCACAGTGGAAGAGGGTTCCCCTTTCTCCACATCCTCTCCAACACATGCTGTTTCCTGTTTTGTTAATTTTAGCCATTCTAACTGGTGTAAGGTGATATCTCAATGTGGTTTTAATTTGAATCTCCCTGAGGGCTAATGATAATGAACATTTTTTCATGTGTCTGATAGCCAATTGTATGTCTTGATTGGAGAAGTGTCTGTTCATATCTTCTGCCCATTTTTTGATGTGTTTGCCTGTTTCATGTGTGTTGAGTTTGAGGAGTTCATTATAGATCCTGGATATCAACCTTTTATCTGTACTGTCATTTGCAAATATCTTCTCCCATTCTGTGGGTTGCCTCTTTGTTTTTTTGACTGTTTCCTTTGCTGTGCAGAAGCTTTTGATTTTGATGAAGTCCCAAAAGTTTATTTTCGCTTTTGTTTCCTTTGCCTTTGGAGACATATCTTGAAAGAAGTTGCTGTGGCTGATATCAAAGGGATTACTGCCTATGTTCTCCTCTAGGATTCTGATGGATTCCTGTCTCATGTTGAGGTCTTTTATCCATTTTGAGTTGATCTTTGTGTACGGTGTAAGAGAATGGTCGAGTTTCATTCTTCTACATATAGCTGTCCAGTTTTCCCAGCACCATTTATTGAAGAGACTTGTCTTTTTTCCACCGTATATTTTTTCCTCTTTTGTCGAAGATTAGTTGACCATAGAGTTGAGGGTCCATATCTGGGTTCTCTACTCTGTTCCACTGGTCTATGTGTCTGTTTTTATGCCAGTACCATGCTGTCTTGGTGATCACAGCTTTGTAATAAAGCTTGAAATCAGGTAACGTGATGCCGCCAGCTTTATTTTTGTTTTTCAACATTTCCTTAGCGATTCGGGGTCTCTTCTGATTCCATACAAATTTTAGGATTATTTGCTCCAGGTGTTTGAAGAATGCCAGTGGAATTTTGATCGGAATGGCATTAAAAGTATAGATTGCTCTTGGCAGTATAGACATTTTAACAATGTTTATTCTTCCGATCCAAGAGCATGGAATGGTCTTCCATCTATTTGTGTCTTCTTCAATTTCTTTTTTTTTTTTTTAACATCATAGTCATTGTATTTATTCAGCTATTTAATGTGGTGCTGAGAAAATTTTTTTTTCAATTTATTTATTTTTAGAAAAACAGTATTCATTATTTTTTCACCACACCCAGTGCTCCATGCAATTCGTGCCCTCTATAATACCCACCACCTGGTACCCCAACCTCCCACCCCTCTGCCACTTCAAACCCCTCAGATTGTTTTTCAGAGTCCATAGTCTCTCATGGTTCGCCTCCCCTTCCAATTTACCCCAACTCCCTTCTCCTCTCTAACACCCCTTGTCCTCCATGCTATTTTTTATGCTCCACAAATAAGTGAAACCGTATGATAATTGACTCTCTCTGCTTGACTTATTTCACTCAGCATAATCTCTTCCAGTCCCGTCCATGTTGCTACAAAAGTTGGGTATTCATCCTTTCTGATGGAGGCATAATACTCCATAGTGTATATGGACCACATCTTCCTTATCCATTCGTCCGTTGAAGGGCATCTTGGTTTTTTCCATAGTTTGGCGATCGTGGCCATTGCTGCTATAAACATTGGGGTACAGATGGCCCTTCTTTTCACAACATCTGTATCTTTGGGGTAAATACCCAGGAGTGCAATTGCAGGGTCATAGGGAAGCTCTATTTTTAATTTCTTGAGGAATCTCCACACTGTTCTCCAAAGAGGCTGCACCAACTTGCATTCCCACCAACAGTGTAAGAGGGTTCCCCTTTCTCCACATCCTCTCCAACACATGCTGTTTCCTGTTTTGTTAATTTTGGCCATTCTAACTGGTGTAAGGTGATATCTCAATGTGGTTTTAATTTGAATCTCCCTGAGGGCTAATGATAATGAACATTTTTTCATGTGTCTGATAGCCAATTGTATGTCTTGATTGGAGAAGTGTCTGTTCATATCTTCTGCCCATTTTTTGATATGTTTGCCTGTTTCGTGTGTGTTGAGTTTGAGGAGTTCATTATAGATCCTGGATATCAACCTTTTATCTGTACTGTCATTTGCAAATATCTTCTCCCATTCTGTGGGTTGCCTCTTTGTTTTTTTGACTGTTTCCTTTGCTGTGCAGAAGCTTTTGATTTTGATGAAGTCCCAAAAGTTTATTTTCGCTTTTGTTTCCTTTGCCTTTGGAGACGTATCTTGAAAGAAGTTGCTGTGGCTGATATCGAAGAGATTACTGCCTATGTTCTCCTCTAGGATTCTGATGGATTCCTGTCTCATGTTGAGGTCTTTTATCCATTTTGAGTTTATCTTTGTGTATGGTGTAAGAGAATGGTCGAGTTTCATTCTTCTACATATAGCTGTCCAGTTTTCCCAGCACCATTTATTGAAGAGACTTGTCTTTTTTCCACCGTATATTTTTTCCTCTTTTGTCGAAGATTAGTTGACCATAGAGTTGAGGGTCCATATCTGGGTTCTCTACTCTGTTCCACTGGTCTATGTGTCTGTTTTTATGCCAGTACCATGCTGTCTTGGTGATCACAGCTTTGTAATAAAGCTTGAAATCAGGTAACATGATGCTGCCAGCTTTATTTTTGTTTTTCAACATTTCCTTAGCGATTCGGGGTCTCTTCTGATTCCATACAAATTTTAGGATTATTTGCTCCAGCTCTTTGAAGAATGCAGGTGGGATTTTGATTGGAATGGCATTAAAAGTATAGATTGCTCTAGGCAGTAAAGACATTTTAACAATGTTTATTCTTCCGATCCAAGAGCATGGAATGGTCTTCCATCTATTTGTGTCTTCTTCAATTTCTTTCATAAGTGTTCTGTAGTTCCTCGAGTACAGATCCTTTACCTCTTTGGTTAGGTTTATTCCCAGGTATCTTATGGTTCTTGGTGCTATAGTAAATGGAATCGATTCTCTAATTTCCCTTTCTGTATTTTCATTGTTAGTGTATAAGAAAGCCACTGATTTCTGCACATTGACTTTGTATCCTGCCATGTTGCTGAATTGCTGTATGAGTTCTAGTAGTTTGGGGGTGGAGTATTTTGGGTTTTCTATATAAAGAATCATGTCATCTGCGAAGAGAGAGAGTTTGACTTCTTCATTACCGATTTGGATACCTTTTATTTCTCTTTGTTGTCTGATTGCTGTTGCTAGGACTTCTAATACTATGTTGAACAAGAGTGGTGAAAGTGGGCATCCTGTTCTTGTTCCTGATCTCAACGGGAAGGCTGCAAGCTTTTTCCCATTGAGGATGATATTTGCTGTGGGTCTTTCATAGATAGAGTTGATGAGGTTCAGGAATGTTCCCTCTATCCCTATACTTTGAAGCGTTTTAATCAGGAACGGATGCTGGATTTTGTCAAATGCTTTTTCTGCATCAATTGAGAGGACCATGTGGTTCTTCTCTCTTCTCATATTAATTTGTTGTATCACATTGATTGATTTGTGAATGTTGAACCATCCTTGTAGCCCAAGGATGAATCCCACCTGATCATGGTGGATAATCTTTTTAATGTGCTGTTGGATCCTGTTGGCTAGGATCTTGTTGAGAATCTTAGCATCCATATTCATCAGTGATATTGGTCTAAAATTCTCCTTTTTGGTAGGGTCTTTGCCTGGTTTGGGGATCAGGGTAATGCTGGCTTCATAGAAAGAGTCTGGAAGTTTTCCTTCTGCTTCAATTTTTTGAAACAGCTTCAGGAGAATAGGTGTTATTTTGTCTTCTTCAATTTCTTTCATGAGTGTTCTGTAGTTCCTCAAGTACAGATCCTTTACCTCTTTGGTTAGGTTTATTCCCAGGTATCTTATGGTTCTTGGTGCTACAGTAAATGGAATCGATTCTCTAATTTCCCTTTCTGTATTTTCATTGTTAGTGTATAAGAAAGCCACCGATTTCTGTACATTGACTTTGTATCCTGCCATGTTGCTGAATTGCTATATGAGTTCTAGTAGTTTGGGGGTGGAGTCTTTTGGGTTTTCCATATAAAGAATCATGTCATCTGCGAAGAGAGAGAGTTTGACTTCTTCATTACTGATTTGGATACCTTTTATTTCTCTCTGTTATCTGATTGTTGTTGCTAGCAATGGCCACAGTCGCCAAACTATGGAAAGAACCAAGATGCCCTTCAACGGACGAATGGATAAGGAAGATGTGGTCCATATACACTATGGAGTATTATGCCTCCATCAGAAAGGATGAATACCCAACTTTTGTAGCAACATGGACGGGACTGGAAGAGATTATGCTGAGTGAAATAAGTCAAGCAGAGAGAGTCAATTATCATACGGTTTCACTTATTTGTGGAGCATAAAAAATAGCATGGAGGACAAGGGGTGTTAGAGAGGAGAAGGGAGTTGGGGTAAATTGGAAGGGGAGGTGAACCACGAGAGACTATGGACTCTGAAAAACAATCTGAGGGGTTTGAAGTGGCAGAGGGGTGGGAGGTTGGGGTACCAGGTGGTGGGTATTATAGAGGGCACGGATTGCATGGAGCACTGAGTGTGGTGAAAAAATAATGAATACTGTTTTTCTGAAAATAAATAAACTGGAAAAAATAAAAATAAAAAAAGAAAAAAATAAAATTAGACAATATTTTGTGGACACTGATGCTTAAATCAAACTTTGTTGCATCTCTAGACAAATGCCAAAATGGGAAATCAACAGAAGAAGAAAAAATTTCATACATTTGTTACTTCCCATTGTATATACAATATTAAAAAAATCTAAGTATTAAAAGAAACAAAAAGAAAGGTAATACAGTATATAAACATTATATTTGGTCACTTAAAATAAAATTTCAAAGAACATAAAAAAAAAAAAAAAGAAATTCTAACAACAACACTACCTTCCAGGACATGGCCTGTTCCTGGATTTATTCTATATGGCTTCCCTTTGGTCCATTTTGTCATTCTTTCCCAGTCACAGCCCCTAAAATTTCATGATCTTCATTCAGACCTTGAACCTCCTCTCTTTTTGATCTATATACTCACTCCATTGGCATACTCATTCCATCTCATGGATATCAGTATTCTGGGCAGTAATATCTTCCACATTTATAATTCTAACTTGAACTTCTCTCCTGAACTTCAGAACCACATACCTAATGCCCCACTTGACATATCTTCCATGAAATTTGATTGGCATTTCAAATGTAGCATATCTAAAACTTACATTCTAGTCTGTCTCCCTAAACCTGTTCCTCCCACAGTGTTTCTCATCTCCTTCAGTGGCAATTCCAAATTTCTAGCTTTCCGGCCAAAAGTCTTGGGCTCATTCTTGATCCTGTCTTTTTTCACACTTCACATTTAATCCTTAGTAAAGCACATTGTTTTTTACCTTCAAAATTTTTGCCTTCTCAGCCTACCTACTCTAACTACTCTGTTCTAAGACACCATCCTCCCTTATTATATTATTTAATAGTCTTTCCACTGGTCTTGTGCTTCTACACTCACCCTACTATGTCTATTCTCCTATGGCTTCAGGACAGGAGTCAAAGCTACCCTTGAAAGATGGAAGATATTTAATTCAATTCTTTTATTCAAAACTCCCAGGTATCTTCTGAATTCACTTTGAAGAAAACTAAAAATCTTCATAATCATCCACAAACCCTATATAATCTGGTCCTACCATATGCCTCTGACTTTATTTCCCACAAATTCTCCCCTGGTTTTCTTGCAGCTCCCCAATTCAGAACATTTCCAGGGCATAATCCTTTTCTTAAAACTCTTCCCCAGATTTCTTGCTTGGTTCACTTACTCTACTCTTTTGGTTCATTGCTCAAATGTGATATCGAAGCGTCAATCTCATTTTCTGTACATTGAAAAACTATACCTCTTACATGTTGGAATTCTCTTTCTCCCTTTCCTACTTTATTATTCTCCATAATAATTATCACCATCTGACATTGTTATGTTGTATAAATTAATAAATGTAACGAACTGGGCTCATTCACTCTTAGATTCAGAGATAAGAGCTACATGGCTCCATGAGGCCCCTTTCGGCTGAGTGTAACTTGGTCTATTTATATATAACTGAGCTCATAGATATAAAATAATCAGTATACTGAGTCTGCCATATCAAAATTTCCTTCTTCTCCTGTCATAAGAGTAAAATGTGTATAACATTTTTAATGTATAATATTTAGTTTTCCTAATGACAGTAATAATATTTCACTATAAGAACTACCAAATTCCCAATTGGGAAAAGTTACCCCATGAATCATTCCTAAATGAATAGTCCAGTTTTTAGTCCCTTGGTGATAGCAATTTTCTGATGACTTTCATCAATATGCTAGCTTAATCAGTATTTATAAAATGAAGAAAAGTTATTGACATCAGAGTCACACATAACAGTTAATTCCTTCCTTGTCTGGGTCTACTTTATTCATGTTAGGATCCTGAACAAAAGGGTCTTTTAACCATGAAGAGACATACCAGAAGTGGCATCCTATGCCCTGTTTAAGTATGCTCAGTGGACTTGGTTGTGGGATAAGGTCAGTGAGTACCTAATGCTGATGTTTCTTTTCTTTTCCTTCTTTTTTTTTTTTTTTTTTTAAAAAGATTTTATTTATTTATTTGACAGAGATCACAAGTAGGCAGAAAGGCAGGCAGAGAAAGGAGGAAGCAGGCTCCCCATTGAGCAGAGAGCCTGATGTGGGGCTCGATCCCAGGACCCTGAGATCATGACCTGAGCTGAAAACAGGGGCTTTAACCCACGGAGCCACCCAGATGCCCCCCTAATGTTGATGTTTCTAAAGCATCTACGACTCAAACAAAAGAACTTGCAGATACAGCTACAGTCTCATCTTCTTACCTGACCCAAAGTAGGATAAGCAGCACAGATGAAATTAATCCAATATATGTTGCTCATTTTCAGATGAGAAAATGTCATTTACAGATTGTGTTCATCTCAGGAATGTTCAAATGGTTTTATTTTTAAAATCAGAGGAGTTGAAATAACAAGTTTATGTTTGTGCTGGACTCACTAAACACTCCCAAATTTTGAAGTCTGAAGTAATGTACCATTTCTCTTTAACCTAAGATTCAGTTTGCTCAACATAGAAATGAGAGGTAGACTTCATAGCCATTTGATTCTAGGAGGAGAAATACGCTGGTCTTAAAACTCCCTAATGCTAAATTTTTTACAAATTCCCTTTATCCTCCCATGCAATGTTTACCCCCTCAGACATTACACATAGATAGCCCAAACATTTGCAAATTCAGCAATGTTATCTTATTGTATCCTTCCTACTCTCTACTTAATAAAACTTCATCGGCCTGAAGGTTGCTATGAAGTTACTCCCAAGACTTTGCTCTTCTTCTGGTAATTTAATCTTCTTTCCTCTTCTTCATAATTCAATTTTGTCAACCTTTTCTTCAGGGGAATTTAAAATTTACTACCATAACTACTTAATAGGCTGCTTCTTGTGATAAGGGGATAAGAAATTTACTTTTGGGGACATGTGCTGACTTCCTCATGGGTACCATTTAGTCTGCTTACTGCTGACCTCAGGATTCTGCAACTTCAAAATGTTAATGGTTTCTAAAATGTGAAGAATTCTTAACTCTTCACCAAAGATTCACCTGCAAAGTGTGTCACAACAGCAACTTGTTTAATAGATGTTAGTTACTTTTTAAAAAAATTCTAACCAACGTAACCTTCAATTTCCAAAAGTGATCAACCTTTGTCATTAATTATTTTGACTTAAATATACTAAGATAAAAAATCTTTTGCAGTTGGATATAATTATGGGTATTTAGTATATAATTAGAGGATACAAAATATTAATAGATTTATGAATGGATATGAGCAATAGGACTGATGGGGCATATCTATTTTGTTCTATACATTATGTGTTTGAAGTATTATACTAACCAATAAGGGAGATACAGAAATATATTGGGTACTACAGAAAACTACATGTAGTATGACATAAAGAGTGACATAAGACATGCAATAAGTTCTACGGTGATAATAAATTCCTACCATGGGTATGGGGGGAGAAAGGAAAATTTGAAATAGGCCTTAAATAAACAAAAAGGAATGGTACACAGAGGCTGGTGTTAGAGAAGGGAGGGCATTTTACAATTCGGGATAGCATGGACAAAGCATGAAAATAATTTACTGTAGCTAAAGTTTTGACTATCTGCATTATTAATGCTAAATACTCCTAGCTGCAGTAGTAAGCAACACAAACTCTGAATGGCTTACCAAGATAACATTTATTTCTTTTCCATATTACAGTCTAAGGTGGCTTACATAGGATTTCTGCTTCACCCAGACCTTCAGAGACCTAGGCATGTTACATGTAGTAATTCTGCCTGTTACCGCTCAGGACACTTGGAATTTTTCCTGGGGTTTTCTATATCTAACTAGATTCGTTTATAAGCAAAAATATAATACTACAAGGATGATTGTATGAGAATTTACAGAGGCCAAATCTGGAAGTAGTTTATACCAAATTTACCCACCTTCCTTTGGCTTGAACTGAGAACTGTTTCTTCACTCAACAGGAAAGAGGCTCATGATGTTGGGTGCCAGTGTGTTGGGGACAAGAGGAGAAACCCCAATATTAATAAGTACAGCATTCTCTATTTTGGTGAACTCATACAGAGGACAGATATTTAGTGCAAAAGACCAAAAAAGCAGGTTCTAGTCAGATCACAGAAGGGATTTAGAATTTATTCTGAAGCTCATAGAAAAAGCAACCATTACATAAGAGTGTAAATAAACAATCAGATCTACTGCTCTCAAGTATACCCAATTAACATTTCTTTGCTTTATTTTAGATAATACAGAGAAATTATTTTTTTGAAAATTGAGGGAAAAAAAAAAGAGAAGAGAATCAAGTATTTCCAGACCACCATCAAATGTATATAAGCTGCCCTAAATTTGCATGTCTAAAGCCTTCATGTCATCAGACAAAAGGCATTGAAATATAAAATGCATTGGTGTGAGGCTTTGGTATTTGGAATCCAAGGTGATTTATTTTCATAGGGTTTGTATGACAATGTAAATGAGTGTGAGTTAGTGATGAACTGTGTACCATGGTGGATTATAACTATACTCAAAGTGGGTTCAACAATCGTGTCATTTAAAAATCTCCTATTTAGTTGCAAGATTCAGTTAAAAGGGGGAAGCTTTACTTACTTGTGAGGTGTTACACATCTGTCAACAATTTTATACAAGTTTACATGCTTCTATTTGACATAAAAGGATTTCTGGATAATGCTATGACATTCTGTAACAGTAATATATAAATTCAACCTTTTTACATGATAGAACAAACTTCAAGCCTTCCTGAGAGGAGAAGGATGAACAGAAAGAGAAATGAGCTATGAGAGAAGGGCAAGGGATAAAATTTACCGTTATTTTACTCTGTTTCTCTGAATCTTTCTCCAGTCTTCAGTGTAGGAGGAAACACTGTCTAGTCTGTAACCAGTTTATTGAACTGGCTAGACTTCTTAGGGCATAAGTTGAAGACAGCTTTATTTTCTCTCCCACCACTGCTTCAAACATGCTCTCTTATTCCCTGTATTAGTCAGAGTTCTCCAGAAAAAGAGAACCAATGGAATGTGTAAATATATAGAGAGAAGTTTATTTTAAGGAATTGGCTCATGTAATGATAGAGACTGTCAAGTCCAAATCTGTAGTGTGAGCTAGTAGGCTGGAGACCCAGAGATAAGCCCATATTGCAGTTCAAGTCCAAAGGCTGTCTGCTGCAGAATTTACTCTTGCTTGGGGGAGGTCAAGTCTTTTTATTCTAAGTCTGGTCTTCAACTAATTGGATGAGGCCCACCACCTTATGGAGGACATCTGCTTTACTCAAAGCCCACTGACTAAAATGCTAATGTCATCCAGAAACACCCTCACAGAAACAACCAGAATAATGTTTGACTACATATTGAGGCACTGTGGCCCAGCCAAGTTGATACATAAAATTAACCATCACATTTCCCTTCTCCATTCCCTACAGCAACTGGTAGTTTACAGTCATGTTCAGTTCTAAGACATTGTAATTATCAGCTAGTAAAAATCTAGTCCGATTTCACATTCTCCTTCCTCAAACTTCAGTCTGATTAGTGTCCTAAGAAACCATTCTAAGGAAGTGAGACAAGTAGGACATGAGCTGTCTTCTTTTTCCCTTCTTTCCCAGTTTTTAGAATCACCCTTCTATCTCTTTCCCACACTTGCTACATCTTTATCCATCTCTTGGGAAGTCTTGCTAAGTTACCTAGCACCCACATTTAGAGCTAGGCTATAGGCATCTTGCTACTTATTTTCCAAAGCTTTGTCTGAGCCTACAATTTGCAATAGCATTCTAGCTGTCATTTTAAATAGTGTTACATATATTGCCACATAGTTACACATGCTGCTGAAGACTCTTGCATAGGCACACATTCACCCCAGTCTTTAGATGGAATATGTGAGAAATCCAACATTAAGTCTTTTTTGGAACAGTAAGTGATGCAAGTGATAAATAACTTGCAGAAGAAATCAGCTAATTCTTTGGAAGTGAACCCACACCATTAATACTATCCCTGCTTGGATAAATCCCAATTACAGTACTATTTCACACCAGCCATCAACTATTAAATAAACACTATGTAACACAAAAAATTCACTTTAGTGCAAAGACCCAGTTATTCCATCAGGTGATATTTCTATCACACATCTCCCATAATTCTATAATGTTATTATATCACCACTTCTCCTATATGAGAGGGATAATGAATTAAGAGTAGTAACAAACTTACAAATCAACCGTGTGAATAATAATCCTGCTCAGTGGTTAATGTAGACTGACTTAAAATATTTTACATATGCTGCTTTGTCATGTGTTGCTAATAACTTTCATCATTTCAAAGGTAGATGAAAATATAATGTCAGAAGGCCATGGTGATAGCCAGTCTCAGAAAGATTGCCTCTCTACTTCCAACTACCTTTTGGTGCAGTGTTCTTCTCCTTATCAATTTTACTACCAGTACTCACTGTGCGTGGGGGGATATGCATTTTTCTCTAAGATATTGTCCTTCACATGGGCATCTATATTATTCTTTCACTGTTAAAATTTTAAATATAGCATTAGATTTTGTATCAATTTAAAAATCATAAAAAACAGAATTGAAAGACCCATATCCATTACTTGGATGCAACCTGGTAACTTAATGTTAGATAAAAAGTATTACAGTCATAGGTAAATACTAGAACAAAAATTACAAAAGCAAAATAAAATAATTCTTACCACATTTTTTAGGCTTCCCCCAAAGATGTGCTCTTCTAAAAGGAAATACAAGCTTTACTTCAGAATACTGATTCTGAAGCTAATCTTTTTGGATTTTATTTTCTATATATGTTCTAGAGCACTTTACTTATTCTCTAAATGTCCCAGTTTTTTCATCTATGAAACAGCAATAATAATATAACCTATTATACAGAATTATGGTGAGGATTAAATGAGCTATATGAAAAGCATTTAGAACAATGACAAAAATATGCTTAATGTTTAAAAAATGTGTCATTGGGCGCCTGGGTGGCTCATGTGGTTGAATGACTGCCTTCAACTCAGATCATGATCCTGGAATCCGAGGATCAAGTCCCGCATCAGGCTCCCTGCTCAGTGGGGGTCTGCTTCTCCCTCTGATCCTCCCCTTCTAATGCTCTCTCTCTCATTCTCTCTCTCAAGTAAATAAATAAAATCTTAAAAAAAAGAAACGTGCCATTATTATATATTCTTCTAGTAGAATATTTTTGTATGTCCTTCTAAAAGTTATTATTAATCTTGTAGTATAATTATCCTTTTAAAATTTACAAAAATTTATACAAATATCAACCTACTATACACATTGTTCTATACTTTATATTTTTTCATTTAATAATATAGCTTGGAAAGCTTTCCATATCAGTGCATAAAAGTCTACCTTAATCTTTTTTACAGATGCAAGCATTCTATTATATGGAGTTATGGACCATATTATATTTAGACAGCCCCTCACTGATATGCATTTAAATTGCTTCCAATTTTTTAATATTATGAACAATGCTTCAGTCAACATACTTGTACAAATAACTTCATGTACTTTGGGAAATATTTCTACAAGGTAAATTCCTAGCTGTGTAATTGCAAGGTCAAAAGATATTCTCATAAATTTTTATAGATAAAAAAAAATAAGTCCCATGGACTTATCACATGTAATTACATTTCCAAGAAAACTATATGAAAATATTTTGCTCACATGAAAGAAATGTTAAAATTCTACTAAGGACATGAGAGAAGACAGATAAACAGAAAAAAAATCTTATTTCTTCATAGAAGAATTTAATATTGTACAAGTGTTAATATTTCCTTATAAAGTGTTTACATTAAATTAACAATTAAAATATCAACTTGAAGTTACAGTAACATGAGAAAATGTTATTAGAATGAATTTTAATTTAAAAATTAAGATTATCTAGAAATATTTTTTTTAATAAAATGAAAACTTGAAAGAAACATAAATGACAGGTAGGGAAGGTAACTGTCACAAGAATTAAATGCATGAATAGACTAATTGTTTAAGACAGTAAGATGGTACTGGGGCAGTGGGGGAGGAGATCAATTTCATAGTAAAGGAATAAATACATTGTAATTAAATATATGCATATTTAGCCAACAAAGGGTACAGTGTTTCAAATTGATGGGACTGTTAGATTTTTTTTAAAAAATGTTATTGCTTGAAACGCTAAATATTTTGAGTATAATGAATCTGGATCCTTATTTACTTATGGCATGAAAATAATCTGAGTTATAACAATGTAAATATGAAAAGAAAAAGTCATAGAGCAACAGAAGAAAATATGTCCAGATTTATTGATTAAAAAAAAAAGGCAGGGAAGGCTATAAAAGATAAGGTGAACATTTTATTATACAAAGATTAGAAACTGTATAGAGTGAAAAAATATGCTAAGGACCCTGAATTTATACCCAGTTAGGTATAAATACAAAGGAAAGCAATAAACAAGCATTTTTTTGGTTTGTTTTGCTTTAGACTCAAGGAAGACATTGCTTACTTCAAAACAATACAATTCTTACTCTGAAATACAATGGGATAGAAGAAACATGTTTGTGCATGGTGAAGACAACCTAGGGCCACCAAAAAAATTATTGGTTTCTTGGTCATGTCCTGTTATATACCCAACTTCTGTAACTGGTAAATTTTATGCATGACTGGATTCTTCCAGGAGCAGGGAAAGATTCAGGATTCTTGCTCAATCCATTCAAATGTAGGGATTATGAAAGCTATCTACCTAATTTAATGTATTCTAGGTTGGATTCTGACCATTTCAAAAGTTTCTACTTAATTTATTTCATAGGTACAATTTATTTATTTCATACAATTTATTTATTGTAACATAAACAAACACCACTTTCTTTCTTTCCTTTTTTTTGTGTGTGTGTGTGTGTGTGTGTGTGAAAAGACAGCTTCATTGTAGCCGAACACTCTTATTGTTATGGCTACCTGAGTCAGAATCCATTTGAGAGTAAATGATGGCTGTGAGTCCAAGCAAAATAAAATTCTTTGACCCTTTCTGTGAGATTTCAGTTTGAAATGTTTTATTTGCTGAAGCAGATGTATAATTATAAATACCAAACTAAGCACAAGCCATTTCTTCTTTGGATCCTACCAGAAGAAAATTTACTGAAGTAAACCAAAAATATTTTGGAAAAAAAAAAATCAGCATGTTTCTTCTAAAACGAGAGTGGAGAGATAAAAAATAAATGTTCTTTAGATTAAATCTTTAAGCTTTAGCCTTATTTTTTTATTATTATTTTATATCTACTTTATGAAGACCCTGTAGGAGTCTAAAGCCTGAATCAGCTTTTATGAAACAGAATGTATCAAACTGAGATGCTCTCAGTGGGCAGATCATTTGAAGCTGGTGCTGCCAGAGGAGACACGGGTCTTTTTAGAAACGTTTGCATTTTAGAAAACTCTGTTTTCCCACCTGACCACCGATAAATTGTGAAGTCTTCAAAACTTAACATCTGACAGAGGAAAAGAAAAGGCCGTTGTGTATTTTTGAGGTTTTTCTTTTGTATGTGGGAGGGGAGGATGAGGAGTGAGTATGGATGGGGGGGAAAAAGTGTTTGTAAAGAAAGATTCCTGTTCTCAACCTAAAATATATAATGAAGTCTAAAGAGGAATGATGTCCTATTGTGGACAAATGAAGGAATTTGCCATTCTGGGTTAATTTTGCAGAGTACATTGGTTTACATGGTTTATGCTGCGCCCGGTGCCAATAGTTTAAGTAATTATTTTAGTGAGAAAGAAAAGAAAAGAAAATCAACAAGCTAGGAATACAGAAAATCTCTGGTCTGTATTGTGTCACTTCAGGAGCTCCCAAGGCAGTGGGCTGAAGCCATCAGTAGCAATCCTTTTTCCTTTAATTGAGTGTTCATTGAATGCTAGTGCTGTTCTAATGTGCCTTCAATGTGTTGAATACTCATCACAGCCCGTGAGGCTGGTGTTTCTAATATGCCCCCTTTATTTTTCGGAGAACAGAGGCACAAAGAAGTGGAGGAATTAGGTCAAGGCTGCATTTAGTGGCAGAGCTTGAATTCAAAACCAGCTGTCTTCTTCCAAATCTGAGCAGTCCAAAAAACCCTCTGTATTGATTTTGCAACATCTACTGATGTGTTTGTTCTTACTACTGCTGCTTGTTCCTTTAAAATCTCTTAATGTCCAAAAGTTATCCAGTACCCTTTTAAATCTCAAATTGAAATTGCTTCCAGAATTTCTGCCAGTTACATGGTTTGGTACATCCATAGTTGTATAAATAAAAGGGCTCAATTTCTACTTTCAAAATTTACATTTTACTTCTCAGCTATAGTCTGGGAATATTCAACCTGTGCCTTTCTTTTAGGACTTTTGATAGGAGCAGGCATTTAGATGTTGTTTAGTATCTATAATGTCATCCATTATGGTACATGTAATCCATTTAGCGCAGCCATATTATCTTTGCACTGAGCGCTTGCTTGGTAGCACGATCAAAACATTATCAAGACGGGGAAGAAAGAAGGAGAAGGAGAAGGAGCAGTAAAAGAATGCCAAGCTCCTTAAACCCCAACCTCTGCTTGGCAGAAATGTGCTTTATTCACTCCTATGTCGATAAGAGTGCCTAAAACTATAACGGTTTTCTGTCTAACTTTTAAAAATAATTAGTCCAGGGAGGATACTCAGCTGGGTGGTCGAAGACCGGCTGTGTTTTACGGCAGAGCATTTTACAGTTAAAGTATTATGATTGCATTAGTGCAGTTGTGTCAAGTGACCTTGCTATTTTACATCTTGAGCAATTTTACATCTTGAGCAATATTTTACATCTTTGTGCTTCTTAGAGATGAGCTAAATGCTATGCCCCAGAGTGTGGAAAATTTCTTGTTGTTTAAGAACACTTCTATTTGGAATGTATGTTCTCTCCCCATTTCCTGCTCCTTTTTTTCCTATGCCTGAAAATTTATCATCCTATTCCCAGCTCCAACTCAATTTATCAAAAGGGCTTCCAAGAGCAAATCTAACCATCAGAGGTCTGTATCTACCAATTAGTAGTGATATGATCTTGGACAAGTTCCTTAACCTCTTGAAACCTCAGGGGTTTTTTTTTGTTTATTTGTTTGTTTTGTTTTTGTTTTTTTGTTTTGTTTTTTCTGTACAGAATGGATAATTTTGTAGTTCCTCCATCCTAAATTGTATGTTTTGTTTTCCCCTCACATTTTAACATTATTGAAAGTGTGATTCATCTTAGGACTACTGGACATTCCCTGTAAACATATCTTTATTTTATTTTATTTTTTTTGCCTCATACATCTATTTTAACATCATAACAAATTAAATTGTTAAGTGTTATGAAAAAGAAAAGCCCTGAAGAAAAGAGTAAAGAAAGGAGATCTGGGGAAAGATCTCTGTCTAGACTAGGATTTTTCAACCTCAGTGCTATTCACATTGGGGATGGATAATCCTTTGTTGTAAGAAACCATTCCCAGCCTTGTAAGATGTTTAGCAGCAATCCTGGCCTCCACCCACTAATGCCAATAGCATCTCAGTTGTTGTGACAACCAAAAATGTCTGCAGATACTGCCAAAGTGACAAAAATCATGCCCAGTTGAAAAACACAGGTCTAGAGAGAGGAAATAGTAAACGAAAGCCCTTGAGATAGTAATGAGCTTGGTATGTTCACGAAAGAAGGCCAGGGTGGCTAGAGTACAAGTAGCAAGTGGAAGGAGAATAGGGGATGTGGCTAGAGCCACATCTGTGCATGCAGTTTTGTGGGCTCCAATAAAGAGGTTGGATTTTGTTCCGATTTGAGGGAGAGTGTTGGTTTTGGGCAGAGAGAGACTATGATTTATTTCATTTAATTTCCCCTCCATCTGTTCCTTCTTTTTTTCTCTTTCTTCCTCCCTTCCCATTCTTTTCTATCAACCTATCTGGATACAATTATCAAGCTATCACTCAGTCACAACCCAAATTAACCCAAATTTAATATGCCAAAATCCCAAAGGGATTGATTTGCACAATTAAAAGAAACAGGGAGGACAAGAAAATAATATATCTGGAGGAATGTGATAATGGTGACTCCAATGAAGATGGTGTGGGATGCAAGATGGTTTGGAGAAAGAAGGTGCGGTTGGGAATGGATGGATGGAGACATGAGGCTACTCCAGGAAAGGGAAAATTTTTAGCAATTTTTTTTTTTTTTAATGAGTGGGAGCAAAAAAGTGAGTATTACTTCTTCATGATATGTAATCTGAGCCTTTGAGTTGTCCTTTTAGGAAAATATACAGTAAGGATACATAACCTTCCAGAGTTTTTATATGTAGGTTCCTTTCCTTTTTGGTCTACAAAGAAGCAGGCAGATCTTAAGGTAATTTACCTTTACTAGGGAAGTTTATCTGTCTCCTCCATTTTTTTTTTTTTTTCTTGGTATCAACAGCAGTGCAAAGAGAACCTTGTGGCTTTTAGCAGATGAAATATGATCCTACACTATAATTATAATAAAAATGCATTTTACCCTGTACTTTAATGACTCTAACCTAAATTTTTAATGTTAGAATATACCATTTAACTGCCAATTAAATTGTTTTTATCTTTTTATTAAGCTACTGATTGGAAACTACTGATTCTCAACTTTAACTATACAATGGAATTGGCTGAATACTTGAATAAATCACCAGTGGCTGGAGTCCTGACCCCAGAGAATTTAATGTAATTGGTGTGTGTTGTGGCCTGAGCATCATTTTTTTTTTTTTTTTAAGTTCTCCAGGTGACTGTAATGAACAGCCTTGACTAAAAACGCCTGGATTAATCCTTGCAGAACAGAGTCTAGAACAATGTAAGTGCTCATTAAAGGACTGACAAATAAATCAAGATAATAATTCTTAAAATTTTCAGGAAGAATGCTGGTATCTTGCTTGTGTTTTTCCAAATATTTTTCATTAAATGAGGAAATAATACAAAACAAATTATAAATCATAAAGAAAGACATAAATGTTATTTTTTCTTCCTTATCTAATACTTTCAATAATGCAATGAGCACAGAAAATGCTTTTGGGTTCAGCAATATTTTTAAATGGGTCTGTCTTTAATGATTACGCCATACCACTAAGCTAGTTTGTATCTTTATTTGGGAAAAACTGATTTCACATGGAAAATTTCATTCACACAAACAAGGTAATGTTGACATATCATAAGTCTTTAAATCATTTCCATACTAGAAAACTCCAGAATAAGGTGTTGGCTACTGTTGGTTGTTACAGTAATGGTACTGGATGATTTTAATAGAATGGTTATTATAGTACACCTATTGATATTTCGTGAAAACTGAAGTTTACAATATGACTAATAACCTTAAAATGATTTTGTATGGCTGATTCTTTGGAACCCATCCAGACTTCACAGGAGCAGTGCTGAATTCACTACAAATGCAACCAACTAGCATTGAGATTCACAACAGAACGTGAATGTGAACTAGCCATTTGTTTTCTAGCCAATCTGATTTAGGTGTAATTCATACTAGTGTAATTAGACTCTTCACTCGGTGTGCTTTTCCAAGTCTCTGTTCTTGCTGAAGGACAAAATATTTCTAGAAAGCTATCCAATATAGAATTAGCAAATTTGAAAAAAAAAGAGCAAGTTACTAAATACATATGATATCCCATTTTTATTTAATGAATATCTAGAGAGAGATGTTACTATATAAAATAATAATTAACAGTAATCACCTCTGAATTGTGGGATTATGGTGAAATCAAGGTTATTATTTTTACCTGAATGTGTTATTTTTATAACAAACATATAATGCAAATATAAAAATAAAAATAAAATCCAAATATCACATGCTCACAAATAAGGTGTTTTTTCCAAACCCAGTGGTGCATAAGAAGTTCCAAAACACTTTTTTTTAAATGTACCATTCTTTTCTAGCAAAATATAAAATGTCACCATACAAAACAAAACAAAAAAACAAAACAAAAAAACTAATGCACACTTTCTTAATTTTAATGTGTTCTTTAAGGAAGTGTTCAGCCACTGCTGTGTTAGTTACAAGGGTTTGGTGAGATATTTTTCAAATTAAAAAAAAAAAAGTCTGAGGATAAGGGGAATCTACTTTTAAAAATAGATTCCTAATATATCAGTGTTAAAGGAATTGCACTGCTGGCAATTACATATATTTACCTCTCACCCCAAGGAAATAACTACATTGTTAGGCTGGAATAGGATTTAACACATCATGTTTCTTTTCACTTGGTTTTTAAAGATATATTTTAATGTAACTGCATGTCATCATTTAGCCTTCACTATTTTCCTTTCATGTATCTTTAGAAAATGAACGATTATGGCCATGAAAGCATTTACAGAAATGCCCTGTGCTTTCAGGCTCTCCATTTTGGTCATAATTTTGGCAATAAAAAGAGATAAAAAGGACCCATCTATAATAACATTATTATTAATGTCATAGAATTTCTATGCCAGTTCTTTGGCTGGTCATGAATCCAGCTAATTACTTATTCGTATTTCTATCACTACATTCTCTGATCACTTCCACTAATTTTGATATTTTTCTCAAATCTCTGCTTCATATATTCATTCACTTATCTATTCCTCTTTTACTGAGTATGTGTTCATATTAATGTCCTGTACTTTGGTTCTTTATATCATTTTTTCAATCATATGAGTGATGATATTTACCATGTGTTGGCATAATTCTCAAAATGTACCACTTATAAAAGACTCACTTTGATTTTGATGCCAGTGGTTAGAGGAATACACTTTCAGAAACATTTACATATTTCCTTATAATGTTAATTATAATTTTATGAGAATCTTTCCTGGCTCAACCAAATTGTTATTTCCATTATGACAAGAACTGTCTCTTAGAAGTCTTAGCTTCCTTTTGGTGTCTTGGCAACACCATTCACCCACTCTAGGTGTTCAATAAATATTTGATTCACTGGTAAATTATCCACTTTGTAAACATGTATCAAGAGAATACATCTTCCTATTACCCATCAAGAGACTGTGAGTGGGAGAGACATCCTCTGGAGAAAAGCATTATGAATCTTGTGGGGGAAAAAAACAAAACAAAGTAGGCAGAACACAGGCCCTGAGAGTCAGACCCCAATCCAGGTACAAGTAGCAAAAAGTACCCAAACTTTCAGGGCCTCCCTGTGTGAAACAGATACTGCCACCTGACATGACTCAGTTCAAGAGTCTGGGTTTGAGGATACTCTGAAGTTCCTTCCTACTCCTGGATATCAGACTCTACAGATTCCTTTTGGTAATAGGAATGCATCAGCCTCCTTATGTGCAATTGGCAATTGTGCTTAATCTTTATCCTGCCCGTATGTAGCAGTGGAATATTTTCTCCCTGAAATAGGCAGTGTACCAAAAAAGCAGTCTAATAAATCTGTAGGCAAGATGCCATTGAACTAAAGATAAAGAATTCTTTAATGATCTTAATCAAGAGAGCTTATCCGTGATGTTCACTGAACTTTAATGTAAAACCCGTAACTGAAAGCTGAGATATGATGAGTAGGGAATGTTCCCATCCTGATTAAACCTGAAGCCCATACGGCCAGTACGGATGGCAGTTTGCTAGATTCCATTTTGAACTTGTACCTCAGTAGATAATTTGACCTTGGTCCAGAAGATAGCAGAAAGGGAAAGGCATAGACAAACACTGTAGGTATTTTTGACACTTTATAGGAAGTGCTGGGGTGCCTGGATGGCTCAGATGGTTAAGCATCTGCCTTTGGCTCAGGTCATGATCCTGGTGTCCTGGGATCGAGTCCCACATCAGGAGCTCTGCTCCTTGGAGAGCCTGCTTCTGCCTCTACCTCTGCCTCTCTCTCTCTCCATCTCTCATGAATAAATAAATAAATAAATATAATCTTTTAAAAAAGGAGTATCTATTGTTTTATTATAAATGATATGAATTAATATTAGGTGCATTGTGTATACCTGCCCTAGGAACGATGTATATGTATGAACTCTTACTTTCAAAAACAAAGTTCTCTTGGATATCAAAAATATTTTATACTTAATGAAACTGAGGGCTCAATGAGCTTAAGTGTATTGAACAAATTCCTGTAGCTTTTCCTGTGGCAGGGCTGAAATCAAACCCTCGTTCCAATGATTATTTCTCCATGAATGCTTGGTTCTGTGGCTCTGTGACTGTTACCTCCAAATTTGTAAGACATTATAGTAAAATAAATAATTCTTATACTTTAATGTGTTATAACCTGAAGTGAAGAAGCTGTTTTATTTGATATGTAATGTCAATTCCTTACAGGTTTGTGGCTCTTTTATAATTAATTTTGCATATTCTATCTTATTTGATTATCATAATAATATGGAGCAGATATTTTATTTGCAAATATGAGAAAATTAAGGCTCTGAGAAGCATTGGCATTAGCTTAAAGTCCTAGAGTTAATAAATAGCAAAGCATTATTGCCTTAGTTTTCTATCATATATTACCATAAATGTAGAGGCTTAACACAACATCTATTCATTAGCTCACAGTTCTGGAGCTCAGAAGTCTGGGCATAGAGTAAGTGGATTTAGAGTGATGGAAGGCTGAAATCAAGGTGTTAGTGGGACTGTGTCCTTTTCTGCAGGCTCTGGAGAGGAATCTGCTTTGAAGTGCCCTTGACCCAAATCAGTTACTTCCAGTTGTAGAACTGAGGTCCCATTCCCTTGCTGGTCATTATACTTTAGCCTCTCTCAGCTAGGGACCACCCACATTTCTTGCCAGGTAGGCTTCCCTATCTTTAAGCCAGCAACTGAGAACCTTTCTCGTTAAATTCTCCTTGTGCTTCTAATCTGTCCCTCTATCCCTGATCTCTAGACCCGGTTTATGTGATTAGGTCAGGCCATCTCGGATCATTTTCTTGTCTTAAGATCAACTGTGCTATATCGTAAAACCTCCTTAAGGGGGTAAAATAGATCATATTCATAGTTCCTGGGATTATTCACGGGGGTGGGTATGAGGCGGGGGAGCCATTTTAGAATTCTGCTTGTGATAAGTACGAACACCCAGGGGTCTTGTTAGTAAAATGGGCATTATGGTTCTGTCTCATGAGAGGTTTATACTTCCATAGGCTATTACCATTTAGGTTGGCCATATCACTTACTTTGACCAAGGAACCATAACCTAAAGTAACATATTACTATTTGATGAAGCTTTGAAAGCCCCTAGGTGTTTTTCCAGAGTTCTTTTCCTCCTGTTTAAGGCCAGTATAACCCAGCTATGAGCTGCTTTTTCAGCATGGGTCCTGGAATAAACAAGACTCATGGAGACAAACCATAGCAGATATGCAGCATATACCATGGGTAAGAAACCAACCATCCTGATTGCAGGGTACTGATGATTTGAGCTATCTGCCACCACAGCGTAACTTTAAAAAAAAAAAAAAAACATTGAAATAAAAATTGGAACCTAAAAGTAGGATTGTTATGAATAATAAAGGAATATATAAATAAAATAAAATTGGGTATTGGCTTTACATCCAGCTGGTAGGTGGCAATGAAACTCTAATTATTGGAAGGTAGAAAGATGGTGACCAATGCTATCTAATTATAAAACCGAAAGAAAATTGAGTGATATGGATAAATCATGTATATATTTTTTAGCCTCAGTTTTTCCATCTATAACATGGGATACCACTTCTATTTTAATTTCAGAATTATGGCATTTTTTAATACAAAATAGAGTTCTACTTTTTTGGTTCCTAAAGTACCAAAGATTGGTCTCTCTGATTGCAAGCAGGAAAAAACCACTTAATTTTCCTAAACTGTAATCAGTTTATGAGTAGTAATAGTAATGATAATGCCTTATGATTATTAGTCTCTTATTATATAATAGACACTTTCCTAAACAGTTGAGCGTGCCTCCTCATAATTGATTTTCACAACTATCTTGTAAGGAAATAAATGGAGGAAACAAAATATGAATAGTTTCCTTATGCCCACAGATCTAGTATAGAATTAGCCCATTTGCTTTTACCCCAAAGCCCAACTCTTATTTCAGATTTCTGATACATATTTTCTACATCCCCATCTCTAACATGGCAGATTTGGAAATACAGATTTCTCAATAACATCTTCAAAACTGAAGACAAAATAATTGTAATTTTTCAAGTCCGACTCTTGATTTAGAGCCATTTTTGTGATTTTGGGGGCAGGGTAGCCAAAGTGATCATAGGCTTTTTGAAAACAAACCCCATTTTTCCTCCTTCAAACATTATCTTGAGGTAACTCACATATCCTTTCCTCATCCTGCATGTCTTATACTTAAGCTCTTGCTCTTTCCTCTGTCACAAATAGTCTCCATTCTTTGTATCAGTTTTTGTTAAAATCTGAGGCAGTCCTTGACATTCATTTCTATAGCTGCCTCCTGCTAAATTTCTAAATATAGCTCACTTTCCTTTGAGTTCCCACAGCACTTGGAACTCTATTGGCACTTAAAGAATCTTGGGTCAGTGGGACAAAGTGAGGACTTTGGAGTCAAACTATGGCCAATCCCTCAAGATATTGAACTGTTCAGAGCCTCAGTTCTTTGTTCTGTGAAAGGGGAAAATATTATGTATCTCACAGTCATTCTGATAGTGAGATAATGTATCTAAAACTTCTCGTGCAATTTCTGAAATCTATTTAGCAGCATTAGTAAAAGTTTGTCAACAGCAGTATTATTACAATAATGATAAAAATCAGAGGGGCTTTGGGAAAATGTGAACACTGAAATGTAATCACTAGTGAAGAAATGAGCTTCCCACTCTGTTACAGACAGTAACTGTGACTCTTTTTTTCTTTTGTTGCTATGACACTGCTCAGTTAGGTCACCCTCAGTGAACACTGATGTCATTCTGCCCTCAAGCAGCAAAAGAGTTTGGAAAGTTAGAGAATAGAGAATGAAAGGAAGCTTATAATCCACAATTCAGAATTTTGTTTTTCCTTAGAATAACTTTAATTATAATCTCTTCTGGCTTTCACATGACAGAGAAATTGGAGAGAAAAAGAGGAATGGGCATATAATTTAGTGAATCCCATTTGCCACTGCATTCATAGATCCATATGTTCATCATATATGTAAAGCCTATTTTAAGTTCATTTTTGCACATGTGCCCCCAAATTATTTCCACCTTGCATATCTTTATGATGACCCCAGAAATTTAGTTTTTAACAAACAAAAGGTAGAGCTTTAAACCTTTTACTAGTCTAAGTCTAGTTTATTTTGTTTTTATTTTTCACAATTTTCTTATCAATGGCTTTTAGAATATTATTTTCAAGCAGCCTGAACTGATTATGATTACTATTTTTATATCCCAGGGTGAAAAAATATACACATTTATTCAGAATTATATATATATATATATATATATACATATATTTCTGCAAATAATTAACCATTTGGAAAAATGCAGGTAACATTCAAAAGTGATAGGAAACATTAACTGCCACTGTGACTGAACAGTTGGCTACTTCTCAATATGAAATGTGGGTAAGAAAAAGCCTTTATGTGAATTCTCATCTGTTACCAACCCAAACTTAAATTTGAATATTCCTTCATGTTCATTCATTTCTAGAAAATACATATACCTCTCTAACTAACTTATCTCATGTCTTCTTCAAGTATAGAGAAAAGAAGAAAAAGAACTGCATACTGTAGTTAGAATGTACTGTTTACAGTGGAGGCATCTGTCACATAGCTTTATCCACATCCTGAGCCCAAAACAATAGTTACATTGTTTTAAGTCCCATTTTGTCTTTAAAATATGAATTCATCCTTCCCAGGGATTCTAGAATCATTAAGGCATCATTTAACAGTTCAGTATTTAAATTATCTCCACTACAATTGACTCAAATTCGATGTCAGAGGAAAGAGAAAATCAACAATTTTTTTAATTATTGCTAAAATTGTTGAATTTCCCCCTAATAAATATGCAGGTTTAATTTAAATCTCATAAACATGAAGGTCACTAAGTCAGAGACCCCAAATGCAAGCCCAGATCGTGTTCATTTCAGTAGGTCACAAAATCTCATTTTGGTAGACACGCATCGTCTGCGATAATGCCTTGATTAAAGTGACCCGAAAGGGGAAAATGTGTATTTGGGCTGTGGAATGAGCTTATCATTACTTCTGAAGAAGTGAAGCAATCAAGAGTTTTATCAGTTTTATCACTTCTTCTCCCTGCTACAGATCTTTGGAGGAAAACTTGTGATTAGTGGATATTTATATTAAAACAGAAATGGCACAAAATAAAGACCACCTAAAGAAACGAAATATATTCTAGCGAACTTCTCTTGCATCTAAATAGCAAGCCAAAATTATGAAGCTTAATACTATTAAAAGAGCATTAGTACTTCAGTATTTGAAAAACACATATGTATATTACTTCATTTAAATTTTTGAGAAGGAAGAAAACAGGTAGAAGTATGGAAAACCCAAGACACAAATAGACAAGATATACCTGTGTCCAATCACACAAGTTTCTCAATTTCTAATTATAACATGAGACCCTGTGTATTTCAAATAATCTGTACAGGATGTTAGGATCAAGGGTTCCCTGCAATTGCTAACATTGCCCAGTGACCCAAGAGGTACCAGTGGACGAGGAGGCACTCATGCACCCTTTTGCCAGTAATTGTTGGAACCATTAAGGGACACAAGAGCACAAATGCCCAGGCTTGCAAATTCTGCTTCACTAAAATGTGCATTTAATGAGGGCAATGACTATACACTTCAGCAGTGTCTGGCACAGAGTTTACACTTGCTAAATATTTGTTAATGCTTCAAGAAAACCTCCTTTCCACAATATATGTACAGCCTCAAAATCTCCCAACCTCTGTCAATACACACTCCCCTTTCTACCTTAGTTTCTTCATCTAGTTTATGGGAATGTAACTCTGTGACTTTCCAAGATCACATGCAGAATATCACACATGAAGTCATAAAATGGAAATAAGATTAATTATGAATGAGAGCTGGTGAAGGACACCACTACAAGAAGCTACAAACTGAGTGACATTTTAAACAGACTTCTCGATTACAATGCTTTATGTAGAAGAGGTGGAAAGATATACCACTTCTAAGCCCTTAACACAGCAATGCTTAAATAACCAGCTTTGAAAGACTAACAATAGATTTTAGCTCTACCCCAGCAACAGCATAACAATGTCACACACACACACACACACACACACACACACACACACACACAAAGCTGAAGACCGTGTTGAAATATTTGCATCTTAGATATCTTCTAAAAAGCAATATGAGCACAAAAGATGCCACTGCTGCTCCAACACATGAGCCTTTGATGTTCCCTCATCTTTACATCATAGAAGGAGCTCAAAGGGTTAATTAAAATTTAATGATATCGGCAGTACTTTGAAAAAGTTATGAACTTGGGCGAGATCAATCACTTTCTTGGACTGCCTGACTTCAAAGCCGACATTATGCAAAAGGAGAGAGGGGAAAACTGCTCCCATTCTGAACTGAATTCATAAGCAAGGATTTTCTCATTAGTGGTCTGTTCATGGAGGAGATTCCAAGTTCAAACTAAAAAGAGGTAAGATGCCAAAAAGTGGTTAATCTGAATGTTAAGCCTTTGATGCTGATCGCATTTATGTTTGAATGAACACGTTACCAGAAGCATCGAAATTGAAAGACCCCAGATCAGGAAATTTAGGATTAGGGGGAGCTAAACAGCTTTTCCTTTTTTTTTTATTTCTGCTTTTGGAATCACAGTTTGTTTGGCTGGGTTTAGCAAAAGAAGAAACAAAGAAAACCAAACTAATTAACTTGTTTACTCATTTTCAGTGACATTCTATAGAATGACATTTACGATGACTAATTTAACTTCTGTCAAAATGTAAACTTTAGGTTGTCTCTTAGATCTTTTCTTACTTGTGTCATCCTTGCCAAAGCCCCCTAATCATACTTTCACTCTGTCTCTCTGAAGTCCATTTATTTATAAGGATAAAGGGTAATGTGTTTTTCAACAAGGGAAGATATATATATATATTTTTTTCTACACATGTGGTTATGGTTCATTTGGGGTTATTCAGTGAAGTGAATATGGTCATTTCAGAACAAGTTATAAAAATATAAGAAATGCTTGTTTTGAAATAATTATGAATTTCACTGAAAGCCAGGAAAATTTCCCAGCCTGGCCCTGAAAAGACCACATGCAATCAAATGCTGCTATTTGGTAACATCTTCCCTTAAACATGTGGCCACCAAACTTTCATGGTGAAACAGGAAGGGAAGGGAAAATCAGCAAGCATCATATGTATTTCTTTGTTTATTTGTTTTTAGCATCATATATTTGAAAATGAGATTTAGATTGGATGCCTATTCTGGAAAGATTGTGAGAAAATGAAAAATTGTATATATTCTCATCTGCCACAATGTTAATAGAGAAATCAAATCATAATGCCTAATTTGGGAAAAGTTGAAAATATGCTCGATTTCTTCTGGTATACCTTTCCCTCTAGTTATCTCTTTCACGATAGAAGAATAAGATTTCCATGAGATCTTAAATTTAAATGGTCTGTTGGAATTTGTTGGAAACTTACAACATGATTGTTAATTAGTTTGAATGATGGTTCCGGAGCACTTGTGTTTGTATATTGTCAGGTAATCACCTTACTCTTATGAATGTATTTGATCCATTTGTAAACTGCAGAATCACCTGTGGACTCTTAAAGATTCAACAGTGAAAGAACGCCTATTGGCCCAATTTTTTACCTGATTAAATAAAACATCTAAATTAAAATCATCATTTGTAATTTTGACTCCCTTTTTATTCAAAATTTTGATCTGAAGCAAGGAAGGAATATTCTATGGTGACTCTAAAGGCAGAGGTGGGCTGACCTATTCAACTGCACAGAGGGGTCCCGAAGGTGATGGACATGCACAGGAGGTCAGGCATAGGACAATTACAAGTATGTAAAGATCTGCTAGCTAAGCTAAAGTCTTCCACATTTTATGAATTTTAAACTACCATGATCACTTAATAAAACACACCTGGTGGCGAGATTCAGCCAGCGGTTGCCTGCTGAAAACTTCTGAACCATATCTGATTTTTGTGAATTAAATATAATGATTGTGAGATTTACAAACATTGATGTTCTCCATATTTCAGAAGCTTAACAAAACACTTCCTCTTCTTATATACTGTTTATTCATGTCTATTCTCTGGTTCATTAAGAAGCAGCAGTAGGTGTTTTTGCAAAAATCCCTTCTTCATAATTTCAAAAAAAAAAAAAGATCCCCCACCATCCATACTTTTTATTTTCCCTTTTTTTGTCATTCATTTTTTTAAATTACAAAATAAAATAACTTACTGCATCCATTACTCCTTATTCATACTCTGAAGAAAGGATGTTTGAATGATTACTGTTCTTATAACCATTTTTTATTTTCTTTCATTTATTTCTGAACATATTTAACCTCTTACATAATACATAGGTAAATGATATAGTAAGCAGAATATACTATGAAAAAGAGCATAGGATAAATATAAGTTTGAAATATTTAGAGATGGGGAAGAGATATGGGTACACCAGTTACAGTTTTAAATTGGATGAACATGGTTAACACACTGAGAAGGGGATATTTAAGTAAGACCTAAGACAGTGAAGAGGTGAATGAACATTCAAGAAGAGTATCTCGTATGAAAAGAGCCCAGTGACACCTAAAGGAGAGAATGGCTGTCATATGCAAAATGAAGAAACTGGTGTGGTACAGGAGGCAAGGAGAGCTTATAGATGTCAGGACTCTGTATCAAGCCCTATTTCAATGCACCTTGAGCAGAGCTATTTGATAGAGTTCTATTAGCTTCCTTTATTCTGTCCCCTTCTTCCCACCCATCTAGTGTTCTCCCATTTCCCTACCTTAGTCTTGTTCCTTCTTTCCTATATTTTTCTCTAACATGACTCTCAACTACAGCATCAGGATTATTTTTTTTCTAAATCCTATTATTTTTACTTCCCTAAAGAAAAGAATCAACATAGAACAATGCCTAAAAACAGACAAATAAATTTAGCAGGACATTTTGCTAATGATATAGAAGATAACAACCAGACTTTTCATCTCACACATACTTTTACCAACCCTTGAGGGGCTCATAAATATTTATTATACCTGCATTGCCAAGCCATACTTGAACTCTCAGTTTGGGGTTCATTTCATATTCCTTCCTGTTGGTACTGTGTTTATACTCAAAATTATGAAGTTTTCAAATGAGGTGGCACTAAATTTCACTGGGGTAAAGGGAAGAGGAGAGGATTTTTATTTAATTATTCCTGAAACTTTTGGCTCATTTGTTTATTATAATTTCTTTCTTGGAATCACCTGCTTCCATCTTGAAAAGGAGAGAAATAGTCTGTAATACTTTGACAAGTAGAATACTTGAATAATGATTTCACTTCTCAGAATAAATTATCTGGGTGCTTTTGAAGCTACTTTGATAATATCACTTCATTTGACACATTTCATGATACAAATGGCAATATATGTCAGTATTGACCATTTATGATACTCTTTCAATTCCATAGTACATTGCTTTCCCAGTTTGCATATAAATCTTTTTCTATAATTGAGAATATGCTATTTTGATTCTATTTTAAGTTTCCGACATGAAAAAGAAAACCATACTAAGCTCATTCTGCTGAGAATAATCAAAACAAGTAGTTAAAAATTGGTATTTTCCATTTTCCTTAATTTATACTTAAAATCTATTTTTGGAACTTAGGGCTCAGTTTTCATTTCTGACTTACACTGACAAGGGTATCCAAGAAGATGACTCAATTTAATAATACTGATGCAGATAAAGGAAAGAACAAATCCCAAGCTTAGAACTACTGGTGGCCATACGGAGATTCCTGTAGGTGATCATCAGAGAAGTCCTATGACTGAAGCTTCTGGTTTAAAAAAAACAAACAAACTGAGATGATGGGTGTGTAATCAGAGAAAGGGAGAGATCAATCGTGGGAGACAGATGAAATTTGGTGCAAAAGAGTCTTACAAAGCAGGAGAAATGAAGGCTTTAAATTTGCCAGTCTCAATAAGCAAGGAAAATTTTGGGAGGAGGGGATGAAAAAAGAAAAGAAGAAGAAAAAGAAGAGAGAAGAAAGAGTTTTAAATTTATGGTTGGAAAAGGCAGTGGAAAGCCAGGCTCAATCAGCTTACTTGATTGCCATGATATATAAAAATATAAGTTTATTAAAGAACATCTATATTAAAACAAGTGGGTGGTGAAATCATAAAAGCATACTTTGAATTTGGATTACCTAGATGGAAGCCCTTTTAACATTTGGTATGAGCTAAATTTCCTGGATTCATCCCAACTTTAAAGTCCTCAGTTTTTTAATCTGTAAAATATGATAAAGACATGTATAACCCATTGAGTTATTGTCAGAATTAATGAAATGATGCCTATAAAACATTATGGTACCCAGAACACAGCCAATAGTATAAAATGTCACTTACTATTCTTATTTCAAGTTTACAAAGTACTTAAGGAAATTTACACTATCCTTTACCCAATTCATTCTTTTCTATAAACCATTGTATTTTGTATTTAAATGCACATGATATCATTTCAGTATCAACTACATAAATAGCAAGCTTGTTTTCCCATAAGGATGATTAATAGTAGGCAATCTCTAAAGAAATATGCTTTTTTATTCCATTAAGATCAATGTCCCATTTCCCACTTCCATCTCAATAAAAACAAAGTTTATAAACTAAGGATATAATTTGGCAAAATCAATGCACACAATGCCACACCCGTATGGGGTATTCACTCAGAAAAGACTCTACCAAATCAATGCTGGAATTATAGTCAGCAGAATTTGTGTACTATAGTATGTGGAAAAGTGGGAGGTTCCTTTAATCACTGGGATCCTTTCTCCATCACTAAGCTGGAACTACAAGATACTTATCTACTCAGCAGCTTCTACCTTCTCCATTCTCCTCTCATCAGTTCAGGTACCACCAACCCTCAGAGGGACCTCCTATAACTGGACCATATCAGGTCTCCACATCTGTTAGAATCACTTTCCTAGTATTTTTTTTTTAAGATTTTTATTTATTTATTTGACAGACAGAGATCACAAGTAGGCAGAGAGTCAGACAGAGAGAGGAGGAGGTGGAAGCAGGCTCCCTGCTGAGCAGAGAGCCCGATGCGGGGCTCGATCCCGGGACCCTGGGATCATGACCTGAGCTGAAGGCAGAGGCTTTAAACCACTGAGCCACCCAGGCGCTCCCCTAGTATTCTTGATGGAAGAATTTTTCCAAATACACAGGGACAAAGCATTTGTCTGAAGAAAGCCTGCTATTATCACTGCAACAAACATTAAGTTTCCAGAATGGCCTACAGGGATTTACCTACAACCTCGGTCTCCTTCCTCCTTTGCACATACTTTTCCCATGCCTTAATCCCTCTGGCTTTCATACAGTCTAACGAAGGCACCTGGCTTTCTCCTGCCCCTGGACCTAAGCACAGGCTTTTTTCCCCCATCTTCTTGTCCAGTGGGACTTAGGCTACTCTTTTCCAATATTCTGCCACTGTTTTTTTTTTTTCCAATTTATTTATTTTCAGAAAAACAGTATTCATTATTTTTTCACCACACCCAGTGCTCCATGCAAGCCATGCCCTCTATAATACCCACCACCTGGTACCCCAACCTCCCGCACCCCCGCCACTTCAAACCCCTCAGATTGTTTTTCAGAGTCCATAGTCTCTCATGGTTCACCTCCCCTTCCAATTTACCCAAAAGCACATACCCTCCCCAATGTCCATAACCCTACCCCCCTTCTCCCAACCCCCCTCCCCCCAGCAACCCACAGTTTGTTTCGTGAGATTAAAAGTCACTTATGGTTTGTCTCCCTCCCTATCCCATCTTGTTTCATGGATTCTTATCCTACCCACTTATTCTGCCACTTTTTAAAGGAACCCTTAACTTATTCTTCAGATCTCAAGACAATACTTCCTCATCACTCCACCTCTGCTCTGTTTCTATTAACTCAAATGTCCTCCTTATCACTTTCTCAGAACCTTGTATCTTTTTTTCATTGCAGTAAAATATCAAATATTCTGTCACTTTCCCCAGGACCTTTCTATAAATATCCTATTTAAATTGTACCTACCATTATATAGATATAGATAGATACAGATACATGTAGATAGATATATGTAGATAGATAGATATTCCTTGTGCTTGTTATTTAAAATCTATCTCCTGATTAGAATTTAAACTCCATTAAAACTGGGACTTTGCGTTATTTTACCATTACATCCCCATCACCTACTCCAGAGATGAGTACAGCATAAATGTTTTATATACCCATAAATAAATATGAGTTCCAGGAAGCATATTTGGCTCTGTAACTTATGCGCTCCTCCCCCAACCAGAAGAGGTAAGTGGTGTGTTCTTATTCACAGTTGATGAAATCAGCTACAGCAAGGTTAAACATGTTCCCCAAGTCACACATCTAATAGATAAAGAATACTTAGCTTTAATTTACAAATCCAAGGCTCTATTCTCAAACCTCAGTTTCTTGAATTCTGATTCCACAAATGTCCAAGTGAACTTTCTTCCTATAGCTTGCTTGACCTGCTCTTGTTGTTTTCTCTGCTATATTTCCTTGACCTTAGACACCATGTAATTCATTCATGATCTGGGGAAACAGGACTCCTAATTTTTAAAGAATTACTCAACAATGAACCACACATCAGGTGTTTCTTTCTTACCCTACTTACAAAGGTTGTGAGTGTTGAAACTGTTGAAATTCAAACACAATATGAGACAGAGGTATCATCATCCTTGGATTCCTTCTTGACTGAATTATTTATCTCCAGATAATACTAGCGCTACTTGGGAGATTAGTTTCAATGTATCTCCTTTTCTCTGCTCAAGTAAATGTAGTAATAAGATATTTTATTCATAAAAGTTGAACATGTTAAGATAGTTTGAAATAACACCAGGGGAAGAGAGAGAAGGGAAATAAATGCTTTCGTTCGCTTGGTTGTTATTTGTCGTTTTCCCTGAGGTATATATGTATCCATGGACCTTCTCAGTAGAAGCTAAAATAACCAAGATAATTAGAATTCTCCAGCTCTCTCAAAAGTAGGAACTATAGTATGTTGTTCCTTGGCCCCATAAGCCTGTCTTCTTCACCAGCAACAACATGCACCTCCCATATGTGTGACAGAGGCTGGGCACTGCCTCCTGTTTTACCCATGTGAGGGAAAATATAGCTTCCTATATACATAATTGAGGCCAAAACTGTACATTTTTAGATACAAAATGACTTTAAGTGCTGATCCTTTGATGTCCTTAGGGATACTACTAACAAATGCTGAATATTAAGAACAAGGCATGAATATGTATGCCCAGATTATGTATTAATGATATATAATCACTTGTTAACCTTTATATTCCTTTTAGAATAAGTGTTAGATGAACAAGGCTAGGAGGAATAAGTTGTCTTTTGCCCTTTCCCTTCCCCAGCAGTTTTATAGTTCAACACACCCCACCCACTTAAAAAAATATGGTTTTAATATTCTTTTTAGAATGGGTTTTACACTTTAGGATAGTTCACATACTAACCAAACACATTCTAAGCACACGTTTCTATTGTGAGTGTTCAATTATTGTTGCTGTTTGAAGATAAATCTTAGAAAGAAATAAAATCCTATTCTACCATGTTTATCCCATTTGACACGAGGTCATAAGGGTGAACACAAGACCATTTTCACCCATTCTCAGAGCCCAGAAAATGACATTCATTGATATTTCTATATGGTGAGAGTATTTGAGAGACAAATCAGAAGAGGATGGAATTGTTCTGGTTTAAGGGAAGGGGACAGACCTCTGCCGGCTCAGGAACTTGGTTTCTGTGGGATCATTAAAAAAAAAAAAAATCTTGAAAGCACAGCCTGAAATGTAAGAATCCTTTCCAGCCTCCCTGGGTTAAACTGCAAAAACAAAGGTCCAGTGCAGCTCTGTGACTTGCCAAAGGGAGAGAGGCCCAGTTACTAGTCAGCTGGAACCAGAGAAGGTGGTTTGTTCCTTTACCATCTCATCAGGCTCCAGGGTACTGAGATTTTACTCATCAAATAGGTTAACTGATTTTCTTAAATACTCTGATAGATTTGAGTTTGTGACATCCATCATGATTCAAGCATTTTGATGCTGCTTCTAAGAGGATATAAAATGTCAAAAATGAAAACATAGATTAAAATGCCACGGCAATGTTAAACTAATAGAGTAACTATTTATTTTTGTTATATGTTCCATGGTGTGTTAGAAACACAGGACTAAATCATGATCCAAAAAACCCTATAGACTGCCCTACAGTCTAGTGAAGGACGCTGGTCTTACGTACACATCAAAATAGATTTAAAAAGGCAACTCTGATTGGGATGATAATGGAGTGGCACATGGCAATATGAAGAACTATAATGGGACCTTCTCTGGAGCATCAGGGAGAGTATAGGGATATTTTGGACTGAAGTAGTTTAAGAAAACAATTTTTGTTGACATGATATGAAACGACTAAAAAACAGTTAACTGCCTTGTTTCATTTAAGAATGGTTTTGTAGTTTTATAGAAGTCCAAATTGAGGCTTTTGTTCCAGTTTTATGGCAAGATACACCATAAGCACAATAGTTCAATATTCATAGTGGTATGCTCTTACAAAATAAAGAACCATTTATTTCCATGAACTCAATAATGATAACTATACAAATTCTGTATTTCCATGAGCATTCTATATTCTAATGTATGAGGTAAGACATATTCCAGGCATGCAGATGCTTTCTTTTTGTTAGCAGTAAAATCTTTTTATTATATTGAAGGAGAATATCCTATAAAAATCTAAACAACAAAAAAAGATAAATAAAACTAGTTTCTATTGAGTAAATGGCATTGGGATAAAATTCTTCCTGCAACAGGTAATACATGTGTCTAATATTACCATTTCAATTGTTGATAATTACACTTCACTAACAAATCAGAGAAATAACAATATGTAGATTTCTACCTGATAAAGAGAGAGAGAGTATGCTAAAAAGACTGAATGTGTGTATAAGGAAGCATGGATATATTGGCAGGAAAGGTAATCCAGCATGGAAATGATTCTATTGCTTGAAATAATAAAGTGGATATTTCAATAAATAAAGTAGAATATACTTTTTTCAAACATCAAAATAAGATGAACTATATGACTTAAAATGTTTTAGTTTTTTAAAGTTTTCAAGAGGGAAATTTGATACAACTTGAAATGATATATACAAAATATATTATTTATATATAAAATATATTATAATTTTATATATTAATCATCACTAAGCAATACAATATTTGTAACTTGTACTTGGCAAACCCTTCTGAGACTCTCAAGAGAGTGAAGAAAGTCATCACAGCAGCTGATGGCTAATTAGTATGAAACATATCAAGATATCTATAAATCCCTCATTTTTTAATTTAAAATCATGCTTTTTAAAAATTTTTTCAAATTTGTACAAAATACAAAAATCCTTAATTTCTTAAATATACTGTTAACAGACTTCCTCTTTTTCATAACTTCACCACAGAGAAGAATTAGAACTTCTATAAGTGATTGGGATGAGAAAGTACCCCTTGAACTGAGAAGGGTCTCCAGTTACCTTCAAATTCCAGCTTATATAGAGTGCCTCTATACGAAATAGAATATACAGCTTACTAGAAATTCTTAAAACTCAAGGCAGGGAAAAGGCAAATGTTAGAAAACCTTGTTTTAAAGTAAAGTAGAAGTATACCTTGAACTGAAACTCTACATAATCTCCCCCTTACTGGAAAGTCTTCAGGCTTTGCCTGAACTTTTTTTTTTTTTTTTTAAAGATTTTATTTATTTATTTGACAGAGAGAGATCACAAGCAGGCAGAGAGGCAGGCAGAGAGAGAGGAAGGGAAGCAGGCTCCCCGCCAAGCAGAGAGCCCAATGCGGGGCTCAATCCCAGGACCCTGAGATCATGACCTGAGCCTAAGGCAGTGGCCTAACCCACTGAGCCACCCAGGCGCCCCGCCTGAACTGTCTCTTTATTTGTCTGCTCCATTCCCACTGCACACATTATCTGTTCTCTAAAGTGATCATTTTTTCACTGTTGTCTCATATATCAGTTTTTCTTTTAAATAAGAAAGAAAAAGACTAATTTCAGGTCAGGATATTAAAACGATGAGTCCCGTTGCATTCAGTCTGACTGCACTGTGTGTGCATGTGAAGACATATTCAAGGTTCTAGTTGCTCTGTGTTGATGTCACTTCCTGGGAGTAAGTTATTTCTACAGCATTCTCCACAGTCCACTAATAAACTACCAATGTTAATGCATCTTCTTGCGTACCTCACATATTACTGGGGAAAGACATTGCATTACAGAGATCCTCACTGTGGAAGAGTATAAAACACTGCATGCATGTTGAAATACAAAGACACAGCAGCCAAGAGACTCACAGTTGGTAATCTGAATTCTATTTTCATTTTTTATTCTGGTTATAAAAAGGTTAAATTAAGCAGAGCACTGCCTGCTCCATTTATATACCTTACCTGTTAAGAAGCTGAGCCACTTAGAAGTTTTCTTAACTGTCTTTGCCGCCCTACCTCTGTCTCATTTCTATCAGTCATAAGTCCTAAAGAAGTAGTTCTCATCTAGAGAGTTTCTCTATTAGTTTTCAAAAGCTAGGGAGGTAGTATGGCATGTGTTTATGATTTTACTTTTTTTTTTTCTTCTTCTTCTATTTTTTCCTTTTTTTTTAAATTAAAAAAAAATTTTTTGCACTAAATATAACTGAGTTCTCATCCTCATTTGGGTATTAGATGGGAATAAATGATAGGCTGTTGTAATACGATAAAGAAATTCAGTGTTTCAAACGAGATAATGGTTTATGCATATCTCATGTAGGAGACGATGCTCCACAAAGTCATCCATCCAGGGCTATAGTCACGCGGAACAGCTTTGACACCATCCTCAACATGCAGCTTCCCTAACGGCTTCAGACTCCACTCTTTCTAAGAACATCAACAGAGAAAGAAAGGGAGGACATGGACTTTTAAATATAAATATATTTAATCTATATTTTTAGTATTTTATAAATATTTTACGTTTATTTTTAATTATTAATATTCAAATTAAATTATTTATCATTTTTCACAGGCATGCCCAATTATTGAGTGATTTACAAAATATATCCTGGATCTATAGGTTGTATCAGCAGGGAGTAGGCCCTGGTGATAGAAAAGGTTTTGGTTTCCTTACCACTAACAAGATTAACTGGCTTCCTGAGCGATAAAGCAATGTTATTGATGATGAGGAGGACGGTGATGATGATTTAGCTCACTGGTATAATGGCTGTTCCTAACTCCTCTGGTTTTCTACGATCACCTATAACGTGATCCTAACATGATCCCTATTTTCTAGAGAAAGCCTCTGAGGTAGACTTAGAAGCAGGAGGATAACTGGGAATTGCCCACAGGATATACACCTACTGGATGGGTAAGGAAGTAAGATTAGATGGAAAGCTGAACTGTGACGCAGGAGCTTCAGCACCTTTCACGGGAAACATGTGATCTGAGATGGTCTTTCAAAGTTAATTCAAAATGAGGCAGAAGGAATAGGCTTTTGCATCTCATCCACACCAACCAGCCACTGGATACAGAATTCTTCATGGAAGGAATCACACCTGGGTAAGTCTGCTCCTTTTCGCCAGGGCAAATTTGGGAGAGGGAATCGTTGTACTAAAAAGGACTCTTCATTCACTAATTTGCACTATCCTCACAAAAACACCTTATGATGAATATCCCATCTGAAATCTTCTCTGTATGGTCTCGGTTAGGGTTGGCCGGCCACACACACACACACACATTATATGACATTTAAATGGTGAAAATGGGTGTATGGCCATTTTTACACTCCAGAGTTCTGTGTGGGGTGAGGGGCTGTTGCAGCCTATCTACTTTGTCCCTGATCAGCTGACAAATCCAGTGGATGCGGGTCAGTGTCCATGGTGCATAGCTAGTCCAGGTCCTGCCAATCTCTTCTGGCTTCTCTGAATCCTCAGTCAGGTGTGCACAGTGATATGCTGACAGGCACCAATTTATTCAGCAAGTCAACCACATCATCAAGGCTGGAGCTCGTGTGAGATCAACATGGATATCATATCAGCTGACCGTGTACATTCAAGTTCACATGGTCCCAGTTTGTCTTCATTCTCCCCTATTTCATGTCAATTTTTCTTCCTGATTGCCTGTCCATCTGACTTCAGATACCAAACTGGAGGCAATATTCTTTCATACATGACTCTCACAACTAGAAGGTCTAATTCCTATTAATTCCTTATTCTCTCTCTCGGGGAGTAGTCTGCTTCTCTAATCAAATCCTCATTTGAAATTACCTGAATTTAGCAGAAGAAACTGTGGCCCTGAGAAGTTAAATAACATGTCCATAGTCACTCAACAAATTTGTATTTGGACCTAGGATCTGAGCCCTGGTTGAACAACTCTTAAATCATCCCTAGGATGCTGTTTGCAACTCTTATACAATTGCCATAAGGATAGAATGATATTTGTATTTAATATCTGTAAAGTGCTAAACCAATGTTTGTTTCTATATAACAGTTTGCTATTTTCATTATGTATTATTACTACTGGAATCCAACGATTATGCTGTTAACCACCACACATACTGCCTTCCACTGAGTAACTACATGAAAGATACAAAATAGCTGTCACACTCTTCTACTCAAGCATTCTCTAAGGGATCAAAATCCAACTTCTAGAATTCTCTGATTAGAGTTCATAGCCAATATATCGTAAGGAATTAGGGATATGGACGCTTTAGAGACTTGGTTACATATTGGAAAGGGACAGAGATTAATCTCAAAATGGATAAATGGTAGTAAAAACGCTTTGCTAAGTTAATCAACAAGTATCAGTTGATCACTTTAAATGAAAATAGGACCTTTTAGAGGTTAAGAGAAGCTTAGGCCACAGATGTAAGTCTATGGTTTTGATGAATATTTTCTTTCATTCATAAGTATTGGGATATTTCTGATTGTATTCATAGCTTCATTTGGAGACAATAATGTATTTTATTTTTTAACATTTTGATTGAGACACAACACACATGAGTATAAAATGCACACTAATTTTAAATGTAGATAGTTCAGCAGATAAGTACATATTTAGATCCTCTCTCTGATCAAGGTATTGGCCATATTTTTAAAAAATATTTTATTTGTTTATTTGACAGAGAGCTAGAGAGAGAGCACAAGTAAGCAGAGCGGCAGGGAGAGGGGGAGAGAGAGAAGTAGGCTCTCTGCTGAACAGGGAGCCCGATGCGAGGCTCGATCCCAGGACCCTGGAATCATGACCCGAGCCAAAGGCAGCCTCTTAACCAACTGAGCCACCCAGGTGCCACTATATTGGCCATACTAAGCACATATTTATTATTTTAATATATGTAGCTTTGCTTTCTAATCTATTTTGTACAAATGAGAAAAATTTACTGGTAGTAGAAAAAAGCTCCTTCTTTGGGTGTCATCATTGTTTTTCTTCATTATCATCACCATCTTCATAGTAACTACCTTTTATGGACTACTTACCATCTATCAGGCTGTGCTTTATTTATCCTTGTCACTTCACTAATAGTAACCACAGTCCTATGCCAAAAATATTGTTACCTTGTTACCTCTTTTAACAGATCAGGAATTTGAGGCTAAGAAAGTTTAAGTAAATTGTCAGAAGTTAAGATTACCTTCTGTAACTGTGGGAATCATAATAAATACACATTTTATCTGGCCCCCAGATCTCTGGTCACAAGTATTAAGCAGCATTAGTGAGAGGGGGAAAAAAAAGTAAAGTAAAAAGAGAGAAGTTAGAAATAGAAATAGAAATAGAAGAAGCTTGGCAATTAAAGCAAGAGGTAGCATGTGTGGAATAAAAGGAATGAAAGTTTTCACAGTGAAGCATTAGAAGAGAGAGCAGAGAGTGTTCCCAATCCTTAGATGATCCAATATGAAGTAGCTGCAATGCATTTAAGAAAAGCCATCAGCATGTGTTGGGGGACTGTTTCATTTTGAGGACCATGATGTAACCAGGGAGGTGGGAATCTAAATATACATGCTATTTGGAAAAATTCCTTCTAGAATTAGTATTATTTGCCAGTAACGCAAACTGAATTTTCAAGTATCTTGTGAAAAGTTGGAGAAAAATAATTTTTGAAAGAAGCAGAGATCATACATGGATATTATTATCAATTATAACATATTAAAAATATAAAAGAATTGATATTTTCTATAATGTATGATATTGTTCTTTTTTCATGAAATGGACAGATTTATAAGGGACTTTCTAATCCCACTTTTCTTGATTATTTTTTCATCCTTCAGTGATAAATGATAGACTCTTATCATAGTTTTTTTTTTTTAATATAACTTCTCCATGTGTTTGGAAAAAAAATACAGTATGTCATTTCTCAAGGTGTATTATTAAGAAGAACAGACAATGTCAAATGGCCTTTCTAGACCCATGGTATTATTAAACCATATTTTTAAAATTTATATATCTTATACACTTACAACTTACATGCTTTATAAACATGTCTTTATATAGCCTGTTCCTTCTGTTTGGTATACTCTTTCTTCAAACAACTACCTGGCCATATAATTTCTTCTAGCTCCATCATCCTTTGAATGTGAAGTCCAATCTCTTTAATTCTGAAATTACTATTCTATATAATTTTTACAATTTAAAATTATTGTGCATTTAATTCTTAACTTATTTATGGTTTTTAAGTTGCCTATCCGATGTTCTTGTGAAAAAATGTTAATCCTACTCTACAGTGTTTAGCAACACATAGTGATGAAAAATGGGAACTGCTTATAGCAAAATACAGAAGGCATTTATTTAAAATAGACATAATGAGCAACATTATATAAATGTAGGTATTTTATTCAAATTTTCCTCCAATCTGTCACCAACAGAGATGCAAATGCATATCAGGCCTGATAAAGATCATTAGACTGACATCTGTATTTAGCTGTTGTTGCACAGGGGTAAAGCATGGTGGCAGAAGCCAGATGTTGAGGGTGAGAAGATGTTATGTCAGTTGTTGACAGTGGGAGTCTTAATCAAGGGGCAACAAGAAAGTGACAAACAGAAATGAGCAGAGAAGAAAACTGAAATGAGCAATGCTACAAAACTAAGTTGATTTGGGGCCCCTGTGATTAAGAATAGATCATTTATTGGCAAAACCTGTTATGTTAAGTACTTTTGAGGTTTTTACCTCTTCTTGAGAGAACAGGCATAGATACATCTGTGTATAAATGTATGTTGCCATATGCAAGGGCTGGGGTGAGACCCTGAGAAATGAGAAAGTGAGGCTTCTGCTAAATGATCATAGCTAATTATTTTTCACTCTACATCACATAATTTCTTCTTTCCTTCGCTTGACTTCATATACACATTTATTTTGAGGGAGGAAGAAAAAAAATCCCTAAATGATTACTTTTTGTCATAATAACACATGGATGCTACCCCTAAAATTTACAAGGAAAAGGTGTTATGGACACATAGTTTTTGGCACCAATATTATGTGTTTAGAAATCCTATACTAACCAACACTTAGCAACAGACTGCTTACAAAAATTATGACTCTTCACTGAAATATCAAAAAGCAGGTGGATGGTTTCTAGAAAGGAAAGATGATCTTTCTAGGAGTCTATAAAGGAGATCAAGGAAGGAATTTAAACTCGTTAGTAAACATAATTAGTAATATTAAGGCCATAACTATTTAATAATATGTAGTATGTGTCACCATCACGAGGTGGAGGTCCTGGTGATCAGAGCTGAAACGATGGGGGGACTATCGACTGATGATCAGTAGATGACTTTATTTCTTACAATCATTTCTTTTATATTTTACACAAGATCCGGTTACAAACAGGATACAGATTTACAAGCAGGGTGTGAACTGCGTGTGAGATGTGAGCTAAGTACGGAACGTGGGCTACCTGCGGGCAATCAAGTGAGACAAGTGAACATAACGATTGCCTCTTAGTTTTAAAGGACGAGAGCAAGTTAAGGATTCTCCACACTCAGCTGATCCATCTAAAGGAGGACATGAAAGCACGCTGGGGACCCTCCCATGTTTATTCCGGGCATGGGCCCAGGAAGATTCTTGCCCTCCATCTCCTGGAGTTTTCTCACAGGATCCGACAGACCCCAGTCACACTGGTGAGGATCCGGGTTGTGTTCCAACAAGTACGTAGTACACAACTTCTGATACAGTCTGCAATAATCTTAATGCCTGGTATTCATGTCCTGGAAAATCCCTTTTCATGCCTGTGGCCTGGGTCTATTGCCTTGCTTATAATGAATATAATATAACAAAAGTCATGGGATAAGCCTTCCTATATTAGATTATAAAAACCTACGACTTTTGTTTCCCTTTCTCCCCCATCCCCATCTGTGCCTCTTTCCAAGTGCTTGCTTTGAAAAAGAAACAAGCTGCAGAAGACCCTATGGTCTACTCCCTTCTATGAGCAGAAGAAATAAGACGCTCAGTTCAGATATGACCTTGGAGAAACTGCAGCCCGTCAACAGCTGCCTAAGGATCTGAAGATCCTTCCTCAGCCTGAGGCTTCAGATGAGAATGTACCTTTGCTGATACCTGGACTGCAGCCTTGTGATAGACCTTAAAGCAGAGGATTCATCAAAGTCCGGCTCACAAAAACTCAGATAATAAATGTCTGCTGTTTTAAGTCACTAAGTTTTATATGAGGGACTAGCACAGATTTTGATGAGAAATGTAATTCTTAAGCAGTGCTCCCAGAAGACAAGTAAAAAGTTTACCAATGTCTGTTTTCTGATTAACAAATCGGAGCTGGGGGAGGTCTAACTTTTCTTTCTGTGCTAACAGAGAGAACAATCTAAAACAAACATCTAATTTGTTGTATCTTGACATGAAACCTTTCTTCCCCTCTTTTTTTTTTTTTTTAAATTCTAGCTAGACTCACTCTCTTCGTAATTTCATTTAGTTGTACAGCCTTAAATGCCATCTATATGCGAACGACTTCCAAATTTATATTTTCCACTACACTTGTTTCTAAAAATCAAGATATATATCCTACTACCAACTTGATATTCCACTTGGAGGCCCGATAACACATCCCAATCACAACCATTCCTAAACTGAATTGACCTCACCCCCGCTCCCAACATGCTACACTCACAGTCTTCCTTCCTAGTTTAATTACTGGCAGTTCCCTTCTTCCAGTTGATCAAAGCCACAGTCTCTGAGTCATTCTGGATGCCTCTCTTGCATATACTAATTCCAGTTTGCCAAGAACTCCTGCATGCACCATCAAAGCATATTCAGAGTCCACCGATTCTTACCACATATTTCTAAGCTGCCATAATCTTTCACCTTAATTAGGGCAGTTGGCTCCTAGCTGGTTTGACTACTTATAATATCCCCCTCTTCTGTCAGTTCTCACTATGGTCAGTAGGGTAGTCTTTCAAAAGCACTCTGTCCATTTCCTTCCTCTACTCAAACCATGCAGTCATTCGTCATTCCCCATTTCACTCAGAGCAGGGGACACACTTTCTTTAGTGGCCTACAAGGCCTTCAAGGCCTCTTTGATATCGCTTACCGATTATCTCTTCTGTACTTGCTCTTCTCAACAATGCTAACGTCCTTGCTCTTTTCTTAATATAGGAGTCATGTCTGTTGCTCAGTAACGTTCCTTCAGGTCTTTACTCAGATACTATCTTTGCCGTGGGACCCAGTCTGACTACTGTCTTTGTAAATATACCCTCCTACCACTCTTTAAGACCCTTATGCTATTTTTTTTTCTTTATTCTGAAGCATTTATCACCACCCAATTTACTACATATTTTACCTGTGTATTTTGTTTCTTGTTTATTGTCTGGACTACTTTATTATAAGACAAAAGTACAGTGATTTTTAGTTTAATGATGTACAGTTTGTTCACTTTAAAAAAGAGTTCCTGGTACGTAAAAAAAAATTTTTTTAGAAACCTCTCTGTAACCATTGGCTGACTGAATCAATGCATGAATGAACTCCAAAGTAATGCATCCTTAAGATGGCTTGTTGATTTCTAAACATTCTCTTTCAGGGTTCAGCTCAGGTCACATGAAAATACTGCATTTCTCTAATGACTTTTCTTCATTGCCTGTGACTTTTATACCTGCTATTCTCTGCCTTTCAAATGTTCATTGTTTATCCCTCTATTTCTCTAAAATAATTCTCCCCATTGGGTTAACCATGCCTTGAGAGATAGCATAGATGCTGACTCCTTTAGTAAGTTTTTCCTGACATCCTTCCAAGGCTCATGTCCCCCCACCAAAGCTAAGCTTGATGCCCATCTACAAATTCCCAAAGATTTTCCGTTTACCCTTTATACTTACTCAGTTCTGACTGTGCCAGGGACTTTGTAAATGTTACATGTGGATTTTTTTTTAACATGTGGATATTTTAATCAATCAACATAAAATTTATTCTGGAAATACATAGAGGAAATGGCTAGTGCTTCTGATCATCTTGTATCGTTTTCACAGTTTGCATATGCCCCTTTCTACCACTGTAAATGTTGAATTGCCTTCAAAAACTTTCACCTGTGACTTTTCTATTGCAGTCAAACTTCAAAGCATTGGAACCACTATCTACCCAGTGCACAGAGTCAGAAGTTCTTGGGAATCTCATTCCTTTGGGAAAGCCTTTAGCCAATGACTGTGGCCTAGAGAACTAGAAAAGCCCAGCTCCCTTAATTCAGAATGAGACAACTCAGGCTTAATATGGATACCAGATTTCCCTGGAGGGGCAGGCATTCAGGCTGAAACAACCCTGGCTGGACTTTTTTTAAAATTTCATTCTGGCTATCTTATTCTTCTGTGTACCATCCATGACGAGTATTCTACCAAGTATGCCATAAACACTCAACAAATATATATTGAATGAATATGTGTTAGTTGTACTAGCAGGCTTGTACTCTAGAAATTGGCTATCCTCTGGTTAAAAATATTTTAATAAAAACTTACATAATAATCAAGCATTAAAAATAACAAGAATGACTTTAATGAATCAATATCCTTGATCAGTCTCAAAAATTTGATAGTATTAACCTATAAAAGAAGACATTCTTAAAAATACAAGGAATGAAACAGTATACTTTGGGAATAAAACATGATACCTCCCTACTATAACCTTTTCTTTATTTTCCCCTTCAGAGTTATTCAGTGAAATTAAAACATCTCTTTAAGATGTGAAGTCATATAGGAGAAACAACAACAACAATAAAAACCCTGTTCTGAGATGATTTCTCTTCAATGTCCCCTGTGTGATAACATGGGAGTCTTAAAGCTAAGTGCATTCAGCTATTGTCTCATAAAATCCCATTAAATATCCTCCTATATGAGTACTGCTAACATCCCCGTTTCACAGATAGGAAAGCAGAAGCAGAAGGAGATTAAATAACCTAGCCAAATCACCCAAATAATACTGCAGGTACAGCTAACAATAAAATGGGGTACTAAGATAGTAATAAACTGTTAGCAGCATTTAGGACCGCTCCCTCCATTCTCCACTGATGACTGATAATCTGTTTTCAATAACTTCTCTGATTCTTTCTTTCTCTCTCCTTCCTTCCTTTTCTTTCTTTCATACCTCCTTCTATCAAAGTAGCAGAGAATGTCAAAGTATACAGAATAAAATTAAGGTAAATATTTCCCCCCAAAAGAAAATTACTTTTATGTGTGGCATTAAAAAGAATACAGTTACCTGAGACTTAATATACTTAAACACAATAAATGTACTTATTTGATTTATTATTTTTATGGCAGGGAAAGGCCTTATGTATACCATTTGTGTGGTTAATGTCAGAGATAGATGCCTAATTTTCAATTCTTTTATATAATTATGTGAAATAATCAAATCAACTCTAAGAACAATGTTCATGACAGACATGGCCTTATTTTAAGAGAATCTTATTTTAATTTCATTTTATGTTTCAAAATACAAACTTTCTGTAGCCTACAATCACAAGGAATGTTCTTTATATTAATATGACTCTATAATAGAAATGCACAAAATATTTTAATTTCAAATGAAGTTAATCCATCTTAAAGAGAGGTTGATTATCTATGATTCATGTTTAAAAGCAGATCTAATAGACTAAGTAATAAATACTTTGGCTAAAAATCTTTCAAAGTAATGCTATTGTACTAGACAACAATTATATGTCTTATATCCAGATGCAGTTTATTTGTAAATCCTTCACTTAATGGCAATCGCTTTAATATTTGCCTAAGGAAATGTTAAAATATTAATAAACTAGTAACCTATTCTTTGACAGTGAGTCACTTGTTTGAACTTTCAGTTCAATAACTTACCAAAAAACCCCTTAAGATTTAATATAAACAAGGAAATAGAAGTAAACATGTTATGAAATAAGAAATATCTAGACTTATATTTTTCCAGTCAGCAGTGGCAACTCTAAATGTAACAACATAAAGGTAGTGCATGTAAAAATTAAATAGAAAAAGCTGATAAAAATGAGAAAATATTCAGCTTAAAATGTTCAACAGACTTCAAGTTGTAGTCTTCTGTAATAATCATGCATTTAAAATTAGTTCTTTTTCATCAAAAAGGATGTGAAGCACATCTGAGAACATTTCATTACAGAAATAATATATATCATTATCTGAGAGGAATATATGTAAAACATTCAACTCTTTCTCTGTATAACCACTATAGAATTAGGCATTACTGAAGAGAGTATTAGCAATCCGTTAAATGTGCATAAGCGTAAAACAAAAGTCCCCTTCGTTTTGGCCCTTGTAATTACATAATTGATGATATGTTTCACAGAATTTATTCAACATGGTAAGTGAAATAACTGAAACAACCTACTGACTGAAATGTAACGATTGCACCTATACTTGTAATACATAAAAGTTCTGAGCGATTTAGGTAACTCTCTTTTCTGTGTTTAAATAGTAGTCTGCATGTCTGAACACTTCCCACAAAGCTTTATTTCTAAATAAAAAGCTGCAGTTTTTTTAAAGTAAACATGAACTATTTCTGGCAGGGAAGCAAGTAAAAGACTGGAAGAATCAGAATTGAACACAAATCTCCACACAACTTAAGCCAGAAAAAGAGAAAACAAAACATGAACCTCAATTATCTAGCTTCTTGAAAAACAATGGCTTTGCTCTGAGTCATCTTAAATACTGTTTAATATCTGGAATTTATTTGGCATTTGTTTGTACATTCTTTTGTTTTAACACTAAGATGTTAATTTGTTAAGTTGATTTACTTTTTTAAATGACTGATCTCTATCATCCATACTTTTTAAAATAGTTTTCTTTTTCTACTGCCTGATTTGAGTACACATGAACTTCCTCAAACTTCTGCAATAGTTTGATCATTAGTCTTCTTGTCATAACATCCTACAGCATATAACTGACACTCAAACTGCTAATCAAGTCACTGTAATCATATTATTCCACTGCTTGGATATTTTTGTTAGCTTTCTGTTGCTTAAGCATAATTTACAAAGTCTCTAGCATTGCATTCATGGCTCTTAGTTAGACCTAGTATTACCTATTTAACTGAATATTTTAATGCTCCTTATGCATACATTGATTTGCCAATATAGTTTTAATAAGATTTAACATTAATGCTGCAATAAGTGAATACTTTAATACATTATTTTGTATTTTACTGTTGAAACTGTCAAAAATAGGCATTCTATACATATTTGGGTCTAGTATTTATATGCTGTGAGCTTTAAGCAGCATATTCTAGATCCTTCATGTTCTCAAAATCAAAACAAAAATCTCAATATTCTCAATAAGTTTAAGAAAGAAATATATGCTTAAATTATAAATATCTTATATAATGAGTAAAAAATGTATACTACAGGTACTAGCATGTGTAAAAATGGAATAAACACAAAGTAAATATTAAATTTTGAGGTGAAGAAGGAGATGATGGTGAAGGTCAAAATTATACGTATAGAAGACCATGGAACATTAGAAAGATAATAATAAAGAGAAAAAAAAGTCAGAATAAGATTTAGAATAATGTCAGTGTTTGTAAACCCACATAAACACTTATAAATATACATTTTGTAAAGTAATACTTGAGCAGAAATACAACTCTAGAACTATACATACAAATCTATTAATAGCTAATCTCATGGCATTGGAGGTACACATCTATGTATACATATGTGTGGTTTCATATATGTAGATGCATATCTTGTGGGATTTTCTTTCAACAGAGATTAATATTATTCATATATTTTTTTACAAAGTATATTATCCTTTAAAAAATAAATAAGAAAGGCAAAATAGGTGAAGGGCAAAATAGGTAAAGGGGATTAAGAGGTGTAGACCTTCAGTTACATAATAAGTAAGTCATGAAGACAAAAAGTACAGCAAAGGGAAAGTAGTCAATAATCCTGTAATAATGTATGGTGACAGAAGGAGACTACACTTACTGTGGTGAACACTGAATAATGTACAGAAATTTTAAGTCGCTATGTTGTACATGTGAAACTAATACAACATCATATGTCAGGTATACTTCAATAATTAAAAAAATATATGTCAATGCTTTACAAAGAAATACTAAGAAAGGCAGACAACAAGCACAATGGAGATTTATGAGTAATATTTAGAGTAATAACCCTTCCACTGGTAATAAATATAACCGTACACACACATGAAACCTAACTCAAGGTACTGCAGAGTAAATAAAAACAGACATACACTGATGGAATACTGACACTAGGAAGAAATAATTGGGCTTATTTAAGCTCCAACTTTTTTGCAGTTTGTACTCTGACAATAGGTTTCAGTGTTTGCCATGTGGAATATTGAATGTGGGGATAGAAGAGCTATACACTCACAAACTTGAAGAAATGAAGAAGAGAAACTGCGGAAACCATGGCAGTTGGAAAGTGAAAGAGGAAAGCCTAGTAGGGTGGTGCCATCACGGGAAACCCCACATAACATGGAAAATCTCTGCCCCAAACTGCTGGATGAACAATTAACCTGATATACACAAGGCATATTCCAGGAAGTATAGTGAAGACGGAAGACCTGAAGAGATTTCAGTGCTGTCTACCTTAGTGGAGACAGGTTGAAGTCTGAGTTCAGCCAAGGTAATTGCCAATTTTTTTAAATGTATATTTTTCAGAGAAGCAAAACAAAATTCAGAATCTCTGTAATTCATTATTCACAGTGTCCAGCATAGAATCCAAAAGTTAAAGAACACCCAAAAGAAACAGAAATATGTGATACATCACCAAGAGAGGAGACCATCCCTCAAATGAGAGGTATATTAGAAATAATAAATAAAATTTTAAGGTTGTTTTAAAATCATGCTGAATGAAAATTTGTTTGTAATAAATGACAGGATAGAAAACCCAAACAAGAATAAGAAATGGAATGAAGAAACCAGAATTTAGTAACTGAACATGAAGTATCTATTTTTAATGTAATAGATTAATAGCAGATTCATGCTGGAAGAAGAATTTATAAACTTGATAATTGGTGAATAGAAATAAGTTATTCAAGTTTTAGAAAAAGCTTAACAAGATGCAAATATATAAATAGCATCATGAACCTGTGGGACAATATTAAAATGCCTAACATTTGGAATACTGGAGAGGGGAGAGAAAATATAGAATATTTATTAAAGAAATAATGGCTGAAAGTTTCCCCAATATGGATAGAGAAATAATTGAAAAAGTTCAGGCAACCTCAAACAGAATAAATACAAAAGTATTCATATCTAAAAGTATTTTACCCACCAAAGTCAAATTAGTGAATATAAAAAAAAGAGAAAATCCTGAAATCAACATAAGAATGAAAAATTACATAAAGGAATGAATCAAATTCAGCTATTATTTCATTAGAGGCTTTGGCAGATAGAAGACAATGAAATAAGATCTATAGACTAATAAAAAAAATATAATCAATCCAAAATTGTATATGTAGCTAATATATTCTCACAAGAAAATTAAAACAAAGACATATTCCATTAAAATAAACTAATACGATTTTCACTGCAATAGAAGCTATTAGAAAGTTTCAGACTGAAGAGGAATATCAGATGATATACTACAATGTATGTAAAACATAATGAGAATCAGAAATGATGGAAACAGGTAAATGTTTTAAAACACTATTTTTGTCTAAAGCTTCTTTAAATATAATTAATTAAAATAACAAATTTATTATATTAGTAGTTTTATACTATCTACAAATGTGATATGTATAAAATTATAATGTATATATTAGGAAAATGGCATAAATTTTCTTAGGTATTTGAAATACTCTACATTTTACATATGTTGGCACATCTATTACATCCTGATTGTCCTGAATGGGACAGAAGAGAGCTTTGGAAAACATTTTGAATATCCTATGTGCTCTAGTGAAAATTCAGTTTGGAGCAAAAAATACCATTCCAAAGAAAATAAAAATGAATGGTTGCCTTATGTATAAATATACAATCATAACAATGATTGAGGTCCACCTCTAGAAAATCTTAAGACTCTTAGTTTTCTGGGACATGGTGGGAAGTAATGGTTACTTGTTTAAAAATGAAAAATCTGATGAAACTATCCGATGCTAAAAGGTTTTTGTAGATCTAAGCCAGTATTCCTACCAGTTACACTAGGCTACCCTCTGAAGTTGTTTTTTTAATCCCTACTTTTTCTTTTTAAAACTTTCCCAATAGCTATGTAAACTCTAGGAATATTCCTAAAGTGCAGCTTTTGATGTCAAGTGTTAAATAATACTACTGTGCTTAGTTTGGGAGAGTTCATTCTGTATTAAAAGTAGGGGCTTGGGATAGATAAATAAATAAATAAATAAGTTGGTACAATATTAATGTTAAATAAACTATAAAATGTTAAGGAAGTATACTATAATCTTTAAAGAAGCTCTATAAAATGAATGTGAAGTTATATGGGTGTGTCAAAATAAAATTCTAAGAAAAAAATATTTAGTTAATCCAAAATAATGTAGGTAAACAGAAACAAAGAGAAACAGGAGAAAGGAGAATTTTTAAAAATGTAAAAGGAATAAAAAAATGTAAAAATTAAGAATATAAAACAAATAAAAATTTTAGGATGCAAACAAAAAACTATAAAATCTCATCTATATTAAAATGACATATACTAATAGGCAAACACTTTAATTAAAAGTCAAATTATAATAAAACATAAAAAAGCAAGGTCTAAGTGTGTGCTATCTATAAAAGGGAAAACCTATTTATATAAATAGATATATTTAACCTCACTAGTTAGGGAAAAACATATATAAAATACAGATGGTAAGCATAAGTAGGTTACAGGGCTATATGAGTATTTCTGTTTCAGGCAAATTAGTATGACCAGAGAGATATATGGACATTTTCAATTAGAAATAATTGTGCCTTAGATAAACCTCACTGGCTATGATACTGCCATATACAGACATTTAAAAATTTTTTTAAACAGATTTTATTTATTTATTTGACAGAGAGATCACAAGTAGGCAGAGAGAGAGAGAGAGAGGAAGCAGGCTCCCCACGGAGCAGAGAGCCCGATGTGGGGCTCGATCCCAGGACCCTGAGATCATGACCTGAGCCAAAGGCAGAGGCTTAACCCACTGAGCCACCCAGGCGCCCCAATATACAGACATTTTAAAATGACAAATTGTCAAATATATTTTCTCCAGGAAAAAAGTGATTTAAATTTTTATTTGAGTAATAACAGACCTTCAAAATACAAAAAAAAAAAAATTGACAAAATTAAAAAAATAAATAATTCCACAATCACAGATTTTAACAGTCCTTTTGCAAAAATTAAAAGAACAATTAAACAAGAATACAGAAGAGATATAAATGATTTGAATAATCCTATCAAGCTACTCGACATAATGAACATTTGTAAAATATTTCTACATAAATGGCAGAGTACACATTCTTTTCAAGTGCAATGGAAAGATCATATTTGGGGCAATAAAATTTAATAGTATTAAAATACTATTATTTAATAGTAAATAAATTTAATAGTATTGAAATCATACAGTGAATGTTCTCTGGCAATAGTAAAATTCAATTAGAAATAAATAATAATATGTCTTAAAAATTAAACCCAAATATTGGGAAATTAAATAACACATTTTTATTTTTTAAAAAATTATTCACTTATTTGAGACAGAGAGGAACACAAGAAGAGGGAGTGACTATGGGAGAGGAAGAAAGCAGACTCTTCACTGAGCAAGGAGCCCAATGTGGGACTTGATTCCAGGACACTGGAGGCAGATGCTTAACTGACTGATCCACCCAGGCACCCCAAGAACACACCTTTAAATAAGCCACTGATCAAATAATAAATCACATGGGTAAATTAGAAAATCTATCTTAATGATTCTAAAAATATGTCAAATTATATGTGATGCAGTGAAAGCAGTACTTGGAGGGAAATTTATAGCATTAAAATGCTGATGTTGGAAACTAAAAGAAAGTCTAAAATCAAAACCTAAAGTTAATCCATAGTAAGATTAAAATACAAAGTATGTGAAAGGAAGTAAAAAGAACAGAAACCAATTAAATTAAACACAGCAAGCTATAGAAAATTCTTACATTCAAAAGTTGGTTCATTGAAAAGATTAAGAAAAGTTGATAAACACCTATCAGGAATGAGGAAGTAAGTGGACACAAATTATCAGTACTGGAAATTTTTAAAAAAGGGTATCACCAGAGATTGCAAACATTAAAAGGATAATAAGCAGTTTTATGCCAAGAAATTTGACACCTTACCTAAAATTGGCACTTTTGAAAAAAAACACAACTTGCTAAAACCAGGTAGATATTGCAGAGGATTTTGAATGCCCTTTACCTATTAAATAAACTGAACTTTTACCATAACTTTCTTACAAAGAAAAGCCCAAGCCCAGATAATTTTACTCTTAAATTGCAACAGATGTTTAACAACAAAAAAAATTTGTTTAATCACTTAATTTATACAAACTCTTTTGAAAAACAGAATAGGGAACATTTTTTACTTCATTTTTCAAGGATAACCTAATCCAAATACCAAAACTTGGTATCATTTTTTTCTGAAGAAGCTAGAGACTAACGTCTTATACACAAAACATCATCAAATCAAATCCAGCAATATATAATAAGTGTGACATATCATTTCCAGTTGGCATTTATCCGAAGAGTTCATGGTTAATTTAACATTTAAAAATTAATCAGTGTAATTAAGCATGTTAATAAAATAATTGAGAAAATTTGTAGGTTCATTTAAATATGTGGAGAGAGTTAGAAATATTCAACTGAATTCACTATTTAAAAAAAGTGCAAACTAGAAAAACAAACTTCCATGGTCAAAAAAAAAGCACCTTAAATAATCCTATGGATTACATATTTTACGGTTAAATATTGAATACTTTCATCCTAAGATTAGAAATAAACTAGGATACGAGCCTCATACTTTCCATTCAACATTGTGCTGGAATGTCTAGCTGTTGTAACAAGGCAAATAAATAAATTATATAAAGATGCAAATTTTCCTCTATATATACAGAAGATGATTACATAGAAAGTCTTGAGGAATCTACAGTACACCTTCTAAAACTATTAAGTGGGTTTAGCAAAATCACAATATTAAATATAATGGATTACATTTTATATATGAACAGCTTACTACTGGAAAATAAAATTCAAAAGTTATTCTATATTCATTAGTATTAGGAAACAAATGAGTCGGAATAAATTTGACAAATATATGCAAGACTGTGACAGTGAAAACGCAAAAGCATTCATGAGAGAAATTTTAAGACTTAAGAGATATTCCATGCTTACAAGACGAGTTAATGTTTGGATGTTAATTATCTCTAAATTATTTTATAAATTCAAACATTCAATCATAATCCCAGCAAGCTATTTTGCAGAAGTTGACATGTTACTTATACAATTCATATGTCATTCAAGTAATCAGAGTGTCCACAGCAATATTAAAAATTAAGTAGAAGTAAAAGGAATTGAAACTATCTGCCCATAAAACTTATTACAAGAACTTGAAAAACCAAAAAGCTAAGAAATGATAACTACATCAGTGGAACAGTATAGAGCCCCCACGTACATATTATCATTTGATTTTTGACAGAGGACAGAGCAAGCCAATCAAGAATGGCAAGTGCTTTCATCAAAAGGTACTGCAACAATTGGATATTCATGTAGAAAAAACAATCTTCAAATCTTTCTATACACCCTTAATAAAAACCAATTCGCAGTAGGTCATAAGCCTAATTATAAAAGCTAAAAATAGGAAGGTATAAACTTAATGTTTTCTGTTAAGAAACTGTCTTTCTGGGGATGCCTGGGTGGGTCAGTGGGTTAAGTCTCTGCCTTTGACTCAGGTCATGATCTCAGGGTCCTGGGATCGAGCCCCACATGGGGCTCTCTGTTGAGCAGAGAGCCTGCTTCCCCTCTCTCTTTGCCTGCCTCTCTGCCTACTTGTGATCTCTCTCTTTCTGTGTCAAATAAATAAAATCTTTAAAAAAAGAAAAAAAGAAACTGCCTCTCTGTTTACTCCATTTGGTCTTAGTGGACCTGCCGTTTTATCATTCATGATACCTAAGTACCATGTTTAAGGGGTGGGCATACCACCTGGACCAAACAATCAGAATACCCAACCCTCCTGCCAAAGAGGTTTGCTCACTGAGGAGCATGTGGCTCAAACTTTGGGAAATGTCTCCCCCTCCTCTTCAACTTCTCTTGAGATCTTGATATTGTAGAGTTGTTAAGACACTTATTTATCTCTTACTTACCTATCTTCTTCTTCTTCTTTTTTTTTTTTTTTTAGGATTTTATTTATTTATTTGACAGACAGAGATCACAAGTAGGCAGAGAGGCAGGCAGAGAGAGAGGAGGAACCAGGCTCCCTGTCGAGCAGAGAGCCCAATGCGGGACTCGATCCTAGGAGCCCGGGATCATGACCTGAGCCGAAGGCAGAGGTTTTAACCCACTGAGCCACACAGGCACCCCTACTTACCTATCTTCTTACATACCATCACACCTATCTCCCCTTAGAAGCAGAAATGAGGGATGAGGAGAGCAATGAAGGTACTATTTAGGTCCCTGCATATAAATATACCTAAAATACTCTCTATACTGTCTTTCCCCAAAATGCTTATTTTTCTTAAACTATTCTGAGATGTGTTTCTCTTCCTGGTGTCTCTATGTTTACTGATTAATACAAATAATAAGAGAATAGCTATAAAAGTAACAACATGATCAAAAGTAAAGGAGTATAAAAGAGGATATAATGTGCAGGCTACTGTGTAAATAAGTGTGTGAGGGGAAGAAGGACAGGAATGAAGTGGTTTAAAAATAAGCCTACACAGGTAGATTGCAGCAAATTTGTGAAGGTTTCATTGTATCTTACCAGTTTTCATTAATACCATCACTAGAACAATGACACAGCTAGACATGTATGGTGGGGAAATAATGATAAAGGTAGCTTGTAGAATACATTTGAATACAGGAGAGCTTGGAAATAGAGGAGAGGGTCATCATTAGGAAAATGCTGCCATGATTAACAGATGAGTTACTTAAATGTTAATGAAAGTAATGGTAGAAATGAGAATAGTGATTATTAAAAACAAAACAAACAAAAACAAAACCAAACCCAAAATCCTGAAGTCGAAGACACTAAACTTTGGGAAAATATGTAGAATGTTGAATGAAGGAAGGACCAATCATTTTGAGATTTCTAATTTGAATAATTTAGTGGACGGGAGAACCACTAACAAGAAAAAAATTTCTAAAATAATATTTTAATAGTTTAAAATATAAAATTCAAATATTTCAATAATTTTACCAGCTTTGTATCAATTAGAAAGTAATGCCTATCAAAATTAAAAAGAAAAAAAAGATGTAAAATCTAGTTCAGTTGTACAGTATTGCTGAGAATGAATGAAAAAACAATTATTTTTACCTCTATTAATAGACTGCTCATAGACTGGGCCAATTTCTTTCTGATTGAGGGCAATGGTTTTCTAGTGGACATCCTGCATCAATATGTGTCTCCCCCTCCAACCCATTTTCCACACCATGTTCAGAGTATACTGGTTCAGAGTATACTGGTATTGCTGCAAATCTTTTTTTTTTTTTTAATATTTTATTTATTTATTTGACAGAGAGAGAGAGAGAGAGATCACAAGTAGGCAGAGAGGCAGGCAGAGAGAGAGAGGGGGGAAAGCAGGCTCCTGGCTGAGCAGAGATCCCAATGCAGGGCTCGATCCCAGGACTCTGAGACCACAACCTGAGCCGAAGGCAGAGGCTTAACCCACTGAACCACCCAGGTGCCCCTTGATGCAAATCTTATAATGACAACCTCTAACGGCTCCCTCTTTTCTTCAGAAAAAGGGCCCAACTTAATGTAACCTGCTCAGACCAAACAGAATGACTTTTTTTTGTTCTCATTCTCTGAGCTCCAGGCATACCAAATTCCTTTTCAGTTTCTCAACTCATCATAGTACTTCCTCCTTCCAAGTATTTGTGCATATTCCTCCTTATGCCTGGAATGTTCTTCACCTCTCTCTACCACCATCACCTGGTTACTAAGAATGAGTTCATCATTCCAGTTTCAGCTTCAAGTACCACTTAGGGAAATTTTCTCTGACTTACCAGATCTGTTCCTCTTACTAAGTAATACTATGACATTCCGTATTTCTTCATAGAAGCATTTCTTCTCTATAGATTTTCTTCTATAACTATTTTCACTCTGATTCCATCTCTCATTCATACAGTCAAAGGTATAGTTTAGAGTGACCAAAGACATCTTGGGAATGCACTAAAGAGAAAGCTGTATTGAGGATACATTGAGTTTTGGTTCAGAGAAATTTATTTACATGGTTTGCTGTCACTTCCATGATAGTAGTTATTCCTACATGTCCCTGTGAAGAAATGGCTTCTTGTAATACCCCTACAGAATGTTGTGCAATTGTGACTTGAAAGTAAAGGGCTAAATGTTATACGCTGAAATGAACATGTCCCACAAAATCTGGCACTAGAATTATGTGGGTGGTGGCAAAGGAACAAGGTTTGAAATATAAAAAGCTAGAAGCCAGCCTGTGGAAAATTTTCCCAATCTTTCATCTTAAATATGAAAGGTTTTCTCATATTTGATAACACTCTAAATACTTACATGGCATTGCCTACAGCAAGTTGTGATGCTGAAATAAGCTTTTTAAAATTCAGTAAAAAAAAAAAATAATAATCGCCCCCATTAGAAGAATAAAATTAATTACCGGTTATTCCTATAAAAAAATATTTTAAAATCTTTGTTATGTGAAGAGAAATTCACATTTACTCAAAATATAGAGAAATGTTACATATAATTTTTTTTTTTTAAAGAGTATAAGTGAGTGTGTTTGTTAGGTTATTTTGGTAATCATATGATGCTTAATGAAAGGTCAGTTTTTTTGCTTTGTGAGTATAAGTGCATTCATTATAACAGTATAGGAAGATACTATATATAAACATTACATATGAATGGTAACATGCTAAGTAATGTCAGATCCTTTTAGAAGACAATGATCAGGATTCCACTGTCATTAGCATCATCATTACTATTTACCTCCTTCAAAGGAGGAAATGAGAAGTAGCTCTGTGTTTTCCACTAAAGGTCCCACTCCAAACTCAGACATTCCAGAAACACAGTATTCTGGAATATTTAAAGTCACCTTTGGTTTTTGCAGGGGTTATACCCTCAGTTTTTTCCACCTTTTCCATATTCAGACAGCATTCATCAAATAATGGTTAGTGAAAGGCAAGATGGAACATTCCATATTGTTGTTTTCACAGTCATCATTCTTTTCTCTATTTTTAAAATGATCTTTTAGTAAACAGACAACAGTTTATGGTTATATCTCTCTACCTAGCAATTCTTTTCTAAGCTAGTTATAATTGCTAGAGCAAAGGAAACAATTGTAAAAAAAAAATGCAACCTACAGAATGGAAAAAAATATTTGCAAAACATATATTCAAAAGAGGTTAATGTTCAAAATATAAAAGGGATTTCTACAGCTCAATAAAAAAACTCAAATAATCTGATTTTAAAATAAACTTGTATAGATAATTCTCCGAAGAAGACATATGAATGGCATTCTTGTATATGAAAAAATACACAGAGATGCTCAACATCACTAATACAAAAAATGCAAATAATCATCACAATGAGATCACCTCACACCTGTAGGGCATCTTTTATGAAAGAAAAAAAAGATAACATCTGTTGGTGATGATTTGGAGAAATCAAAACCCTTGTGCACTCTTGATAGACATGAAAAATGATGCAGCTACTGTGTTAAAAAGTAAGTTCATTCCTCAAAAAATTAAACATAGAAATACCATGTGATCCAGCAATCTCATTTCTGGGGATATATATTCAAAAGAATTGAAGTCAGGATCTCAAGGAGATGGCTCTATTCCCAGGTTCACTGCAGCACTATCCACAGTAGCCAAGACATGGAAACAATGTAAATTCCATGAATGATAAAATGAAAAAAGAAAATGTGGTATATTCAGAAAATGAAATATAATTCAACCTTTAAAATCTGAAGGAAATTCTTTTATATGTGACAATATAGGATCTGTATCATATTATGTTAAGTGAAGCAAGCCAGTCACAGAAGGACAAATACTGCATGATGCCACTTACATGGGGAATAAAACATATTCAAACTCAAAGAAACAGAAAGTAGAGTGGTGCTTGCCAAGGAATGGGGAGAGGTATGATTGGGAAAGTGCTGTCTAAAGTGTATTGGTATGCATGATGTACAAAGATATGCTGTTCAGCATTGTGCCTACAGATACTAATACTATATTATGCACTTGAGAATTTATTGTGGATAAATCTCAAGTTAGGTGTTCTTATTAGAGAAGAAGGAGGAGGGTGGGGAGGAGGTGAAGAAAAAAAGGAAGAGAGAAAGGGAGAGTATGAAGGAGGAGGAACATGTGAAGCAAGGAAGAAGAAGAGGAAGAAGTAGAAGATGCAATAGAGCTACACCCTCTCCTTCTGACTCCCAGGAACCCTTGATCTAGAGGGACAGTATGGGACTTTTAGGTTGGTGGTATATTCTAAGCTAGTCAATTACCAGAGGATTGGTGGGAAATGCTGACTAAAGGAATGATCCTGCATTGAAATAGAAGGGGAAAAAAAAAATCTAATGTAGCTCTTGAACTTGGAGGATCTGACTCAACATGAACATACACACAAATAAGATTAGCTGAATGAGCCAAGTACTACTGCTTTTCTTTTTTTTTAAACTGTGAACATTTCCATCCTTATATTCAGCAAATTGTTGAGTAAACTATATTACATCTTTAGCTTTCTATAATTATAGTATTACTTTTATGCACTTCTGAATTCCATAGCAATTTATTTCTAGAAATGCGTTGTAAATTAATGTGATGCTAAATGGGATGTGAGTTCAGAAAAGGCTCCTTAGATTTCTAAAATTAAAATTCAACTCTTATGAAACTAAAGCCTGTCTTTAAGCAAACAAAGTAAGTAGACACCAACCTGGGTAAATTTGAAGGCTAACAGATGGCTCCTGTGCTACATGAAATATTAGCATCACAGAAATCTGCATTTTTAATATTAGATCTTCTTTTCCAAAATGAGTTGGGGACCAACTGCAGAGAGAAGACAACCAACTTTTATCTCTCAAAATCCATTTAACATAGTGTGACCCAGGACCCGGAAAAATATAACGGGGTAAGAGTTGGCAAGGGAATACTTCATTAATACTTCTATACACTTTTTTATTCTCAGATTAGATAGTGATAACACTGAAAAGAGAGAACAAAATCAGAACAGTGAGAGATAAAGGACAGGCAAATTTTGTTGTTTCCATCTTTAAGGGCAGAGGGAAGGAGAAAAGAAGGGAAAACAGGAGAAAGGAAAGGTCTGATCACACTATCTGTAAGAGAAGAACTATCTTTTTTTTTTTTTTTTAAGATTTTATTTACTTATTTGACAGAGAGAGACAAAGTGAGAGAGGGAACACAAGCAGGGGGAGTGGGAGAGAGAGAAACATGCTTCCTGCCACACGGGGAGCCTGATGCAGGGCTCGATCCCACAACTCTGGGACCATGACCTAAGTAGAAGGCAGATGCTTAACAACTGAGCCACCCAGGTGCCCCAAGAGAAGAACTATCTTAAATGAATTGTACCTGCACCAAAATCACACATTAATCTCTGCTAGCTCAAGATGGTGAAGGTAGCAGATCCATTTTTAAAAGCCCAAAGTATTCCTATAGCAACCCAAAGAACAAAACAAACAAATTATATTTTTTGACTTCTAGAAGTAGTTCATGCATATTCATGCTCCTTTAAGTCTTCCAAATGAGTAAATAACAGGCAGTTTTATAGTAATTACTGGATTCCAATATTTATAGAAAACTGACCACCATGAATACATAATTATTCTATTATGTCCACTCTAATAAATAGAAAGCCTATTTATTCATTTACCAAGACACAAAATTTTTTTCTTCCTTGCTGTACAGAATTGAACTGAAACACTTAGTGAAGAAACATGTGGGCAGAATTTATATCTTAGAGAAATTATATCTGTACAAGATTAATATACTTAATTTTGATGAAAGTGTACAGAAATGAATAATCTACTTCATTAATAAAAACCAAATTTGGCTTAACATAGAAGGATTTCATAAAGTAACTTTATGGACATGAACACATTTATAATTCTTACAAACTTCACTCTGAGAATCTGAGACTATGTAACAATGTTTACCTTGGTCTTTATAAAAAGTAATTACATATTCAGTTATGTCATTTATTCTTGATGGAATGATGGGGGCACTGTGATTACTCTCTTGAATAGGACTTGGGAAAATTTAACAAAACTTGTAAGAAGGATTATTTTTCTTTGATTATTTTATTGAAATGAAATACAGTAATGCGATGGAGTCATTTTTATACATTACTTCAAAATTAAAATTGATGGGTATGTTTTTGTTAAAACAAAGCAAAACAGAAAAGAGAGTATGGTTCATAATTTTTTTGGGGAACGAATGTCCCAGTTATTTATGTTACATATAGTAGAATTGGCAAATGGAGATTTTAGAAAAACTGAATAAAACAATTCACACATTTTCTCTTAGTATGTTATGTCAACAACTAACTACTCACCCTCACGCACCACTTGTAGTGTACCTGCCACGTTCTCGTGCTTTCTATACGTTAATTCACTTAATCCTATGGAGTAGGCTTGAGGATTATTGTTATTTTACAGGTAAAGACACGGAGTTATGGAAAAGTACAAACCCTAAGCCACATAGCTGAACTAAAATTCAGGCCTCAGCAGACTAGTCGGGTGCTTAACCATTATGCTCTCGCACTTCTCACAGCACAGTTTCAATGGACCGAAGATGAAGTCGAAGGCAGAAATGGAACCAGAAGTAGTCCATAAAGACAGGATGACTCTACAGCAGTTCCAAGTAGGCAAAGAGAGGTTTAGGGCAATTGTTAAACCTTCAAATTTCTAATGTAAGTCCTTGACATGGTCTCTTAAATTCCACGGTAATCTTTAGTGAAAAATAAGCTTCTAAGTACTACTATTGGCTTCATTTCACATTTAAGGAAACTGAGACTTAAAATGGTTTGTCGACTTGCCCAATATTGCACAGTAGGTGCCAGCACTCAGTCTTAAAACACAATGACAAATCAGGGCATACTCTTAACCACAACAATATACACTTTTGTTTTCTGCAAATAATTTCATCTTTCTGATACTTGGTTTCCCCTCAGGGTAGGGAAAATACTAATTTAGAGTAACTCAATATTTCAGGCTGACATTTCCATGGTTACAAACATCATATATTTAATGACCACATGGAGCAGTTAGTTTTGTGGTGCACTTGCAAAGGTATGTCCTTAGTTACAAGGGAGAAGTGTGTAAATGCGCTTATTGATAAAACTAATTTTTACCAGATCACCCACCAATTAGGATGGTATGTAAAAATTAAGAGCCCAAAGAACTTAGTCATGATATACTTTTTAAAACTTATTTATCCAAATAGAAAATATTGATCTTTGGAAATGTAATTTCCTGAAACATATTTAAAATGTAATTAATATTTTATCTTATTAGAGGTAGCTGCGATCTAGTAGATAAGGATTCTACCAAGGTTTTATGCTTATTTGGTGATTTTAGAGCTTAAAGATATTGACCTAATGAATTAACTTTTGTGTTAGATACTCTCCTTTTTTTCCCCTCTGTCTCTGTCTCTCTCCCCCCTTAAATCTCTTACAATCTACTATAGAAAAAGGAAATCATTGAAAATAAGGAACTATTCCTGGAGTAGTATGGTGAGTCAAGAATGAGTACTTGTTTTTCATTTTTCCAAAGTCGATATGAAATGTGCTGAATTCCTTGGAGAAAACAACAACTGCCTAAAAGCAAGGGCCATTATATCTTTAAGCATATAATTTACTTTACAAATGTATGCAATGCATATTCGCCATCCTATGGGAATGTAACTAAACACATACACTTGGGAATTTTGTTTCATTTCAGCAGAAAACTGGAATATTGATGTGTATTCAAATTATCCATTACAGGAAAAAAAGTCTCCAAATAAGACTAGAAACACATATAATTCTTACAGTCAACACTGAAGGAAGTATTTCAATACACATTCTTTGAAAAATGTGCCAAAAGTTTCAGTTATTTGTCTCACATACAGTAAAACTGGCAAGTGGAGATTTTAGAAGAGCTAATAAAACAATTTACACATTGTCTTAAATAATTTCGTAGTTGCACACTTATTCATTCAATGTATTTTTCTATTTACAGATGCATAAAGACAATCTCAATCTTTTTTCTTTTTACTATTACATTTTGATTTTCCTTTTCATTTAAATATAGCATCATCCATCCCATTCCTAGAGATGTCATAATTGTGGATTCAAACATTGCTGAGTTTCAAGAAACAAGGAAGATCATGAGTCCTTGCTTACCCACTCTGAACATGGGAAATGTTGCTGAGAAAAGTCAGTATGATGTAATGTTCAGTAATGCTCTAAGTATGGGATTAACATATTGGTAATACCCATGATTCATTACTTTTTTAGCCACAGTAAGAGAATTACCCTTGAGGGAAAAAAAAAAGACAGATGTGAGATGTCTCAAAGTGTTTAGTCCTGTCTTCTTTAGTAAATCTATGAATTTGAAAGAGACAAAAATTATATTAGCATTAGTAATAGTAGCTAAAATTTATTAAGGGCTTATTATATACTAGGCTTGTGTTGAGACTTTTAAATGTATAATATAATTACATTTACTCTCTAAATAATAGCATTATTAATACTTTCTATAATTTAGAGAAACATTTGTAAAAAATAAAATTAAAACTGAAGTAACAACATGCCTTTCACCAAAGAGGTGTGATTCAAATTCAAAACGTCTGGCTTTAAACTCTCTAATCTTAGTATATATTATTTTAGTTAATGACCATGTGGGTAAATTAAATAAGCCTTATTTAGTTATGTATTTATTTGTTTAAGAGAGAGAGAGTATGCAAGCAGGGAGGAAGGGCAGAATGAGAGGGGGAAGGAGAATCTTAAGCAGGTTCCATGCCTAGATTGGAGTTTGATCTCATGACCCTGAGATCATGATCTGGACCAAAATCAAAACTTGGATGCTTAGCTGACTGGGCCACCCAGGTGTCCCTAAATAAGCTTTTTAAATGGCTATTAAGCCTTCAATAAGATATAGTGAGCTATGGTGAGTGCAAAGTGTGATAAGTTCAAGTTATTGTCCTTTAATCAAATATAGTTATTTGAAAATAGTTTCATGATATAAGATTACAGGATTAAACATAAAACTGAGTGATAATATAAACACTATGGACCTATCTAAAAAATACAGTATATAGAGCATACTGACTTCTTTACTGGAGAGGGTATAGAGTTAAAATTGTAATATAATTATAAAATATAAGTTACAGTACAAGTAACCATATAGAAATCCCAAGTTAAAATGTATTCGTAGTATAGGGGGAGGAGTTAAGATGGTAGAAGAGTAGTGAGACCCTAAGCTTATTTTGTCCCTCTAACACAGCTAGGATAATTATCAAATCATTCTGAACATCAAAGAAATCAATCAAGGTCTTAGAGAACAGGAACTGCAAGTCTACAAGCAGAAAAACGACCACCTTTTAGAAGTTAGGAGGTGTGGAAAGTTGACTTGGGGAGATATAACTATGAAGACCCAAAGCTGTGGGTATCCAAAGCAATCTACACATTTAATGCAACCCCTATCAAAATACCACCAGCATTTTTCACAGAGCTAGAACAAACAATCCTAAAAGTTGTATGGATTTACAAATGACCCTAAATAGTCAAAGCAATCCTGAAAAAGAAAAAACTGGAAGGATCACAATTCTGGATTCTAAGCTATATTACAAAGCTGTAATCAATAAGACAGGGTAATGGCACAAAAGCAGACATAAAATTCAATGGAACAGAATAGAGAACCCAGAAATGGACCCACAAATACATGGTCAACTAATCTTCCACAAAGTGGAAAATAACATCCAATGGAGCAAAGACAGTCTGTTGAACAAATGGTGTTGGAAAAACTGGACAGCCACATGCAGAAGAATGAAACTGGACCACTTTCTTATACCATATACAAAAGTAAATTTAAAATGGATGAAAGACCTAAATGTGAGACAGGACACCATCAAAATCCTAGAGGGGAACATAGGCAGAAACCTTTTTGACTTTGGTCACAGGGACTTCTTATTAAACACATCACCAAGGCAAGGGAAACAAAAGCAAAAATAAACTATTGGGACTTCGTCAAGTTAAAAAGCTTTGACACAGTGAAGGAAACAATCAACAAAACTAAAAGGTAGCCTATGGAATCAGAGAAGATATTTGCAAATGACATATGAAATAAAGGGTTAGTAACCAAAATCTAAAAATAACTTATCAAACTCAACACCCAAAATGCAAATAATCCAGTTAAGAAATGAGCAGAGACAAAAATAGACATTTTTCCAAAGAAAACACATAGGATGCTCAACTTTATTAATCATCAGGGAAATACAAATCAAAACCACAATGAGATACCACCTCACACCCGTCAGAATGGCTAAAATTAACAACACAAGAAATAATAGGTGTTGGCGAGGATGCACAGAAAGAGGAACCCTCTTTCATTGCTGCTGGGAATGCAAATTGTTGCAACAAACTGGTGCAAACTCAGGGACAACAGTACAGAGGTTCCTCAAAAAGTTAAAAATAGACTTTCTCTATGATCCAGGATTGCACTACTAGGTATTAACCCAAAGGATAAAAAAAAAATAATAATAATAATAATAATAATAATACAGATTTGAAGGAATACACACATCCCAATGTTTATAGCAGCATTATCAATAATAACGAAACTATGGAGAAAGCTCAAATGTCCCTCAACTGATGAATGGATAAAAACAATGCTGTATAATATATATATGTATATCCATATCCATATAAAAATATCTTATGATCTCACTCATATGTGGAATTTAAGAAAGAAAACAGAGGGACATACTGGAAGGGGGAAAAGGAAAAAGAAAAAAACTTGAAGCCTTTGAGGGTTGATGGAGGGAGGTGGGTAGGATATAGGTTAGATGGGTGATGGGTAATAAAGAGGGCCCTTGTGATGAGCACTGGATGTTATATAAATGATGAATCACTGAATTCTACTCCAGAAACCAATATTACACTGTCATGTTAAGTAAAATTTAAATATAAAAAAAATTAATGTATTAGCTGTATATTTGTCAGGGGAAGAAAAATTTTAAACTGTCCTCTCCATTTCAGGGCTGATATTCATTTTAACATAGAGTATATTTAAGTAACTACTAATTTTCCTACCCAGTTAATAGAATCTATTACCAAGCATTTTTTTTTAAGATTTTATTTATTTACTTGACAGACAGAGGTCACAAGTTGGCAGAGAGGCAGGCAGATAGAGAGGGGGAAGCAGGCTCCCCATTGAGCAGAGAGCCCAATGGGGGTGGGTGGGGCTTGATCCCAGGACCCTGAGATCATGACCTGAGCCAAAGGCAGAGGATTTACCCCACTGACACCCAGGTGCCCCTATTAACAAGCATTATTTTGATCCCAAACTTAATAGAATATCTCACCTACTATACACTCCTTGTTCCCAGTAAGGTTATATATATCATAAAAGATAACATACGTGTTACTAAAGCAAACCTTGCTGAGAGGTGCTTGAACAAAAGGACAAGGCATTGAAGGAAGAGGAGACTTACTTAAGAAGAAAACCACACAGCTAAAAGCAGGTATATTTGAAAATAAAAAAAAAAGAAAGAAAAACAGGTATATTTGAAAAACTTAGAAGAAATATGGGGATATAGTAAAATTTGGTTATCTAAAAATTGAATGAATTAATTAATGACTGAATGAATGAAATAAGAAGTACCTTACAGAAAACAATGGGCTATGTGTGCTAGAAAATAAAGAATTTGCTATCTCAATTCTCTGTACCCCAAATCCAGTCATTTCACCTGGCCCACCCACAAGGAAAGCAGTGATAGTTCATTCCAATAGAAGTGACAGATTTAGCAAATAAAACTACAGGATCTAAAATTTTAATTTCAGATAAATTACAAATAAAAGATTTTTAAAAATTATTAGTATAAGTATGTCCCATGCCTTATTTTTTGTTATTTAGAAGCGACAATGAAAGATGCCTGGGTGGCTCAGTTAGTTAACCACCAGCTTTTGGCTTAGGTCGTGATCCTAGGATCCTGGGACTGAGTCCCTCATCAGGCTCCCTGAGCTTCTCCCTCTACCTTTGCCACTCTCATTCTTTCTCTCTCTGTCTCTCTCTCTCTCTGCCATGAATAAATAAAATCTTTTAAAAAAAGAAATTATAATGAAATAACATTATAAATAATAAAATAGGAATTAGTCACTATTTGAAATTTTCATTTAACTATGTGTCCTATATTTTACCATGCAAGCCTATGCTCCAATGCCTTGACCATTCCATCCCTTGGTTTTCCTAAATGTTCCCAATCCCCTCTGCATACTTCCTTCTAATTATACAGAAAGGATATTGATATGGAGAGAAGAAAACTTTGAGAAACTATTTTTTGAATTTAGAAAAGCTTTATAAAAGCTCATTCTGATTTCAGCTTGACATTTAATTAGTCGTGGAGAAAAAAAATGAATACAAGTTCTTAAAAAATAATAAATAAAAAATAAACAAAAATAAATAGATAAAAATTTTAAAGAATAAAAAATAAATAAAATAATAAATAAATAAATAAATACACTATTCATTATTTTATTTATTATTTATTATCTCTTTCTTTCCTGAAAGAGAAGGAAAGGAAGGGAGGGAGGGAGGGAGGAAGGCAGGCAGGCAGGAAGAATAGAAATGAGGAAAGAACCAAGAAAGGAAAGGAGAGAAGAAACAAATGAAGTGAGAATAAATGTTGAATTTGGGAAGATGTTTACTGATAACCTTACAAAGCAGCACTCTCCAATAAAAATAGAATGTAAGCCACAATTGTAATTTTTCAACTTTTCGTTTGTCATATAAAGAAAAATAAAGAGAAACAGTAAAATAGTTTTTATCAGTATCTTATTTAACTAAATATATCTAAAATATTATCATTTTAATATATAATCAACATGAAATTCATTAATAAGATATTTTGCTTTGTTAGGTACAAACTGTTAAAAATCCAGTAAGTTTAAACTAAGCTGCATTTGAAGTGTTTGATAACCACAAAAGACCCCATCAGACAATGTAGCTCTAGAGAAACACTATTGTAACTGGAGATAAAATTCATACATAGGAGAGTAAAAGTGGTGGGGAAGGAAAGACGGTTGGTTATATAAATATCAGAAGATCTAATAGGAAAGTTCTTAACAAATAGCTATTACTAGCTAATTAATTAATTAATTATTATCATTCATTCATTCAACTTTTACAGAGGTCTGTAACTCTGACAGTTGAGAAGCAATCTTTTTATCACAAGAAGTAACACTGTGTAGCAGACTATGTGTAGTATAACTGAGAAGGACATTTCCCAATTTTCTGCTTATTAGATTGGCAAAAATTAAGAAACATGGCAATAAAAAGCACTGGTTAGGTTGTGGATCAACATTATATACATACCCTAAGTGAGAATGAAAACTGAAGCCATCACTTTGAAAAATAATTGGGCATGATTTTAAAAATTTAGAGATACTCATACTGTAAGGTACAGCAATGCCGTCATTAAAACAGGTCACTGCAGCTTTTCCAATGAGTCCCCTGTATAATTTATTGTGCTACATCAACTTTTTCTTTTCCTTCAAAAACTTAAGGCACAGATGCCTTCTCTCTGCCTCTGTTCAAGTTGTTCCCTATTAATTCTTTGCTTTTTTCCCTCTTTCCCCCTTCTCTATGCCCAAATCCCATGTACACATTAAGATCAATTTAGCCCATAAAAGAAGTATTTATTCAAAAAATGTTTAGTGAGTAGCCACTATGTGTCACATATTTGGAGCACAACAGTGGACTGGGTAACTATGTCCACTATCCCTGTGCTTCTTGCTTTCACACATAGATGCACGCACACTTCCTATTCAAGATGCTAAGCTTCCATACATCACAGCCCATGTTTGAATTATCATTCTATCATACTCAGTTTGTAGCCAAGCACCTCACTATGCTATTAACAGGGCATGAATAAATGCTGAGCAAACAGGCACAGTCATCAGTTGCTAAATATCTTTCTCCTGTATTGCAAGGTTCTTAGCGCCTCAAGGGGAGTTTGGGCTGGAGCTCCTCTGCTTTCTCCACCACCCTCTTCCCTGCACAAAAGCCCAGTTGCCCCTCATCTTTCTCCATATTGACTAATTTGGGGAACCTGGGCATTTCTCATAAGAAATCACTGTACACACAGACCTTGAGAATCTGAAGGCACATTATAAATCAAGATTAGGGACAAGCAACTTCCGTAGTGTAAATATATAAAGAAAACATACTGTTTATGTTACTTTAATGAGTAATAGTAACATTTAAAGAATGCATAGAGTAAAAATAATTGAAGTTTTTCTATGTGACAGCAATACTTTCTTCTACATGAGTCTCTGAATTTCTAATCATTTACACAGGATTTTTTTAAACTAGTAATGTGTTTTCTACAATACTGTCAAACTCTTGTTCCATGGCAGTAAAAACTGCTTTTCAGAAAGTTGATGCTAATTTACACACACACCAGTTGTCCATGAGACTGTTTATGTCTTCCAATCCACACAGGGAAGATTTTTATCTTTTTAGAATGTTTGCTGCATTAGACAGCAAAAAAACAAAAACAAAAACAAAAAACAACAACAAAAAAAAAACAAACAGAACCAAAAAAAGGGTTCTTTTATGTTTTTAAAACATTTTTCATTCTCTTATAACTGAAGTTCAACTATTTTTATATGCTTATTATTCTTTTGTAGTTCTTATACTTTGAAATTTCTTTACCACTATTGACCATTAAAAAAAAAATAAAAAAGACCTGGGTGTTTTTAAAATTCTTTAACTTCTGTACTTTTGAAAAGTACTTCCCCAGTTTTTTTTATTTATCATTTTATTTTGCTAATAATGACTTTTTGATGTATAAACGTTTGTAAATTTTAATTCGAGTATATTGATCTTTCCCTTGGTGATTGTCTCTGTTGCTTTCATACTTTAAAAGTTTGTTTATGCTTAGAAGTCCACAGATCACAAAAAGTAATTATCTAAATTGTCATTACATTTTAAGATTTTCGCTTTACATTTACCCTACATTGACTTTTCAATGAATTTAGCTTCTGTGTTTCCCTCTTGAATTTATTTTGGTATATGATGGGAAATGAAGATCTAAATTATAGTCTCTACCTAAAAAGTAGCGATTATGTTCAGGCCTGTTTATTAAGTAATCCTTTTGCAAATGGTTTGTGGGATTTTCTCAATTCTATACATGGAATTTGCATACATGTGATTACACATATGTGCCTGTGTTTTCTACTCATTCTTATCTGTTTTGATATTCTTGTGTATATTGTTGTTTAACGTATTGTGCCTTTCTAATATGTTCTAAAATGTAGACTATGCTTCAGTGTATTTTATATGCATTTTCAAATACATCTTAAAACATGTTTAGAGTCACCTAAGTTCTATAAATCTTTTATGCTGTGTTGGCATTTTCAGTGTCTGATTTTGTAGAGAGTCAGCATTTTAGATAGGTTTTTTTTTTTCTAATTATTTCCTCAATGGAATCATTGATTTATTTAATTATTAACACACAGATTTAGAAACAATTTTAAAAGCATCTTTTGGCAGTTTAAACAAATAATGATTTATATCGCTATAAAATAACATGAAGCCCTAAAAAACCAAACTTTCCTTTCTCAAAAAATCACTAAATGAAACTTTACTATTCTCTAACCTACAAAACAGCTTCAAATTTGACTTACAGATCTAAAATATGCCCATAAACAGGTCACTTGAAACCTCTGCTGAGTCTAGTAGCACCCTGGCATCCATGAAATGATGTTTTTTGTTTTTAAAAACACTAACATGTGACTCTCCAGTATTTTTCCAATAGAATGATTGTTTATGGGTGCTAAGGAGTGACTGAACAGAACTCAATGTCTATGTCACTAAGTAGTGACAGGACCACAACGATGGGAAAAGAGTCACTGCTTTACATTTATACCATTCTGAGGAATAATGGAGAATCAAGGCGGAAAAGGTATGGGTGGGGAACAAAACTAAGGAAAGGAAGCTGGGAAAGATGTGGAAATGACAGGTGAGCAGGAGGGAATGGTATAAGTGGGCATTTGAAAGGTTCTGATGAGATCTTCTCATCAGAGGATACCTAACCTAACACTCTCTGTGTCTTTCACAACTTCAGACATCTATGCCCATCCGCGAAAGGGAAGAGAATGAAAAAATGAGGCATAGTGTCTTGTTATGTAGATGTTTTATTCTAACAAGGAGTGCTTCATTTAAATATAATGCTGTTTGCTTTGTGCAAAACTGAAACTGAAACATTTGTAAAGGTTTCTTTGTACTGTTTCTAATCTATAATTTAACAGATTTGTTCCACCAGAATAAACATTTGCTGAATGTCATGGAAATGGTTTTAAAAAGTAGAATGTCAGCAAGATCGCCTCTGAACACAACAGTTGAACAAGGCAGCACCTGTATGCTGAAATACACAGACGTACCCACAAAATGGGCAATGTTTCAGATTACAGTCAGTGTCAAAGCCATGGTTGTATTCTTTCAAATGCTTTTATTTTTTTCAGTCTTTAAGACATGCCTTCAAAACTTTCCTCATATTCTGCATAAGTGAGGAGCATTAATCACCAAGTCTATATGCCCATTTGTCCAGAATTGTTGCCTATGATCCATCCTTTGAATAACTTATACCCTGACCTTTCTGATCAATAAGATGAATGATAAAGGCAAAGGCTTGTGGTTTACATCTTCGTGGAAGTTGCCATCTCCTCTGAGTAGTTAAAATAAATAATTCCTTTAGTATTATTCATTGCCTCCTGCAAGCTCTATTTGTATGTGTGTGGGCGCGAGATGTACTGCATCTTCTTACCTTTGATGTTTGGTCTTGTTTTGGGGCTGCTCTTTTGACAAGCTTTCAAAAGCCCCCTACTACGAATGTCGAATTAAGTACCCTTATGAATATGCATGAACATAAACCTCATATACTCATTTTGGTGGCTACTTACTGTGCTGGGTTGCCCTGGAAGCCATTCCAAATGGTTTTGATTTTGCGTTTGAGATTCTTAATGGTGGTAATTATCTGTTGCAGCCATGCAGTACCAAATATGATGCGTGTTAGAGATACTTTAAAAAATAATAATAAAAACGACTAAAGATGTTAATTCCCACATTTTAGTTCCTACAGGGCAATTAGCCCCTAGTAATGATGTTTATATTTATATGCAAATGTTTCAGGAAAAATGAATCTTAACAGAGACTTCATTTCATATCAATACGATTGGGGGATGAGAGCATTCCATCTGTCTGTAGAAAATGCCTGCCATTAGCTCTACATGTAGCCTATTTCTGTAATAGAAACTATTTAATCTTAAGTAATTCATTCTTCATTTTGTGTTATTTTCCCTTCCTTCTGTTCTTTTATTAAGACTCTTAACTAATGTACAGTACGTACGGCTCTTCAGGGCCCACACATAGGTAGCTTGCCACATTTTCTTCTGAGTATCATCTGTTCTTTGAACTATTACCTAATACCCTCACTATTCCTCATTTTGGGATAATAATTGAATAACCAGAGCAGGCTTCTCAAGGGACACTCACTTGTTAATATCCTCTGTTTTAGGGATTGCGACAACATGCAAGATAGAAATATAACGAAGAAGTGAAGTTCTTCATGATGGCTTTAGCTTTTGACTAGCTTCTGGTCTTTGGAAACTAAAGCTTACGGCTGTATCATGAACTCCCTGTTCAGAATTAGGGAACAGGTTCAGTGTAGAGTCAACCTCTGATTGCAATCTAAGACAATCTCTTAATACAGAGGGATGCTTAATAACAAATACTTTTTCTGTACTCCCTTTGCCTCTGCAAGACATTTTAAACTATCATTTGACAATTCAGTTATTTAATGTCATGTGATATACTGCTCGCTTATCCTCGATATGTTCTATTGCAGAGGAATAAAATGCACAACCATTAGGCCATTTAGGAGTTATTTGTTAGGTGTTTCAAAGACAGCAAATAATAGTTCCTTTTTAAGCCACCCAAAATGGAGAATCTCTAAATCCATGATTACATAAAACAAAATTGTGATGTGAATATAGAACTCTAAAGGTCTGCCCCTTACTATGAAAACACTGGAGAGTTAGCTGAGGATAATGAGGGGGGAAAAAAAAAAAAAAAAAGGAAAAACAAAAAAACAAAATCAAAGAACAGTATATAAAAAAATTAAGGTATATTTATACCACCTCCACCTCTATAACAGACATTCCCTAAGAATAGTAACATGTAAAGGCAAGGGTAGAATTCGGTAAATCTGCTCTCCTTAACCAAATTCAGGTAAATGGAAATGACCCACAACTTTAGTAGGAAAAAATGCAACCACCTGACATCTGTTTATATATTTTTTCCCTTTAACCTAGAACAAACAAGTAAGGAAGGCAATCCAGATTTTCTAAATAAGAATCAAACGACACAAATAACAACATATTTCAAAACACAGATGCTCACTGTCACTCACAGTCAAAATCTGGAATGAAAGAATCTGGGAAAGGGAGAAATTCAGCATCCTGCCATAGGAAAATCTCATTAGAATCTCTAGAGATTTATCTGTCACTCTGACAGGATAATTTGATTTTAAATTCCATCACTACTAGCCCTAATTTTTAAAATTAAATTGGAAAAAAAAGTGACTTATCTTTCTCCCATATAATGAATAATAGGATAATATAAATCAAAATCAAGGGTGCTATTAATCAAAAATCACAAGAAAAAAGATCTGAAAATTTTTAGGGTGTGAGGAAAGTAGAAAAGTTTCCCTCCCTCATTCCCACCCACCCATTATGAAACCAGAGTGAAGATCAGTTAAAAGAGATTCCTTAGGAGGTTCAATTTAGAGATTTGAAAGTTTTCTTATCAATGCAGAATTTTAATACTTTCTCAAAAAGTCTGGTCTCTTTCAAAAGAGCAGCACTTACTCAACCCCTCACCGAGCCCATTTAGTGCCTTATTTTCATAATTCATTCTTGAGTAAGAGTTTTCAGAAAGCAGATAAAACATATTAAAATGTCATAAACATGCCCTTACTTTTAGGTGTTACAGTTAGTATCTCAAATCATATAAATCATACAGAAGTCCAGTTCTTTCTCTTCCCATGTTTCAATAAAAGAAAAATAAACAATTTCATGCCAGTGACAGATGAAAGTAATGCCACTTTCAGAAGCTGACCTACCAGAAGATCATCGCTTGCTTTTTCAGTTGTGTTTCTACACAGCACCTTGGAATTCAGGTATTCTCAGTTCCATAGTGATCATCAAACTACTCATTAAAAAGAAGAGTCACATCCTGACAAAACTGGAACAGAGCACTGTATCTTGAGAATTGCTTTTCACATTTCCAGGTGACACACTCCATACACTTCCCAAATATTAAAATTTCTAAAGAATGAAGGACTTAATGTCAACCTGCTTGTTAGGGAATCAGGTTCGTGAAAGGTGAGCCGAAGAATTTTTTAATATGAAGTCGAGAAGTCAGAGGCGCCTCTCTTTCAGTCTCTTCATTTAGCACAACCAACTCTGATTGGTTCATCTTCCAACAGAGTTCTCTCTTGTAACATTTACTTTCTCTTTAGGAAGGTTTGTTTCTCACGTGGGTACCTGTCACACTTGGAGTCCTACTTCCAAGTTTTTCCCTGCCATATTTCTTCTAGGTAAATGAATGAAGAGACAAGCTGTGTCCCATTACTTATTAAAACATCATTGTGGCTTCCCAGGAAATAGGCCAAGTCCAAAATAGTCTCTCTCTTAATTGAAAGTTAGAACCAAAATGCTTCATACAATTTCATGTTTGAACATGTTGGAACATCATGATTCTACTATTTGGGACATCAAGATATTGAAACATTAAACATATTTGTATTATTAAAAATGATCACATTTTCTACTTGTTAGCCTAGCAAATAGAGTCTTTTGATAAAACTTCTTGATATTTAACATGTGTGCATACTCATCCATTTATATACACATGTGTGCGGATTGTATAAAATCTCATAAAAGTGGTGATGGACCTGCCACCAAAATATGAATTAAGGAAATCTGAGTGAGAACTGTAAATTAACTTCTCTCCAACTTATCCTGAAAAATCAATTATAATTATTTTAAACGATGGCCTCTTACGTTTTCCATATTTTAGAAGATTAAAGAAGGTACTTACCTTACAAAATTACTAAGATTCCTCTCTCATTCATGTGATTACTCAGGACACATGCCTGATTCCTCGTAAATAGTGTAGCCTTAGTAGCAACTTCCCACCTGTTGCAAATTTAAAATTGAGATCTTTTTAATACAGAAAAAAACAGTTTTCAAGTTTTATATTCATTTAGTTGACAAACTTTCAAAAATGTAAGTACACACACCTAAGATTTGGGTGCTAAGTCATCCTTCACAAACTCTTTCCTTTTTTTCTAGAAAATATACTATTATTTTAAAGATATAACAAGGAAAATAGAAAATATATTATTACTATATATAATAAAACCCAAATGATGTAAAGTACTATGAAAAAACCACATAAAGATATATAATCTTGGGGCGCCTGTATGGATGGCCTCAGTGGGTGAAGCCTCTGCCTTTGGCTCAGGTTATGAGTTCAGGGTCCTGGGATCAAGCCCCCCATCAGGCTCTCTGCTCAGCAGGGAGCCTGCTTCCCCCTCTCTCCCTGCCTGCCTCTCTGCCTACTTGTGATCTCTCTTTCTATCAAATAAATAATTTTTTTTAAGATATATACTCTTAAAATGCCTTCATCAGAAATGTTCAGCTCTTATTTTCAGGAACAAACTCCTCAAGGATTTCACCTTCACCCTGAATATAGCTGTGACAAGCTAGTCAAGGTCCACCGAATCCAATTAGAGCAGTTTTCTGGGAAAGAAATTGTGATTCTTGACAATATTAGGGCAAAATACTGGAAACTGTTTTAACCTTAAGGAGGGCAGTAGTAGCTACAATCATCTTTAGTCTGTGGCTTAAAATTGTGTCATCAAGCCATAGGAGGCCCAATATATTTAGCAAGCTCTACTGGAAGCAGTCATTGGGTGTTCTATACTACAAGTCTATAAATTTTCTATATTCTGAGGTGGCTCCGTGGCACAATGGATAGTGCATTGGACTTCTAATTTTCTATATTCTGTTACATAAGATCAGGAAAATGTTCAGGGGTTCAAAAAATTCAGACCAGTGGACAGAAAAGTCACTCTCATCTGACACAACTTAAAAGGAGATATTTTGTGGGACGCCTGGGTGGCTCAGTTGATTAAGCAGCTGCCTTCGGCTCAGGTCATGATCCCAGCGTCCTGGGATCGAGTCCCATATCGGGCTCCTTGCTCGGCAGGGAGCCTGCTTCTCCCTCTGCCTATGTCTGCCTCTCTGTCTGCCTGTGCTCACTCTCTCCCTCTCTCTCTGACAAATAAATAAAGAAAATATTAAAAAAAAAAAAAAGGAGATATTTTGTGAAACTTAGGAAAAGGAACTTAGAAGATTACCAAAGCAGAGATGTTCAAGTTACCCACTTTTTCCTTACTCTAGCAGTTCATTAAACACTGCCAAATCTATCTCCTAAATATCCTAAATACCTCCTATTACAGGTATCCTGCCATTTTCCCCATTACCTGACTTTGCACTATACAAAATCTCCCTAAACAGGCATACCTACAAAGTCCTCTCTCTAGCCCAGTCTGCACTCTGCTGGAAGCAACTTTTCAACATAAATATAAAATATGCCAGCCTTTAACTCATTTCACATCAATAGGTTTTCATCCTGAGATCCTTAAGGAAAATGAAAATATTCTTCATGATCTGGCTTTTGCCTGTTCTGCAGACTCATCTTTTCAGTGTCTGTATGCTCTTTCAGTTTATTTTGAAGCCCGGCAATAACAAGCTCCATTTAATCTATAATCACACTTTGTGCATATGGTTCATTCTAACTTTTTTTTTTTTTAAAGATTTTATTTATTTATTTGACAGAGAGAGATCACAAGTAGGCAGAGAGGCAGGCAGAGAGAGTGAGAGGAGGAAGCAGGCTCCCCGCTGAGCAGAGAGCCCGATGTGGGACTCGATCCCAGGACCCTGAGATCATGACCTGAGCCGAAGGCAGCGGCTTAACCCACTGAGCCACCCAGGCACCCTCATTCTAACTTTTAATCCACTTAGAAAAGTTCTATTCTTCTAAGCCCTGTTTTAATACATTATCTTTTCAGAGATCTTCCCTATTTTACTTCCTGAAGGAGTTAGTCATCCTCTCCTTGAAAATGACTCTATACCTGGTTGTTAGTGCACTCATCTGTTTATAGGTCCTCCTTGAATGTGAGTCTTTCTGTATAAGTCCCATATATCATTTGTTTCTGAAGAGTCTTGCACAGTATCTGATTTATAGATGCAATGCACGGTGGACTGAGTATGCAGATTTTTACTTTTGTTCTCATATACTACTAGAGATAAAAATTTCTTAATATTGGCCATCTCCAATGGCCAATATTAAAGAGCTCTAGCACTTACACTCAAATTTGAGGCAGTAGATAGCTCATAAGGCCCCAGGACTTTGATTCTGCAATTTCACACAGTATGTCTTTAAGTGATGACCTATACTAACTCACTTTCATCATGCTATGGTTCCCCCAATTGCTCAGAATCTTCTCAAAAGGGAGTTCTGAGTCCTTGGAAGGACTTTGAAAGAAGAGTTTGGGGAATATAGTCCTTCATTTTAACTGAATTCTTGCCATTCAATAAATAATTTACCTGTCAAGGATGCAAGTGACCTAATAGACGATAATTAGCTGACTGTCATAGACGGTATTTTTAGCAGCTCATGTGGCATTGAGAGAGAGAGAGAACGAAAGAAGAGAGAGAGAAAGAAAGAAGAAAGAAAGAGAAAGAAAGATGAGGAAAAGAATAAAGGGAGAGAGGAAGGGAGAGAGGAAGGAAGGGAGGGAGGAAGGAAGGGAGGGAGGAAGGGAGGGAGGAAGGAAGGGTAGAAGGGAGGGCAGAAAGAAGGAAGGAAGTTTGCTTTATTCCTGAATATCCAATGGCCATCCAACTACACATAGGTAAATTCAACATGTAAATTTCTTCCTCCCTGGATTTAATCTCCACAGGTATGGCTGGATAGATATTTGTTCCCATCAGGTTAATATTTTCACAGCTAATATTTGGTAAATAAAATCAATGAAACATCTGTGCTGGGTTTTGTTTGTCAATGTTAAAGGAGGCCGGATGGAGTGAATTGCATAATTATACCAATCCCTTTACTTGCTATCACATGCTGGACATGAAGCTGTAATATCAATATAAACTGCATTTGATCAACATGCAGGAGGAATGCAAAGGCACTCTCAGGTTTTTCTAATGCTCTTTTCTACCTTTCGAAATTGAGTGGCTTTATATAATCCTCCTGAAACTTCACACCTCACACCCCTTCAAAGCCCGATGCTCACACATGGTAGCATTAGAGGAAGGATTATTAAAGACCCCCATTGGAACTGTGGCCTATTCATTTTCTGTGTAAACCATGGGGTTCCTGTGCAGACAGTGATGTGCCAACACGAACCCAAACAGCTGCTGTACTAAAGCTGCTCTGAGTGCAGGTGGAGAAACAGCTTGTGATATTAACAAGACTAGATCCTTCTTGTGGCTTTCTATAGCCTTTATTTAAAATACAGAAAAATGCTTTCAAAGACTTATTTATAACTGTATCAAGCACAGATTGCACCAACATTATGCTGCAGTGAGCACATGTGTTATTCATACTGATATTAAGGATTTTTCCATTTTTTGAAATAGCCAAAAAGAAAAAAATTTATATTTCTTGTGGATGATTTCAGATAGGAACTACTAAAACCATATCAGTAAAGCTAATTTGGGTGAAAATAGCATTTTTCGAAATTAAAAAAAAATCATGAAAAGAAGCAAACAAAAAAATTCAGCGTAAACAGATAAACTGAGACATAAGAAACAAAATTCCTTAAACAAAAGTTTTTATGGATATCACAGCTGTCACATGCATGTTTTTCCTCCTTCATAAAAAGATCATAATTAAATTAGATTCAAATGTTCCACATCACCATGGGTTCATATTTTATTATTTCTTTTTAACTCTGCAATAAGCCTTATCAGAGTTCTTAATATTGAAAACTTATTGATTTCCCTGAAATTCTATTTTATTTTATTTTAAAGATTTTATTTATTTATTTGACAGAGAGAGATCACAAGTAGGCATAGAGACAGGCAGAGAGGCAGAGAGGAGGGAAGCAGGCTCCCTGCTGAGCAGAGAGCCCAATGCGGGGCTCAATCCCAGGACCCTGAGATCATGACCTGAGTCAAAGGCAGAGGCTTTAAGCAATGAGCCACCCAGGCACCCTGATTTCCCTCAACTTTTATTAAGCCCCTACTATGCCTTAGTGCTCTGTTAAGTGCTATGACCAACATAAAAATATCCAAGCTGTGTGGTTGGCTTTAATGAATGTATACCTCTTTGGGAAGGCAAAAATGTTCATTAATTGCCAATGAGGATAAAAGTGGATAATAATAGTAGGTAGTTACAAGCCAAACAATGTAGGTTCAGCTAAGTCACAGATATGCAAACTTCAGGAATTTACTTAGCCTCTGACCTCAGTTTATTCATCTTTAAAATTAGGATCTAAATATTACCTATCTTACCGAGTTTCCCAAGAAATAAAGAACACTTAAACACCATCAGCCATGCAATAAGCACTCAGGAAGTAGAAGTTGTTATTATCCTGTGGTAAGGCATAGGAGGTGGGTATTTGGGAATGTCATTGACTATTGACTATTGACATTGGGACTATCTCCCAAAGAGCTATACAGAAGAAAATATCTTTTGCATTCAGAGCACTGGAAATATTTGATTTAATAATTGAAGAAAAGAGGAGACATCTCAGGTCTGGGGAAAATAGAGCAAAATTATGAAACTACAAATGAACAAAGTATAGATTTTAGACTGTGACAGAGTCTAGGAGATATATCTGAAAGGGAGGAATGGATTTTTAGAAAGTCTTAATGCTAAATTGGATACTGAAGAGGGACATCAATGAATAGAGGAAAGGACAACACTCAAATGATTTTCTATCTAGCATTTTTACTCGACTATTCTTTTTTATTAAATTTTATTTATTTATTTGACAAAGAGAGAGACAGCGAGAGAGGGAATTCAAAAAAGAGGAGTAAGAGAAAAGAAGCAGCTCCCTGCTGAGCAGGGAGCCTGCTGAGGGGCTGAATCCCAGAACCCTGAGATCTGATCAGAGCCAAAGGCAAACACTTAATGACTGAGCCACCCAGTCATCCATTACTCAACCATTCTCACTTATGATTAAATAAGTGATTTTTACTAAATTATTAGTTTCATTTGGCATTCTAATTATATTGACTCCCAGTCAAAATTATGAGTTGTCCATTTCTCTGTTCCTCTGTATCCACATACTCACATTGCTTTAATTCTGTTGAACTTCCATAACTTCCCATTTTTCTACAACTCTACCTTTATTCCTTTTTCTTAAGGGAAATGCATTTTTAAATTTGATCAATTCAAGCACCCCAAATGTCCATTTTAGTCTGGACACACACACACAAACATGCACACACACACACACACACACACACACTTTATCATGATCTAACAATCAGAAATACTCTGGTTTACCATTGGGTATTGATTTTAGAGTTTTGGGAAGTCATTTATTCTCTTGGATATCTATTTTATCAATTTTAGAAAAATAAAAGTAATGCCTGCTTCATTTACAAGTGGCAGTGAAGAGAACTGGTAAGAGACCAAACCCATAGAATTCCAAAACGTATGAAACAAAAATTATTATGTTAATATTCTCAATGTTATTTGTTTGTAAAAACTCTTTAGGAAAAAAAATCTTTCAATATATATGTATTAGTCAAAAAATATTAAAGTATTTTTTAAATGGATAGCTAAGCCAACCAAAATCACCCTTAGATAAAGCTCATAAGCTTCCCTTATCATTGGGAAATACTAACACACTATTCTTCTTCCAAATAAAGGAGAAAACAATTGTTTCAATACTTTTTTTTTTAAAGATTTTATCTATTTCTTTGACAGAGAGAGAGATCATAAGTAGGCAGAGAGGCAGGCAGAGAGAGAGAGGGGGAAGAAGGATCCCTAATGAGCAGAGAGCCTGATGCAGGGCTCAAGCCAAGGACCCTGAGATCATGACCTGGGCCAAAAGGAGAGGCTTAACCCACTGAGCCATTCAGGCACCCCTATTTCAATACTTTTGTTTCAATACTTGAACTTGAAATATTTTCAAGGTGAAAAAAAATAACTTAAAAAGTAGAGTGGGATCACATTAATTACATTTAAAAATTAGATTAAAGTAATTTTCAAAATAATAATTTTGAATATTGTTGACCAGGAAATTCAAAATATCTAGTAGAATTACCAATACTTCATCTTTTACTTTGTTACACTTGCTTTATTAAGTTATCGTTCTATCAAAACTGATTGCTAGTATCAGATCCAAAAATTAAGATTTTTTAGTTTAAATTTTAGACACCATATGGTATCATGTCACTTATGCAAAATGATATTATATATTATGGTGTGAGATCTGTCACATATCATGTAGATTAGGATAAACTTAGAGATAATTCTGCTATTTTCTAGGCATGAAATATTGAGAAGTGGAAAGTTTGCCTAGAGAATGAGTACAATATCATTTTAATGACATAACCAAAAAAATACTTTAAAAGTAGGCCTGAGGTCTTCAAATTTTTTTGCAAACATTGTAGCCAGAAAACAAAGAACCAAGTTTGGGGATGGCGAGTTGGCTCAGTTGGTTAAGCATCTGCGTTTAGCTCAGGTCATGATCCCACGGTCTTGGGACTGACATCAGGCTCCCTGATCAGGGGGGAGTCTGCTTCTCCCTCTCCCTCTGCTGCTCCCTCTGCTTGTACACACAAACACATACACACACACTCTCTCGCTCTCTCTCTGACATATAAATAAATAAAATCTTCAAAGAGCAAAACAAAACGAAACAAAAAAGAATCAAGTTTGTTCTTTAATAGTTATTTTCCACTGAGAGAGATAAAGTGTGCAGTTTACCTTTCACATATTTAAATAATTTCACTTAAAATATGTAATGAAAATATGCTTAACTTGAAAAATAATAGTAAACTGGAATGCTACCCAATCAAGAAAAAATGTAAAGTATTTGTTAAATTTTATATATTTATAAATTACCATAAACTTCTAGAAAGACATATGAGGAAAGGTTATAGAAGGGGGATTGGAGTTGATTAGATATCAAAGTTTATATTTTTATCTAATATACAAACATATGCATTACAATCAATAATTAAATTATTTTACTATGTGTCACTGCATAAGGAAATAGAATAATGAAAAGGCACCGTACAACTGCCAAAGATTTCAACAATTGCTAATATTGATTGTTATTTGTACTGAGTAAGGGAAATGGGCACTCCGGCATAGTGTTGATGAAGTCTAAATTGATATGGCCTTTAAAAAATGTATATATATTATAAAACCAGCATTCTAAATTTATGAATTTCACCAATGGAAATCCTCGAATATATAGAAATATACAAGGATGTGTTAGAATGTATACAGCAGTACTGTTTAAAATAATCAACTATTCAGAAAACATTGCAATGCCTGCCTATAGAAGTGTGTTAAAAATGTCCCCATACAATAGCATGTCATATGGCCAGGTAAATAATTGCATATCCAACATGTATTGCTAAGAAAAAAGAAAGTCATAGGGAAGGATGACTAACAATATCAGTTAAATAATTAGTAATTTAAAATGTTCAAATATTTTATTATAAATACCAAAAAATTCTGTAAAAAATACAAACTTAACCCTTTATCTTTCAAGAATGAGATTATATAGGACTTTATTTCTTATATAGTTTGTCTCATAGACTCTTTTCTATAGGAAAAAGTAAAGATTAAACAGAACTTCCTCAAAATAATTTTAACAGAAACATGTATAATTATTCTGACATCCTTTTTTTTTTTTGCTTCCTTTCAGACAATCCATAGAGTATTTGGGAAAAATGATTGATTTGTATTTACAGAAATCACTTCACTTTTGCTCAGAGAACTAGGAGGAAAGTACATAACAAATGTTAAATGCTTTGCTTGTGATTTTAGGCCTATCAATAAGGAGTGAAGAGGGAAAGTAATGAGATGTATTTTGTAGGACAGTGTTATACTCAATCTCTTAGAAAAAAAAGAAGAGATAGTTAACATTAAAACAGTAACAGACCTCCCCCATCATCCATGGTTTGTCCTTCCCTTTTCAGCATACAAGTAACCTAATACAAAATGTAGGAATTGTATTACATATCAAATTAATTCAGAACATGACAGGAAGGGCAGACAAGTGGCGGTTTTAGAAATGAATAGAGTTCATGAAGTATTTAATAAGTATTGATCCTGATTTCACCAGAGGGTAAGCTACTCTTTGCTACTAAGTTAAGCACTTTTGAAAGCTCTATCAACTGTGGGGTCAACAGTTCAACTAATATCCAGTCATGAGCTACTGGCTCAATGCACTTCATGAAATTGAGGCAGGTCTTTTTCCAAATCCTTCTCCTTTGGTTACCAACCCCATCTGGGAATTACAAAGAACATATATTTAAATGTAGGGCAAAGGGTGGGGGTCAATTTACAGGTGCTGAATAATGGTGTAGAAATGAGCCTATAATTTGCTACAGCCATCAACAGGCAAAAAGAAGGACATTTTCTGCAGATGTTTTAAAATCCTCAAAGAACCACTGAAGTCCCTTTGTGAAACTTGATTTCAACCTGGTTTTCTTTTTTTTTTCTTTCTGTCTTTTGTTTTTGTGTTTGTTTTTTATTTTCAGTTTGTATTATGAAACCAGCCTCACTCTCAGAATAACTACAAGAAAGATCTTCAGGTACAATACTTCTTTTTCTAAATTTTTAAACTGTGTGCTTATATGTCAGTCTCTTTGGACTTTGCTTTTCCATCTGAGCTTTTGATGCTTACCAGACTCAAAAGCTAACTGAATAGGAAAAAGGTGATTTAATATCCTATGCTTCAAAATGTTCCATAAAAGAATTAGCTAATGTATTACCAACTTCATTGTCGAGCTCTTCCTTCCCTTTCCCTTTTATTCTGGGCTTCCAGATTGGCACATCTAACAGGAAACTTGAAATCCATGTTTTAAACTGAAGAGAGTAGAGATGCCCTGAATAGATTTATTATTATTATTACTATTTTCAGGAGTGACTTATGCTATGAACAATGGAACTACTGCGTGGAAACAGTCCTTACTCTTTAAAAGGCCTTGTTTTAGTTTCATCCCTGTGCATCCCAGTAGATCAGAATAATCACTTACCCCTATGGTTTCATGTAGTTTGCAGCTATATGAGATATTTTCCCAAAATCTAATAACTACACCAGCTGGATTGCATAGATTTTTTTTTTAAAGTAAAACCTGAGCTAGTATGGGAGAGTATAAATGCAATGATAGGATGAGCAATTTTACTACCTACTACTTCAACTGATAGAGTTCAAATTCAGGTTAATTTGCCTAATACCTCAAATGCAGATTGGTCACAGTTGTAATCATCATCTCTATTTGTTATATGGTCAAGATGAGGAATAGAAATAACCAGGCATTTTCAAACCAGCTAGAAAAGGAGCTTTTTTTTTTTTCCTTAATCTCTATCCAATGTTTTCTGTGCCTGAAATGAATATCAAGCACCATATTATTTTGCTTAATTTTAAGTTTACTATAAGGCTAATAATATATATTGAAAAAGAACGTTAAGTTCAGAAATATCCTTAAGCAATGATATCCTCCGTATATATGCCACCTTCATTTTTTATTTGTGATTTCCTTTAAAAGCAATCTCTTGGGTAGGGCTTAGCAGTTAAAATAGCATAGCTCTCAGAAAGAAAACATGCATTTCGCTTGTGAATGCTGTTTATTTGTGTATTAGCAGTTTCCTTAATGATTCCCATAAAAAGTTTTGAACTATAAATAAAAATGGGCACAATATTATATTTTCCTTCTAGTGTTTGCTAACAGAATTCTCCCACCCTCATTGAGGCATTGGTAGTCCCTTTAATGAGTCTGATGAAAACTCTTGTAAATTTTCAAAATAATATTGTGGTGAAAAACATTTTTAACAAGTCACAAATTTAATCTAGCTGCAGCAAGGCAGGCATTGTGCATAAAACAAATGAAATACACTCCCCAAAACAGGTAACGTGTTCCAACCAAAAATCCCAAAAGTTATTTTTTAGCAAGGTAAGAAATATATTTTAAAATGCCCCTTTGATAATAACAAGAGTGCCAAATATTATTTTGATGTAGAAGAGCATTGAAAAGACACTAACTTGGTCAACCAATAATTAAAGCTATGAAGTGCTAGCACAAATATTGACACTTCTATCTGCAAAGTAGAATAAAAATTCAGAATTTTATCTCTTAATAGAAAATTTAAAACAGAAATAACACAGAGGAGAAGAACAAAGGGATTATAAACAACTAGTTTGGGAAAACTTATTTTTTGTCAAAGGTATTACATCTGTAACTCATACCAAATAATAAAGCTACTTCTTGATGGAATTAGAACTTTTCATGGTAATTACTGGGTAATTATAAGTGACAAGGTACTGAGAAGAGAAAACGAGAGGTGATATAGGAACCAAAGCTATAGAGATGTTTTTGTTATAACACTGGGAAAGAGCCAAAAAGTTGAAGTAGTTCTTTGAGTTTTTCTCTCTGAGTTTCTTGGAGAGATAGAAACTGACGCATGGATGAAGTAGAGGACCTGAGTGGAGATAAGAAGTTCAGCTACACATGAATTTCCTACAGGCACTTATCGTATGTTCATTTGAAGTTACTTATCATAGAAGATACAAAGCCCTATGTAATGGAGAAAAGTTAAACTATGCTCCTTTCAGATAGTTTGAATATATTTACACCAAGTAATTTCTATCTTGTTAAGACCGGGGAGGACCCAAACATGGGAGACTCTTAATCAGAGGGAACAAACTGAGGGTTGCTGGGGGGTGGGAGGGGAGGGATAGGGTAGCTGGGTGATGGACATTGGGGAGGGTATGTGCTATGGTGAGTGCTGTGAATTGTGTAAGACTGATGATTCACCTGTATCCCTGAAGCAAATAATACATTATATGTTAAAAAAAAAAAAAAGATACACGTGAGTTGTCAGATATTCCAGTACGTATCATAAAGTGGTTTCCCCAAAGCTGTCCCTTAAATTAGAGTTTGTTATCTATCTAAAATGCCGTATATTGTAGTGCAAAATCTTAATTATTGTATTTCGAACAAAACCCATTTCCCAGGTAATATATGGTTTAAAATGAAGTCAATAAGTGAAAACTTTTGAAATATTTAGATGCCACCTGATAAGAGTTTAAAGAAAAAGAGCCAAATATATTTAATGGAGGTGGCAATTTTTTATAGAGAAATGACCATAATTACAAGTCTAGATACTGCCATTAATCCTTTTAGAGGCTTGATGTATCACCAGGTGATACATTAACTTGCTATACTTTAACTTCTTAAGGATCATAAAAATAAACATACAGGACAACACAAGCAAGCATGAAACAAATAACATATATTTTGCAAATAGATATTTATGCCTCATAATAAAACTCCAGTAACAGCAGCATATGCAGATTAAAAAGGATACCTATCTTAAAGAACTTGGGCAGCAGTGTAAATGAGGTGCTTGGAAAACTACCTGGATGACAGAAATCAGTGATGAAAAAAGAAGTGATTAAAAAAAAACCATAGATAAGGTTTTTGTACCATTAACTTTAAATGAGAAATAAAAATAATACAGTATTTCCCAATTAACATATTTAGTAATATTATTTTAATGTATATAACTGCCATATGCATATTAATTTAGTATTTTATGTAGAGCAGTGACTAAACTACATTCCCAAGAATTTATATATTCAAATTGTGTAACACCAAAAAGCAAACATTGAAAGTCCAGTAAGAAGTAAATCATAGTATTTGTCGGATATTTGAAGGCATTATACCTTTCTAAAATTTGAGGTAAGAAAAGGTAATTCAAAGATAATAAACATCAACTTATTTGTGTGTATAAAATTGTATTATAATAAATAATTATAATATTTATAATAAGTCATTATTATGAATAAAATTTATATATTATATATAATATTATATATAAATAAATGTTATAGTAATAAATAATATAATAAATAATAGTAACTAAAAAGGGAAACAAGGGACTTCAGATTTTGGTAATAACTGGTTTCTTTATTTGGCTGCAGGGTTTATTTTTTTTAAGATTTTATTTATTTATTTGTCAGAGAGAGAGCACAACTGGCAGAATAGTAGGAGAGTGGACAGAGGCAAAAACAAGCTCCCCACTGAGCAAGGAGCCTGATGCAGGACTTGATCCCAGGACCCTAGGATCATGACTTGAGCAGAAGGCAGCTGCTTAACTGACTCAGCCACTCAGACATCCCTGTTTGGTTTTGGGTTACACAGAAATCTTCATTTTATAAAAATACATCAAGCTGTATCATTACTATAATTTGTGCTATCTCTGTATGTATGTTTTATTAAATAATGGAAGACAAAGAGAACAATATTTCTAGAAGTGATAATAATGATATTAATATTGTTATATAATAATGGCTTTATATTAATATGATATAGCAATCATATATAATAATATAGCGATATATAATATCAATAATTTTCTAAAGAAAAAGCAGATCTAATTGAAAAATAAGACAATATAACAGTTAAATCAGCAATATCACTATTATATTCATGTAATTTGACAACTATGATATTATGACTTCTTTGAATAAAAAAGAAAAAAAAGTCCCAGAAGAGAATATATGCTCGAAACACCACAATATTAGATACTTTTTTCACTTTTGAAAGCAAAAAAGACTGGAAATTCAACAGCAAGGAATGCCATTCACAATTTTAAAAGTCAGGGGGAAAAAAAAGCTAATAATTATAACCAGTGTTTGTTAAATTAGTTTGAAAGCAACAGGTGATGTGTTTATATTCTATTTCTGGAAAGATGAATTGCTTGAGTACCTTTGCATAATTATTCAATAGAACATTTATAACTTTTGACCAATATTCCTACTCTTTAGAATGTGAAAATATTTCAAAATACAAATGATTATATTTACTAACATGTTTATTCTAGCACTCCATAGTGTGTCAAAAACAGAAATGCAATTGTTAAAAATTTAAAAAAGCATTTTAAGAAACACCTATTTAATTAAGTAATATGAAAGTATTAATGCTACACACCAACATTACATAAATTTACATATATATGCATAATTTTATATTGTATGTACAAAGATGAAAATAAAAATTAATTATCTTTAAAGAATGGTGGATTGGAAAATTTAGTTTAATTAAATTTAAAACTTAATTCCTTATTTTGTTTCTAACAGTTGGTTTAATGCTGATTTTCTAATAATAAGTGTAATAAATGCAATATAAATTTATAACCAAAATGAGAAATATTTGTTTTAGTGCAATGTATTTTGGGCTTGGATTTTTTTTTTTTAAGATTTTATTTATTTATTTGACAGAGAGAGAGATCACAAGTAGGCAGAGAGGCAGGCAGAGAGAGAGAGAGAGAGAGGAAGAAGCAGGCTCCCTGCTGAGCAGAGAACCCGATGCGGGACTCGATCCCAGGACCCTGAGATCATGACCTGAGCCAAAGGCAGCGGCTTAACCCACTGAGCCACCCAGACGCCCTTGGATTCTTTTTTTTAAGATTTTATTTATTTATTTGACAGAGAGAGATCACAAGTAGGCAGAGAGAGAGAGAGAGAGAGAGAAGCAGGCTCCCTGCTGAGCAGAGAGCCCGACGCGGGACTCGATCCCAGGACCCTGAGATCATGACCTGAGCCGAAGGCAGTGGCTTAACCCCACTGAGCCACCCAGGCGCCCTGGGCTTGGATTTTTTTCAAATTCATATTTGTTTTTTTTTCTAAGTAGCTTTTTTTTTTTTATCACTTAACAGTATGTCTAGAAAACATCTTCATTTCCTATAGATAGATATGTGTATGGTTTTTAGAGTGTTTTAGCCACCACATAAATATTCCACAATATAGATTTAGTACAATTCATTTCTTCAGTAAAATGCTTATGAGCACTAGAATGTTTTTAACTCATATTACAATACAAAGCTATAATCAAAGTGTGTTCATGACTCTTTCTGAACACTTTTCCAGGCTAGATACCAAGAATTACATTGTTGGATTATCTGCAGTTATAGTATTAAGAATTAATGCATTCTGCCCTTCGACAAGCAGCACTCCCTTAAGCAAAAGGACAATTTGCCTTCAGCAAGCTTACTGGCACATAAATTCATCGATCTGTATTTTCCCCCAGTCTGATGAATGAATAAAAATGTCATTGTTTTAATTTGCATTTCTCTGATTCCTTGTAAGATTACATGTGTGTATTTGTGTGTATATTTCTCAATTGTATCCATTCCATTCTCATTGTATCTATTCTATATGTGTATTTTTATTGTGATAAAACATGCATAAAATTTACCATTTTAGCATTTTAAGTGTACAATTTGGTGGCATTCAGTACATTTGCATTATTAGCAATCATTACCACTATCTCTGAAATTTTTCATTTTCCCAAACTGAAACTCTGTACCCTGTAAACAAGAATTCTTCAATTTCTTACTGTACTCCCATAGCTGCCCTTGAACATTCTAATTTATTTCTGTAAATTTTGCTATTCTGGGTACTTGAGTAGGAAAAATCTACATGATTCCTTACTCTTGCTTTGCTACCAAATTCACAACAGTTCTGACACCACAAACGTGGAGGGTTTTCCACAACCAAGCAGTTCTCCAACATACCAGCAGGGTATCCTACACTTTGGGTTGATTTATTTTTGTTGTTGAGTCATAGAGTTCTTTTTATATTCTGGATATTAATTCCTTAAGAGCTATATGATTTACAAATATTTTCTTCAATTCTGTAGACTGTCTCTTTATCTCTTTACTTTTTTTAAACTTTCTTTAATTTTTTTATAATGTTCTTTAATGCACAAAATGTTTTAATTTTGAAGCCCAATTTATCTCAGTTTTACTTTTGTTCCCCGTGTTTCTGGTTCCATATCCCCCCCCCACAAAATGTGTTGTGAAGTCCAATGCCTTGAAGCTTTCTCCCTATAATTTCTTCATAGTTTTAACTCTTATTTTTAGATCTTTGACTCATTTTGACTTTATTTTTGCAAATGTTATAAGGTAAAGGTCCAACTTCATTCTTTCACATATGAATATCCAGTTTTCCCAATACCATTTGTTAAAAAATGTCCTTTCCACACTGAATGCTCTTGGCACCTTGGTCAAAAATCATTTCACTGTATATGTGAGGGCTTATTACTGGTCTGTTTTATTCCATTGGTCTCTATGTCTGTCTTTATGCCAGTACCACACTGTTTTTGTTAGTGCAACTTTGTAATAAGTTTTGAAATCAGGATGTGTGAGGCCTCCAATTTTACTTTTCTTGGAAATTATCTTATGCCTCATATTCCATCTCTATGTATTATCAGATTATGAAGTCTTTAACCCTTTAATTTTTAACACAGTGATTTGAACACATCAGATTACTTACAAGTGGTTGACAAGTAACTAACAGATTAGTTTTCCTCCCAGACCTAATTTCAAAATTAACTCTTATTATATTTTACCTTGATTATACATCTCTATTTTCCTTTCTATCTCTATTCTTTAACAAAAATGTCTTGTTTTAATTTTCTTTATTTTTTAAGAGATTTTATTTATTTGAGAGACAGAGAGAGAGAGCACACAAGCAGGGCAGAGGAATGGGAGAAGCAGACTCTTCACTGAGCAGGGAGTCCACTGTAGGGCCCGATCCCAGGACCCTGGGATCATGACCTGAGCCAAAAGCAGACACTTAACTGACTTCAGAGCCACCCAGTTGCCCCCCAAAATTCCTTAATTTTATATTTTGTAAAAATTGTTAGGTAATTTAAAAATACTGACCTAGTTGTCTCATTTATGATGTTAATTTGTTTTAAAAAGGCATTGCCATCATAATTAAGGCTAATTTATTATATTAATGCATTACATATTATCATCTGAGGGATGAAACTAAATAGATTCTTTACAGTGATAATAGGAAAGATGTAGGCTAAAATAAATTAGAACTTCAAGTTACAAAGTAAAAATCCTGGCAGAAAGGAGTTAAAATATATAAGCAAGGAAGAAGAGAATATTTTTAGCTGGGTTTTAACGAGAGTTAATGAAATGGAGAGTACTGGAAGGCTGTTCTAGAAGGCAGATGGCCGATGGCAGGAAGTGCAGAGCTGTCCTGATGCAGTCCTGGCTGTGACATCACTTGAAGGAGTTGGGACTGGAGTAGAAGCTTAGGAAATGTAGCGATTCCTGAGTTTGAAGTGGTTTCAAAAGTGCATCTGTGAAACTTATATAAAATTCTATCATGCTATCAATAAAAAGCAAAACCCTCCTGACATATCCTCAGATGGAAGACAGTTATCATAAAACATAAGAGCATGTTATGTCAGAAATGATAAAATACTAATACCTGACCTCAGTCCTATTTTGGGGTGCAGGGCTAATGACATTCCAACTATTTCATTGTCAGCTAGAAAATGGTGGCAGTCGACTGGCACCCAGCTTGGCCTGACTCCAGAGGCAGTCAGCACTCTTGGCCTCTCTCATTTGCTTCCTTCCACTGTTTGTTGACAGTGCCACAAAGAAAATAGCAAAGACTCTTTTCCTGTATCCTTATTTTCCTTTATTTTAATTTTTTAAAGTTAACACCAACAGATTGTCCCTATTCTTTACACAAGTCTGCAGAGCAAACATATAGAAATAAGAATAAAAGAGAAGAACATTTACCATACACGAATGCCTTAGGATAATGTGGCTGAAAAAAAAAAATCCTAGCACAGCTTTCACTTTTGTTTTTGATTTTGTCTTCAAGAATTCTTGTTTCAAAAAAGGAATTTTCAAAATTTTGTTATTGTATGGAATCAAAAAGTAACATTTTCTTTTCTATTCAGCAGCCTATTTCAAATATTATTTTTCTCTAAATATGAATATGTGTACTTTATTATTAGGAAGCAAATTCAAAAGTGCTGATCATTCAGGGGTAGTCTAGTGATACATTTATCACTTCTGTATCCCTCCTTTCCCGATTAGACAAGAGTTTGCCTTGTAAGGTATGTGGAACCATTAAGAGCTGTCAACATACAGGGCACTCTACTCATTACTGTGGGAGTACAAAATCCAAGAATAATTCATGGCCCTATGAGAACATGAGACATAAATAAAATACAATTAAGTCACTAAATGTATGGTAAAAATGAAAAATGCTTTGACTCTTGAGTGGTGAGAAATCACTATGAATTTCTTCTCTCTGAAGTCTAAAATTGGGGAAGACTTCTGTTTGTATATGTAAGTGTATATGAGCATTTTGGTAATAAATTATATATTTCATTAAGGTTTCAGGAGCAATGTGTATTCAATACTTACATGTAATTGACAACAAGTACTGGAAATACTAAACAACATGTATCTCAGAATGTGGAACTTTTTTATTGTTAAACTATGTCATTTTTACTTTTGGTTTCTCTTCCTTAAATTAGATTTTGGAAAATATCCTTAACCTTAATTTCTTAGCATAGACCAGATTTTGTCTATTTGCATATGACGCAAACAGAAGAAATAAGATACATTACAAAATAAATTTTAAAACAAAATAATTTGACTAGAAAATAAAAAAAAATGTTTCTATTAAATATTCACATTTTAAACTAAACTTATTTTCAAGTGGATTTTCCCACCTATGTGTTATAGAATTATTAGTTATCTTTTACTGATTTAAGTTTCATTATAGAATTTCTCTAGGGTTTGTTCAGGCAGTATTCCTTTTTTGACAGCCAAGATTGACATAGTTGAGGCCAGTGCTTGATTAAAATAAATGGTAGTCAGTGTATTTAAAATCTGAATGTCAGCATGAATACCTTTGTGGGTCTTAAAGAAATACATAATCCTCTACCAAGGTTGAAAATATAAATTTATTTACTTTAGGCATTCAGGTTTAGCAGATGGGAGTTTTGAAAATAGAAGTTTGTAATTTATACCCACTTCAGAATGGAAACAATTTATAATCTGTGTTTTTGTTTTTTGGTTTTTTCCTAATGGCAGAGCAGACTGAGTTGGTTAAAAGCATATCCTATAGTCTATGTGATTTATATGGCTAGGTCTTTAGAGCAATCTCATAAGACCTAATCCCATATCACTAAGTAGGGTCAGTTTGAAGAGAAATCAGGGCATTAATCTTCAAGATACAGTTAGGAATTGACACCAGCTAGACTTGAGCAAGTAACAATATTTTCTTAGTTCTTGGATGATCTTTCAATAGTCACAAAGATAATCCTAAAAATCCTGATTCACAGTTCTTTTAGCTCCTCTCTTTAAATGAATTTTCTCTACTCCATAGCACACTGAGGTACAACTCAATAATTTTTTTTTTTTTAACCAACTATTATGTTTTCTCCATTTTAGGCATTCTACTCTCCAAAACATCATCTCCTATATTTCAAGGACTTCCCATTAATTCCATAGCTTCAACAGTTGTTATTCTTTCTTAGGACCCATAGGCCACTATCGTAGAATGTGTCAATGGTCTTTCAACCTTTCACATCTTAACTTTCATCCTTAGCCGATTTAAATTATATGGCCCATTCCAGACATGAGGCCCATGTCTATAGCCTCAACCCCAACACTTTCCTCCCTGTCACTTATAATTGCCTGGAAATATCCAAATCCTAGTTCAATTTAATTCTCTGTTTAGTCTATTTCTGTCACTGGACAGATCAGTGAGGCTAGAACAAATACAATGATGTTGACTCCATGCTCCACTGAATACTAAATAATGTAATTTGGGATAGACCAAATTCTATCTCATAACTCAAGGATATAACACCAACATTTTTCTCTTTTCTTTTAAATAATTTGCTTTGCCCTCTATACTATATCATTCTGATTATCATGCACTCTATTATGATGCCATTTTTTAAAAATATCACTACATCTCTATTCTTCTTTTCATTTTACCACTCTACCAAAACAAATCTTATGAAAGTCATGACATTCACAATGTTAAATTTAGCAGATAGTTCTCAGTTCTCCTTTTACTCAATGTATGAGTAGAATTTTGTAATGATAATTATTCACTCCTTGAAATATTTCTTCCTTTCGCTTTTGGGACCATATTCCTTTAGCTATTGTCCACACACAAGCACCATCTCCTCTTACTCCCTTTTGTTATTTCTCATTTTCCCAACTCTCAGTTCTTGTTTGTCTACATTCATTCTCTTTGGAATCTCATGCAGTCTTATGATCTTAAATATAATTTATGCACTTTCATATCTCCAGCCTATAGAGTCTCCCCAAAACTGATTACCCAATTACCTGCTCATCATCTACCTCTGGAAGTCTCATTCTATACCTATTTCTTCCATGGAATCATTTAACAATAAGTCCATCTTTCAGTTGCTCAAATCAGAAACACTGTTTTCATCTTCAATTCTTATTTTTTCCCCCTCACAGTGCCCAGATCCATTAGCAACTTCTGTTGGTTCCACCTTAAAGATACATCCCAGATTTGTTAACTTCCAGCTATTTCCCCTGATGTCATGCCAGTTTCAGTCACCATTATTTGTTCCCTGGATTATTGCAATAGGCTCCTAACTTGCTTCCTTGCTTCTATCCATAACCAACTGCAATCTATAAAAAAACTTTATAAAGTTTAAGTCATAAATTGTATTAAGAATTAAGTATAAAGGCAAGTTAAAATCAAAGGATACACTGTTAAAAAAAAAATACAGAACTAACAAATAGCACAAACTAAAGCCCATTCTTCCTATATAGTAAGGCTACTTAAGTTGAAAAGAAAAAAAATCTAATTTTATAAATTAGTAAAGGAGAGAAATATATATATAACAGAAAAAAATAAAATGCAGATGTGTTAGAGTAATATAAAAAGATGATCAATGTAATTCTCAAAAAGATAAAATCATACCCAAATGGTAGCTAGTGAGAGTACAAATGATTCAAGTACTTTGAGGGTATCAAGTAATATTTATCAAAAAAAATATATATAACCTCACAGAGCAACCTCAACTCTGAGAATATATTCATTTGTGGGTCTTTAACTACTACACATATATGAAATTAAATAGTTAGGTTTTCCATTGGAACACTGTAATAGCCAAAATTGGAAGCAACTGAAGTGGCCAGAAGTAGGGCAATAATATTAAATTATGTTATATCCAAACAATGGAATAGTATGCAGCTGCATAAAAATAAAGAATGAGGATGATCTTTATTTACTGATATAGAACTCAACAGAATATATGATTAGATGAAAATAGGCAAGAAGGAAAGTGTGTGTAAAGTAGGAAAATACTGGTAAAAAAGTGAAGCAGTGGGAAAAGAAATACATTTATAAATCCTTAAATATGTCTAAAAATAAACATATAATAATAAACTTTTACATAACTCATAAAAATGGTTATGTAAAAATGCAGGTAAACCAAAATAATAGAGATAGATGTGGGAGTAAGACCTTTTAGTGTAAAGCTGTCATACATAACATTTATTATTGTCTCCTAAATGTATTATACATTAAAAAATTAAATATCATTATTTGCTACTTGAATCTCTCTATTAACTCTGTACCTCATTCAGAAGAATAAAAAAAGAAAAGTAGTCTGGATATTGGTCTGGAGATTCTCACTTCTACCACTATCTTCCTGTCTGCCACACTATCCTTTTGGATCAATCTACTCAAAACACAGTGACTTCTCCACTGCTCTTCAAAAACATCCAACACATTCCACATCCAGACATTTGCTCTGATGGTTCCTTTTCCTTTGAAGACTCTTACATTAGTCATCCTCAGGGTTCCTTCTTTCCTTTCCTATGGTGGCTGTTCAAGGGTCATCTTATTAGCAATGTCTAATTTGATTATTCTATGTGATGTAGCTTGTATAAAGCACCCCATCACTTTGACACTCCTCTTCCTTTGGCAATGTTTTATTATTATTTTGTGTATCAGATATCACCATGTGATATTTAACAATTTCATATATTTACTAATCTATTTATGGATTCATTTTCCTCTTTTATCCCTCTATAGCCCCATGATATAAGCTCTACAGGGAACTTGTTTTATCCCCTGGTGATTTTTCAGTTCCAAAACAGTACCTAGCACATAATAGGTGCTCAAAAATAATTCTTAAATGAATGAATTTTAAATAACTAATCCAGCATAACATTCAGTTTATTTACTAGAACTAGATAAACTCTATGCATGTATGTGGGAGTCATGGATCTCAAGATCTTTGGAAGCGCTTTATGGAAAGTAAAATCCATGTGAATAAAGGATGTTTTTCCCCTTCCTCCTCACAGCTTGAACCTAAGGAATACTTTTGTCCCTTGCATGGGAGTTCCATACAACCACACAATTTTAGGAGAGAACTGAGTGAGTAATGTATGAGTAAAGGATCTAGGTTAGATCCTAACCCATTTTTTACCTCAGATTACAGTCTGGCTAGCTCTCAAACACTGAAAACATAGCCTCAATTGCCTTAGCCAAACTAATTTTTTTTTCCTCTGAAAATTCAGAGTAATTTTCAGATACCACAGCCAAATTATACTATAGAGATTACCCAATGACATTATTAACTAATGTCAATATATAAATCTTAAAACTATCTACATATAACAGTATTAAGAAAATTGTCTTTAAAATACATGTGCTGGAGGAGTCAAGATGGCCGAGGAGTAGCAGACTGACATGACATCAGATCACAGGAGCTCAGCTAGAGAGTTATCAAACCATTCTGAACACCAACAAATCCAACAGGAGATCAAAGAGAAGAAGAGCAGCAATTCTAGAAACAGAAAATCAACCATGTTCTGAAAGGTAGGACATGTGGAGAAGTGAATCTGAAGTGACAGGAAGATAGACCACAGGGGGAGGAGCTGGCTCCCAGCAAGTGTCAGAACAGTGGAGTACAAAATCCAATCTTTTAGAAGTCTGCTCCACTGAGGGACATGACTCCAAAGGCTAAGTGGCGGTGGAGCCCCATGGGGAAAGTGTGGTCTCAGGTCCTGCAGGATCAGAGGATCAGGGGTGTCTGAGTGTAGCAGAGCTCACAGGTATTGGAGTGGGGAAGCTGACTCCAGAGATGGAACTGAGGAGTGAGCTCTCAGATCGGGGTTACCTTAAACTGTGATCTGCAGCACAATCAGGCCACTGCTCTTTAAGTAGGGACCCCACAAGTGGCAGATCCAGGGAGACTTACCTTCCTCCTCTGGAGGAGCAGCACACAGGAATCTGCTGGGTTTGGAGACTCCAAGTGGGGATGTGCACCCAAGATAGAAACACTCGGTCACAGGCAAGGTGAGCTCAGAGTGTGGCCGGAGGTAGGGAGATGGGAGTGATTGACTGCTTTTCTCTGAGGGCGCACTGAGGAGTGGGGACCCAGTTTTAGGCTCCTCCAGGCCATAAATTGGGAGGCTGCCATTTTCATTCCCATCTTTCAGAGTGCTATGGAAAGCGTTCAGGGAACAAAAGCTCCTGAAAGCGAACTAAACAAATTACTTAGCCTAGCCCCTGGCAAGGGTGGCACAATTCGACCTCAGGCAAAGACATTTGAGAATCACTCCAACAGGCCCCTCCCCCAGAAGATCAGCAAGAACATCCAGCTAAGACCAAGCTCACTGATCAAGAATAACAGTGGAATTCCAGAGGAGGAGAAAGCAAAGCATGGAATTCATGGCTTTCTCACCATGGTTCTTTAGTCTTGCAAAGTTAATTTTTTTAAATGTTATTTTTTCTTATTCTAATTTTTTTTAGCTTTTCCTCTTTCCTCTTTTAGATTCTTAACATTTCTCTTAACAATACCTTTCTAAAAAAAAAAAAAACTTTTAAAACCTTCATTATTATACTCATATTTTATTCTTCATTATATCTAACTTTATTTTTGTGTACATATAGGGTTTTTTCTTTTTTTTAAGATTTTATTTATTTTATTTATTTGACAGAGAGAGATCACAAGTAGACAGAGAGGCAGGCAGAGATAGAGAGAGAGGGGGGGAAGCAGGCTCCCTTTTGAGCAGAGAGCCTGATGTGGGAATCGATCCCAGGATCCTGAGATCATGACCTGAGCCAAACGCAGAGGCTTAACCTACTGAGCCACCCAGGCGCCCCTAGGGTTTTTTCTTATAAAAATTTTTGGGATATGATTTCTTCCAATAGATCAAAATATACCCTAAATCCAGCACAGAGCTTTGTTCTAGTCTCCAGCCTAAGCAAATTCTCTCCAATCTCTATTTCTTCTTCCAACCAACTTATCTTAACAATTCCTTTTATAGAATTTCTTTTTATTTTCATCTTTATATTCATATTCCATCCCTTTGTCATGTTTACTCTTAATTTTGTGTGTGTATATATATATATAAAATTATATATATATAAATTCATATATATATATATATATATATATATATAAGTTTTCTTTCTTTAAAATTTTGGGAGCTACTTTCTTCTAAGAGATCAAAATACACCCAAAATCAGGTGGGTGGCTCTGTTCTATTCATCTGTCTAATATATATATATATATATAATTTTTTAATATATATAATTTTAAAAAATTAAGCTTCTTTTTAACCTCTTTTTTCTCCCCCTGATTTGGGGTCTCCTCTGATTTGCTTGGCATACATTTTTATGTGGTCTTTGCCACCCTTATAGTATTTTATTCTCTTGTTCATATATTCTTATCTGGATAAAATGAGAAGGCAGAAAAATTCACTACAGAAAAAAGAAGAAGAGGCAGTACTGAAGGCTAGGGACCTAATCAATACAGACATTGGTAATATGTCAGATCCCGGGTTCAGAATGATGATTCTCAAGGCACTAGCTGGGCTTGAAAAAGGCATGGAAGATATTAGAGAAATGCTGTCTGGAGAAATAAAAGCCCTTTCTGGAGAAATAAGAGAACTAAAATCTAACCAAGCTGATATAAAAAAAGCTATTAATGAGGTACAATCAAAACGTAGGCTCTTACTGCTAGGATAAAAGAGGCAGAAGAGAGAAATAGGGATATAGAAGACCAAATGATGGAGAATAAAGAAGCTGAGCAAAAGAGAGACAAACAACTACTGGTCCAGTAGTTGTTTGTCTCTTGGGGGAGAAGTCAAGAGTTAAGCGATACTGTAAGATGAAACAATATTAAACTAATTGGGATTCCAGACGAAGAAGAAAGAGAGAAGGGGGCAGAAGGTATGTTGGAGTGAATTATGTGGAGAATTTCTCTAATATGGCAAAGGGAACAAGCATCAAAATACAGGAGGCAGAGAGAACTCCCTCAAAATCAATAAGAATAGGTCCACACCCTGTCATCTAATAGTGAATCTTGAAAGTCTTAGTGACAAAGAGAAAATCCTGAAAGCAGCCCAGGACAAGAAGTCTGTAACATACAATGGTAAAAACATGAGATTGGCAGCAGACCTATCCACAGAAACCTAGCAGGCCAGAAAGAAGTGGCATGATATATTCAGAGCACTAAATGAGAAAGCAGCCAAGAATACTATATCCAGCTAGGCTATCATTGAAAATAGAAGGAGAGGGCACCTGGGTGGCTCAGTGGGTTAAAGCCTCTGCCTTCGGCTCAGGTCATGATCTCAGAGTCCTGGGATTGAGCCCCACATTGGGCTCTCTGCTCAGGAGGGAGCCTGCTTCCTCCTCTCTCTCTGCCTGCCTCTCTGCCTACTTGTAATCTCTGTCTGTCAAATAAATAAAATCTTAAAAAAAAAATGTTAGACCCAAAGACATCTCCAGATTTAAAGTGAGGAGATGGAAAACAATTAACCATGATAATGGACATTCAAAGAAAGATGGGGTGGCAATCCTCCTATCAGATAAATTAGATTTTAAGCCAAAGATTATAATAAGAGATGAGGAAGGACAATATATCATACTCAAAGGGTCTGTCCAACAAGAGGATCTAACAATTTTAAATATCTATGCCCCTAACATGGGACCAGTCAACTATATAAACCAATTAATAACAAAATCAAAGAAACACATTGACAGTAATACAATAATAGTAGGGGACTTTAACACCCTCCCTCACTGAAATGGACAGACCATCCAAGCAAAAGAACAAGGAAATAAAGGCCTTAAATAACACACTGGATCAGATGAACATCACATATATATTCAGAACACTCCATCCCAAAGCAACAGAATACACATTCTTCTCTAGTGCACATGGAACATGCCCCAGAATAGATCCCATCCTGAGTCACAAATTAGGTCTCAACCAGTACCAAAATTGGGATCATTCCCTGCATATTTTCAGACCACAATGTTCTGAGGCTAGAACTCAATCACAAGAGGAAAGTTGGAAAGAACTCAAATACATGGAGGCTAAAAAGCATCCTACAAAAGGGTGCATGGGTCAATCAGGAAATTAAAGATGAAGTGAAAAAACCATGGAAACAAATGAAATTAAAACACAACTGTTCAAAATCTGTGGCATACAGCAAAGACAGTCCTGAGAGGAAAATATATAGAGATACAAGCCTTTCTCAAGAAACAAGAAAGTCTCAAATACACAACCTAACCCTACACCTAAAGGAGCTGGAGAGAGAACAGCAAAGAAAGCCTACACCCAGCAGGAGAAGAGAAATCATAAAGATCAGAGCAGAAATAAATGAAATAGAAACCATAAAAACCAGTAGAACAAATCAATGAAACCAGGAGCTTGTTCTTTGAAAGGATTAATAAGATTGATAAACCCCTAGCCAGACTTATCAAAAAGAAAACAGAAAGGACCCAAATTAATAAAATCATGAATAAAAGAGGAGAGATCACAACCAACACCAAAGAAATACAAACAATTATAAAAACATATTATGAGCAACTATATGCCAGCAAATTTGACAATCTGGAAGAAATGGATGCATGCCTAGAGACATACAAACTACCACAACTGAACCAGGAAGAAATAGAAAATGTGCACAGACCCATAACCAGGAAGGAGATTGAAACAGTCATCAAAATTCTCCCAAAAAACAAGAGCCCATGGCCAGATAGCTTCCCAGGGGAATATTACTAAAGAGTTAAAGAAGAATTAATATCTATTCTCCTGAAACTGTACCTAAAAATAGAAATGGAAGAAAAACTTCCAAACTCATTTTATGAGGCCAGCATTACCTTGATCCCAAAACCAGATAAAGACCCCATCTAAAGACCAATATCCTTGATGAACACAGATGCTAATATTCTCATCAAAATACTAGATAATAGGATCCAACAGTACATTAAAAGGATTATTCACCATGACCAAGTGGGACATATTCCAGGGCTGCAAGGTTGGTTCAACGTCTGCAAATCAATCAATGTGAAACAATGCATTAATAAAAGAAAGAATAAGAACCATAAGATACTCCTAATAGATGCTGAAAAAACATTTGACAAAGCAAAGCATCCTTTTCTTGATCAAAACTCGTCAGAGTGTAGTGATAGAGGGCACACACCTCAATATCATCAAAGCCGTCTTTGAAAAACCCACCGTGAATATCATTCTCAATGGAGAAAAACTGAGAGCTTTTCCACTAAGGTCAGGAACACCACAAGGATGTCCATTATCACCACTGCTATTCAATGTAGTACTTGAAGTCCTAGCCTCAGCAATCAGACAACAAATAGAAATTAAAGGCATCCGAATCAGCAAAGAAGAAGTCAAACTATCACTCTTCGCAGATGATATGATGCTTAAGTGGAAAACCCCAAACACTCCACTCCCAATCTTCTAGAACTTATATATACAAATTCAGTAAATTGTCAGGATAAAAAAATCAATCCACAGAAATCAGTTACATTTCCATACTCCAACAACAAGACAGAAGAAAGAGAAATTAAGGAGTCAATCCCATTTACAATTGTACCCCAAAGCATAAGATACCTAGGAATAAACCTAACCAAAGAGGCAAAGAATCTATACTCAGAAAACTATAAAGTACTCATGGATGAAATTGAGGAAGACACAAAGAAACAGAAAAATGTCCCATACTAATGGATTGGAAGAACAAATATTGTGAAAATGTCAATGCTGCCTAAAGCAACTGACACATTTAATGCAATCCCTATCAAAATACCATCAATTTTTTTTCAATGAAATGGAACAAATAATCCTAAAATTTATATAGAACCAGAAAAGACCTCGAATAGTCAAAGGAATGTTGAAAAAGAAAGACAAAGTTGGCGGCATCACAATTCCAGACTTCAAGCTCTATTACAAAGCTGTCATCATCAACACAGTATGGTACTGGCACAAAAACAGACATACAGATCAACAGAACAGAACAGAGAGCCCAGAAACAGACCCTCAACTCTATGGTCAACTATTCTTTGACAATGCAGGAAAGAATGTCTCTTCAATTCTTGCTTCAAAGCAAGAAAAAAGTCTCTTCAAAAAATGGTGTTGGGAAAATTGGACAGCCACATGCAGAAGAATCAAATTGGACCACTTGCTTACACCACACACAAAAATAGACTCCAAATGGATGAAAGACCTCAATGTAAGACTGGAATCCATCAAAATCCTTGAGGAGAAGACAGGCAACAACCTCTTCAACCTCAGCCAGAGCAACTTCTTCCTAGAAACATCGTCAAAGGTCAGAGAAGCAAGGGCAAAAATGAACTACTGGGACTACACCAAGATCAAAAGATTTTGCACATCAAAGAAAACAGTCAACAAAACCAAAAGACAACTGACAGAATGGGAGAAGATATTTGCAAATGACATATCAGATAAAGGGCTAGTATCTAAAATCTATAAAAGAACTTATCCAACACCCAAAGAACAAATAATCCAATCAAGAAATAGAGGACATGAACAGACATTTCTACAGAGAAGATATCCAGATGGCCAACAGACACATGAAAAAGTGCTCCACATCACTTGGCTTCAGGAAAACACAAGTCAAAACCACAATGAGATACCACCTCACACCAGTCAGAATGGCTATAATTAACAAGTCAGGAAATGACAGGTGTTGGCAAGGATGTGGAGAAAGGGGAACCCTCCTACACTGTTGGTGGGAATGAAAGCTGGTGTAGCCACTCTGGAAAACAGTATGCAGGTTTCTCAAAAAGTTGAAAATAGAGCTACCCTATGACCCAGCAATCGCAGTATTGGGTGTTTACCCTAAAGATACAAACGTAGTGATCCAAAGTGGCACATCCACCCAAATATTTATAGCAGCAATTTCTACAATAGCCAAAGTATGGAAAAAACCTAAATGTCCATCAAGAGATGAATGGATAAAGAAGAAGTGGTATATATATATATACAATGGAATACTATGTAGCCATCAAAAGAAATGAAACTGTGCCTTTTGCAACAATGTGGATGGAACCAGAGGGTATTATGTTGAGTGAAATAAGTCAATCAGAGAAAGACAATTATCATATGATCTCCCTGATATGAGGAATTTGAGAGGCAAAGTGGGGGGTTTGAGGGGTAGGGAAGGAAAAAATGAAACAAGATGGGATCAGGAGTGAGACAAACCGTAAGTGACTCTTAATCATACAAAACAAACTGAAGGTTGCCTGGGGGAGGGGGTAGAGAAATGGTGGTTGGGTTATGGACACTGGGGAGGGTATGTGCTATGGTGAGTGCTGTGAAAGGTATAAGCCCGATGATTCACAGACCTGTACCCCTGGGTCTAATAATACATTATATGTTAATAGAAATTTAAAAAAAATACATGTGCTTTGTATATATAATTTATACACTAAAAACAAAACAAAACAAAAACCCCAAAACTAATGGTTTCTCTATACTTCTTGAGTGAAATATGCTATTTGCTGAATAAGAGAGAAAGGTTTCTTGCTTTTCCCACTCTTGAGGCTCCCACTGTTAGATGCTATCTTGCTTTGCAATTTTACATTAGTTTGAGTAGGAGGCAGATCATTCTTTATTTCACTTGACATTCCAAATGAAATTATATGAATGTTTCTTAAACCACCTCTTGCCTTTAGTTATATCTGCATAACATTACCCAAAACTTGCTTCTGTCTCTTATTCTACATCCCTATGAGTTTTTAGTGGAGACTCCAACTGACTTTAAAAAGTACATATTCTCTGTAAATCCCAGGAATTCTTTCATATGGGGTTGCCTAAAGTTTTCTGACAGATTTGTCTATCCTGCATTTCCCCCCAAATGTAGAATGCTCATTCTTTTTTTCACTCCTTTCAATTTTCTTCTTTCTTCTGGACTTTGCTCTTTAATGAAGTTGACCTGACTTTATTAGAATTCTGGTTTTGTTTTGTTTTGTTTTGTTTTCCCTTGTCTCAACACCTAAACTTACTCCTCAGTTAGTCCTCATATCTTCTTTGCCTGCCATTAACCACACTTCCAAGTATAACTCAAAATGGCACAAGGACTAAGAAGCATAAATAGATATGGATCATATAACCTAAGGTACTGGATCTAGGGAAGACAAATTTGCACTGCCTTTGATTCTTAGAACAAGATTTTTTTCTTTCTTTTTAAACTTTGGGCCTTTACAATTGTTCCTTTTGCCCAAAATACTTTTTTTTTTTTTTTTCCTCGTCAGCTCTTTTCTTGCTCACTCTTATCCTTTAGACTGGCACAAATGTCATCTCCTCAGAGAAGTTTTTACTGGTCACTCTATCTCAAGTTACTCTATTGTATTAGCCAATGTATTGATTTCCTGTGTAACACTTACCAAAATATATAAGCATATTGCTTATCTATTTGACTTCTTTAATATTCTCTATCTCCCTCACTAGACTGTCATTTCCTAGAGAAATGGAAACTTGATTGTCTTTTTCACCCTCTCCTCATTACACCCATGTCCAATTCAGATATATAATAAGCACTCAATAAACACTTGAGTAAATTAGTTGATTTTTTTTCCTTTTCCTTTTCTGACATACCACCTCAATCTAGTTCAATCTAGTCATTAAAAAGATCATTTTTTGGGTGCCTGGGTGGCTCAGTGGGTTAAGCTGCTGCCTTCGGCTCAGGTCATGATCTCAGGGTCCTAGGATCAAGTCCCCTCTGCTCAGCAGGGAGCCTGCTTCCCTTCCTCTCTCTCTGCCTGCCTCTCTGCCTACTTGTGATCTCTCTCTGTCAAATAAATAAATAAAAATCTTTACAAAAAAAAAAAGATCATTTTTTTCTTATCATTTGGAGATACATTTCTATTCCTCTTTTTAAAATTATTTATTTTGTTAAAATACACATAACTGGGGCAGGTGGTTATTAAAGATGCAAAGGGCTTGTCCTACAAAAAAAAATACACATAACATAAAGTGCACCATATTAGCCATTTGAAACATACAATACAGTGGTATTAAATACATTCATAATGGTGTGCAACCATCACCACCATTCATCACTGTTTTCATCTTATAAAACTGAGACTCTACACTTACTAAACTATAAATCCTCATTGCTCTCTCCTAGCTCTGGCAACCAATATTCTGCTTGCTGCATATGAATTTGACTACTCTAAGTATCTCATAAGAGTGGAATCATATAATATTTGGGTTTTACTGTGATAGCCTTTCCTACTCAACATGATATCTTCCAGGTTCATCTTTGTAGTAGCATGTACCAAAATTCCATTCCACTTTAAAGCTGAATGATATCACATGGTACATAGATATACCACATTTTGCGTATCTCTTCATCCATCAATGGACTTGGGTACGTTAAAAATCAGACAAACCTCCAAAATGGAGTTACTTATGCAAACTTCACAACATCAAACCAAGATTTAATTATAGTTTTGATTTTCCAAGAAATGGAACCTTAAACGATTCAGTCAGAAATTGCCCGATCAGTACTAGTTAGGCAATCCACCAAACAGATGGCCGCTATCTCCTAATGGAAAGTTACTTTGCAATAACCAACCCATGTTTTCAACTAGTATAACTTCCTTGTTTCTGCCTTTCTGCCTCTAAGTATTTCACTTTGTACAGGTCCTTAGAGTGCTTTTCTCTCTGCTAGGATGGATCCTACTTGACTAAATCAATTTTTGCTCAAATAAACTCTTAAGCTTTTTAATATGCCTCACTTTACCTTTTCTCAATGCTGATATCAGAAAAGGAAACCAAAGAAGACACCGAAGGACAACCCAAAGAGCAATGAGCAACCAGCTAGAGGTACCTGTTGAGCCCCTTGGGCTCATTGCTTTCTTGTTGCCTCTGGAATCATGGGTAAGTCCCTCTGAGATCACAACTCTGTAGCTTTTACATTATGAGGTTTCAAATATTATTTGGGCATTTCTTCTCCCAGACTGGGTCTGGAAACCTGCTGGAGTCAGACTAGATCCAACTTAGAAACTGGACCGGGTCTGGGTCAGACTGGATCTATCAGGTTAGATTCAGTTTGACTTAAGCTGGATTGGGTTCAGGGTGAGGTCTTGGGTGAATAAAATTTTGTTTTAAGGCTGAACAAGAAAGTAACCTTACCAAAGGTAATCTAAACTATAGCAGCCACAGTAGAGAACTTTTAACTTAGATAAGCTTATCCATTTATGAGGTGCCCTAGAGTAAAAGGAGTCTCAGCCAAGCACTCATCATAAAGGATAGAGAGAAAGTTATTTTTTCCCCCCTACTGTTTTTTGGTGACCAGGATGAGACCCTCTAGTATACTTACTCCAGAACCTAGATAGGATCCTGGGAAAACTGGCTGAAGCCAGCAAAGGGTGAGAGTTCTAACTAAAATTAGCTCTCCCAGTTCTTTCTCTGTTGTGTTTGGGTGAATAAAAAAGGTAGAATTCCTGTTGTCCCTTCCTTTCTAAATTCAGATTGGCCGATAAACAAACAAACAAACAAACATATTTAAGTATTAGAACTTTGAACTGTGATTCATGATTTTGCCTTTGGGTACACACTGGTCATTGATCCTTCCTCTCCCAGGACAGCTATTCCTTCTTGTTTATCTCGGTTTATGTCCTGAGAACTTGACTTGGTAACTGTCAGGTTAGGAAACCAAAAATATGGTTCAACAGAAATGCCAGTTGCACCCTATTTGCTGTTACATATGGCTGGACAGAAACATAGGTAGTACTCCATTTACAGCTAGGGCCTACTGTTGCCAACTTCCAAGGGAATTGTCTGATACTTTCTTTCTTTTGGTTACCTTTGGGAGTGGCTCAAGATCTTAGAAAGGTAGTATCTTTTGCACTCTTTGGGGATGTCTCTTGTGTTGAAGTGATTATTCAATACTGCCAGAAATATTTACAGTTTGTCTCAGCTTAAACCTCACAAGGTATTTCAAAGGATTTTTTTTTTTTTTTGGTGGCTTTTCTGGTGATTCTAATTTTGCAAAAATCTGCCATACTCTTTTCTATAGCATTTACCCCATTTTACATTCCCACCAACACAAGAGTTCCAATTTCTCCATATCCTTGCCAATATTTGTTACACATTTTTTTTTGGAAGATTTTATTTATTTATTTGAGAGAGAAAGAGAGCATAGAGGGAGAGGAAGAGGGAGATGCAGACTCGCTGCTGAACAAGGAGCCCGATTAGGGGCTCTGTTTCAGGACCTGAGATCCTGACCTGAGCCAAAGGCAGACCCTTAACCGACTGAGCCACACAGGCACCCCCCGCATTTTTTTATAATAACCATCTTAATGGGGACACAGTAGTATCTTATTGTAGTCTTGACTTGCACTTCCCTATTTATTACTGATGTTGAACATCCTATCTTGTGCTTATTGGCCATCAGTAGATCTTTGAAGAAAGGTTTATTCACTTTCTTTGACTAATTTGTTATGTTGGGTTATTTGCTTGCACTGTAGTTGAGCATAGGGCTTCTATCTTTGGGATATAAATGTTTTATAAAATATATGATATGTTAATATTTTACCCACACTGTGCATTCTCTTTTTACTTGGTTGATAGTTTCTTTTAATACATACTTTAATTTTTTTTAAATTATCAAATCCAATTTGTTAACTTTTTCTTTTGCTGTCTGACCTTGAAAGAATTTATATAATGATCTCTAAAACTTATGACATATTTATTTATGTATTTATTAAAAAGCTTTTTATTTATTTGACAGAGGGAGAGAGAGTGAGAGGGAGAGAGAGCAAGTTTAACAGTGGGAGTGGCAGGCAGAGGGAGGACAGATTCCCTGCTGAGCATGGATCCTGATGTGGGACTCAATCCCAGGACCTTGGGATCATGACCAGAGCTGAAGGCAGCTGCTTAACAGACTGAGGCACCCAGGTGCCCCTACAACATATTTAAATAGTAAACATTCAACTATTTCTCTTAATTTACAATTAATTTATATTTTTCTGCAGCAGATTTTTAATATCTCTCAGGCAGTAAAGACAAATCCTGGTCATTATTTTGCATTTATTTTCTAAACTCACATTGTTTACTATGACATAAATGGGGAGTATTTCACTTATAAATGTATTTACATGCTACTTTTTACTAGAAAAATACTAAGATTTGTAGTTGTCATGTACCTTCTAACATGTTCATACTTCAATGATTTTGATCAAATATGATTAAAATTGCAACAAAGTTTGATTAGAACATACTTAAATATATTTATCACAAAATAAAACTTTTAAAAATATATTGAGTATTTGTGATCCCAGCACTGTTATGTGTTGACTTAGCAGTGTTTCAGCACCTTATAATTCTAGCATTTAAATAATATTAGGGAAATTTAATGATGCATCAGTAAAATAAGAAGATCTATATCCTCTGTTACTTTGAGTTTGTTCTCACAGCATCTTCCATAAATGCTTGCTAAGAGTTAATAATGACTTAAAGGACAAGTAATGCTTCAAGGATATTATATAACTTATCACCTTGTGATTTTTGAATGGTGTTTTTATTATATATTCCATAACTGATTCATAAAGTAATTGTATAGTTTTAATTCTTGACCTTACTAAGGATGTACTGGCATTTCTTTATTATCTTCAATTTTCAGAGGCTTATAATTTTAAAAGGGTTTGGGATTCAGTTTGTACATTTTTACAGTTTTACAGTGAATTAGGTTTCTTTTGGTTTACTTTCACTGCTAAATGTCATTTTTAAATTAGCTACCTAAAAATAATTTTTAAATAGATACAAAGTATATTCTTATCCATGCTGCATTTAATATATAGCTAGTGTATGCTATTTAACAATGTTGCAAACAGAATATACTTACAGATTCCTTGACATTTTATAGTAGAACATGTAAGTACATGTAAGTCAACGGAATGGTTAAAAGCACAAGCTTGAATATTAGCTTTGCCATTTTCTTAAAATTTTATTTATTTATTTGTAAGAAGAAAAAGAGAGCACACGCACGCTGAGTGGCAGGCCAAACAGGCTAAGGGAGAAGCAGCCTCCCCTGCTGAGCAAGAAGCCCAATGCAGGACTACCCCATAAGGCAGAGGCTTAACTGACTGAACCACTCTGGCATCCCTTAACTTTGCCATTTATTAACTATGTGATGTTAAGGTTTTCATCTAAACTCTCCATACCTTTGTTTCCTAAGCTCTCAATGTTCTCATGCTGTAACACTGTCCACAGATTAAAGGACGTGATTCATGTAAACACCTAGGTCCAGAGCTTAGTATATGCTCACAAATTTCAGCTACTGTCTTTACTGCCATTGCTATGATTACAATTACTATTGAATTATAGTCATTACTCTTTCTAGACAAATCTCTTTAAAAAAAAACAAAAAACTTCTTCTCTTTCCTCACAATTAAGTCTATATGTGAAAAGCTGACCATCTGAAGGTTTTGTTTCCCATGTAACTTCTCTCACAGTTTAAGTTCAATAGGCTTAATATACTTTGTGGAGTTCCTTATTTATAATTCAGTTGGAAGCCAAGGTTTATTGCTTTTCTACTACTTTAAAACATAGAAGGTGGTGGTTTGAGGGGATACAAAGATGAACAAGACACAATTACTTGTGGAGGGAACATCAAATCTAGTGGAACAGCTAAAACATCCTCAAATGACTACCCTGGAAAACATAATGTACTAAATATTGCCATAGAGCAAGAAAGGACCTCAGGCATGTAGACAAGAGAGCTTAATAGCTGAGTGCTCAAGGCATGTTGAGTTGAAAAACAAATGTTAGGATAACCCTTTCTATTTGAAAATGGATGAGTCTTCTTATGGGTTGAATTATGTACCCCCATCCCCAAAGACATGTTGAAATCCTAACACTCAGTACCTCAGAATATGACTTTTTTAGAAACAGGTAACATATTAAAATGAGTCATTAGAATGGGCCTTAATGAAATGTGATTATTATCTATTCAAAATGAGAAATTTTGATACAAAGTCAACATGCACAGAATGAATATAATGGGAAGATACAGGGAGAAGATTCCCATGTATCTAGGGTGAGGCTTCTACAAACAAAGGAATGCCCCAAATTGCCAGTAAACAAATGAAGCTAGAAAAAAGAAGGAAGGATTTTCCCTAGAGCCATCAGAGAAAACATGACCCTTTGACACCTTGATTTCAGACTTCTGGACTGTAGAACTGTAAGACAATAAATCCTATTGATTTAAGCCATCAAGTATTCAGGCATTGTTTTGGCAGCTCCAGGAAGCTGATTCAGTTCTAAATTACTTGATACTGGAGAAACAGAAAAATACTGAACACCAGACAGTAGGCAGGAAACTAATAACCATATTCTAAATATATTTAAATATAATGTTAAAGTCTTCTAAAATATCTAAGTAAAAAATGATACAATATAAGACCTTAATATAAACCCTTCTATAAGACCATTTAAAAAAAAATCATTTATTTATTTGACAGAGAGAAAGATCACAAGTAGGCAGAGGGGGAAGCAGGCTCCCCCACTGAGCAGAAAGCCCAATGCAGGGCTTGATCCCAGGACCCTGAGATTATGACCTGAGCCGAAGGCAGAAACTTTAACCCACTGAGCCACCCAGATGCCCCTACAAGACCCTTTTTATATATGCCATTTTAAAAGAGTCAACTAGCCACACTAATATTTCTACTAAAAATCAAAATATCTGCTGCTTATCAACTTTTGGCCTTCACACTATATTTTTAAGGCTGTACAGATGGTAGGCTTTGCAGATTATTTTTTGTCAATTAACCTATGAAATTAGCATAAGTTATTCTTTCTTTCAAATGGGCAAATACTTGCCCCAACTAACTCAAGGGTGTTGTTAAAACCAAAGAGAATGAGCATTAATGTGTTTAAAATGTTTAGTAAATCACCAAGAAAATATAAAAGTATTATTATTACTGAACTAATTAATATATGGAATTAAAAAAATACACTTTAGGAAGGAGGAGCAAGATGGCAGAGAAGTAGGAGACCTAAATATCATCAGGACCCAGGATTCAGCTAGATAGTTAACAAACCATTATGAACATCTACAGACTCAAAAGGAGATTAAAGATAAGAATAGCAACAATTCTAAGAACAGAAAAGCAACCACTTTTAGGAAGGTAGGATGTGTGGAGAAGTGAATTCAAGTCAATATACAGGAAAATAGGCCATGGGGAGAGGGCCCAGCTCCTGGCAAGTGGTAGAGAAGCAGAGCACAAAATCAGAACTTTTAGAAGTTTGCTCTACTGAGGGACGTAGCTCCAGAGGCTAAGTGGGGGATGGAGCCTTCACTGAGACAGTGTGGTCTCAGGACTCGTGGGGTCACAGAAAGACCAGGGTGTCTTAGTGTGACAGAGCTCCCAGCTATCAGAGTGGGGAAGCCGGCTTCAGAGACAGAGCCAAAGAGGGGGCTTGTAGCTCAGGGTTACCTTAAAGCATGACCTGAGGTGCAGTCGGGCCACTGCTCTTCAGGCAGAGATCCCACAAGTGGCAGATTCGGGGACACCCACACTTTTTCCATTCAGAGGAGGGTGCGGGAGCATGCTGCAGGAATCTGCTGGGTTTGAAGACTCCAAGTGGTGCAGTGCGCCAGAAATAGAAACGCTCTATTACAGGTGGGATGAGCATGGAGTCTGGCTGGAGACCAGGGGCACAGGAGTGATTGACTGCTTTCTCTAAGGGTGCATTGAGGACTGGGGTCTCGAGGTCTCAGATCCTCTGGGTTGGAGATTGGGAGATCACCATCTTCATTCTCCTCCTCCAAAGCTCTATGAAAAGTGTTCAGGAAACAAAAGCTACCGAGAACGAACCCGAGCAGATTATTTAGCCAGACCCCTGGCAAGGTGGTGCAATTTCCCCTTGGGCAAAGACATTTAAGAATCACTACAACAGACCCCTTTCCCAGAAGATTAGCAAGAACATCCAGCCAAGACCTAGTTCACCATCAATGAGAACTGTGGAACTCTAGAGAGAGGGGAAAGCACCACGTAGAATTCATGGCTTTTTGCCCATTATTCTTTAGTTTTTCTTTTCTTCTTTCTTTTTTTTTTTTTTTAAGATTTTATTTATTTGACAGAGAGATAGAGGGATCTCAAGTAGGCAGAGAGGCAGGCAGAGAGAGGGGGAAGCAAGCTCCCTATAGAGCAGAGAGCCCAATGTGGGGCTCGACCCCAGGACCCTGGGATCATGACCTGAGCC